>NW_026892550.1:5126666-5813333 GCF_033815535.1 Pezoporus flaviventris | reverse complement strand
AAACTAAGGTGGATTTACCTGGAAAACCCAGATCGCTGCTCAGGTCAGGCTGGGTATTGGTTAGTAGGTGGTGAGCAATTGTATTGTGCATCACTTGTGTTTATTGGTTTTTTTTTCCCCTTCCCTTTTTAGCTTTATATTCTCTCCACTTGTCAACCCAAACCATGTCTGTACATTACAGCAAAAGGCTGAATGGAGGTATTAACTTTCATTCTGAAATTCGGTGTCATGTGTAACACCATACCCAACCCAATAATTCTAGCTGAGGGGCAATCCTCTCTGCAAGACAGCTATAATCTGGTACTCCTGGGGCTATCTTACAGGCCGAGCTCATTTCAGTTGTCACTGGTCTGGGCTTCCTTGTACTATGCTCAACTGTTTGCTGTAGGTGCTGTAGATATTTAAGTGTGTACTGTTTGACAGAACTGTCATGAAATTGCTATTCAGATAAAACTCTCAGAAGCTGGTGTTAACTTGTCACTTAATGTGAGTTTCTGAGTAATGTCATTCTTGGTCTTATATTTTATCTTTAAAGTGCTTTTTTTTTCACATGGAAATAAAGTTCATTGAATGTTTCTGTTGGCCACTCTGCAATAGATTTGCATTTATCATCTATCTTTGTCAGTGGAAAGCCAAAGCTCATCTGTGCCATCTACCTCCAACATATTTTCTGGTCATCTAGTGTAGTTACACTGGCTAAAACTTAAGATGGTATAAATACATTTTAATGCTTGCTTGTATATCCTTAGTACTATTCTTACTCTTATCCTGTCTGAACTGATCATAAGCCATTACCAACGTTATCTTACAGCAAGCACTGTGTTGTGTCCTATGAAGAGTAAGCCTTAAAAGACAGGTCAACACCTGCTATTACAAGAACACCAGAAGTGCATTACATTAATGTGCTGCTGAACACATAGAAAAATTTCAAGACTTACCTAAACATTTTAAAATTTGTGCTATAATGGATTCCAGTTACCTTCAAGACCACCTTGTGTAATATTTTCTTGATGTCCTGTGACAGTTGTAGTCCTTTGAAAGCCAAATCATCAGCCTGGTGCTGAAGTGATGAGAGCTGTCTTGGCAGCTGTCTGACCTGCCAGGGGACCTAACTGCCATAAGACATCCAATGACAAGTGATCTCAGACTGAAATTGCTCTCACTTCTATAATCTAGCTTTTACACAATAAATGAAAAAGAAGTAGTTAAGTAATTGTATTTAAAGTGCAGTTGATGGGCATATCTTAAAGCCAGTTCCAAAGACAGAGGCTGCAAAATAAGTCCGCAGTCTTTTAGGTAGCTGCAATTTCTTTCTTAATTAGAGGTTCAGTGACAATCTCTTTCAAACTGTTCATTTGTCACCCTTCTCAGTAGGCTGTTGTTCCTCTGTCATAGTATATAATCATATTGACCATATTGGGTTAAAATCCAAGAAAAGTATCTTGATTTAACTAAGCACATAAATACCTCACAAATACATGATTCCATCCTACCTGACTGGTTCCTGCTTTCCTGCGTGAGTTGCTTTCCTGGATTGAGGTAGTATTGCTTCAGAGTTCCTATGACTCAAGCATTAGACTCTACTTAAAATTTTTGGATTATGTCCTTTCCTCTGCTTCTTTAGAATCTGCCTTTGAGAACTGGAGATCCTTCATAGTGGTAAATTAACTGTATCCAGGAGAGCATAGTGATACCTTCCATCAAGGTGCTGAGGGCAGCCTAGCCATACAAATGCAGTTGTATTATGTATGAGTCTGGAACTATCTTAACCATTTTAATCTTGAAGATGTTATCAGCATGTTTCAATGTAATATTAACATCTTTGATATCTGCAAATTGTGTTTATTCCCCCTAAAATAGAATACAAACCCCAATGCTGGGTTGCCAGACACCATGTACAATGCCAAAGTATGTATCTCAGAGGGTGAAAAAGGCGATATCCTGACTACAGAACCATCTAAGAGAAGTTGATGAGCAATTCTAATCACTGAAGTTTGCATTTGAACTCCTCTTAGAAAGCTGGAACAGAATGACAATGACAGCTAGTGGTCCAAAGTCCATACCTGAAGGTACCTGCTAGATAAGTAGTGTTCTTTGAAATAAGTGAGCAGGATTCACTCTTTTCAAGTGGCTGTGGTGCCCAGCTTTTATGTAAGAGCTATGTGACTGGGGACGACCTCACTTCAACTTTTTAAATCTTTGAGTATTCAACTCAACATCTCTCTCCTGCCAGAAGAATACAAAGAAAGGTTAGACTTTGTGTGTTGCATCTGAGATTCTGTTCAGCAAATATTGTAAAGTTGAAATAATTGGATTTGTTGAGAGATGATTTAGTAAAAACACAATAAAAATTTACAAGTATATAAAAGGTTATTGCAAAGAATTGGATAGAGTGTGAACTAGGAATAATGAGTGGACTTACCCTGTTGTAGGAGATGTTTCAGTTAAAGAAATCTTTTGAATACTAAAGGTAGATAAATATGGAGATAGGTTACCTGTGAAGGCTGTGGAATTTCCATCACTGGAAGGAATGGGACAATTAGACAAATATTTCCGAGGATAGCTGAGGGGATTTCTCAGACTCTCTCACAACTGTATTTTTATGACACCATGATCTTATTGCAGATACATTCGGTTGGAAAGGGATTTCTCTATTTCAGTCCCATCTGGGGGCTTGTTTTTGACTTAGTGATTCTTTAATTCTGTTTGTTAGTAGTAGCTACAGGGACAAAAGTCAAAGATTTATGACTCTCACCTGAGTATTCTAAATAAAATAGTGAGTACTTTCATGTTTGCTTTCCTTTTGAACTCATGAATTATGCTTTTTGATGTTTTGGGGTGGCCTGTGTTTTGTGTGCAGTTGGTTGGGGTTTTTTTGCACAATAGTCCCATTTCCATGTGATCTGGGTGGACACTAAAAGTAACTGTGGCCTTGCAATTAGAGCATGCTTTAATTATATGTCACTGGGAGGCAGAGTTGTGGATATGAATCCTGTCAGGTGAAGAGACAACTGAGTTACTGTCCCTCAGCAGCTGGGCAACTGTTCCAGAGTGGTACCTCTTCCATTTTATACTAGAAAAAGCCAGAAACTCCAAACCTGGTAGCCAGAAACTGTCAATATAAATAATGATGTAATCAGTTCACATTTCCTAGATTGGGGCCTCAGAATGGGTCTGTGATGAGCATGTGCATAATGTAGAGTTTTGGGAGCCTATTGAACTGTGAGGAGAAGGGAAGAGTTCTCTGAGGTACCTAGAGAATTCAAGGACATCCAGGATTAAGGGACCACATTTCTCTGTGAGATTAAATCAATGCAATCTTAATCTAGAAACATTTGTTAAATGATGTCTTTTCCAGGTAAAAATACTTGTTCTGTAGATGATATTTACTATTTGAGAAGGGGAAAAATTCAGAAGGGTCTTTAATTTACAATGTGATCTAATTGTGAGCATAAATCTGTTACTCCTGTAAACTATGTATCTTCATTTCTGTGAGAGCAGGAAGGTAATTGTTCCTGTGCGCAAACTTTTTCATGCAGTGCTAAATTACTTGTGCATTTTCTGTCATATATTGTGTGTCGTAGGCTGTCTGTTGAGCCAGTGTACATCCAGTGTCATGAAATGCACATTGGTCTGTGCCTCAGAAAAATCCCTTTATAGATAAGACAGTTGGACAGCTGTGACTTAGTATTTTAGTTTTTATACTCAAGCTCTTTTCAGTTTGGGAATCATAGCATATGAGTCAGAGAACACACAAGAAGTTTACCTTTATGCAGTTTTCCTGATATTCTGCAGCTAAAGAATGAGTAGAGAAATTTTAATAATCTCTTTTAAAAATACTTATATAGTATTACATAGTAGGGGAATACCTGTAATACTATGTAGTAGAGGAATATCTATAATGCTGCCTGATATGCAGTATTAAAAGATAATTACCTGAATAATCTAGTAACTGCCACCATTGCCACATGAAAACATTCTCTTCAAACTATTGATTTCTACCTAAAAGCTATAATTTAACATGTACACATTAACTGCTGATGGTGAATTAGGGTAACAAAGTAATTAGTGGGTGCTCTTTAAGGGTGATACTTACTCTGATTGTACCAATGAAAAGATGATTTGTGATAGTTGTGTACAATGCATGCACTCAAGGCTATGGTTGAAAGAAGGGTGGGGAATTTGATAGTGGTCTAGTTGCTCCTGTTTCACTTTGAGGTCTGAGTTTGGTAAAATCAGAACCACAAAATATTCCCTTCCCTCTCATTTCCTTCCTCATATCATGCTTTTAGTGCTTTCTTTTGTGTAATAATGGAGAACAGGATGAATACATGATCCTCCAGGTACTGAATTTACTTTCTAGTAGGTACTGAGTCTGTGTGGCTTTCAGAGAGTTTAAACAAATGGCTGCAGAATAAGAGGACAATCTGTTGCAATGGCTGTTACTATCTAAAATAAAGAAGTTTGTAGCTATAATGGGATTTGTAAATACTTTAACACTAATTTTTTTTGAAAACCATTCCTTTCCATGTTTATAGTATGGGCTTGGTTGGCTGACGCTTTAGGACATGAAAGGGTCTTCAGCTGACAGTATCCTTGCCAGAATCAGAGTAACTCGAACACTTAATTTCCAGTAATTTTCAGAACTGCAGGCTGTTTATAAAATGTACTGAACACAGAAGTCCATCTCTCCTCAGCTGGAATCATGGTAATACTTGTTGTGAACCATTTTGGTAAGAGACAAACATGCTAATTTTGGAAATTGCTCGAGAAAAGTCCTAGAGAGAAACAAAGTGCAAAGCCCAGGAGTACCTGGGATTGCCATAACAGAAGTACAAAAGTTTGGCAGGTTGTTTTTTTTTTTTTTGAGTATAAAAATAAATAGTAAGTTAAATGAAAAGACCACAGTGCAGAAAGGTTTGGTTTGTTCTTCACAAATGGTCTTTCTCCAGGAAGGAGGGTTATCTTATTTCTTCAGCACTTGCCAAGTGAACTGGTTACAGCTAATAATGGCAAGGTGAGCGAAATTGTTGTGCACTGGCAATTGATACAGTGGGAACTGTGGCAAAATAGGGACTCTTGTTTTTCCAGCCACTTGGCAGTTCAGGATACTTCCTGACAGTAGCTCTGTCTGTTGCTGTCCTGCCGAGTTCTGAAGAACACAGGAAATAAGCAGAGGTATTTTGGATATTCCTGAAATAAATCAAAATAAGTCCTCAAAAATAAGTCCTCATGGGCTGAATTACAGAAAAAGATAGTGTACTGCCTATGTTTGAAAAAGATAAGGTCAAGTATGCACAAATGCTTAGCGGTAGGCTGACTAAATATACATACACTTGCCCATTTTTATACAACCTTGTCTCAAATGCATTCTTTGTCTCAAATAGATCGGAGATTCATCCTCAGCAAAACACTGTCTTTTTTTAGGTCACTTCATATAAATGTATGGTATTGGAGACATTGAATTCAATAAAGCTGCTTACTCCCCTAAGTAGCAAGAGCAAAGGCCAGTTAATCAAGAATGAGATAAATAGATCTGTAGCTAAATGGGTTTTAAACAGCTATGAATATTTGTGCTTCTGTATTAATTTTAGGAAAATATTATCAATATGCACTAGAAAGAGTCATTATTAATCAAGAGCTGTCACCTGGGTGTTTGTTAGGTGATTAGGGAATAATGAAATAATCATGCTCGCCCAGGTGGACTTCTACCAAGAAGATAGGAAGAACTTTCTCTCTCCTCCCATCCCTGTTGGCAGACATGTGGTTACAAGATGTAGCCCCAGGGTTACACAGCTCCCTTTTCCCCAGTTAGAAATCTCAGTTTTATTCATTATCTAAATAATGAGAGGGTATCTCTCATCAGGACTCTTAGAACTCCACCTTTTTCTAAAGACTTTTTAGGTAGTCCAGGCTATTTCATACACTTCCAAGCAGGCATTAAAACATGTTGTCTTTTGGATTAATTTCTCCAATTTTATGAACTTAAGGTGTAAAATTAATTTCACTTCATACATTACAAAATAATGATTTTTTTTTTTTTTTTGATTGGGAGTTGCAGTGAAGAAGAGACAGTCTGTGCCATTGAGCACATACAAGATCATGAAGCTACAAAGACAAACTACAAGCATGCCTGCTCTGTACCTTGAGTATTTAGGGTTACTTCTATAATCCTGCCTTTGAAGAGCATGGAGTTTTCATGTGTGTCATATGGCAGTCCTCTTAAATACATGTAGCTGAATATCCTTGCTGGAGTCTCTATTTAGAAATATATGACTGCTGTGATCTTTCAGGTCTGACATTTGGCTGTGTAATTCAGCCAATACTGATTCACTAACTCTGGAGGTCTTAAACTCAGTGTCACCTGCTAGGAGTCTCAGTAAGGGTTAACATAACATTCCCTTAATTTTCATTGCATTACCTGCTTTTGTAATACTGTTATTTTTAATTTGTTTCAAAGCTTCTGCTTATTTTTCTTTTGTGAAATAGATTCTGAAGAAACAATTTTTGTGGTATTTTTAACTGAGTAGTTGTTAGTCCTTATCCATCACCTCATTGTTTATGTATCATTTCTATTCTGTTCAATGGCTAAAATACCTCTCATTGTTTATCTTGTATCTTTTCCTTTTTTTTTTTTATTCAGAGTATTACTGATAAAAAGTGAGAATTTGTTTCCTATCTGCAGTTTAGAGAGACACAATTACAATTAGAATGGGAAGGCAGCTCTTTCAAATCAAATCATATTCTGGGGCAGAAGGTCTAATTATGGAGATACTTCTCATTATGAATCTGGTGTTTAATAATAATTGATTTGGCAAAATATCTGTGAGTGAGGCTGAGCCACTTGCAGCTCCTGCAGCCAGATCATTGTAGGTTTATTCGGATTTATGAGGTACCTTGGTATAAACTTGTATTCCTTTGAGAATAAATGTGGTTTCTTGTGGTAGGAAAAGATGCAGTGACAGCAGTTGTTAAGAAACAGAAACATTCAAAAGAGGCACTCTAAGAAAAAGTAAGACGGAATATCTCACACTGCTGGTGAGTGCCTTATGCTTGGTAAGAGTATGCCTGGTCTTACACAGGAGTGTAAGACTAGAAGAAACTTTTTGGTCATGAAATTGTTGCAGGTGACAATGTCATAAACTCCATTTTATAGATTGGCAGGCTCTTAACTTAGAACTGGTTTTAACCTACATAATGCCATTGAAGAGCTGTTGAATTCCCCATTCCTCTTCTGGCTAGAAACCTCCTCTTGCTTTCTATTTTATATTTATTCCTACAGTTTATATACCCAAATTATTCCTGCCAGTATTGCCCATTAACTTTATTAGCTCTCCTTGCAGTGTTTGCTTTGTATAATACTTCAGGAAGGCAATGAACTGTGTTCTTATCCCTCATTCTTTAAGGAAGCAAGACAAGTTCTGTCCTGCTATTTGTCATCAAAATACCTTAGTGGACTAGTATTGGGGTCAGCTAGTTATGATGACATGGAACTCCATGTATGTTCATCTGTATTTCTTCTTGGTAAGAGGATGAGCCTCTGTGGCACTGAATTACTGTCTGACTAAGCTCGTTCAGTTACCAAAGCCAGCTTTTTAGCTAGCTCTGAAATCCCTGCACCACAGCAGTCTCAGGAACACTTGTATCATGGTCCAGAAACGTAATTTTGGAACAGCCACAAAACTGGGCTAGCAGAATGATGGATGAAGCAAATAAATAAGCTACTTGAGAGGCTAACTTTATTATAATAAATTTAGTGCCAGGCATGTTCCTGATTGCTGGCACTCGGAATCTGAGTTAGTAAATTGGTCCCTGTCATGGCCATGGCTCTGGACCAAACAATTCCTGGACACAGTTCCAGAATTAGGATGGGCCAGGGATTATTTCCACCAGGCTGCTGGGTGCAGCACCATGTTTGGATGGTAAGACAGTTTTAAAGTGTGGATATGCAGTGTTATTTTCCAGTTAGCCACAGTGCTGCAGAATATTAATGGGCAGTTTAATTTCTTACTGTTGACATACTTGGTGGCTCTTTTCACATGATTTATTTCCTCCCCACCCCATTTGGTATTCTCATATCCTATCCCCACCAAATTCATGTTTCTTGAGTGTGGTAACCAAACCAGATAAAATACCTGGTTAACTACCCCAGGCAAAATTTCACCAGTATATTGTTCAGCTGTACTAATATTGCCCTGTCATTGCAAATAGCTGACCTGACACATCCTGAAATTGCATTTGTTTTTTTCACAACCAAACCATGCTGCTTCCTACTTGTTCCATTATTACAACTTTTCTGTTTTTCTAATTCCCCATCCTTTATTTCATAAAAAAATTCCATACTTTAAAAAATCTTATTTGCAGATAAAATAGCTTGCAGAAAAGCTATCGTCTGTTCTCTAGACTCTGTGAAAGGGTTTATTTCTCAAGCTCTGCAGCATGTAGGGGTAGGTTCACAATTACTATGATCTGGAGGGGGGAAATGGTTTGAGGGTACTATCTAATTTTGTTCCTCTCTGCTCTGTTGGAGAAGAAGCTGTGAAAGAGCTTGGAAGACAGCCTTCAGGATCTCTGAATATTGTATTTCTGTTTCTCTTTTCTGTCCTATTATTATACTCACTTTGGGATTAGGCAGCGTCTTATATCTGCTTGAAAACATTGTAAAATCAGCTGTCATTGTATCTTTGAGTTATGTCTCCAGTTTTGGCCTAGGAGGAGTATTTGGCCTGGTATGTTGCTAAAGGTAAAGTTCATTGCTTTTACTTAAATTTCTATAAGGCTGACAGATTAAATCTTTGTTCTGCAGAAGCATCATTATTTAAATCAGACTTTTTTGTATTAGGCAAAAAGCACTAATTCTAGAGAGGTTTTCATCCCTCTCAATAAACATCGCTTGTGAAATATGTCTGTTTCTTAATGGATGATTGCACTGTTACATTTTTGCATAATAAAAGAATTGTACTAAAGCATACTCCTCAAAAGATTGTGACAGGAAACACTGGGAAATGATGGCATTTGGAAATATAATGTGCATGATAGCTGTAATAATTGTTGTCTTGCCTTTGGAATACCTATGTTAGGTAGCTCTGCTTCCACAAATGAGGGTTTAAATATATATATATTTGAATATTTCTGTTGAGATATAGGAGACAGATCTAGTGGTTGGCTTGTGATAGTCAATTATTGCAATATGTTTTTTCAAGGAACATTCATGTAGTAGTTTAATAAAGTTACTTCTCTCTCCGTGTACTCCCTTCTACTCCCTCGTTCTATTCCCCCATCCCAAATGACTGTAAATGCTCTTGGACTGTAAATGCTGAAATGTAGTGAAAGGGAGGATGTTCGGTTTGCCTCCTCAGAATCAGAGTCTTAAAACATTTTAAGCTCTGAGTTCAACACCTCATGGATGTTGGTGGGCGATATTTTAACAGTTTTACTTCTGTAGCAAAGCAATTTCTATCTGTTTTGAAAGCTTGCTTGC
Source organism: Pezoporus flaviventris (assembly GCF_033815535.1). Lineage (NCBI taxonomy): Eukaryota > Metazoa > Chordata > Aves > Psittaciformes > Psittacidae > Pezoporus > Pezoporus flaviventris. Next base: position 5,803,852 of record NW_026892550.1, on the reverse strand, counting down.
AATAGTTGATATTAATCAAACTTAACACTTGTCTTGTTTTGCACTCTGACAGACTGTCTATATGTCAGCTTATGGAAATTCCACCTTATAGTTTACAGTCCCTTGGAGAAGTGCAGCTGTGGTGTTTGTTTAGACTTGCAGATAATAAGGCGGAGGGAATGAAGCCTTCAAGAAGCATAATGGCTTTTGTTTTTTAGAAGAGCTAAACAATAGCTTTAAATAAACCAGGTTGTTAACTACAAGTTTAAACAGACAGCTTAATTTTATGCCACATTGGAAGCTTATTATTATTGCACATTAAATGCGTTTTTGGCATTCTAGGATAAATGAAAAATCAAGTTTTAGAATTGTCACCACCACAGCTAACGCACAAGCTGGTGAAAAAGCAGACTCTGAGGAGGTTGGACAAGCCTCCCTTGTTTTGTGCTGTCTGATAACATTTGCCTTTGCTAATTCCACGGGGAGGAATTTTGTGTATGAAAAGCTATCTCCAAATAGTCATCTCCTTCTAGCGTGACTTTGATGAAATGCTACATTTTATGAGCACACTCCAGAGCTTAATAATATGTTTCCATTTATTTCATTTAACTCAATTAACTTTAGTGTCAAGCCAGATCTTGATGAAATCAAGAATGCAAAGGCAATTCAATCTTCACTTTTACTCTGCCTTTAATTCTATGTGATTACAAGCATAATAGACGTTTAAGCTGCAAGAGGTGTTTTTAGTGAAGATTGAAGAGATGGGATATGAAGTATCGCACCCCTCTCTGCAGAACTCATTTATTCAAGACCCTCATATATAGCATGACTGATTTCTTCCTCTTTTGATTGCCTTGGAAAGATATTTAAAAGTCTGCTGCTTATTTTTTTCTGAATTCTGTAGATGCAGTTTGATGTAATGTGACATCTTCTCCCTTCTTTCCCTGCTTTTTTATAACCTGAGCAATCTGTACATTGTTGTAACAACGTTATAGCTCCATATTTTGTTCCATGTAGTATCCGAGATGGCAGTTACATCATCTTTTGAATATGTATTAAGAAGTCTGTCTCCTTCTGATTCACTTTTCTGGTAAAGGATGGTCTATCTATCTGTTTGTAAAGTTATGAGACTTCTAACAGGCCCAAATGAGTAATTTTTTGATACTTTGCTACAGCTACTTGTATCATGTCCCAAAATGGCTTCTGTTCCTTCTTAACTATTTGTAGCCTCTTACAGAGAATCTTGGAAAGTATATATGATAAGTGAAAAAAGAACCCTTAGAGCATTGATTTGCATTTGATCCCTGACATTATCTTATACAAATGGCCTCTGATAAATTTTGTCATCCCAATTTGTACAGACCCCTTAATCTGTTTACTTTTATTCTTTCAGTGATGGGGCTCATCACTGGTGATGTTCACACTGGCGTCTGAAACTGGGAGTTAGTTGCCCTGACTTCCTTTTATCCTGTGCTTGTAGACCCAAAGACCCTAAAATAAGAATGCCCTCTATTTAATTAATTCCTTCAACAATTGCATGACTCAGAATAAATATCAGTTGTCCGTGTAATTCACTGCGTAAGAGAGGCTACAGGTGTGAGAAGAAAGCCCTTCTTTTTTGTTCTTACAGGACTGAAGGAGGGAAAAGGTGAAGGTTGCAGGGTAGGATGTGCTCTTTTAAGCACTTCCATCAATGTTGGGGACTTTCTGTTCTAACTGACAGATGTCCAGAATTGTGCATTCTTAAACAAAAACCTCTAAGTGACCTTTTTTGTCAAGAGCACTGAAAATGAGTGTGATCTAATTTACCTCTTCAGTATCCATTTGCTGGGATTTCAATATGCAGGTAAATATCTTAATAAAGATAATGGATCACTTTACTCTCAAATGAATCCTTCAACAAATTGATACAGATGATAGCTGTAATTTATGACATGACCTTGTTACGATTTCTTTATCTGTTTCCCTGCTACTTTAAAATAGAGCAACAGGAGACTTCTGGCCCACAGAGCAATCAGCAAAGATGTATCTTTATCTTCTGTAAAATACGTGAAAGCTACATATCATGCTCTTTAAAAGAAGGCTGAGGAGTAATGAAATAAATCTTCATTCAATGGCCTGTGGAGGCAACTCAGACAAAATAAATTATTTTATGATTAACTGCTGATAGGACTTTTAAAATCCTAAAGTGCTTTCGGAGTCTTGCAAAAGAGTTTCATAGGGGTTATAAAGCTTTCTGTGGTGCTAAATAGATATAAAACAAATTAAAATGCAGTTTGGTAGGGTGGCATATGAAGAGGGAAAAGAGACACAATGACAAAAACGTTAGCTATGGTATAGCTCAAGCTGACAGTGCCATAGTCTTTCATTCAAGGAAGTTAAGCACAGCTAAAAGCTTTCATAAAACCTCTAAATAAACAAAACAGTAATTTAAACTCCGAGTGGAAGGTTATGACCCTCCACCCTTTGTGCTTAAGTACATGAAAACCCTATATTTACATGGGAGATCCAAGCTAGACATTCTCCAACATGCGCAGTATCCACTAGAAGACATTTCTGCCTCTCCTGGTGCCAGGGTGGAAATAAACACAATATGAGATGGGGACCCCAAAAGAGAAGGTGATGTGAGGAATCTGATGTACTGCTTAAGGTATCTCAATGCCCTAGTTTGTTGGCTCGTTTATTGGTATCTATCCTTGGGTAAGGAGCTCCTTCATGTTATTCTGTAACCTTATATCTCACTTACACAAACCAGGTTACAATAAAAATGTGAATACAACCAGTTAACATAACATCTGAATCAGACATGAGAAGTATTTAGAAGTGACATAAAGAAATAAAAATCAAAACCAGCTTAATAAATAATTAGGTTGCATTAGAAAGGTCTGTCTCCAATAGCTATTTACCTGCTGTTTCCCTTCTGACAAGATATTAGTCTGCATTTCAGTCTTGTAGATGCTTCTTTCTTTTTTCTTTATTTCCACTCCTCTGGGCAGTCCAGACAAATCTCATTTTTCATCTTGATGTCTCTAAGCTCTTATTAGGAAGACAATGTAGCTACTTTTTTGTGCAGAACACAGTTTTGTAAATACCTCATAATTATAGAAGACATATATATATGGTTGTATATGTGGTTTTCACATTCGTATTCAAATTGTATATTAAAACTGTGTATTATAAAAATATCTAGATGGCCTAATTGTATGTACTTTATGCCTGGCTGTTGTTTGAGATGTAAGGCAGAGTAGTGACAGTGGCTTCAGGGAAACTGTTAACCAGCCTCTTCCTTTTCTGTATTTTATAGCAGATCAGCCAGGCAAAAGTTGTTCCAAGACTGCTTTCTCATATTACCTAAAAATATCAGAGACAACTTATGCCTGAGCCTTGTCAGCATTTTCCATTAGTCATGGAATAGCAGCTGTCCAAAAAATTACTTATTCTTATGCGTTGCATTAACAGTGAACAGACTATGTTATGTGTAGCTAATCATTTCCATATGTTTAGAATGCTCACATACACTCTGGTATATATGCTGCTTGCTTTAGTTATAGCAAGGCCAATATAAGTAAAAAAGTAAGCTTCCAGAATTTACCTCCTACGTGATCTGTCCAATGGTGATACCACTGTAAACTGAGGTTTGCTAAAGCTTGCAGTTGTCACTTATTGCATCAATGGTCTGTACCAGTTTTGTATGCCAACACAAAGTTCCAGACACAAAGTTAGAAAATATACAACCCTCATCTGCTCTTAAATAGCAACAAGTGATTAAAAGTGAGAGATTTATATAGTTCACTGATGAAATTAAAAAAAAGCTGTAAAAGCAGTTGGGTGAACAAATGTGTATTCACTCATAATATCCACTCATTTATTGGACATTAATGACCATGTTTAAAGTGAGTTTAATGGCAGTCCATCTCATTTCCCACAGCAACAATTCACAGCTAGGACCTGGATTAATTGGCATATGCAGGAGAGCAGCCAAGAGCTTTGTGGCTATTATGACTGAGCTTAGCTTGGCTGAGATGTAGTGCAGATCAAGGCAATGCAAGACTGCCAGATATTGTGTTTGAGAAGTTTGTTCTGCCTCTTCCTGTACATAAACAGAGGACTTCCGTCACCATACAACATTTCCCAGAAATGCTGAAATGTCTTATCGCATTCTTTCAAGACTGATTTCCTTCCATTTCTACCTGTTCTCAAAGCTTTATTTTGGCATTGCTTAAACCTTATGCAGCTCTTACAGCCTTTTTGATTTTTTTTAATAGTTTTTGTACTTCGTGCTCCGTGTGCTCATTTCTGTGTCCTACAATTTATGTTATTCCTTTCTTTTTTATATTCTGTGCAGGGTTAAAACAAATCCACCAAGAACTCTGTATTAAATGTGTTATTCCAGTTTATAGTAAGCTTTTCAATTACAGATATGATTACCGTATTTCTTGGGTGTAAAGAATTTTGGTATTCATATGTTTTAAAGACTTAAGACTTAAACAGAAGCATCTTTGAGATGTCCATTAGACCTCATTAATATATGAAAATGTATAGTTTATTTTGGAGAAATTGTGGAAAAAAATCAAGATATTACCTCTGAAAAAGTAATAAATTCCATGTGCTTGTTCTTAAGTTTCATACTGCACTGTATGGTTTTACTAAGAATTTAATCTTTCATCGCTGTTTTGCTACAAATGTTTTCTCCCTTTTTTTTCACTCTAAGAATTAGGCAGCTATTCCCTTTTAGGCTTCCAGCCCAGTTCTTAGTAGAACCACCTTTTTAAAGATTTTATATATCTCTACTCTCACTATCTTTGTCAGATTCTCTGCTGATTTTGGCTCTAAGTTGTTTTGGTTTCCTCACAGGCCTTTCCAGATCATTTAGCTCTGCTAATTCCTTCCAGGAGTAATGAAATTTCTTAACTTGAACATGTCTTGCAGCGCGGAAGTCCATTCTTTATTCCACCTAATAGATGTGTATCGAGTAAAGTACTATAAAGCAAAGTACCTGCAAACCTGTACTAAATGAAGAAAGGTAAAGGGAAAACAAATTAGAGATGTGGAAGTAGACTGAGACAAGTAGGCAGGCAAGGGCAAGAATGTAGGAGGTGAAATATTGCACATTTAGAGATGGCAAGTCAGGAGGGATTTGAGGATGATGGTCATATTGATTACAAACTTGAACAGTGTATTTGAAGCACTAATGAGAAGGATATCATAAAATGGAAAAATACTTTTCATGTTAGAACTAATAACTGCATATGTATTTTCTGCAGGACTTCAGAAATCATGCTGTTTCCACAACAGAACCACAGCAAATTGTTTCTTCCCTTGAACCCTTTTTTTGCATCAATTTCTCTTACACCATATAAGCTTTCATCCAGTTCCACCAGATGTGCATACAGTATTGGGTGAGATGAAATCTGCCTAGGTGTCACTGTCTGGGCCCAGCAACTAAGGCTTTTTTATGCCCATTCAGCTTCCTTTTTCAGGTTCATTTGAAAACAGTGCATCTCTACTATAGATCTATTTTACATCATACCAGAATTCAACAGTAAGTATTTTCATGCTTTTCATAGCTTGCTTAGTGATTGTAGCTCAGAAAATTCTTACACAAGTAGGCAGATAACAGCGTCTCCTTTTCAGTACCATGGTATTTCATTATGAGTCCAAAGCCAGACTTAAAGTTTTTAAATTTAAATAGGTTCTTATGGTACACATTAAAACAAGTTAATTATCACAAATACAGCTTTGTTTGTAGAGAAAACAGGCTGAACAAGAAGCCTCACTGAGGGTTTCTAAAATGGCTGCTGCATTTCTGGGAAATTGCACCCCCTCCCCACTTCCCCCATTTTGTTATTCAAAGGAATAAGTCATCTTCATCTCAAACTGCAGGGTTGCCACTCTGTATTACAGAAGGCATCAAGCATCCTAGGTAGAAAACAATCATTGTCAACAGAAACTGAAAAATCATTTTCATCATTGGAAACAAAAAGGAATAGTTTTGATTAATGAGTTCTGTTTGCTCAAGCACTTGTGATTTATATGGCAATTTCATACCTTATTATTCCGGATTCTTGAATGTGGTACATAAATTTACCAATATAGAGTGCTAGATGTAATGCCTTTCTGCCAAGTGCTCCTATTTCCCAGTAGGACGTGTTGGCTGACCATTTTAAGTGTTATATTAGAAGAATTATTTGACATAAAGGTCTGAACTTTTAATTGCTTCTCATGTATTTCATGACTACCAAAGGTCAGGAAATGCTAAGTGACTGATGTGATTGCCATGATCTCATGATGTGTGTGCATCTGCACTGATAATTGTTAGTCAAAGTTTTCTTGTGATTGCTTCCTATGGAAACATAAGATCCTCTCCTGATGCTGCCTGTTGTGATTGCAGCAACAAGTCTATTTCTGTTTATCCAAGTCAGCCCTGTCAAGTGGAAGTTTGGATAATGCAAGTTCATCCTTAATATCCTAGCAGTGAGTCTCGCTGTACACATAACCAAGTTCTAGTGTCCCCTTTCACTTTTAAAGCTTCTCTAGAAGCACCAGTCCCTCCCAGCAAGACTCTCATCTTGCTTCTTCCTTGGTAACATGACCTGGTAAGAATGTATATTCCTCTAAAGATCTCTATGACTTCTTACCTGCTGTGTTCTTTCCGTTATAGCTCTTCTTTCTCAGAGAAGAAGTAAGCGACAGCTCATCCACCTGCTGATCCCTTGGCTCTCAGTTGTCTCTAGCCTCACAGTTTGAATCTTACTTCACTGACTATTGCTGCCCTGCTACCTCTTGCCTTCTCCAGGCCTCTAGTTCAAATTATGCAGTATTATGAAAGCAATATTACATTTTGTACTGTTTCCCTAGTTTCAGCATTCTCTGGTCTTGGTTATTAATCACAGATACAGTCTCAGGTAAGATCTACTCTCTTATTAGAGTCTGTTTTCCCTCCTGCTTCTGGATAGATGCTTTCTCAAGTGTGTGTGTAGCTTAAAGCCAGGTTCTTCAGGAAACTCCTGTGGACTTTCTGCCAGAGGTTGCTTCAGGAAATCCTTAATGAAGTCTAGTTTCCTAATTCTGCACTTATTAGCTCCAATTGCCACTTTGTCCTCTTATTCAGGTGCATTTGGGAATCTCAACCTGCTTTATTCAAAAGACCCATGAATTTTTGACCTACCATAACTAAGAAGGCAAATTGTAAGAGTCTCCAGCTATAGAATGATTGTCTTTAGTGTGAATAGTCTTCATTACAGATAGAAAACACTATGTATTAGACTATCCAGTTCTTCATGTTTCTCAGCCTAAAATGAGCAGTGTAAAGTCTATTTTATCTTTAGCCAAAGACCTTTTGCCCAGTGAAGGTTTAAATAATATTAAATTTTATTTTTCCCTTAAAAAAAAATCTGTTCTGCAATAAGGACTCGCTCAGATCTGATTGCACTCAAGGTCTACCTGCTTATAATTCAGAGAGCCTAGTTTTATCGGCACTGTGCATAGGTTTGGCTAACATTCCTGTATGGGCCAGGCAAGCAAAAATTTGTGGCTCTAGATATTCTAGGTACTTGAATAGCATAGTAGTGGTGCAAGGCTCTTCTTGAAGAAGACAGACAGAAATATGCCATTTTCTCAAAGCTTGTCATCCAGACTTTCATGACAAAACACCTTTCATGGCCAAACACTCTCATAACAAAGCATAGCAAACTTTGCTTTTAAAAATGCAGCCAAATAATCATGAACAGGCTTACTCGCAAATTGTGTGTATATCCTCAAGTATCTCTTGTAGCAATTCATCTCTAAGTTCTAAATACGTTTTATGTAGGCAGTTGTTTTCAGAGTATGAGTAGATGATCGAGGTTTCTCCCAGTGCGCTTCCATTTAAACCAAATGTGTTTGAATTGTCAATAATGTTGGCATTCTTTCTGAAGCTACATTTGGATAAAGAAAAGCATAGATGGCACATACTTGATGGTTGCAGAGTCTTAGCTTTTTATTTGCAAATTGCTAAATCTGTCACCCATTTTGTAGGACTGTTTACATCAGTTAGTTGTGAATGGGAACCAGAAAGGTTAATACTTTGGTGGAAGTAAACTAGCTACACTCTTTAGTTAAAAAGCAGCTGTTTTATGAAGTTGTTTTTTGTTGCTGTTTTATGAAGCATCCTTGTGGAGCTCTGTAAGATATCTGGAGAGATTCAGCGCATGCTTTTGTCAATCATTATTCTTGATAAAAGGTTGGATATTCCTGTTAGTAAAATATTTGTTTAAATAAGCTTTGGGTCAGACGTACACTTTGAGTCTCTATATACATCATGTCTTGAAGAAATGCTGTTGCTGGAAAGATTTAATTTTTCTCCTGGGTCAATAGTGAATCCTTTTCATCCTAAAGAACTAATAATATAGCAGTAGGATTTTCCCAGCCCAGAATTTGATTTAGAAGAAATGAAGATGAAGATTAGAATAGCTTCATTTACTATGGACTATCATCACCAAAATTTGTGAGGAAATTGTGCGTTCCTGGCTGAAGAAAACAGTCCTTAAGTGCTTCTGATCATATCTTACAAGTCTTTAGTTATTAAGTGGTTATTGACTTTAAATATATTTTCTGTGGGGATAACAAATTAGTTTTAACTGAAAATGTATAGGGTTGGTTTGTTTGTTTGTTTGTTTAGGAAGGGGATTCCAAGTGAACAAGTGCAACACGCTGATAGAGAGCAAGCAAAGCGTATAGTTTACGCAGTGGTGTATGGAGCAGGTAAGGTGCTACAGTAGATATGTACTTCATACATAATTTATATAAGTAGACTGAATTTCTAAAGGTGAATAGAAGTTTGACAAGTATTAAATTTTTATGTTTACCAAGGATTAAATAATTGATAAAATTAATAATTAATCAATTACATTACCTAGCCACTATCAAAATTATCAAATTAATACAGCCACATTGCCATATACAAAGATTACTCTGATGTATTGATTTGCTGCTGGTGCAACTGAAGCATTTGTCTTTCTCTAAGATTAGTTTGAGTGGACTTTGCTTTCTGTCAGTGTATAGACAGAGATGAGAATGACTTCAGTGGAATTAGAAGAGCTCTAATATTGTCTCAAAACACATCTATAGAATCACAGAATGGCTGAGGTTGGAAGGGATCATTGGAGGTCATCAAATCCAGCCCCCTGCTCAAACAGGGACTTCTAGAGCCCAGCACCATGTACTGATAGCTTTTGAACTGTCTTCAAGTATGGAGACTCTGACAACCTCCCTGGGCAACCTGTGAGAGTACTCTGTCACTCTCACAACATAAAAGCGTTTTCTCACTTTAGATCTGAATGTTTGCTGCCATTTCTTCACAACTGCAGAAAAGCTGCAAAAATCCACAGCTACCCATTGTACCTAAGTCCTGCCCAGGTCCTAGATAAGTCAGGACATTCTTTGTACTTTCCAAAACTACCTGCCATTTCTTAAATGATGCCCAACTGTCCTTATGCTTCATACCTTTTCTGGGAACACAGCTGTATGTGTCTCATCAGCCTACAAGCACTTGTGAAGTTGTTCTAGTGAGCAGCTAACTAAACTTTTATGTAGGTCTTCTGGAGAAATCCAAAAGCCCTAAAGAAGATGAGTATTTGGAAAACTCGTTTAGGAAATGAGAGCCCTAGGATGCAGGCTTATTTAACTTGGAAGCACTTAAAACTACATTTGGGTTCCTGAGTGAGACTGCTTTCTAAACTGTCTTTTTGCAGTGAGTCATCAATAGTGCTTGAACCAAAGGCAGAGCTGGCCAAGGGCATTCAATTTATTGTTTAGGACATTCAGCTGGAAAAGGGAGAAAAACACTTCAATTTCAGTTCTCCAGAATATCTTTTTTTTATGTGAAATGTGTGCGTAGATTATATACCTTCATACAAGAATAAAAATATATATACACACACTTGCATTTTTACATTAAACTGTATGGCATTTTAAACATCTGTGTTTAACATCTATATTTAAAAAGCCCAGCACTGCCTTCCTGCAATGTCAATTCAGACCTTCCCATGCTGAGACTGGAATCAAGTCTCCCATTTCCAGCCTGAATTTTTATTCACTAAAGTACTTCACAAAATGCAGGCAGTACAGCCCTGCCCCTTGGTCCATGCAGATGCTGCACATTTCCTATCTGTTCCTTTCACTGTGGTTGGAACAGGCAGATAACCTGACTTTATCAGACTGAATCTCCACCAGTTGAATTTTCAGTGGAGAAAAGGCAATGCCTCAGTTACCGGATCTAGAGCCCCCCTCAACAGAGCCTGTGGCTGTTTACTCATACTATGGAGAATTTAGATGATTAGATTAAGCAGAGTATTGGCACTCCCTCACTTGCTCTGCACCAGACACTAAACATTTCAGTGCAGCAGTGCTTCATTTAAGTATCCATTTACTTGTTTGTGCTTTGCCTCCATCTCAAGTGAGGGCAGGTAAAGGGCCTGAATGCTTCAGCTCATTAGCAGTGTGATTTGAAACTAGTTAAGACATAACATGGAGTGATATCATTAAACTATTTCTTGTTAGATACCTAAAACCGATGGGCTGAATTCCACCCACAGTTTGTCTCCTTTCAAAGATGGCTAACTTTTCATTAAGGAGACATTTTGATGCAACTGAAGAGTGTGAATAATATTTATTTCACTTCTTTTGTGGTTGCAAAATGCAGGCACAATCCTTGAGGAGCTTGCTTGTATATATGTATTATGCTTACAGGAGTTAATGAAAACCTTTCATGTAGTAAATAGGGATCTTGGTTTTTTTTTCTTTTTCTTTTCTTAGCTTTAGGTTGTACTTGGTTCATATATTCAAGGTCTTTTCTATAATCCTGGGGGATAGAAAGTAGTATAATAAAGAAAGAAGAGTCTCATTATGTCTAGGAGTTGGCACTTTAATAAAGCACCAACTTTTGAGAGGGATGACAGTATTACTGTCTTTTGCTGGGTTTGAAGCAATTCAGTTTGCCTGCTTCTGCCACAGTCATCATGTAGAACTAAAGCGCAGAGCACTTAAACACCTGTAAAATAAGGAATTAATTCAATTCAATGGCAGTATGTTTGAGCCCTGAATCGACACAGAGGGATGTCATGGTGTTTAAATGGAAAGCTAATGGTATTTTCAGTTTTGAAAGATGATGTTACAGAATGGAGAACACTAAAACTCATAAGCTGCCGCTAACAATTTCCCTGGCACAAGTAACTCAAGGAGAGTCCTGAGGGAAGCTGCAGTCCTCTCCTGAGCATTGCTTCACATGGCCTGTGCTCCTGCATTGTGAAACAGGATCTGACACAGTTACCTCTCTTTTTTTATTTCCCAGCATCTGCATTTCCTTGGAATAGTTCAGACTTCCTTGCTGATATTGTGGCTTAATTTTCCTACTATATTATGCAGTACCTTGTTCTGTATATCGATAGTTCTTTAAATGGCTAACATGGACAAACTTAGATGTTACAGTTCCCTAAGGAAGCCGCAGCAGTCTCCTCACTGTTAACATGTGCTTTAGCAGGTAGATTTGTCCTCTGTTGGCCCAGGAAGAAAACCCAAATTAATTAGATGTCAAATAAAATTATAGACCTATAATAACTCAGCAAGAGTCATTGTGGATGTCTAATGAATTTCTTCTTCCAGCACCTTGTCCAGACTGGTGTTCCTGCAGCTTAGTGCAGATCCTGGCATGACTGAGAACAAAATGCTACAGAATTGTTCCGAAATGCACATCAGACTGACAGTGATGGTATTTAGGTGGCTGAAATCTTCTCTGTAAAAAACACTAGATAATTTTGCTTGACAGTATTACTGTGACAATATCTATTCTGTGCCTTTGGTGCGTTGAGACATTGCTTTTCCACTTAGGTTATTTGCAAACACAGTGCTGGGTTTGCATTGCTGTGCAGCTGACATGAATATATCCGTCTTTCAACCCTCATCTGACTAATGTTGATGTATGGTTTATTTTTACTGGAACTGTTTGGTTTATAAATGTATTTGAACTGTAGCTCTTAGTTTATATTTTCACACTCTGGAAAACTGTCTTCAGCTTTTTTCCACCTTATCTTGTAAATGCTCTTACTTCCAGCATAATATGTATTTTGCACCTATATCCTGTCTAAAAGTTATTATTCCTTTCTCTCTTTGTTGAAATGCTTTTTCTGTTTTGCTTTAGTTTTGTTTTTTTCTTTTCTTTTTCCAACCCTTTTATTTCACAACTTGGACCCAGATTTTTACAGACATTGAGGAGCTCATGACTGTTTGAAATCTGTGGCACTCAGACTCCTAATGGCCTTTCTAGTATCAGGCTACTTCTTATAATTGCTTCAGCAGTTAAGTTTCCCTGTGGCTTTTACAACAAATTCAAAGGTTCTAGCTAAACTGAACCAGCCACATCTCCATTCTTTTTTAGATCTTCATTCACATTTGTGTTTAAGATGGTTTTCAAATTCTTTGTTCTACTCCTCAAAGTTTGCAGATTTCAACACTGAACTAATAAAACGATACTTAAAGCAACAAAGTTATTCTATGAAAAAAAGATATTTCAACTACATTGTAGATATAATTAGGAATTTCTTAATTACATACTTCTTATATACTTCTTATGGGGTATGTTCTGAATCCAGTAACTTCAGTAAAACATTCAAGCTCCAAGTTAAATATGTATTTGTTAAAATGTGATTGTAGAGTATTGAATCTGTCCCCTTTTACAGAGGTAAATAAAGTTAACTAATTCCAGTAACTGTGAATGTAGTAGTGCTATTGTATTTAGTGTATTTCCATTCTGCTTTATTGCATAATAAAGATAATTTCTTTACCACCAGGTAAAGAACGTCTTGCTGACTGCCTGGGAATTACTCCTCTTCAAGCCAGTCAATTTATAGAGAGTTTTATGCAAAAATACAGGAAAGTACATGAATTTACAAAGAGAACCATTGAACAATGCCGAAATAAAGGTAATCCAAAACCCGTAAACATATTTTTGTTTACGCATCAGTACTGTCTGACAGCAGTGAAAATAAAGATTCAGCTTAACCCAAATTAGACAGTTACAGGACAAGAAAAAAAGATGAAATATCAATTCTTGGTGAATAAAAGAACTGGTTAAGCCTGTCTGCCTTTTCTCAGACAGATGCTAACAGAATAAGACATCTGTTCTCAGAATGAACTCTCCTTAATGTCAAGTTGTGCTGCATCATTTTGACACATAATGTACTCCAACACAAAAAAGCCCAAAGAATCTTTTACTTAATAAATTCTGTACATGGCTGCTGGACCATGGAAGTTCAGCCATTTAGTCAAAGAACCAATTTACAAATCCTTTTTTCTTTTTTTTTACATATTTTTTGTTTCCATCATTCAGAATTTATGTTGTTGAAGTTCAGGTGGTATCTGTGATGACAGATGTGTGCAGAGTGCTACTTGGAGCCAGCAGCTGCAAACTCTTCTTGCATCCTATTTGTTGTTAGTCTACACATTCATTTATATTTAGTGAATCCTAAGAGTGTGGTAATTTGAGGTGAGAAAAATAGAGATGCTTGAAATACTGTCTTTTGAAAGCTACTTAGCAGAACTGTCAAAATGTATTTCTTTTGTTTCCTAATAGGGTATACAGTATTAAGACATTTTGTAGAAATAAATACTAAATGTGCTTTATAATATTGCATCATTGTATGGGTGAATGTCATGATAAAAACATAACTGGCTTCTAGTCATGAAAATAGATAGCATAACATATATAGTAAAATATTATGCATTTATTATATATTCTGATCTAGTTAAAATAACAGAGCATTATTTTCTTAAAGGTGGATGAATTTCAGTAGCCATACTCCTGTGATAAAGAATCTGGTTTATGAGCTTAGTAGACAAGAGTGTTGTAACGAATGTCCTTGACTGACATCAAACCACACTTGCGTAATTAGTACTCACTGCTCCTCTTGTCCCCTTCTATCAACCATTTTCTTACCTATGAATGTAAAAGAACAAACTGATTTGGTTGTACAAGCTCAAAAGATCTGCAGCATGTTGACATTATTTAGTATTTTTCTTGTTAATCCACCTCAGATTCCAACTACCCAACAAAAACATTCCAACCTGGTGAGCTCATTGTAGGGTAACATATTTACTTATTTGCAGTTCAAAGGTGAACAGCACCCACTTGACTGATATTATTTAGATGTTATGAATGTTCAATGCTCTGTTTAGACATGATAAGCATATGAATAATATTAATATTTGTGATTAAGGTATTTTTGTTGGTGTATATAGAGTTTATATGTTACTATATTGTTTTTTATGAAATTATCAACAAAGTAAAAGAAAAGGCTAAAGTAAGACCTCATTGAAATATGTATTTGCAGATTAATCTTTGACCACAGGCCCATACTCTGCCACTATTGTATGAAAGATGGTATTTGGGGATGCTCATCAGCGATGAGTATTGTGAGGGTGATCCTGTTGTGCAGACACACCACACAGGAATAAGGATATCACAGTAGATCTATTTTTCACTGAGAATCCAACATTTCAAGAATTCCTTCTTTAGATACTCTTCCTCATGGGGAGTCTTAGTTGAATTGGGAAGACTGATTTGCCAAAGAGTGTCCTAACCTCCAGATAATTCAGCTCTTTCTTCCAAAACTGGTACTTTTAGTATCAGTGCTCCTGGAAGTACAGTAATTCACAGAAAGCTGTATTAATTCAGCAGAATGATCTTCATCCTCTGCACATAAGTCTGGGTATGTGTTGTCCCTACCCAGACAACACATAGTATTGTCTCCAAACAGTTATGGAGAAGTTTGGAGAGGTCTTCTTACCATATGTGCTTCATACCTTGGTTGTCAAAGAGGAGATGGTGGCAGTCTGAACTTCCATGGTAGCTATTCACAATTCATGGACAGTCAAGGCAACCAGTTGTATAACAAAAGATCTTGTAAAGATACATTTTTAACGTGGATGTTTTTTCATTTTTCTTAGAATAATAAATTTAGTTTTGAAGGTAAGCTGAGAGAAGGTTTTGTGTGTGTGATTTTGACATGAGGATCTTCCCATCTCTTTTCCTCTCTGAACTCACTTCACTTGCACTCCAAAGTAGTTGTTTTGGCAAAATAGATCATTGATAATTAGGCTTAACATGAAGCTTTAACTGTGTTTTCATGTATTTCTTTTAAACTAAAAACCCCAGAACACTAAAGTTAAGGAAGTTTTTCCGTGAAAGGGATGTGAAATCACCGCATAAAGAAAATGTTATAACTTTTTTTTCCCCAAAAAACTATTTGATAATTTTTGGAAATAGTCATTAATGATTTAATTATTCTACAAATTGATTTTTCTTCACTATTCCCAAGTAAAATATTCATTGTATAGAAAGCTCTAATTATGGCTGCTAATAGATAGATAGCTAATTCTGCTAGGTATTTATAGTTTCTTCTCCCACAGAGAGAGTTTGCTGGTATATCAGTAGATGTTCCTAATGAAAATAGAGCTTTAATGAACAGAAGTTTTCCCTGTATAACATGGACCAATTCTCTGAATGAAGTAATTCTTAGACCAAAAATACAATAAGCATTTAAGGTTTAAATAAGAGAAGTTCTGCTTGTTTTCAGAGGGCACAATATGAAATAGACTCAGGCAGCACATAATTACAAAAATTGATATTATCTGTAAAATGAATTTATGAAATTTAATTTTAATCACTCTAAGAATAGTAATTTCTATTTAAATCCTACAAGGTTATGTGGTTTCCATCATGGGACGTAAAAGACCACTGCCTAATATCAATGCACAGGATTACAAGCTACGCACACAAGCGGAGAGGCAGGCGGTCAATTTTGTCATTCAAGGTAAAATCCTGCTCACCTACCTCCCTCTTTGTCTGTGCTTGGCTTTAGTGGACAACTCCTCTGATCATCTCAAAAGAATGAATATTCTCTAGCCTATGAGACTCAACTATTGAGGCATGAGCTTTATTAGGAAAGAGAAGTTTAAATGATATATTCTGTTTACCTTGGAATTTGCCAGTAAATGGTGTCATAATAATAATAACAGTATCAGTGTTCTAATACACTACAGTGCTCTGCATAGGTAAATACAGGTATACATGCATACTATGTATAGAGAGAGTATCTGGAATTCAGTGTTTCAGATATATTGCTGTCTTAACACTTTTTCCTTTCTTGTTTTGATTGTTACTCCAAGAAGGTTTATGTGATTATGCTGTCTACAGATTCTAACTTCTACTGTGCCAGATAGTTTTAGTTTAAGAAATAATCAACGTTGCAGAAATTGTACATTGTTATTATTAGTTTTGAAACCCAACTCATTCTTTCTAAGGACCATTCAAACTTAGTTTTGTAGAGGGCAAGAAAAAAGGTGGTTTTTTTTTTCACAGAAAACATTGTAAATTTGCTGTATAGGTTGGAAATGTGAAAGTCAGCATAAAGTGTTCAACTGTTAGTTAATCTAATGCATTAACACACTCTTTAAATCACTTGGACCGCAAGACTGTACAGCATATACCTACCTAAAGAAAACCATAGAAACTGAGCTGGCAGATTTAGATCCCTACTAAGCCACTGCTTGGAAGAATTACTTTTTCAATTGGATGATGCTGACAGGGTTTTCATTAAGTTATGTTGGAAGTGCACAATTTACAGGCAAGTAAAAAGTGATTTCTAGACATGGTGGTGGTGTGTTTTTTAAAAAGTGATTCGAATTTTCTTTTTGAGACGATCATGTGGGTTTTTTCTTTTTTTTTTTCCTCTCCCAATACTATTAATGTTTCATTTAAAAAATGACTTAAGTATTTGTCCTGTTCCATCTCTTTATAATTAGTAATCGAATTTAAGTACTGGCCGTGCAAGGATATGTACAGATCTAGAATTCTAGTAGACGCCCTGTTGCTTGAATAATCACTGTGCTCAAGTGATGGCTGCCTTGCTTTAGTAGTCACCCAACTGTCAAATTTTACAATGACCTCATAAAATCTGCAGCAGATTTGTAACACTGGGCATGCCTGTCCCACCTTCTCCAGAGGCTTGTGTTCCATGTACCTGGGTTTCCATCCAACTGGCCAGCAGCCCTCTCCAGTTAGAGGCACGATGCTGGACCTAATACAGCAAGTCCTGCTGAGTGTACAGTGTAGCATTAATAAAGGTGCACGGCCTCTGAGCAGCACTTGCTTATGTCCATCTGTCCAAAGAGCTTGGAGCTCAGGCAAAGCTGTCACAGGGCTGTCTACAAAACACAAGTACTACAATAATAAGATTATCATATTTCAGTGTTGGTTCAGTAATACTGGAGGATGAATCTTATGAAAAGCATTGTAACTGTTATTCAAAGCATGTAATGTTAGAAGGTGTGATGAAGGAAGGAATAAGAACTATTCAGTATTCCCAAATTTTATTAAAAATTTCATTCAAGACTACAGTCTTTTTAATTTCAGGATTTCAGCTATGAGATATTTTAAGACTGTAAAAACTTTCTTAATTATGTTAAAACATCACAGTGACTAAACTGCATTTATCACATGTGGGTTATAATTATATTAAATAGTATAATTATTTTAAGCAGTTTGCATGTCGGTTATGGTAGCAGCCAACTGATAGCAGAAAACTTCTGGTACATGACAATATTAAGAGGACTGTATTTTAACTTACTACAGCTGGGTTTCCCACAGTTCTTTCATAGTTTTTTTATGTTTTTTTAGTATTTCCCAGTTCAATAGTTTTTACCAATATACAGCATAATATTCTTCATTTATAATTCAGCTCTACCTAACTGCATATTTGAACAGGAAAACAAGAGAAGTATTTGAAGCTAAATGTAGCCATCTCAATGATCAGCTCTGGATCTGCACTTGATATGGTTAATGAGTAAAACAGCCTCAGTATGGGATTTAGAGAAGGCAGTTTGTCATAGAAAACCATGAAGAAGAGGTGTTAAGTCTATCTATCTCCTAAATGTCTTACATACTCTGTCTTAGACAAAAGGGCAGCTGTGTCCTGAGGTATATCAAGTACAGCATAGACAGTCAAGGGATGTGATTTCCCCACCCGATACTGCACTGGTGCAGGCCCCCCTTAAGTTTTGTGTGCAGTTTGAGGCACCTCAACATAAGAAGGACATCAAACTATTGGAGGGTGTCCAGAGGAGAGCCACCAAGATGTGGAAAGGTCTTGAGAGCAATACTTAAGTGGAGTGGCTGAGGTCACTTGGTTTGATCAGCTTGGAGAAGAATTGAGGGGTCCCCTCATGGCAGTCTACAGCTTCCTATAAGGGAGCCTATAAGGATGCCAGGGAGGGACTCTTCATTAGGGACTGTAGTGATAGGACATGGAGTAACGGGTTAAAACTTAATCAGGGGAAGTTTAGATTGGATATAAGGAGAAAGTTCTTTACTGTAAAGGTGGCGAGGCACTGGAATGGGTTGCCCAAGGAAGCTGTGAATGCTCCATCCCTGCTGGTGTTCAAGACCAGGTTGGACAAAGCCTTGGGTGAGATGGTTTAGTGTGAGGTGTCCCTGCCCATGGCAAGGGGGTTGGAACTAGATAATCTTAAGGTCCTTTCCAACCCCAACTATTCTGTGATTCTATGATTCCTCAAGGGGGGCAGGAGAGGAGAAGGTGCTGATGTCCTCTGTCTGGTGGCCAGAGATAGGACATGAGGAAATGTCATGAAGCTATATCAGGGGAAGTTCAGATTGGACATTAGGAAAAGGTTCTTCACTGGGAGGGTGTTGGTCAATGGAAGAGGTTTCCCAGGAACATGGTCACAGCACCAAACCTGGCAAAGTTCAAGGAGAACCTTGACAACACTCTTAGTCATACGGTTTAGTTGCAGGTAGTCCTGCAAGGAGCAGGGAGTTGGAGTGGATGATCTTTATGGGTCCCTTCCAACTTGAGATATTCTGTTATTCTATGATTATCGCCCAGCAGAGTGCCCTTATCATCTGCCCACATGGCTGTTCTTTCTCCCTACTCTGGAAGTTGAACCATTTGGAAGAAAGAATACAAAATTCATCAGGTGTGTGAAAAAGATGTCTGTAGTCTTGTACATTTAGGATATCTGATAGGACAAGGAGAATTATGGCTTCCAATCCTTACTTAATGGCTTGTTTCTGTATTTTATCTGATAAATCTTTATGTAAAATGTATTGGATCCCTGTTGCATGGTTCAAAATGAGCCTTCAGGAGCCTTCACCAAACTGCAGGCCTGGAGAGTCATTCTGCCTCTTGATCACCAGAAATATGTAATCTGTTATATAACATGACACTGTTTTATGCACCGCTGCTCTTAACACTGTAATGTAATGAATATACATTACATACACATGGAAATATGAAAAAGCATAAAATTAAGTTTCCAAATGGATATGTGGTGTTGAATCAATGTTCTAACCTTTTATTACATTAAGTGTTAATTGATTTGTAGGTAAACTTTCATTGCAATTTAGAGTTAGATAGTTTCAGACATTTCTTATAAAAAGCAATCTTTCAACTCCTGGCC
This sequence comes from Pezoporus flaviventris, assembly GCF_033815535.1. NCBI lineage: Eukaryota > Metazoa > Chordata > Aves > Psittaciformes > Psittacidae > Pezoporus > Pezoporus flaviventris. Next base: position 5,784,364 of record NW_026892550.1, on the reverse strand, counting down.
ATCACTGGCAAAGTCACCTTTAATTAACATCTAATTTCATATTATTGTTTTCTGGTTTTAATTAACATGTAATTAATTTATTACTCTTTTGATATTTCACATATTACATGAATTGAGTCTGCTAGATTTGCAGATTCTTATAATTCATAATCTTCAGATGTTTTTCATTCTTGTGCCATAGTTCCAAGAAGAACATTTTCCTTTATCATGCTTTAAATTAAAAACAGATCACTTTCTTTCTTAGGATCTGCAGCTGATCTTTGTAAAATGGCTATGGTGGAGATTTTTACCTCCGTTGTTATTTCTCCAACTTTAACTGCCAGGTTAGTAATGAATGACTGCAAAACTATTTGATTTTAAAACAAAATTAGTGAAATGATGTGTTTCTGGCATTTTAAGCAGCTGTAGAAATGTCATGTGTGCCTCTGAATCTTTTAACAAGCAAGGACTTGTGGGATGGTTTCATACATTCAAAGATATCTTTGTGCTTAAATGGTTGGATCTGTAAATCCATCCCAAGGTGATGAAGTGCCCTGGGGCCATTTAAACTCAGTCAGATCTAGTTTAGTGGTAGTTCTACATCTTTGAAATTGAGCCCACTGATCATATCCTTCCTGAATTTTGAGTGAATTGTACAATGGGAATTGAACATTCAATGGGCTGGGAAAAAAAAACAGGAATCAGGAAGCCAGTGCTCAAGCAAAATAAATGAACATGTTTTATTCTTCTGTAGACGGTTTTCTTTTGCTAAAGAAAAGCTAGGTCATCATCATTCCCTTCTGTTGTGACTGCACATAGTTGAAGATCACAGAATGTCCTCAAGATTTTTGTATCAGTAGCAGAAATAATGAAGTCTACTTTTCCTGTTACAAAGGATGGAGGGGATGGTGCAGAGAGTCAGTGAGCGCTATTATTTGCTGCAATAGAAAGAAACTTTGAAGTTAAACATGCATAAAAAAACCCTGAACAAATGGTTTCTCATCTTTTGTAATGCTGCAGTAAACAATCCAGCAGAACACGATTTTTTGCAGTGCAAGTTCAGATGAAAGCAGAGATAGCAGGTAGTGCAGATCATCAGTGTTTCTGTTGTCACCCAGAAGGGGAAATCATAAATTTAGCTGTAGTAATCATGCATGAAAGACTTCAGTGGGAGTTTAGGTCAGTACAGAGTAACAGGGTTTGGCCTTCCAAACATACTCTACAATTATGTGTAATATGTAACCCTATAAACTCTCTGCGTGTGTTTGTGTGTGTATCATTTACGCACAACAGCATTGTCTTATTTGATCAATGTTCCAAAATGGAATTTCTAATTACAAATATAAAATGCATGTGTTGAATTCAAAGGTAGAGTCACTCCTTTGCCAAAAATAAAACTTGTTCTGAATAACACTCATAAGTGTTCTTGCAGCTTTTTGAGCAAAATACAGTTGAACTGTAACCAAGAAAAGAAAGAAATAAGTAGCCCACTGGTATAAATCTGATCTGGGAAGTGGTTCCTTGCTGGAGATACTGCATATATATATCAGACAATGATATATTTGTATATTCAGTTTTGGATGATGGTATATGGCACTGTACCTTTTGGGGAGATTCTCTGCACTGATTATAATTCTTTCTGGTGCCTGAGTTGAATGAAGAAACCAGAATCTGGTACCTGTGGCCTGGTGTAACTTTCAGTTAGATTAGTCATGGAGTAGCTGCCTTCTGGGACAATCGAGCAAGTCTTTAGTGAAGGAGGCTAGTGGAGGTGCTGAGAGGGCAAAGAACATACTCCCTTCTGCAATTTCTACCTTGCACCCACATCTTTAGGTTCAAGAACAAGCTGTTTGTAGTAATTCTGAGAAAGCCAAAGTTTTTTATGAGTAATGCTGCATCTGATAAAGGCTTTGAATTTTTTTTCTACTCTCAACAGAAAATTTTAATTGGGTTTTTCTTTCTCAAAACTATTTCCTTTAAAGGTATAGTGTCACCAAATGGCTAAAGAGGCACTGACATGGAGAAGTATTGAAGTTTTACATGGTGAATTTTCTTGTGTTGTGAAAGCATAGGGGACTGGCTACACCAGGCATCAGAAAAGTATCATTGCCTGTCCTTTTTATTCCTATTACGAATGTCACACCTGGGAAAGACCAAGACTGCAAGGGCATCTAAAAGAGACAGACTGTTTTAATCTGGAATTTTGAAATCCTGCCAGCCATTAACAACTGGATAGCTCTGCTAAAGGACAGCCTTTTAATAGTTACTAATGGCTCCTTGCTGTAATATTTAGTAGGTACTTGCAAGCCAGACTTGACAGGAAAGCACAGTCAATGCCTTTATAAATTCTGCAGACGCTCACCTGGTTGGACAGTGGCATTTTAAAGCACCACTGTGGTCTTGCCAAAAGACTGAAACTTGGAAGTCTGTGCTTCCAATTGTGTGCCAGGTGACATTCAGTCAGATATTTTTCCAGTGTTCTGTTTCTTGATTTTCTTTTCAGTCAAGCCAGGGTAATGATCCTAACATCCTTTGTGAAGTGCTTTGAAAAATATTGCTAAAAGGAAGTGAATGCATAATTGCTGCTGTTGTTGTAACTGTAGGAACGCACGGTAGCTCTTCCAAAATGAGAAATGTAATCAATCTCCTATTATCATCACATCAGATCATATTAATTCCAAAGATAGCACATTACTATCTTTTCTTCTGTCTTCACCCCCTTGTAGGTTTGGTTTTTTTTTTTCCCATTAAAATTTCTAATTTTGGAAACAGGGTTTTCACTTTGAACAGCATATCGAAGAGAAATATCTTTTATATATACTTTAGAAGTTATTATGAACCATATAGTAGGAGACAGTATCCTATTAGGTGTGGCCAAGCAGTGGCTAACACTTAGCATTCTGTCTTCCTTACCTTGGAATTAAATGAAAATAATAAAGTAAATTCTACATAAAGCCTTACAACTTATAAAGTTAGCTTGCAGGTATGTTTGCAGTCTTCTCCACTGACAGCACGGCATTCAGTTTTCATTCACTGTAAGCTGTTCAGCTGTGAGCAAGCTCTGAGCCAACGGTATGAAGCTTTGTTTTTGTACGAGTAGTCATCAGTAGATTGTTCTGGTGTGGTTTGTGCCTCTGATATTGCATTTGGAAGTCAGGGGAAGGAAATCAAGTTGCATTTTCATGATATTTGATCACAGAGGCCCTCTTGGCAAAGTAGCATATTCTACTATGACTGATCAATGGCTGTTCCATCAAATAGCAGTCTCATTTTTCTCTTCGTGTTTCTTCATCTTTTAATTCAAATGCCAGCCTAGCAACTTACGGTGTTGACAATGAAAAGTCAATCATTTACTTGCAAATAATTTGCATTAAGCAATACATATGATAAGGAACTGATATTAGTGTGGGCTATCTGTTGGCATCAGTGTTAACATCTTGCATTTTGTGCAGCACTAATGAGTAATCAAAATGATTTCTTCAGACATCTTCCACTTTACCTAGGTCTTTTCATTAAGATGCTGTTCTGCTGCTGATGGCCAGGTTGCTTACTGAAAATGTGCTGCTGGCATAAATTATTCAAGTGCCAGCTTTTACCTGTCTGATGCAACTCTCAGAACCCCCACATTATGTTTCCTGCAGACAGATGATAGCAAAGAAACTTCTGAAGTAAGATCAAGGCATACAGTAGCAACTGAAAGAAAGATTTATGGAATTGACAAGAGTGGAAAGGTACTTAGTGTACTCAGGTGGACAGTTGTAGTTATTTTCAGTGTTTAAAACATCATTGCAGTGACAGATGCATAGAAACTTGGTAAGAGAAAAGGATGCTTGCAGATTGTGAAAGAATTGTTGCCTGAGGAAATTCCTGTAAAAAATATCACTTTGTAAGCTGAAGATGCACTGATGTTACCCAAAGTCTGACTGGTGCTACATAGGCTTCTCAAAAAGTCATTAAAGATGTTAATATCCCAATAACATGCAAATTAAATTTAACAAGTCTGCAGAGCTATTGAGTAATTTGGTGTGAATCCAGCAATTCTGCTTTCTCACCAATTTATTGTTCCTTCAGCACTGGACCTGTGCCACAAGCACACAGCTATACTTCCCAGCATGTCCGGAGCCTAGTTAAAGAGGCGGGTTCAGCAACAGGGCAGATATAAATGAATGATCTGAAAAGGAGGAGCCACCAGCAAATAAAAGGAAAAGGCAGGATCTTATTTTCTTGGTCCCAGGTGCTTTTCAATAGCAGTGGATATTGGAAGTTTTATATGTCTTCCTCAGGGAACAAACACTTTTATCAACCCAATGATTTTCTGAGTTGGTGAACTGTAAATGCAGCTCGCTTGTACAGATAGCTAAATTAGAAACAGCCTGATCATCCCAGGAACAGGCATTGTGTTATGTGACCTGGAATTGTTCACATACAATTCATGTGATAAATCACAAATGATTCATTTGTTGGAAGTGGCTTCAGTTTTTGATGCTAGAACCGAGAGGCATTTTTGTAAGGTGTGTAGGGATTCAAACATTAGTACTTTATTGTTTATCATCTCTGAGATTCATATAAAAGGGCATACTAATAAAACCAACTTCTTAATTAAGTCGTAGCTTCAACCAAACACAATCAGTAATGCTTAGTGCTGCTACTGTATAATGATTTTCTTTAATTCTGGGCATAAATCTTATGTCTCTTGTTTCTTCAAGAATTAAATAATTGGTTTTACTTACGTTTCCTCTATAGCAGTTATCCAGGATTTTCAAGTAAATGCTTATCGCTCTGGAACTGTATCCACAATTCCCAATATATGGTTGCAGATTTTCTCTAAAGGATTAACTCTAGTCAGCTTTTCTCCTTAGCCTAATACTGGAGAAATAGAATTACAAGGAAAAGATAAAAACTTTGGATTCTACTTGAGAGATGAATAAAATTTTTGTTTCAAAGACATATGCTTTTGTTTCGGTAGCAGAAGGAAATATCCTAGAGCATATTGGTATGTCAGAAATAAGTATGAGCTCTCCATAGCTGCTGTCTCATTCCAGTATGTAGCTCTCTGCTTCCCAAAGTGACCAGATAACATTGCATTTCTAGGTGTGCTGTGACTTAGCCAAATCATGACTTTCCTTGAGCATTCAAGCAGTATTTTGCATGTATCCACAAGATGGTGAGCTGTTACCTGAACACTTCATGCACAGTGAGCCAGAACAAGTCAACATGATTTATTCTTTATAGAAAGAGCTAAATATGTTTAATATGCTTAAATATCACAGCCAAATGGACATGCATGATGTAGCAGGTTTTACAGTGTTCCTTTTTATGGGTCATTCAAACCAAATAAATATATTTTATTTAGAAAAGCCTTTTGTGGATCACCTTTTAGACTGGCATGTTTTAAGACAATTTGGGTACATGCAGAAATTCTGTTCTCTTTAATTAACCATCTGTTCAGATTCCTGCTCTTCATGATGCAGCTGCTGAGAAAACAGATTTCACAAGTTAGCTGAATTTTTATTGTTAACATGTTAAAAAGTCAAAATATCTGGGTCTTTATTATGGAAACACTGAAAGGTGTAGCTTCAAGTTAATGCAGGTAACATCTATGCAAGCGTGTTATATCTTATGCTATAGCTTTCGTACCACTGCATTAGAAATCGTTATAGATACAGCTTCAAAAAGACCCTGAAAATCTACAAAGTTACTACAGAATTATTGTAACCTTGTTCCTTAGTTACATGACAACTTAATAGTCATTCTTTCCACTGGAAACTATGTGCTTCTGTGGGGAAACTGACACAATTAATTAACAAGTAGTATTAGTAGAATCAGAAAAAAAATAATACCATTTTAGTGTAGGCAATATGGAGATTTCTAAGAAGAGTCAGATCCAACATCCATCTGCTCCATTACCGCTGAGTGTGGCCAATAGCAGATGCTTCAGGAAGAAGGTGTAAGGTTACATAGTAGGAGAGTCTGTCTGTCTGTAGATTTTCACCTTGCTCTGGTTGTGGGGAAGAGTCTAAGTTCTAAAACAGACAATTTTTTTGTATCACAAAAATGTACAGAAGCTACCTCTGTCTACCTGCATGTATCCAATATAGGTGGCTGGTTTAGGAGATGGTACCCCAGCAATGTCAATGCAGAGAGCTGGGGTTTTCCAGATTATCCATTCAGAACATCTAAGTCAGAGCCTAGCTTGGTCCCTTGACTACAGAAGGAGCATGAATTTAATTAGTTTGAGCATCTCTTGGCACATTTTAATGTCCTGAAACACTGCACACCGCTGTTAAAAAAAATAGCTTCTGAGAAACACTACAATGGCAATCTTGGTTTTGTTTTTCTTTTTCCTCCTATCTTTTACTGGCCTCTTCTATCCCTCTGTTGTAGGGATAGTCCTACAATAGAGTCTGCATCATGTCATGCCACAGCATTCTTGTTTGCAGTTTAAACAAAATGTTTCCTTTAATGGTAAAGAAATGCAGTTGCTCACCAGTAAGGTAATAGCTGTTTTGTGGAAGTCAGTTCAATAGAGTACTTATTTCTCAGCAATGCATTTGCAGTAGTCATGGGAAAACTTGTAATTCTGTACATTAGAATAGAGAGGTCCAGATCTGGAATATATTGCTTTACAGTAACAAAGCCTGGTGCTAGGAAATAGTATACATAAGGAGGCAATATAGGCCCATAAGTACAATACTTTGAGAAAAAAATATCTTGATGATAGTTTAGTTTGTTTTTGCATATGTAAGTCAGTAATATATAACTGGGTGGATCCGTTGAAGGCCTGAGAAGTTTTAGCCTTTGCGTTGATTCACAGGAAATTGGAAGAATGATGAATGTAGCGTGGAAGAGAATAAAAAATTCTTTACAATTGTTTAGTGCAGCACAATGGTTTAAGAAGGATATTGTGTGCTGGACACACTGAACTGTTGTCAAAAGCCATGTTCAAGGTGGCAATCTCAGAAATACTCCATTTGAAGGTGCAGGCTGTAGCAGTGTCTCTGTTCCACACTGCAGTCATACTCAGGCACAGGTCATGTTTCTCAGCGAAAGAAATCACTTGTGTACTCATCAAAAATGATGCGTAACTTGCAGGCAATCAAAAAATAGTTAATAAAATATTAGCTTGTAAATCAAAGGCATTTTTGTTATCTGTAGAACAAAGAAGATACTGGTTTCTGCCTGGTTTGCAATTTCTAATCTAGTTTACCATACGTTTTAGCAAGAGATAATGAGAGAAGCTTGCTGTTTCAATATTCCTTCAAAGTGAAGCTGATTCAATTAAGCTGTTAAGAGAAAGTACAGGGTTTCTTTCAAAGTTCTTTCACTCAAGGTGTGCAATGGGTGGGTGGGTGCATGCACTGGAATGGGGAAAGCTATGAAATTTGAATGTATAAATTGCTTTGATTCTTTGTTTTATCTGCCTTGATATCAGATTGAATGCTTCCTTCTGTGCGGCAGCATAATGCATGCAAGAATTATTACTTTAATAACCCTGAAAAAATACAGGTGGCCTTGTACTGTAAATCTGCAGGAGTAGAATGGATTAAGTTGATGTGAGATGAATAAGAAAAAGAGATAAGAGATGAAAAAAATCTAACTTGTCTGATGAACATTTAGGAGGAAACAGTGTCTGCTATTCCACTTATTGGCATCAAGCTTGGAAGTCATGTTTAGCACTAATTAAAACTTATGTAATATCTTTCCAAAACAGAAGTGTATTAGGAATACTTATTTCTTAGATCTCATATCTCTGAGATAAATCTTATCCCTATTTTCCAATTGAATATATATTGCTTAGCAGACTTACACAGAGAACCAGCAATGCTAACTTCTAGTTCTGTATTTTAGGAGACAGAATGTTGTTCTGAACTTCGAATTAATCACTAGATGTTTAAGATGGGGTAGCTGTAATTCTGCAGCTCTGTGCAGTTCTTCAGTTCACTGGCAAAACACCCGAGCTGCTAGGCTGTCCTATTCAGGGTGACAAGCATCGAGAAACAGGATCCTTTAGCCCAGACAGAGAACCAAGCTAAAAGAGCTGTGGTGCTTTCAGTAGATGAACTGGAGCATGTAGAGTTGTGTCACGTCTATTGTGCTGTCCAGACACAATTTTGAGTTCAGTTCACATTGCTTCTGCTTACATAATGTAGCACCAATCTCTGGTCCAGCCCTACTCCTCCTGAGCTTAGTTTTACTTTTAGCGTGCAGATGAAGTGATCAGATGATCCAGTGCTGGGTGGCTTTGAAAATCCAGTTCTTTTTTCTCCATTCCTAAATTCTGATGAATTCATGATAAAATGTTTAAGGTATATTGTATGTTCTTCTTACCAAATATTCAGAATATATGGTGCTCTAATCCTAACTGAAGTCATGAGACACTACTCTGGTAAAAATAATAACCAGTCACATTTCTATTGCACTGGTTTAATCAATGTAATTATTTTCACTTATTCAATTGATTCACAGTATATTAATATTTAATGTTCGCAGTTATTTCTGATTTATATCTTTTTACATGTCCCTTGAATGATTATAAGAAATCTCTTGCTTTAATTAATTTACTTGCATTGGAAATTTTTCTTGTCATGTAACTGTATTCTCTTGCTAAAGATGATCATGGTCTTTTAATCTATTTCTTTTTGTATCCTGTGTCCCAATTTCCTATTAAAAATATGTTAATCTGTTTCACTCTGCTTCTGACTGTGTTGTAAGTGACTAATAATTTAAGATCTATTATTAGAGCTCACCACACTGTTAGTCAATGTCACATTGTAATTTAAGGCAGTGTGAAACTATCTTAGGATATTTTCCTGAAAGCTGTGAAAAGTTCTAAGCAATAACCATATTGATGTTTCAGCCATTTGTAAAGCATTATTTACTTGAATCACTACTGGGTAATATGAAAAGTCGACGAAGGGCATTTAATTTAAATGTTATATACAAATTACAAAGCAATTTGGAAATAGGTGGTACAGTTTCATGACTTAGACTCCCAACAATAATTAAAGATGTACTAAAATATACCTAGTAGGAATACAGTCTAATCGTATATGCAGTACTTTTCCTTCCTGAGAATTTAGGGATTATATGTGCTAGATTGTATCTATTCTGCTGTGGACTTGATTCAATCAAATATATTTATTATTTCTATTGTGAAAGTACTTTTGCACCCAAACCAACGATTTAGGGTGCTCTTCCTGTAAGCACTGAACAGTTAAGTCAGAGTCTGTATGCAAGAGACCTATGATACAGATCTAATACAGACAAAGTGAAAACAAATAAGCAGTATAAATTCATTACAAAACAGCCCTAGCTGAAGAGCTCAGGTCCATGTAGTTGCATGGCTTTCAAGATGTTAATGCTTTCAGCTATACACTCTGCCCTTATGAAGGCATCTGTCCTGACAGCAGAGGCAATCTTGTTGTGTATGTGTTCCTACATTTTCGCTCTTCAACCCGCTTGTTTGTCACCATGAGGGCACCTACTTTGCACTTAAGTGAAAAGCTAATTTTCTGAAAAAGACTCAAGTCACTGGCCAGCTAGGAGTTAATATTTTCATACCAGTGAGCCAAGTGCTCTTACTATTGACCTAATTTGCATTAGTAAAACCACCCTTTTCCAACCGCATTTTAAGCTCAACTTGAAAAAACAAGCTATATTAACAAAACATAGCCTGTCTCTATAATTGCTCGCATTTTCCTGCAAATTACGTTGGTTTTAAGTAATAACTTATCACATCAGTTCCCTGAATGACATTTATAAGCTAGCAAGCAGAGTTTGGGGTTACGACCTTTATGTTTTCTGAATGTATGGAGTGACAATCCTTCTAAATCCATTAATGAATTTTTCATTTCCTTAGGACATTTATCCCCACTTTAAGATACCAGTTGTGCATATGGCAATTAGTTCATGATATGGATAGGAAACACTGTTAGAAATTTCTTGCCTACATTATCTAAAGTCTCTAAAATGTTTCAGGTTAATTGCCCAGATTCATGACGAGTTATTGTTTGAAGTAGAAGATTCTCAAATCCAGGAATTTTCAGGTAAATACAATCTCTCTTTCTCCCCCACCACCTTTTTATCTCCCTATAACCTGTGATTTCTCAGAGGATAAAAGAATTAATATAACAAGAAGCAGCACGTTGATTCTTATGATTAAGGAAATGTATACTGAGCTGATTTTTCTGGATGTCTTCCACCACTGGCTCTTATGCAGATAAAATGTGATACGCTCCTCATCTGGAGTTCATCAACATGCTTACTTGTGTTTACTTTTCTTATCAAGACTCCCTCATCCAATCTATGAATCCTGTAAAGCTAAATAATAATGCTTTAGCCAGGGTTTAGAAGGGGTATAAAGAAATAAACCAGCTCAAAAAGAATGGCTTGGAAAGCATATGAATACTTATGATTGGGGCCCATTACATAAAAAAATATGAAATTCTTAATGGAGGAATATAATGTTCTGTAATTTCTAAGTTTACTGCTTTTTTTATATTTAGAAAACTTTATGATGGATTTTTCAAGGTCAAGGGTTAGTAAAAGTTCCTGTGTACATTTTTATCCTCTCACCTGGCTTATTTCCAGACATTATTCCCTAAGCCAGAGGGTGTCTCATCATCTGGTACAAATTTAGGTAGAAAACAGGGGCACACAGGAGGCTATTGAATCTCTTCTCAAGTAAGTAGTAGATTTACTCCTGTAGGCACCAAACGTTTATTCGCAAGCTTTGGTCTAGTTTGAAGCTCAAGAATACCTTTAGCTAAAACAGTTAGCATAATGTCACAAATACTTAAAATGATCCAATACAAGAAATATCTTCCATTATAACCTAAGCATCTAAGAAAAAAATAATTTCACCTTCTTGTGTTGTGTTCATTTAAACAGTACAATTTGCCATATTAGTCTCATTTCATCGCTGATTCCTCTTGTATTACTTCATAATAAGAACTTCACCTGATCAAAACAGAGAACCTGGAAAATATTCAAGTTCAATATATTAGGGGCATTTGCAATGAATTAGGCTAATATAATAACATTTGACCTCTAAATGCAGGAGTTCAAATCTGGTTTTAATTACAAGAACGCCGTACAATTTATGAGAGATTGCAGTATCTACCCAGAAAGAGACGATGTCTTAAAATGCCATAGTTTCAGAGTTAGAAAGCATAGTGTGCTAAATGAGATCTGTAAGATGGCATAGAAGTGTTTTTAATATCTTATTTTACATCAATTTGCATTAATTTCCCCTCTACTCTGCTCTTGTGAGACCTCACCTGGAGTATTGTGTGCAGTTCTGGTGTCCTCAACATAAAAAGGACATGGAACTGTTGGAACAAGTCCAGAGAAGGGCCACGAGGATGATCAGGGGACTGGAGCACCTCCTGTATGAAGACAGGCTGAGGAAGTTGGGGCTGTTCAGCCTGGAGAAGAGAAGGCTGCTTCCTATCTGAAGGGGGCCTATAGGGATGCTGGAGAGGGACTCTTCATTAGGGACTGTAGTGACAGGACAAGGGGTAAGGGGTTAAGACTTAAACAGGCGAAGTTTAGATTGGATATAAGGAGGAAATTCTTTCCTGTTAGGGTGGTGAGGCACTGGAATGGGTTGCCCAAGGAGGTTGTGAATGCTCCATCCCTGGCAATGTTCAAGGCCAGGTTGGACGAAGCCTTGGGTGAGATGGTTTAGCGTGAGGTGTCCCTGCCCATGGCAGGGGGATTGGAACTAGATGATCTTAAGGTCCTTTCCAACCCTAACTATTTTATGATTCTATAAGTATAGAGCTAGTATTATACCCAAAAGATAAGAATTATTCATGGTTGCTTATACATATAAAAAAATCACAGATTCTGTCCTCATTGGGTCAAATTCTGATCTCCATTGCTAGCATAATTTTTAATAAATTCAGCAAAATTAATACTTTTCCAGTATAATGGAAAAAACCCTCTAGCTGTTATATGAATAGTAGTAATAAATAATCCCACTGTAGAAACATGATGACTAGAGGCTTTTTTCTGGAAACATGAAAAGAGTCCAGTTCAAATACTCGAGATGTCTGATCTACACACTACAGTGTACCTAGTTTGCATATCTCCACATCTACCTGCAGTGTGCTGAACAAATGTACCTGGAAATTTCTTGTTCTGCTTCAAAGCTATCACCATGTAATTGAAGTTGCTAGGGTGACCTTTGGGAAATGGACTTGGGCAGTCTAGAGGTCTGAGGTACCTTGGAAATTGTCATTTCACTTAATACAGGCTGCCAAGCATGAGTGTTCATGGCATAAATTTGTTTCATTCTGCTGTTTCAAGACTGATTTTTAGGTTTGTCTGTACTTTGCCCTAAGAGGCAAATCAAAAAAGAAAATTCTGCATTACGGTAACTTTCAGATGTACTTATTTACCTCAGAACAGAAGAGTGATAGAATGTCCTTCCCTTAGCAATAAAGACCAACTTAAGACATTATTTTCCTTTTTCGTTTCTTCAGTCATTCAGTTTCTTCCACTTTATTCATCACTGGTGAGGCCACACCTTGAGTGCTGCATTCAGTTCTGGCCTCCCCAGTACAAGAGAGACATGGGCTGGAAAAGGTCCAGTGAAGGGCCACAAAGATGATGGAAGGACTGAGCATGTCTCCCATGAAGAAAGGCTGAGAGAGCTGGCACTGTTCAGCCTGCAGAAGGGAAGGCTCAGAGGGATCTTATTAATGTATATATATATACCTTAATGGAGGGGACATAGAAGATGGAGCCAGGCTCTTCCCAGTGGTGCCCAGTGACAGGACCAGAGGCAATGGATGCAAACTGAAATACAGGTGGTTCCCTCTGAACATCAGGAAACATTTTTTTACAATGAGTGTGATTGAGCAGTGCACAGGATGCCCAGAGAGGCTGTGGAGTCTCCATCCTTGGAGATAAGCAAAAACCATCTGGACACAGTCCTGAGCAACTGCTTGAGCAGGAGGGTTGGACCAGATGAAGACTGGAACCTTTCAGAGGTCCCTTCCAAGCCTCTACCATTCTGTGATTGTGTTATGCAAATAGATCTGCTACTAATGAAAGAACTAATCCAAGTTGTCTTCAAAGTGACTTCCTTCAGTGTCATTAATGAGGCTTCTGCTTGATCTGAATAGGTAGAGGAAGCATGTATCTGCACCAGCACATAACTTCCAGTTGGAAGTATGGCGATGAAGCAGATCTCCCTATTGTCCCCAGTCCTTGGTGTGAGCAGTTTTGGTTCACATCACAGAGCAGTCTGAGAGTGGTTGACCTAGATTCCTTTCAAATGAAGCTAAATAGGAAGACTCTTTTCTCCTAATCTTTTTCCAATTCAGGAGCTGCTGAGGTAACAAATCAGGTATGTGAGTTTCAAACCAAAGAAGGAGTGTCAGTAGGGTGTGTGCTTCTAATTCACTTCAGGGCTTTGAAAGTTCAAATATGGTTTCCATCCCTTTACCAAAGTTCTTTCTCCCTTTTTTTTTTCAAGGTCTTACTCTTCTTACATTTATTTGCTGATATTCTTTAGCTGTTAGCTTTGTCTTTACATATCTAATCAGCTTTTGTCCATTCAGAAACTTGAAACTACAGAATCTGCTGACTTGCAGTTTCCAGCCTGCAGCTTAATGATCCAGAGAGAAATCTCAGTTGTACAGTCACAAAGCTCAGTAAAGGGAAAGATGTGGATTTAAAGCTAAAGAGTAGTGTTTGATGGCTTTAATGGACTACTGTTCAGTGCTGTGTTAGTCTTCTGCATTTACTGTGATCCAAGAAGCACTGGCCTACTATTCAGCATGTTTGCATTCTGATTCCAGTCATGCTTCTGATCTACTTTTTCAGGAAAGCAACAACAAATGTGTGTGTCTCAGTTTTCTGATTTGCAGAATTGATATGAAATCTTACAATAAATCTAAGATTTATAAATGAAGAACATAAACTGCATTATTTCAATTAGATCTTAGCACAGAATGTAAGCCTTTGCAGCAGCATTTCCCCCATGGAAATGTCTCTTTTGTATAGTTTTACAACATTAAAATGTCTGCTTCTAAGACTCTCCTGAGAGGAGGCTGAGCATTGCCAGGCAGTCAGAATGCTGATGCTTTCTCTAATCCTGTTTAGGACTTCATAGTCCACAATAAGAATTTTCAGTACTTTTCAGTATACAGAATCCCAATTTGTAGTTCATCTAATAATGTATGCCCAACCAATAATTTTGAATCTTTTGGATTTCATAAACAAGGGGCAAACGATAAGGTGTTCTTTTTTCCTAATACCTACTTTTGCACAGAGTACTGCATGTAACTTAAGTTAGGTGTTACCTGTATTTTGGAACAATACGTTCTTCAAACAGAAGCCATCACCCACAGTTTTATAGTATGCATATGGTTCATTCTGAATGGACAAAGCAAAACATCATTTATTTGTAACAAGGCTTTGAGTGTCCAAGCTTTGACACAGTTTGAAATACAATGAAGCACATGCTACTCTGAATTGTGTAATTTTCAACAAAGATGTGGCATATTATTTCCCTCAATTCTCTGTTTAGGGCAGGAACAAAACAGCAGAAGAGCTTTCTAAAAATCGTCCTTTTCCATTAGAGTGTGCCTGGAAAGATCAGATCAAAACATTTGGCAGAAATTGGTTTGGTTTTGGCAGAAGACTGTCAGCTTTACCATCAATAATCTGCCTGGTTTCTAGCCAGCTTGCCTGCCTGGCTTCCTCACATCCTGAGCTCTCCAGCAGCCCAGGAAGCAGAAAGGCAGATGATATTTTGGGAATGCCAAAACCCAAGCTCTCGGATCTGAGAGAGCTCAGCATCTCTGAGTTCTGAACTGTGTGTAATCAGGTAGGCAAACTGTCCCCATATCAAACTGAGAGTCTCTCTATGGACTCTGGAAGGCTATTCAGGAATTACAGAACCCAATTTTTCATTTTATGGAGACTATTTCTGAGACTACCTCTCCATGCTGTTTGAAATGCCTCTTTGCCCTTGAATTATTCCGAATAAATTACTGCTAAAAGGGGGAATGCACTTTGGGGTGAAGAAATGCAGAGTAATTAAATTTTTTTTGCCATATAGGGGTATCCATAGTTAATAACTGTAAAATCTGGCTTCTGATGTGTGCTCCGTATGTACCTGGTGGACTTGAAAGGTGAACTTTGCCAGTAGTGTTTACTATGGATGGTTCCTCGTCACTATGCTTTCTTAATTGCATCCATTAGTGAGAAGACTAATTAAAGGAAAGAAACTTGGTACTTGCAATAATGTATTTTTGTAGAAATATGTGTATTCCAGTAGTGTAAGTTCAATATCACAGTGCATTAGGGCAATTTTTGAAGGTTTATTTTTTTAGAACTCATTTATAGTAATGCATTATTAATAGAATTAAAGAAGTTCACTTCTGCATCTGTTCTTATATTTAGTATGTGTAAAATAATACAGTTTTAAACATTTTGTCTGATATTTAACCAGGTATAATGTATTTCAGCAGTAATACCTACTTTAAACGTAAGAACAGCAAAAGGACCAGTCTAAGAAAAAAATCAGAATAAACTAAGGCTATTTATTTTGATATTTAGATCAGTTAGATTGTTACTACCTAAAGAACATATCTTAGGTTATTTTTTTAAGTCTTCCAATACTGATTTTTGACTCATGTTCAAATTCCATGAAATTTTATTTTATTCTGCTACAATTTCACACTCAATGGATACCAAGGCAGCTGCATAGAAAAGTGCACATGAGAAGTGGACTCAAGTAACAGAAGAACAAAAGAATGAACTAGTCATCACAAGTTAGTGACATTTTCTGTCCCCTGAGCTGCCTTTTTCTAACTTGAAAAACACTGGTGCATAAACTAAAGATGCCTCCAGATAGCTCTCAATTTGCAAAAAGCCCTGTTCCATAGACCATGTGTCTGGCCAGCTTTGACATGTTTCTGGAGTCATAATTTCATAGGTGAATGAACTTGAAAAATGTCTTCAGTTCGATAAGGACAAATAAGCTTTTGTTCCACAGCAGGCATGTGTGTCTTTTCTTTGTTCCTATTCACAACACTTTCAATAAGCATATTTATTCTGGTCAGTATCAAGAAAATCTAATATATGTTAAAATTTCAGTTCCTCTATGACCTCTTTGGTTTGCTGTCACCAGTTTTCATTTATACATAATCTTTTAGCATGACACTCTTAACACTTGCAAAGCATTCCAGGATGAGTATAATCAACAAATCTCGTAATTGCTGACTGAGGGTTTTGAGACGTAAGTTGCAAAGGTTGGGAGAACAGCATTTTACAGATGCCATTGCAGTATATGGCTGGCTGCAAAGAAACATTTTAAAATGAATAATTTATATGCCCTAGATATACTAGATTTTTGACTGAACAGAAATAATTATTATACCAAAAGCCTCCATCTAAATCTTAGAAAAGAAAAAGAAAAGCTAAGAGTGATACAGATAGATGTATTTAAAAATTGTGGTCACTTTTGTTAGTGACCACACTCTATGATGTATATGAGATAAAGAAGATACAGTTACGTATGTTTGGGTTTTTTGTTTTGAGTCTTGAAAAGGAGGGGAGTTTTCAAGGAGATATGAGAGAGTAGCAGGAGAATCAGATACATAGGACTAAAGGGGACCTCTCCTGCAATTACCTACCACCATTCCACTGGAGTTTTTATAAATGATCGTCTCCACTGGGGGACTGTTCCAGAATTTCATATCTCCAAAATCTAGGACTTTAAGTTTCCAGCCTAAATGTATTCAGCTAGTTTACTTATTTATTTCTGTGCAAAGACTGTCGTTTAGTTTTAATGCTTCCTTCTTCACTGTTTACTGTATTAGCAGACTACTAAATGGGAATGGTAATCCAGCTGCCATTTCTGTTCCTATGTATTTATTATTTCATTCAAGTTCTGCTGTAAAGTAGATGTAGGCAAATGTTTTGGATACTTGCAAAGGTATGATTTCAAAAGGCTGAAATGCCAGCAAAAAAACCCTTCTGATTGCTTGAAATGAATGGTTTCACTATGCCACCCACTAAACTCTGGGAATAGATGGAGAAGTCAGTGTGACATGAGAAAGAGAACGGGGAGCCAAACTGACACAGAAAAAAAAACAAGAAAGAAAATGGAACAAACCCATAGAGAGGTCATGATGGGAAGTCAAAGAGAATGAGGAACCATTAGGTTTGTTCACTGATGTGGCCACTTTGTGCTTTTAAAAATTAAGAGCAGTTAAGAATGTTGCAGAATTCTGATCATGCCCGATGCCTTCAAGCAAAAACTGTGTGAACAAACAGAGCAATCGTCGCTAACACCATGAGCCCCCTTCTGGGGCTAACAGTTATACAGGAGAGACCTAGTCAAAGTCAGAGGTCTAAAGAGCTAGAAGAAAACTGGTTTCACTCAGTGCATATGCAGCCAGCATCCTTTATCATACCACTCATATCTCAACCCATGAATTGATGCCACTGACTTGTGCTCCATCTTTTGTTGTCTGTTGGAGCTCTGTATGTCAAAAAGACCTATTCTCCCATTGCCTAATGCTCTATTGCTGTTTCACTGTCTAACAGCTCAAATAACATTAAGTTGCACAGTTAAGTGTGCCCTTCATAAGTGCTTTGGTGGAACATACAGATCTGAGTAATTCTGTATGAAAAGCAGCGAATCCAGATGTTGTGTTCTCATAAAAGCCTTGTGCATCCATAGCCTGGAAAAAATGCTTGCACAGGGACTGACTGGCAATCCTTTGCCTTCTGAAGGCATGATGCCTGGTTGGAATGCCCTGACGTTGGCTGTATTGCTGACCTCCTGGAGCTGGCAGCTTGTTTAAGTTCAGAGTGGGCTTCTCAAGATGGAAACAGACCAACACTCCTCTATTAACAGCCATGTTGACTTGGACTTCATTTTAAATGGATAATTATTTAGGCCAGCACTTCCCCTTTCACAATCTGTGGTTGCAATATTTGCTTCTGCTCTCCAAAAACAATACTATGTCTTTTACAGGACCGTAAACTACCTCAGATCTAACATGAAGCAAATATATAGGTGTAGACGTTGTGTCAACAAATGTCTCTGTTTCCTCAGCTTTGGCATTTCAGGCATTGATCTTTTGAGTTACTGCATAATTTGAACTTCATGGAAAATCTTATGACAGCTCATTAGCACGCAAGTCTGAGTGAGCCAGCAGTCTGAGCACTCCACTTCTGTTCAGGCAGAACCTCAGCATTGTTATCAAACCAGCCACAGTGTCACAGATGTGACACAGAATGTTCCATACTGTTCTTCATTAGAAGAGATTTCTAATGGCATCACTAGAAAAGGTTTCAGTGGCAACCAGAGCAACAACCATAGGCAGCTTCTTAGAGTTCTTGTTGCTCTTTTGCATCTACCCTGAGCTGCAAAAGCAATGTAATGTGCATCGAGGGATAACTTCCACAAAGGCTTCTAAGTACTCATGTGAGTTTCAGTCTAGCAGTATTGCATATCACCACATATTGCATACTCTGATCCTTCTCAATTCGGTGAGGCATATAGTGACATCCTGTCAGAGCAATGGAGGTTGCTCAATAACTTCTGTTCTGGGGCTCCCTGGTATTCCTATTTCATTTTCAGTAGCTGGAAGTTACTGCTTTTTTAAAAACTCTTTATCTATTGAATCTCTCATTGATTTGTATTAGAACAATATTCTGTTGCAGCAGCAAACATTGTCACACAAAACACTAATTGGCATGACCAGGGATGACAAATCTGATCCCAGCTGATTGATTTGGAACAATTACAGATGCATTTGCACAGTAATAGTGAGCATAGTGTGATGACGCGATGAGTTGTTAAGTTGCATAAATCATACTGAAGTTTAATTGTTTAGATTCTTGATCACTCTGCTATCCCACAGCAAAGACTTTCTTAAATTTAGCTCTGATCTTTTACTTTGATGAATAAGATATTTCCAACAGTTCAGACTTCCAGTCTTTTTTTCCTTGCTTGGTTTTTCAGATTGAGTTTTACGTCTGCACAAGAAGATGAAAATGTATAAAATGTCACCAAACACACAGTTGAGAGTACTGAACTTGAAAGCTGAGAAATACAGCACTCACACATGCTGTACCTCTGTATAAAATACAGTAGTGCTGGAGTTCTCTGTTTATGGGTTATATAAGCTAAGTAACTGCCAAAATTTCACCCTAAAATTCTATTTAAAATAAGGAATTGAACCTCCAGGAGAGATAAAAGAGAACTTAAAGAAAAACCCAAACCCCTGAAAAAATGGTAAACGGTTAATGATTTTTTAATGTAGAAATACGGGTGTTATATAACAGAATTTAAGCCATGTGATTTATTTGTTTTTCTGTACAACAATTCTATCATGGAAAATAAAGCTGTAGGTTTTCAAATTTACCTTACAGCACTGGTAAAAAGAACAATGGAGTCCCTGCAGCAAACCACAGCCTTGGAAGTGCCACTAAAGGTAGGGGCAATTCTGAATTCCCATTACCATCTGAGGCACACTTAGCTCTGTATGTTGTCATCATCCTACTGAGAATCTAGAGACAACAATTTTGCCTTTCACTTCAATAGTTTCATTTTCATATTTGAAGGCAATTGCATTTTTAAATGGCTATAAAAATTCTGAAAGAAAATAACTGAAAGAAACTCAAGCTCCATTTTGGAAAGTGTGATTGTCATCTACTCTTGTCTTAGCAATGCAGTATGGTAATTTCAAAATCTATTTCCTTCATTGCCATGAAATTTCTGCTGGGTGTGGTAGAGTGAGAAATATGTGCCTTTAATAGGCTTTCTAAATGTGCCAGGCATTCATTACTGCTGAAAAACTATTGCAAAAGATCTTTCTTCAGTAATTTTCACTTAGAAAATTGGTCTTTTTACCATTTCCATGTGTATGCCTAAAATACAAAGCAGACAAAGTCACTGGCCAGTGTTTTAAGTATAGGACATCTACCAAAACAACATCTGTAAAAACTTGAGCAGCTAGCTACACAACTACTGTATCTATCTATGTATTGGACCTAACTGTACTTATTTTATAAAAGAATTCTATTTTTCTCTCACAAGACTGTACCCTTCACCCTAGCCTACCTCTCAGCTTTTGTTGTTTAGTAAAGGATTCTTGTTCCTGGGGATCCCTAAACTTATTAAGTGAGCAACAGTGCAAGGGTTTCCAGTTTCCTGAAAACTGAGTTCTTGGTGTTGACAGCTGACTCATTCAGTGTTATTACTGAACAGGATTTGGGGACAGAAAAAAGTATTTATTTCAGAAATGATTGCAATGTACAGACTTGCACTAATGGAAATGGATGAAAAATAAAACTACTTGTTGAGTTCTAGCTCCTATTTCTTCCTCCAGATCTTCTGTATCTTCTATTTATTTCAGCATCTCAGCCACTCTGTGATGCTTTCTGTGGAGGTCTTGCAGTTACATTTTCTGGGTTCTTATGGAGCCCATCTTTCCCCCAGTAGCTGTGAGAGGATCATGGGTAGTATCCCTCATGATCAGGGAGATCTAAACTACTCTTCCCATGCTGGAATCCCCTTCTCAGTGTTCCATAAAGCCTTGTGAGATCTTGTACTCCTGTTCACCAGATTTGGTCAAGTGAGACCTGGCCATTCTGGGGTTATACATTGCTTGCACTGATGCTCCCGAGCTTTATAAACTGCGTTTCTATGGGTTGCTTACATTGTATACCTGTGCTTACCTAACTTCTTTAGTTACAAATTCCTTGAAAAACAAAGCAAGACTGTATTTCAAGGTGTACCTCTGAATGTTTTTAATGACAGTATTAGTAACGTGACATGCATGCTGCTATAAGGTTCGTTAAAATAATCAAATACGGTATTGCTGACAGTATACAAGGTGAACAGCAACACTACAGCCCTTCCTTGATAGTTTTAGGAGACTCTTTTTGGTGACTTTGCCAGGGAAAACATTGTTCATACTTTGCCTGAGGAGCTCATTGCCATGAAATAAAGTATGAACAATTTAGCGGGTTTCTAAGAAAGACAAACAATTTACATGGTTGATGAGAGTGTTCATAGTTACATGGGCAGGATATAATTTCAGTGTTATATATTTCAGACAAGCCATTAATGGCAGGAGGTTCTAATGTCCTATGGACAAAATGGGACACACCATCTTAGAATACAGTCTTTTTCACCTCTAAGGTGTTTACTATCGCACACTGACAAATTCATCTTGAAAATGAATAGTAAATGTATTCAGTGTGTCATTCTCTGTTAAACAACAACTACATTTTACTGGGTGAACAGAAATATGTTCTTGGACAATAGGCTCTTCAAAGACAAGGACTTTTTAATAGGCCGTAGAAGTATTTGGAAATACATGCTTTATTACCCGTGTTTTGGTCTTCTTTTCCTGAGCAAATTACTGTGGGAATCATGACATACTTTTGCTCCTACTGCATCTAAGACTAAATGCATCATGAAGATACTTCCACCTTCCTCTGAAGCATCATGAATGGATCAATGGCAGAAGTCAGATAGAAATTATAAAGCACCAACAGCTTGACCTCAAAGAAAAAAATGAGAGATCTTAAAAAAAATATGTATTTTTATTCATGTTGTTTACCGTTCTATACAGTAAGAATGTCTTTTAGGATTAGAGATTTTGGAGATGAAAAGATTTTCATGAAATGCTCCTGCTCTCCTTCAGTACACTTGCTTCAACTAAATATGTATTATGTGCTCTGTTAATATGAATATTACTTATTAATACACAGGGAAAATGTCACTAAAGTAGAGCACATGCATAGTCTTAACGGGGAGGGATTTCTTTTTCTTCTTTGAGGAAAAGGATGCTTTATCTTTGAAGTAGTTTCTTTACCAATATATAGTCCTTGCTAATGAGGCAGCTTTCATGTCAGAAAATCTACTGTGTAGCAGAGCACCAGTAACTGCAAAACAAACTGAAATAAAACCAAAACAACAACAAAAATGCCCCAGAATTGGGAAAGTGGATGTTAAAAAAACCCTAGTATGTTTATGCATTACTGACAAAGCTCTGATATAAACACTGATTCTGTAGCTCTTTTGAGAAACATAAAAAGATAAATTTTGCTTTAGCATATTCCTTGCAATTCAGTAACATGTATCTGCAACTTCAAAATAGAAAGTTAGTCTGAATTGTTAAGGTATTTTAATCAAAACGGTAGTGATAATTAAGTAGTAATAGGTATGAAGGACATATTGATAGGCATGTAATCTAGAGCAGTATCAACATCCAAAGGGAAAAGCAAAAATAGTAATCTCGCTATATGTGATGTGTGTGTTTGTTTAAATTTGTGTGTTTTTTTCTCTGACAGGTTCCCTTGAAAGTGATTCTTACCACTGGGAAATCATGGGGGTGTATGACAGAATTGCAGGAGATGTAAAGCAGTCATCGGGGATGTTATTCAGCACCCGTACACCTCATTGGCCTATGCTGATTCCTCGTTGAATCACTAGGCAACAGCGCTGCTGGATCTTTCATAAGCACCTAATACTCTGCATGTGAATTTTTTTACTTCATTTTGTCTGTAGCCCTAGGCAACGGCAGTGAGATAAAACTGGTTTTTACCAGTTCATTGTGTTTCCTTTAGCCAAGGTAACCAGCAGGGAGCTGCTTTTGTTCAGAGCTAAATTACTTACATGTAAGAAATGAAGCAAGACAATATTAACCCTTTGGGAATGTGAAAAATACATTTGAGTTAGAGGTTTAGACTTATTATTTTGTAAAAATACCTGTAATCTGGCACCGTTTGAACAGTATCAGCAAATTCTTAATGTTGTGCTCAGCTTACTTTATATTTTGTGAGTAGAAGGCAGCTGCTTGCTTTGCATCACATATTAAATGTCACGTTCCACAGACTTAGAAAAAGAGTTCTTTGGAAATTGAGAGTCTCCAAATTAATTTATATTTAGGATTTTGGAGCAAAACAGATAAACAGATCTGGATGCCTAAACACACTAAAAGCAACCAGGTTGTTGTCAATTCACTTAATTTCAAACTCTATTTGTACACTGTAGCCTTAGAATATTATTAAAGAAGTGAGTTTTGCCTAATCTGTTATTTTTATTACTGGTGCAATGCTAAATATGGTTCAGATAAATTTTAGGGTTCAGCCTTATATTTTGTTAAGATTCAGGCTTCTATTTTAATGCTTGGATTTGCTAATGATATTTTGGGTTTCTGTAGAGTTTGTTTTTCAAATGAGTTTGTTTCATAACATTGCTGCTTGCCAAGTTCTGCCTCTGTGTTGTAGAATATGAAACTGTCCTCAAAGTCTCCTAATTACTTAGAAGTTGAAGTCAACCACAGAACTTTTAAGAGGTGTCCGGTATCTTTCAGCATTAGAGCTCAAATGATCAAAGTAATGTAATTTAAAATTTTAAAATGTATAGTTACAGAGATCTTACAGCAGTTTTAATTTGTATCATTAAACAGTTTTGCATTGTGCTTAAAGGCATTAAACTATTAAACATCTTTTTCTGATGTTGCTTATTAATCATACATAACCAGTCAGCTGAAATGAGTCACTCATTTGTAAAATTGATTCTTATAGTTATAAAATTAGCAGTGGCCATGTAAGCAAAGTCAGAACCTTCTGTGTATTAACTGGGGTCAGCTCTTTGGCTGGGAGGGAGTCCAGCCTGCATGGCTGTGACACTGCACCAGGTTGTGGGGGCAGAGGGTCTGATTTCACCTTTCCGTAAGACAAGAGCTTGCAGTAATTTTCTTCTGCTTTTTTGCCATTTTGAAGCCTTTTGTGCTTGCAGGGGCATTGAATAAGTGTGAGATGTTCCACTACCTCATCTCTTTCACTCCTGTTGAAGATGCACTGTTTTCAGGAGGCCTGTACTAATTAAGCCTTGCTTCTCTAAGGCTGCGTTGCTAACCTTGCCACTGTATTAAAGAAGTCAGCATTTTTATATGTTTCCCAGCTGATTTCCACCTTGTGTACGCTTCTTAGGATGCATACTTTTTAACTAGATAGAGAAGTTTTTCAGTCCTGATCTATACTTAGGCATACCCTTCAGCCTAACAAAAAACAAATAGACGCTTAAGAACATAAAGAACCTTGATCCTGTCCTGTGAATTGACATCTGTTCAAGTATGAAGCTACAGAAATGCAGAGGTCACCATCCAGAACAAATTTTCAAACACAGCCCTTCATAAAAGACTGTCAGTCACACTTCCCCAGACACATGCACTTTGTACAGCTTGTCATACAGAGGGCAAGGTTAATACTTTGTACTTGTGTTGCAGAGAGAGACTGGGAGCTCCCCTGGGCACCAGGTTTGCCCTTCTGCTTTTACAACTTCTCTTCCTGTTTTCAGATTCCTAAAGAGTCAGCTGACAAAAGGAAGAGAACCAAGCAATAAGGGCACTGCTTTATCACACACATCCAAGGGTTCGTTCTGCATATGCTGGTGGGAGGGCAAAAGGCAAACTAAGATAATTTTGGAGGATTGCTGGTGAGCAAAATTTCAAGGCTTGTGTCCTCACAACTTGCAGGGTGCACACACCATGAACTCGGGGTATCTTTCCAGTACTCCAGATTCTCCAGTAAATAACATGATTTCTTCTAATTGTAGCCTGTGAGTTGTCATATAGATTTATGACATAGCGAGGTGGAGACCAGAGCTCTTTGATGTACGTTACCAGTGTCTGCTGTACTATGAATTACAAATGCTAGGATGTCTTCTCAACCTTCTGGTTCTGTTCTTGAATAGCCAGGTGAGTATCTAGTATTCACTATCTGCTCTGTGCTACTGTGTTTAGGTATAGATTTTGTGGATTATTAGATTTATCAGACCTCACTGAAGTGCTTTGGCTTCAAAGTTCCTTAGGTTTTAACTAATTCATAAGATCCCAGACACTGAGAACAGTGCTGAGCCTCTGGGACAATTTCTTTTACTGTACAATCCATTCGCACTGCCTTCTATCCTGTATGGCAATACAGAGTTTGGAAACAGCTGTATTTTTCAAATTGTGACGTTTCAGTAGTATCTATCTCTTTAGCATGGCAATAACTTCCTTGAACAAGCTCTTTGAGATAAAGTAGTGTTTGCAGTTCATTTCACAACAAGGTCCTGTGGAGAAGGCATCAGTTTTACCTCACTTGTGTGCTGATCTATGTGTAATTATAAAATAAGGGCAGTGCAGTATTTCCAAACCCTAGGCAAGCTACCCTGCACCATGCCTGAATCTAAAGAGCCATTATAGGGAAGCAAGGCCAGTCCTGACCACAGATTTCCTCCCAAATAAATACAGGTGAAAATATTCTGTATTTGATGACTGCCAGGAGTTCCTTTTGGGTGGTGCAATAATTTCACACCAGAGAACTCAAGACCCTTATTCTAATCAATGACCACCTTTTCAGGTTATTTTAGTTCTGCATGAAAGGGACTGTAAAACATGGGTATGCTGGAGCAGAAGCAATTATAAGAGCCCTTTTCAATCCTTAAAACTCTCAATTTGATCTCTAAAATTATTCCCTTTTTATCACAGCCTATGAAGAGGTACTGGGAAAGCAAGGAACAAAACTTCTGTCTGAAGTGCAGAACCCTACAAAAGTACTGATCAATGAGTGTGGGAGATCACAGAATAGATGGGGAGAGGGGAATAAGTGGCTCTGCTTATCTTCAGCTATCTTTTGTGGGCAGAAATTACATTAATTGATTTTCTGAAAGCAGTAATAACCCCTTTTGAACTGACTTGTGTCTTTGGGTTTAATTTTAGTTGTGTCTTTGGTGGCCTGAATCTTCCCTTAGATCATCTGTGAATGTTTTCATTATTTGCCATGTGCAGTAGTGGGGAAGGAATGCTATCTGAAAACACTTTGACTTGGTACCTGTGAGACATGGAACCTCACAGCTATTTGCTGGCATTTGCATAGGTATGGCATGATCAGTACATATCTACTCAGGACTTGACTCTTTAATGTCCACATACCACTGTGGAATGGTAGGACTCTGATCTTGAACACTGGTCCAACCTGATAACCTTAGTTCAAACACTGCTCTCAGATTTTATGTGAGCAAGATAATATAAGTCTGAGGGGAAAAAAACCTCTCAACTTTTGAAAACTGAGAGTAGATTGAGAGAATGAATCTGCTAAAGCCTCCAGGACATCATTTATTCTTGGTAATGATTAAGTAAAAGCCCTTGAAAGTAAAATCATTTCATCTGGGGAGTCAACAGAAACTGTTTGTCTCATTTTCTTGTTTAATCCATTTGGAAAAGGAGGCCAAAGAATGGGCTGAAGGTTGTGTGATGCATCCTGATAGAGTTCCTCAGTGGCCTGAAACATCTCTTCTCACTTCACCATTAGAAGATGTGGCTAAATCCCTGAATAACCTGGTCTTGACCTCATAGCTCACCTCCCAAAGTCCCAGCCGTCCTGAATTTCCCTATGATCCTGTGTCATTCTTCAGTTGGACAACAGCTGAAATTCCCTTCAAATATTCTGCTGCACTGCATTAAAGTATACGGTGCCGTACCAGAAGCCCCAAAATGTTTTGGAATTTCATTCCTCCTTCCCACCTGTGTTGCCTCATTCTGTGCCAGGATTTACTCTATTCCCTGGCTCACTGGCTCACTTGTGGCTGGCATACTTCCTTTTGATATTAGCAGGTTGTCAGAAACATTTGGCTACAGGCTCTTCAGAAAGGAACTAGATGATCTTAAGGTCCTTTCCAACCCTAATTATTCTATGATTCTAAGATAGGCAAGGAAAAAGAGGTTGTGGGGTTGCGTTGTATATCAGGGAGCGCATCGACTGCCTGCAACTCAATGTTGTGAGTGAGAAGGCTGAATGTTTGTGGGTGAAGATCAGGGGGAAGGCCAACCAAGCTGATATCCTGGTAGAGCCTGTTACAGATCACCTAGACAGCATGAAGCTACGGATAAACTGTTCTTCATACAACTGAGAGAGTTTCATGATCACTTGACCTTATTCTCATGGGGGACTTCAACCTACTAGATGTCTGCTGAAGTGCAACACAGCAGAGAAGAAACAATCCAGGAGGTTCTTGGAGGGTGTGGAAGATAACTTCCTAACCCAGCTGGTTAGTGAGCCAGCTAGGGGAGATGTCTGCCTAGCTTTGCTGTTCACAACAGAGGACTGGTGAGTAATGTGGTGGTTGGAGGCTGTCTTGGTGTCCTGGGTTCAGCAGTAGCAGTCATTTTTCTCCTTCTTAGTAGCTGGTGCAGTGCTGTATTTTTGACTTTCAGCCTGGAAACAGCACTGATAACACCGATGTTTTCAGTTGTTGCTCAGTAATGTTTACTCTGACCAAGGTCTTTCTGGGTCTCATGCTCTGCCAGGGAGGAGGGGAAGCCAGGAGGAAGCAGAGACAGGACACCTGACCCAAACTGACCAAAGAGGTATTCCATACCACAGCACATCATGCCCCAGTTTTGGGGGGCAGTTACCCAGAAGGGCTAGGTCACTGCCGGGGTCAGGCTGGATATCGATCAGTGGGTGGTGAGCGGTTGTATTCTCTTCCCTTGTTATTTCCCTTATCATTATTATTATTGGTGGCAGCAGCAGTGATCTGTGTTACACCTTAGTTACTGGGCTGTTCTTATCTCAACCCATGGGAGTTACATTCTTTTGATTCTCCTCCCCATCCCTCTGGGAGTCGGGGGGGAGGAAGGCGGTAGTGAGAGAGAGACTGTGTCTCTGAGTTTAAACCACGACACTTGGGCAAAGCAATCATGAAATGGTTGAATTTTCTGTCCTTGGAGAAGTCAGGGGGAAAGTCAGCAAAACCTTTACCGTAGACTTCTGGAGGTTTGACTTTGGCCTGTTTAGGATGCTGACTGGCAGAATTCCTTGGGAAATATCACTGAAGGACAAAGGGGTCCAGGAAGGCTCAGTACTCTTCAAGGAATTTCAACAGGCTGGATCAATGGGCTGTGGCCAGTAATATGAGGTTGAACAACGTAAAATGCTGGGTCCTGCATCTGAGCCACAGCAACCCCATGGAACACTATAGGCTTGGGGAAGAGCCGCTGGGAAGCTGCTCAGCAGAAAAGGACCTGGGGGTGCTGATTGATGCTGCTGAGCATGAGCAGCTTGTGCCCAGGCAGCCAAGAAGGCCGACAGCATCCTGGCCTGTATCAGCAATGGTGTTGCCAGCAGGGCAGGGCAGTGATCATCCCCCCTGTACTGGGCACTGGTGGGGCTGCACCTTGAATCCTCTGTTCAGTTTTGGGCCCCTCACTACAGGAGAGGCATTGAGGTGCTGGAGTGGGGCCAAAGAAGGGCCATGGAGCTGGTGAAGGGCCTGGAGCACAAATGTGATGGGGAATGGCTGAGGGACAGGACGGGGGATTTAGTCTCAAGAAGGCTCAGTGGGACCTTATCGCTCTCTGCAACTGCCTGAATGGAGGTTGTAGTGAGGTCTCTTTTCCCAAATAGCAAGTGATAGGACAAGAGGTAATGGCCTCAAGCTGCACCAGGGGGGTTTTAGATTGGATATTAAGAACAATTCCTTCCCCAAAGGATGCTCAGGCATTGGAACAGGCTGCCCAGGGCAGCAGTGGAAACACCATCCCTGAAAGTGTTCAAAAATCACGTAGATGAGGCCCTCAGTACCATAGGTTAGTGGTGGCCTTGGCAATGCTGGGGTAAGGGTTGGACTTGATGATCTTAAAAGTCTTTTCCAACCTAAATGATTCCATGATTCGATGATTGAGGGAGTGGAAGGAAATCAGCTCTTATTTCTGCCATCCTGCAATAGTTGTAGTAGGCAGGGTGTCTCTGGGATTTAACATAAATTTCAGTCATATCCTGGTTTTGCTTTCCTGGGAAACTTCCCCAGCCTGATTGGAACAGCTCTACTGAAAACAGCAGCATCCCATCAGCTGGGTCTTTTGTGACATCTTTGAAGTGCACTTCTACAGCCCATTTTTGTAAGACCCTCTCATGTTATCTAGTGTGTCTTTTATCATCCACTGTAAATCCAGGCAATTTTTGATCCTCTCTGCTTGGTTTTTGAACTCTGAAAGTCCAGCCCCAAATGATGTTTGCATTCTGTGGTGTGTTTTGCCACATCACCTCTTCCATTAAGGCTAATTAGTTTGATAATCTTTAGATTCTTTCTTCCTCAGCTTTTCCTGTCTACACTAATAATCTAATCCACTGCCAACCATTCCCCGGACTTCATAGATAATGCTACTATTGGTAGTAAACCTCTCATTAGTAACTATTCACAAGTTAAAAGGAAGGTTGCTCATCTTTCTGCCTCTAACCTCTGGGCCCTCAGCTTGCTTCCCTCTGCAATTTGGCATTGCTGCATTTATGGCATTTTGGAGATAATTTTCTGGCTAACTGTATTTTTCCTGTAGTTGTTCATTTCATGATCCATTTTATCTGTGCTATCAAAAACTGACTGAAGAAACTCTCTCTTCCCCCCCTTTCATTTTTTGGCAGATTCGTCTGCTGTGCACATTGAGTTTCTCACTTCTAATTATTCATAAGTGTCATGCATCATATTACAGTCCCATTTTCCAATTTGTGTGTTAAGCACAGAACTATACTTACAGACTCCTGAGAATCAGCCTCCATCCTCCCCATGAGTTGCTGCTGCCTTTACACTGCCTTTCTGTATTGAATTGGCTGCAGCAAAGTTAAATCTCTTCCTGGATTGCCTTGGCCTCTTCGCACTGATCCATTAGCCCACATCCAGCTGAGTCCAGAGATCAGTTAATTGCTGACTTATCCCAAATGTCCTGTTGGGGTCTGGGTCGGTGAAGACACATCTCCTCCGGATTTCTGTCAGAGTATTTTTCCCTTCTCTTTTTCACTCTAAGCTGTGCCGCAAAACCAGCTCAGGCTGGTGATTGACTCCGATCTGCTTGTGAAGGACACCTATAAGAACTTCATTTCTTCACGGTGAATAAATTCTGCAGCAGTTTGAAAGCTGGGCCACCCTTCTCGCCTGCCAGCAATCCCCACCTCTGTTTATCTTCCCATTCATTCACTTGAACTGTGATGTTAAATTAAATAAGCTTCCCTGGGAGGTTTTCTTCTGAATATAATGAGCTTTTGTAACACATGAGCTGGGAGAAGACAACATCTTCCCTTGGGGCCTCTGTGGGTCACAGATGAGGTTAAAAAAGTGGTGCAAATGTTGGAGTTTAGTCAAGTTCTGTGGCCATGTTGTGTTGCCGCTGATACTATGGCTTGTGATATGGTTGATTTTAAATTTTGGACCTGAAATATTTTAGTCCTTTAACTTCTTACCTTCATCTTCTCCTGGCATTCTCCATATCCCTTAACACCTTCCATTCCCTGCTAACCAGGTTGATGGTCACCTCTTTAATTCATCTTACCCCTCCAGTCTGGGCCATTCAGTGTTCAGACATTCATAATTGCAGAATAAGCCAAGTGTTTTTCTGACAATGAATCACCCTTCCCTAGGAAACTCTTTAGTTCTGTTTATATTGCTTTTGTAGAATTTAATCTCGCTTTAAATCCCTCTGTCCATCAGGTTTATAATTCAAAAGGCTTTTAACACAACAGAATGATAGTACAAAATGAACAAAAAGAAGTGATTTAGTGGGGATGAGTGCAAAGCTTCACCTATAAGCAAAAATGGTTAGGTAGCCAAATGTAGGCACCGTATTTCCCAACAGCAGGGATCAGCTAGTTAGGTATCAATACCAGGAAAAGACCAGGGGATTTGTAGGTGTTTGCATAGTGATCAAGAATGGCATAATCAACTTCCCATCCTCTTACCCCCCCCCCCCCTTCAGCCCCAGGTATATTTGGTGATATTTGGTATCGCCCCAAGGTGATACATATCTGCCTATTGGGTTCACTTGAATGCTTTGCCTAATTTTCAGAGCTGCATTTCAGAAAAGATGTGGAGCAACAAGAATCCGTAGGAGAGCAGCAGGAATGACCAGAGCTACAGACAATACACCTGTGGGGTGAAAGAATTTAAGTCCTTTAACCTTGAGAAGACTGAGGAGAGAACTAAAAGCAGTCATCCAGTATGAAATGGGCTGTCATAAAGATGGTAATAAACTGCTCTATAGGTCCCCCAGAGATAGAATGAGATGATAGGGGCTTAAATTTCAGCAAGGTATAACTAGGGAAGTTGTTAAGCAAGCCTTGTGAAAGAATGCTAAGGATAATTAAGCATTTGAATAGACTTGAGCAGAGCTTTTGGATCTTTATTACTATACATTTCTAGAACAGGATAGACAAATTCACATCACAATATACTTACACTGCAGGACTGGGGCAGTGGCTGAGCAGCCCATTGGGATCCTTTCCAACTCTAGGTCTAGCTTCTGGGATTAAGGCCTTGAGACCAGTACACACAGCATTGGAAAAGGCACCACTGGATCTTCAATGACACCAGCAAATCGGATCCTCAGTTTACATCTCTAAAGCTAAATGATGTTTCCAATACATTGTGTTACTAGTTATAAAGAGGCTCTGTACAAAGTAAAAAGAAATATAGCTCCCTGCCTTAATCATCTTTGAAGCTGACCATGCTTTGAGCTGGGGATTGAAGTAGATGACTATCAGGGATCCTTACAACCTCAATAACTCTGAGTACAAGTAGCCACCAGTAGCAAACCTGGAGCACCCTGATTTCCTTCTGAGTTATTCCCAGCTAGAATCCCACCCAGTCCAACTCTGCATTCTACCAGGATGACAGTGTCAGGTTCTAATTTGCAATCAGGGAAAGAATCCATAATGACATTTCTTAATCATTAGAGTTTTACTGGGATGGAGAAGCTGGAATTTTCTGATGGAGTCTGTCTCAACTAGTACAGAGAGTTTTTTTTTCATACCAAACAAAACCATAGTTGAGGGTTTTCTTCTGATCTACAGTTGATCTTTAAAGGATCTTGGTCTTTTGATCAAGCAAGAAGTAGTAGTGTTCAAGCTCTCCAGGCCTCTCTTTGTTGTTTCCCTTTCTCCCTGCACATATCCCTACTTGTCAGTGACTGTTCATTGTTAATTCCTTGTGCATAATGCGTTACAGGAATGACCACAGCAATGTGTTACTGAGCAAGTGTTGTTGGGACCTCGGAAATGGGGCACGTCTTGATCAAAAAGCTCTTGGACTTGCTCAGGATGGGAGCATGGAAATAGCAAAACTGCACAAAAGCCTGTGACTTACTCAAAGGTGAGCATGAGGATGGATTGTTTGAAAGCCATCAGAACCTGACAGGCACAATCTGAAATGTATTAGCTTTGGCTTCCTCTGTGTGCAATACAGCGCATCTTACACTTCTAGTTGGCTATAAACAATGCTTGTTGTATCCCACCTCAGACACAGATCCAGCACTCCATTTCTTGCTAGTGCATTTGGCGTGTCCACCCCTGCCATGCAGGGAGCTATTCCAGTTTGTAAACGACCTGCTGAGCTGGGCAATTTATCTTTGCTTATCTAGAAGCCCATCCTGGATCAAATGACCTACTGGCCCCTCTTTTTACCAGGTGTTAATATCAGGAATACTGAGCATTACTCGGCCTGGCAGGAGCAGCAGGAGCTGGAAAACTGTTAGTGTCAGGTAGCATTTGTAGACTCAGATATTGACTTAGAACTCTATAAAATGCCTGAGACATATCCTGTGGTTGCCAGCCCTCTGAATACATAAGTGCGACTCATTCTGCCCCTCTGGGATTTAAGTGCTGCCTTCTGGGATTCACCTCCTTACTACTGATATTCATGGCTTTTTGTTCTAACACTGGGGAGGCAGCTCCTTCATTCAAGAGGCAGCCAGAGCTATGGATGTTGGTGCTGCTCCTGTCCTTTTATCTACAAAGTGTAGGAAACCTTTCTCCCTGAAAGGCTTTCAACATCCATCATCCACTGGAGTGTGTGAACCACCAGATTACAGGATGTTCTGCTGAGGAGCTTTCTGTGCTCCCTCTTGGGGCTGGCCGCTGTGTATGAACTGATCAATATTCTCTCTGCCAGAGAGAGTAGGAATAAAAATCAAAAAGAGCAAATGCCCAGCCTCTAAGTTACCACATCCCATAGCAGAGCCTTGACTCTCCTGTCTCCAGTCTGCAGTCTGGGGAATGCTTCACAGTTTTAAACACATCATTGTATGTAGATCAGAACAAAGCAGAACTGGCTCTGTTGTGTAACTGCCCATAGGAACAACCCAGGGAAACGCACATCCTTTGCCCTTCATCTGGAAGGGGTTTTCCTTTTAACATCGCTCCTGCATTATGCATCCCCCACATTGTTCATGCTCCACATTATGGTACAGAGACAGGGGTGCACTTCCTTGTCCCTGCTTCCCCTCCATCACCTTCTGACTCACAAGTGAGCTTTTAAGCTATTTTTGTGTGATTTTGTGACCTTAAAACTAATTTGAGGTTTCCTGTATTTCAGTTGTTTCAATAAGTTACCTTAGCAGTAGGTGTTACTTGCTCCCGGTCCCGCTCCACCTCCTGCTCTCTTTTGCTTATTGGTACTCTGTACTGAACATCTGCCAATGACACATTTCTTAGCCCAAGGACATTCCTTCCCCAGCAGCAGCAAAATCTCTTTATTCTTGTTTCCTTCTTTCCAAATTTGCCAGTTTAAATTATTGTCATGTCTGTGATGCAGTTAAACACATTAGTAATAGTGAGGAAACTGTGGAATTGAAATCCTTTTACTGCCTACATGAATAGCCTCACATTGTAGGCTAAGTAAGTGTTTAATCTCCTGAAACTTCCTTTCCCTGACTTGGAGAAACAGGGAACAAAACCATTATATTGCCTGGTCCATAAAGTTTTGGGACTAAAAGTCACTTTTGAAAACCCTTCTTGATATGCAATTGAAAAATGTGCATCCCCTTCCCTAAAGACTAGTGATGTGAGAGAATCCAGCTGGTAAAATGGAGACTAAATGAAACATGCATGGGAAAGGCTCAATTCAGAAAGCATGAGGATGCTATAAAGAAACCTTCCAGTTAAGCAACAAGGAGGTTTTGAACTCTTTGGTACTGATAACTTTAAACTTGGACATCAGTGCAGGGATCCAAAATCTCAGACCTGATTTGTAGCTTTAGAGCAACCACAATGTACAATTTACAGCAGCCTCCCAATGTGTATCTTGAAGTGCATCAAATTTCTTGCCTGAGGTTGGTTGAAATTTCATCTGAGCCATAAGGTCTCTCTACCACTACTCTTCCAGACACTTTATTGCTTACAGGCCAAGATGTTCCTCCTCACGGTGTACATTGGGGTAGATTTTTTGCTCACAGAGAATTGAGGTTTTCAGATCACTTCCTTGTGGAACAATCAAATGGTCCTCTCCTTCCGCTGGGGTACGGCACAGGTCTGTGACAGTCAGGACACAAGCATGGAGCTAATACCTTGTAGTCTGTACAGGCAGGCTGTATCAGATTTTATGGCATTTGCTCTATATGTCTCGTTTTTATTAGACCAGGACTTGTGATAATTGGGGTGGTTTGCAGATGGAAGTCATCAGTGGATTTTATTAGACTGAGCAGGATAGATAAAGTGCTTGGCACTTGCAAGTTCAGTGTCTAACCCTGGTTAACACTCCCAGAACTAATAATTAAGTAGGAATTAAATGGCTTTCTTTAATTAAACCATTTTACAAGCAAAATAACACTGATAAGTATCGCACTTCCAAGAACTTCTTGTCCCAGTGAACTAACCAAAAAGTTACTATATAGAATTTCAGTAAGTGCACCATGTTACTTCCCTGCTCTAACACCTTCTTCCAACTCACAGACCCAGACAAATCCCTTTGAAGACTCACTCATTGAGTATTCCTGAAGGAAAGGAGGGAAGAGAGGCAAAGATACTCTGGTCCTGCTCTTAAAATGCATGCAATTGGCAGAGTTAGACTCACCACAGAGGCTAATTGCACTCTGAAGACTGCATTGCAGCTATGACCCCAGAGGTTTAGAGCATCTTGTTCAGAGCTAGATGCACTAGAATGAAATCAGCTTGAACTTGTCTTCATCAGCACTACAACATGTAATTCACCCAACCTTTATTAAACTCATTAGTGGCAAAGTGAATGTCAGCAGATGCATGTAACATTCTCTAATTTAATGGAAGGGGAACAAAGAAACAATCTTGAATGTTGTTCCTTACCTTGACCTCATTCTTCACCTAATAGATTGTATATAGTAATATACAACAGTGCAGGCAATAGCTCTGTGACCTCTGGCCTGTCACCTGAACACTTGCTTACAGAATGAACTTTACAGCATGCAGTTAAACGTGTGCTTGTTCACATGCGAGGGGAATTAGGCTATTGCACATTGATGAAGAATATTTCTTCAGTTTCATCATACAACTTTTAGAAACAGTTTCCTGAGTTTTTGAGTACAAGAAGGGAAATAAGACAGACTTGGGTATATTATTCTATATGAGCATGTGCAATGTACGTTAAATTCAGGGCTCTTACACATCTGACATGGCCTTTCTTAGGGCTTGAGTTTCTGTGCTGTTTTCCCTTAAGACTTCTTTACATATGCAAAAACTACTGAAAATCTGTGCGGAAGCTCTGGTGACAAATCCTTTGACACTGACATGATGGGGGAGCAAACCAGCTCAATGAATAATTTTGCTGTTTATTAGCATATTGAAGTGTTTTGATTAATTCTGCTGAAGTGAATGACAAAGGAACTGCTTTATCACATACCCTGCTCATTTCGCTAGTATTTGTCCTATTGAAATCTATCTTTATCTTTAATTATGCAGAGAAGGGGCACATTCCTAGGACCAGAGGTGTGACTGGTATGAATTAAAAGGCTACTGTAGAAATAATGGATAATCATGTGACTGAGTTGTGATCCTCAGATGTTAGGAGCCTGTGAAGACAAACAATCCCTTGGGGGGAAAGGATATTTATTTAGACTGCATAACTTGCAAGTGCTCAAGCTATCTGTGTGACTTGATCACATTTGCTATGCAAACATAACATATTATAAACCTAAATGACTCAGCATGGGAGTAAGGGAGAAGACAACAATGCTGTTTGCCTCTCCAGCTTATTAGCTCTCCCAAAGCAATGCACACAGTCTGGTTGGGCTCACTTCAAGTCATCTAAACATGGGGTGTCTCAAATGATGCTGGATCCTTACGTTTAGCCAGCTGAATCATGTCCTTTTTATTTCTAGAGAGCATTACTATTCATATCAAAATCTATTGTGTTTCTGCTAGAATGAGAGTGAAAAAGCAGCATCTGCCTCCACTAAACACAGGATTTCTGCAAGTCACAGTGAGGGAACCTTGCCAGGATGCCCAAAATCTCAAACACTGGCTTTAAACACTGCACAGATCTGAAGCATGCAGGGGAATTGCAGTCCCCCTCCCCATAGACAGACTGAAGGAATTTGTGAGTGATAATTGTAGGTATGATCTGACATTTAGGAGACCAATATTGCCATGATAAAATGTTCAGATCCAGCACATCAAGGACATCTTTGCTGCAGTTTAATGGGCCCTAGTGCAAGTTTTTGCTGCCTGGGAACCAAAGCAGCACAACAGCTACTGGAAGTTTCCACACTATTGCAGTTGTAGAAATGAGTTTTCAGTGTGATTTGGTTTTTCCTCTTTTTTCGCCCCAAGGCTTTTCATTTTTCATTTGTTTGCTCTTTTTCAGCCCCCCTCCCAAGACACTGATGTCTCACTTAACATTGTCTGAAATAGAATCAGATGCACAGAGCTGATTTTCTTCCTACTGTGTATAATACCTACAGAACTTAATGGGAATGGAGGTAGTGGTAGGTCAGGATAATTTCCCCTGTCATTTGAAGCCCACTTCACAATGCAAAGGGAGTATCTCCAGTTGAATTCTTTCTTATGCTAGACTGAATGGGGGAGGTGGATGTATAATGTACATCTGTACATTCATAAGAGAAAAAATGCTGCATTATAGAAATACACATATTCGCATGAGCTGTTAGACGAATTGACACACATACAAAGGCTAATAATAGCAAAAAGCCTTTTTTAGGCCTCCTTCTTGCATTAGAGAACATTTTGAACAGAAAGCTGATCTTTGCACTGTGAAGCAGGATCACATAAAACGTAATGTGGGTTTTTCTTTCCCTGTGGTTAACCTCAAAGTTATTTTAGGTGATGTTTTGCAGGATAAAGTGCATTAAATGAAAGAACTGCTTCTCTTCATGCATTTTTCTCTGTGTGTTCCTGATAGGATTTATCTGCAGTGCTAGCTGGACAACATTTGCCTAAGGGCATCCACAGTGCAGGCATAACCCCGCTCCCCTAGCATATGCTATGCATTCAGCTGTAAGAGGCTTGGCACAAAGTCTCCTGGTTTTGGTTCCTCTCACCCACCTTCTGAGCTGGAGCAAAGCTTTAGCTGTTTGTGCAGCTTTTACATGTAGCATGAGGTTATTTTTCAAGGCAGGGGGCTTTTGTCAGGCCAAAGGGGTCCAAAAAGGACTAAACCCCCTGCAAGCACCTCTTGGATTGCTCAGCTGCTCTGTACCAGGGGAGGAGAAGGGAGAATAAAATCCACATCTGAGAACATCCAATGCTAGATCAGTTTTCTGGTGCGATCTCCCTGGGTTTGAAGGCTCAACCTTCCCCTTCTAATGACTGCAGCAGCTCTGAGACCTCCCAGCCTTTAAGAGTGGCAGAAGCTCATCCCTGCTTCTGACTCCTCTTGAAGCCTAGACATGGAATGACCCCAAACCCTGCAGCTGTAGGGGCACAGGGGAGACTGGGGGAAAGCCAGAGGCCCCAGAACTTGCCACAGCAGCATTTGCTCAGCCTACCTGATAGACAGAACAGCCAGCAGGAAGGAGCTGACTGCGTGAGCAGCGGGATAGTAGTGGAACATGGCTGGGAAGAGCTCTGTCTCTTGGCAAGAGGAAGGAAAGGGGAAGGGAAAAGGAAAGGGAAAGCAGAAAGGAAAAGAAAAGAAAAGGAAAAGGGAAG
This sequence comes from Pezoporus flaviventris, assembly GCF_033815535.1. NCBI lineage: Eukaryota > Metazoa > Chordata > Aves > Psittaciformes > Psittacidae > Pezoporus > Pezoporus flaviventris. The sequence goes on along the minus strand of NW_026892550.1, from coordinate 5,746,447 downwards.
GAAGGAAAGGGAAGAGAATAAAGGAAAGGAAAAGAAAGGAAAGGGAAAAGGGAAAAGGGAAAGGGAGGGAAGGGAAGGGAAGGGAAGGGAAGGGAAGGGAAGGGAAGGGAAGGGAAGGGAAGGGAAGGGAAGGGAAGGGAAGGGAAGGGAAGGGAAGGGAAGGGAAGGGAAGGGAAATGAAAGGGAAGGGAAGGGAAGGGAAGGGAAGGGAAGGGAAATGAAAGGGAGAAGAAAGGGAAGAGGAAAGGAAAGGAAAGGGAAAGGGAAAGGGAAAGGGAAAGGAGAAGGAGAAGAAAGGGAAAGGGAAAGGCAAGGGGCAAGGGGCGGCAAGGCAAGGCAAGGCAAAAGGCAAGGCAAGGCAAGGCAAAGGAAGGGAAGGGAAGGGAAGGGAAGGGAAGGGAAGGGAAGGGAAGGGAAATGAAAGGGAGAAGAAAGGGAAGAGGAAAGGAAAGGAAAGGGAAAGGGAAAGGGAAAGGAGAAGAAAGGGAAAGGGAAAGGCAAGGGGCAAGGGGCGGCAAGGCAAGGCAAAAGGCAAGGCAAAGGAAGGGAAGGCAAGGCAAGGCAAAGGAAGAGAAGGCAAGGGAAAAGGAAAGAGAAGAAAGGAAAGGAAAAGGAAAGAAGATGGAACATTTTGGCTGCTTGGCCAAGTTAAAAGCAGGTTTGTGGGCTGGATGTGCACAACCTTTAGACCTGGCGGCCTCTCTGCCTTGCTCCAGCCATGGCCTCTCCTTTACTTGGAGGGGCATCAAGCCACTGAGGGGAGGCCTCAGCAGAAGGCACAGCTTAGGGTGGTTTTGTGTCACTGGTTTGCTTTGGCTTTTTAGGAGGCATTAAGGTGTATCGTGGTGGGAAGCTTGGACAGGGGAAGGGATCCTGAGGTCCAGTCTCATGTAGAGCATGAGGCATGTGCCTGGGAGCATAGGGAATGGGGGCAAAGTCCTTGTCCCCAAGAACTCTCATGTTTTATCTAAAGCAATTGACTGTGAAGGGGTAGAAAAGGAGACCAGGACAAGGATGTGTGGCTTTAGTGGAGAGTTAGAGCCCAGTCAGCAGTTAATTGAGGTGCTTTAAGGCACCCCCACAATACAGCTTCTAAAACTTACATAGCTTTTGTTGCCAAGTCCCTGTTACTTTACTAAAGGGTGAAAGGGTTTTAGTAGCTTCGGTGCAAAGCAAAAGGTTGTGCATGTGCATGAGCTTACAGCTGTTTACCCCCAAAACACCTCCCAAATTCCCCAATCCCACAGCACTGCACTGTCAGTCCCAGAGGTGCATTATGTACCCCTCTGCAGAGTGATACTGCTATGGGGTGTCTGCATATCTGGATGAGGCAGACTTGTGATGGGCGCAGGATCCACACAAGGCAAAGGCATCAACCCTTTGCTCCACACTGCTGCCTGCCTGCTCCCCTGATAACCCTGCACTTCCCCGCATCAGGAAGGTGATAGCACCCAGTGCCCTTGCTAGGGGGTGCCGCCTGTGTCGTCTCCACAGCTAGTTTGCTGCTTTTCAGGAATAAACAGCCCCAGAGGCCATTTCAGCAGTGATCAGTTTATTCCAACTGTATCTAATTGGGCTGAAGGCTGGAGCCCCATTTCCATCCCCAAACTGGGACTAACGCTTCCCTGCCTCACAGGGATGCTGAAAAGTTGGTCAGAAACAGCCTCTTTGTGCAGGTTTAATGCACAAAGAGTGGGAACAACCCATCTGTGCTGGTTTTAACTAAAGGAAATGCACAGAGAAGAGACAAGGGGTTGTGTGGCTTGGGAACACCAGAAACCATGCATGCTAGCATCTCCACCATGAAAGCATCCTCAGCAATAAAGCCTGCTCTATTGCTTCATGTCCTTGGCAGCAGAAGGAAAGACACTGTGTGGTTTTATTTTGTCCTCTCTGCTCCAACGGGACATTTTCCTGGGGCTACCTCTGAGCTCAGGTGGGATTTTGGGTGGAAATGTTCAACTGGCAAATGGGAGGCAAGCGGTTAGGTTAGGCAGAGTCCCCTCACAGGGCAGAACCAGCACTGCAGCTCCAAGAACATCCACACCTCTGAACGTGTTAGCATTAGTCAGTGTGGAAATGTAGTCTAAGGACATGCATGACCCACACACACATCCCCATTCATCAACGGATATAGGAATGAGGGGTGCTTGCCCATGCTGGAGCTGGAAAAGATGCAAACAGCACCTGCACCGTGGTGCCAGTAACTTGACAGCAATACAGTTTAGGAAAGAACTGACATAAGTTTTAGATTTTATTCATTCATACATTATTTACAGCAGTTGCTCTCATATTACAATTCTCTTTCATCTTTTCAGTTTTCACTTATAAAAAATTAACCAAATAAACCTTATATAACCAAATTTATCACAGCAGGTCTGGTTAATTTTCACAGTTACAGCGGCCATCAGGAACAGAACTTAAGTACCTACAAGTCATCCATCCGGAGCACCTCGCCTGGCCCGCCCAAGGACACCCTCTGTCCCTCAGGAGCTGGCTGGCTCCCGGGGCTCTGCCAATGGAAGATGGAGAGACCACGCTGCATCGGGATAACGCTTTGTAGGCTGGAACTCAAGTGCCTAAAGCACACCAAGGGCTAACTCGCTACAGGAACTGGGTTGTATCAATACGTATGCAAACAGCTTTGCACCAGAGCTGACTCTGCTTCCCTCTCTAAGCAAAGTGGATTCATTTATTCTATTTCCCGCTGTTGTGGAGCCCCACCAGTGCAGTAGCACAGCACACCGGGGCACGAGACTGCGGCAATGGGCATCCGCCTTCCTCTGTGCGACTCTGACAGCTCTTCCCGTGTCTGTCTCTCCCACCAGGAACACAATTGCAATCACTCACCCTTTAGAGCTGTGGTGAAACACCTTCGCTGGGTAAGGCCCTACAGCACCAAGGAGCGATTCAGGTGGAGGGATCCTACATGGGCACGCTCTCTACCAAGGTGAAGTCAAAGACTGATGGCCTTTCCTAGTACTTAACCCTGCTCCCCAGGTGCAATAGCAGCACTGATGCCAGTGTGCTCCTAACAGTATCACCTTCCTAGGCTGTCTCCCTGTGCTCTTCCCCACGTGCTTGTTTGCTTTACAGTGGTAATTATTGCTGTTTTAAATATGTTAGTTTATCTTTGAGGACTTGTAGCCACTTCCCGTTACAAAGTACAGTACATACTATGCCGAACATAGAAAACACAAGACTAATTTCACATCGGTCTTGTACAACGGTGAGGAGATGCAGAGTAAGAGGCTGCTCGGGGGAAATCCGAGTTCCTATTCAGGCATGAGTTTAGCCTGTAACACACGATCTAAACAGCCACTGCCTTGAACATGAGCAGTTCTGGTTAGCAATTTAGCTCCAGTTTGGGTTTTATTTCAGCTGACATTGGACATGTCCCACATTCACACCACACATCTCCTGACCACCACCAAAAAACAGCTTCCTTTTTCCTTTACCGCATTTGTCTCAATAAGACTTTTGCTTTAATCAAATAACACAAGCACACAAATTGCTTAAAGCTAAGGGCCCAGCACAATCATAAGTACAATTCACAAAGCAACGGGTGCCCTGTGAAACCTAATTACATGTTTATAAAAGCAAATATACAGATTACAGGTCAGAAGGACTAAGCTCTGGAGGAAAAGAAATGGAAAACAACGTTAGCTGTATGCTCATTATGCTTACATAGCAGTAGCTGCTTCTGCATTCAAACGCGTTATTCGTATATAAGTTTAACAGTTGCATTAGGTATTTGTATGCTCTTGGTCTCAGTAAGTCCACCTGCTACTATTTAGATGTTAAAAGTATATTCTCTCCCGCAGCTGACCATAGTGTGATCCAAAGACAGCACTGAACAGTTATTTAAACAGTGATCAACCCCCAAACGCTGACTTAGAGCTCACTGTTCTAAATGTCACTGTGCTGTAACTAAACTCTGTTGTTCAAATTATTCTCTTCTTGGATTTCCAAGGAAAGGTGCTCCAAAGGACCACTCAGGCAGCAGAGTTTTGGTGGGAGATAAACATAATCTCTGTGCATAGTCTCTATCACTGAGGGATGTAAGAGCACACCTCTTTTACTTGTGTGTTTGCTGTGTGGATCTATTTTGAGGGAGAAAAAGGAAATATAAAACAATCCTTTTGCATTTTAAAGCTTATTTAACAGTTTGCATCCCTTAGTTTAAGTTTTCTTTATGCGGTGTGGTATATTCCACCCCAATACTCCAGTTAGCACGGAATTAAAATGCCTTTATTAAGCTTTAAATAGAGTGCATACCGACAGCACCACACCAGTGCTAACGAAAGAGGCTCCCAGCACTCTGAAAATGAGATTGTTAATTCAGAGGTAACCGGACCCAGTTCCTGCCTTTGTGCGTTTGGCAGTTCGGAAATCCCTGCAGTCAGTCCCTATCCATTTGCACCTCAGCCAGCAAATCTGGCAAATTAAAAGGCAGCAGACCAGCTGTTCAGTGAGCAACAGGCAGCAAGGATCACGATGAGCCTCTGCAAAACCCCGGTTCCCTTGGGAATTCTGACCACAGGACTTTGTTCTCGCAGCTGACTGTAGCAAGAAAGGGTCCTGATCCCCACCAGGCACCCAGCACTTTCTGTTCCCGCAGCACTGGGACCCCAAGAGGCACATCCAAACCTCAACAGCCACTTGCTGACCTGCTGCTCCTACACAGGGATTACTGAATTCAGACTTCATGACCTCAAGTATTACCCTCATTTTCCATGGGTCGAATGCAGGGGGAAACGACAGTCCAGGTCCCAGCCCTGGGGACAGACGTCCCCAGTGTCATTTACTCCTGCTTTCATCGATGGGTGATGCCGAAACAGTCAAGATGCAGAGCTGGCCCTTTGCGTTGTAAGAATTCAGCTGCATTTTGCACGTAGCACAATGACTTGTGCCCTGTGAGCTGTGACACTGGGTTTGGGGTCCAACTACCTCTGCAGCATCAGGTCCTGCTTCTGTGCCCCACACCATCCCCCTGCACACTGCCAACCAGCTCAACCCTGCCAGACCCAGAGGGAACCAAGCATCCTTGCAGCCTCTTTATAACACAGCTGACTGTGCTGCCAGCTATCTCCTTCCACGATGGCCAGCTTGGAAAGCCCCACAGCCATCGCCATGCATCTCTCTCTTCGGCTTCCCTGGCTGCTCCTTGAGCTGTATGTGCTGCAGATGGGAGCAGATGGACCATGCAGGGGAGAGCCCAGCTCCTGATGCTCGGTCCTGTGCTGGTACAGCCTGCAGCACACTCAGAGAGGTAAAGGCTTGCTCGGAAATAGTCCCACAGAGAGCACAGGAACGGCAAGGTGAGGGCAAGGAACGGCTTTTGGCTGACGGCAATGCCCCAAACTCTTCTGCATCTCCCAGCAGAGATGATTTACAACCTCAATTTCTAAGCATCTTGCAAGTGCTGTCTGCTTCACGGAGGGAAAACATGGTCCGAATTTACAACAAACACCAGTTCAAGGTTTTCAAGTAAGATTGGAAATTACTTTCTCTGTTGGTTTGATTGCTCAGCATCATTGGCCTGGATCTGTTCAGGGGCCCAGCTTCCCACAGAGCTTATTGCTGAATATTGTATGTGCTTGAGATGCCAGTTTGCTCAGGATCTGATAACCCATGAGGACAGCAAGGTGAAAACAGGCACCAGGCACAGCTGGGGGAGCTCCTTCACATCTCCAACACATCCCCTGCCTAAGTCTGAAGCAGTCTCACTATCCACCATATACCAACCAAGGTTAAAGCACAAGACATGCTCCGCTCTTCCCCGTGCTCCAGCAAGAGGTATCCTTGGAAGAAGAAACAGACAAAACAAATCCCACCTCACACTGATGTGAGTCTCTGTTGGAATTAAGACTCAACAACTGGCAACAGGATCTCAAAGAGTTTCTGGCAGTAGGCCCAGATCACAAGCTCAGGACCCACAACCATCTTGTGCTGCTCTGCACCAAACCGCTTGCTGAACTGGGATGGGAAGAATCAGGAGGTGATGCTCACGCCTGCAGGAAGCGCAATGGGACATCCTAAAAGAGGCAGAGCAGATGGATCTGCCAAAGGCAGTTCAACCTCAACCCATCACCTTGTGACCTGCACCATGGTCCAGGCAGCAGGGCAAGGCAGGCTGGACCCTGGCTGGCAGCAGGTGAGCCTGGCAAGGTCCAGAGCCCAGAGGCCATGCAGAGCATTGGCATCCTTTCTCCAGAGCGGAGCTCAAGCTATCGCATTTAGGGAAGCTTCCCAAGAATTCAAATTAAACAACAGTATTACTTGATGCATTTAAGCCCAACCTTGTCTAATTCTATTCAGAGCATTCTATTCTATAGAAAAGCAGCAACACCACCAGAGGTCCTGTACCCACCTTCCACTGCTGCACCACTGGCAGCTGCATGGGCTTCTCAATAAAACCCAGGGCTGGATCAATGGTGTTTCACCTGCCTGGGCTGGTGAAACATCTTCCAAGGCGAGCAAAGGCCATCTGATTTGGCAGCGATCCCTTTCCTGCAGGAACGAGCTGTCCCTGCTGGAGAGCTGGGAGCAACCAGCTGGGTGTTTTCCAAGCAGCCTGGTCACAAAGCAACCGGCAGAAGATTTAAGGGAATAAATTTGCTCGGGAGCTACTGGCCAAGTGGCAACGACTCAATCCTCATCGGTGCATCTCCGGCACCCGGCGTGCCCAGGGAGGAATGCAGACAGCATCCCAAAAGCTGCACCCTTCCAAAGCACCTCCTGCCCAGGCAACTCAACAGGGCATTACGATCAGGTACTGCAATATCAGTTAAGGTTTACAAGCATTAAAAAGGAAATACTGGTAACCTGATGGTAGTTCTGCATCTGTGGGATCTGGTGGGATTTATTCCAGGTTTGGCTTTTCTGACAGGATGTGGAGAGTTATTACAAAGGCACAGGTATCAAATAAAACCAGCAACATTCTTTTTAATTAAATACCCCAATAAAAAAACCAACACTCGATTTCGGCTTCACGTATTCCTCCCTTAATAAGAGACATGGTTTTGTTTTTTTTTCCCCTCTGGAAAGGTTTTAGTGCAGTGATTCTATAGCAACAGAAAAATAAACTAAAAAAAGGCACAAACTGTTTTGTGGTTTGGTTTTTTTTTTGTCTTTTTTGTTGTTTTTTTTTTTTCTTTCAACTTTAACACTTTATATTTGTCTATTTGAACCTCGGGTAATAAATCACTGAACGCAGCAAGAAAATAGTCTGCCCATTTCTGTACACTATACAAAATCCCTACCAACAGTACATTATTTCAGCTTCAGGAGAAATGTACAGCATAGAAAGACTCTTAAAAATATAGTGCCCCATACAGAAATTTTGTTAATTAGTTAAACTCATGGTCTCTTGCTACAGTGCCCTTCACCATCCTCATTTCCCCCTTTATTGCTGGGACACACACTAGGACTCTGCCCCCCGGCTCCCTACAGGCTGGACCCAGTCAGAACCCAGCACTGAGCGTGCTACCGGGGTTGCCCCATCCCTGCTGCTCCCATTCAGCATCACCGGCCACGTCTCAGTGCTGGGAGAGCTTTTGGCTGGAGAGGAAGGGACGACTCTTGGGAGTGGGACACAGGCAGCATCCCACACGTGGGTCCATGCTGTCTGCCCCCCATTCACCCCACAGCTCCTCTCCTCTCACCCCTCACCGCCTCCCTTCTCTGGGGCTCTCCCACTGATGCTTCCATTGTGTTTGCAAGTGCAAGCGTGGTTAACACATGCTCTACCCTTTCGTCAAGTTTGTCATGATAGGTGGTGGGGTTCCCCCACCCCCCCCATAATACTTCATAAAATAGTAACTTTTTTTTTTCCCAGGAATTAAATTAAAGGGGTTTTCCCTTTAAATGTATTAACAGAGCTGAACCCCTCCACCCACCCCAAATTAAGTGCAGCCAGAAATGGTTTTCTGTATACTTCTGATACCACGCTTTAAAAGTTAAAACCTACCAACCTTCTTTTTCCCCAAGATGTAATTCATGCAAAGTTGCTATTTGTTTAAGTAAGTTATAAAAGTTGATATCTCAGGCTAGAAGAAGCTGTAGTCTTGGTTATTCTTTAGTTGGCAGGCACTGTACATACATACCGGGTACAGACACATGCCGAATCTGCTTTGCATTGCTTTTTGCATTGTACAATTCACAAATCTGACATCATTAAAGCAGTTAATTACCTCTGATGGAAGGCTGCAGTGAGGCCATCTACATTTATCAAACAAGCAGCTGGTTAAGATAGTAAGTATGCCCCCCCCCAACCCCCTAGCATCCCCCAAAATGCTATTATCTGTCACACGTTGCTTCTCTGAAGTGGTTAGATTTGGTGTGCACATTAATGTGCAAATGTGTTGCCATAGGAACTGCAGCCTCCATTACGCCTCAATGACACCATTCAGCAAAAGCCAAAACTAAAAATAACAACAACAATAACAAAAAAAAACACAAGGGAAAAAAGACCCCAACAACCCTTAAAAATGAAACAGAAACAAACAAAAAACAACCCCCAAAAGGCAGCAAAGTCAAAGTCCAACGCACATGCGGAGCCTGGCCCAGGACTGCAGGTTACGCGTGGCTACGGAACAGCGCGGGAGATACTTAGGTTTGATCTTAACTTCACGCTATGGTACAATGGGGCTCAGAGTGAGTTCAGCCGGTCCCAGTCCGTGCTGGCTTAGGAAGGAGAAGGGGAGCGGGGGAATGGAGCGGAGTCGTGGTTACCGGATGCACCCAGGGTCTCTCGGGAATTTGGCAGAATGAGGCACATCCCAATAAAAGTGCAACACCAGTGCCGTGGTGGCAGTGCGATGGGTGAGTGCGTGCACGCGCTTTCCTCTTCATGCATTGGAGCAAGCGGGTTAGGGTAGAGGGGGGAAATCTGTCGTTTCCCCCCCCCCCACTTGTCTCTGAAATCTATTGACCAGTAACTAATGGTAAGACAAATGCATATTCTACTGACTGGTGCCCGAAATACTGAAAACTGCATTCAAGTAATATTTTCTGCACTACCATGAACGCGTGGCTATGTTATCTTACATTGGGAGGAGGAGACTATGTACACCAGAGCAGTGGTAACTGGCTCGCAGTTGAGTTTCTGTGCTTTCCGGAGGTACCTGGGGAGGAGAGGCCGCCGCTCCGCTCCACTCTGCCCCGCCGCGTCGCAGGACTCCCAGCACCACCACCTGCAGCATGCGAGGAAGGAGCGCTGCTCGGCCGGGCCATCGAGCTGCACGGAGCAAACCAAGAGATGACATGAGGGAAAACAAAGACTCAACCCAACAACCGGCAGAATCGGGTGGCGAGGAGGAGGAGGAGGAGGGTGGTTTATTATTTTGTGAAGGGGGAGAAGGAAGGAAAAAGAAAACGCATATTTTGTTGGTTTCGTTTGGTTGGGTGGGTTTCTATTCTTCCCGCAGCTGCAGGCGGTAGCGGTGGTAGCGGAGCTGGAAGAACATTCTCTCCAGTAAGGAGCGCGTCATGCCTGGCAGGGCGTAATGTTCAACAACACCCACATGCTTGAACCCCAAGGACTCGTAGAGCCTGTGGGCTGCCATCTTCACGGCCGTGGTTCCCAGCACAACGGAGGAGTAGTTGTTGAGCATGGCAAACTCCAGCACTTTGCGGCCCAGGGCCTTGGCGATCCCTTTGCCGCGGTAGTTGGAGTCGACGGACATACGGCGCAGCTCCACTGTGTTGTCCTCCTCGTTGCCCCGTGCTGCCACGATCCCCACCACGTTGCCGTCCAGAACGGCAACCCAGAAGCAGGAGCCTGCGGGAGATAAAGCAGCACATGTAGCCACTGGCTATCCAGGATGGGGAAGGCAGGTAAAGCACCCGTTGACAATCACAGTGATGGGAGGTGGGCTTGGGGTCAGAAATCACCCCTCTGCCACATGTGGGGACTAATGACCTCTCTATAGAAGAGCCAAACTTTCTTTTCCCTTGATGCTGTGAAGGGAATGTTGTTTTCCCAAAGGAAATGCACAGGGAAGTCACTACAAACCAAAACAAGGTTCCTAGGGACCAAGCTTTATGAAGTACAGATGGGCAGTGATCCTCAGCTTACAGTGGCACATGATGGGTAACTGATGATGAAAGGGCAGAGCACTAACAAGGGAAAACACCACGTACACACCCAGAAAGAGCACCTCCTGTGCAAGATCAGGCTCACCCACCCCATCTTCCCCCCACAGGTTGGGATGCTTGTGGTCAGGTCACCCTTGCTTTGCAGCTGCTACGCTTCTGCTGCAGACCAGGCAAGAGCATCTCAAGAGCTGGAAACATGGTGTTCAAGCAACTCAGACCAAAACCATGTAGGGTTTAACCAGCGAGCAAAACCAGCCTGCCCTTAATTGTGCCCCAGTACTGGTCAGCAGACACAATGCTCCAGGAACGTGGCTTAACCAAGAGGCTGCACTTTCTGTGTACAGGGTGGTCAGCACTGACACTCTGCCATGGGGCTGAAGGCTTGGTATAGAGCAAATGATGCATTCAAGCAGCCAAAGCAAAACCCAACCTAATCAAAGCCCAGCAACTTGAAGGGCATCCAGCTAGGCTCAAGGCAAGTACCCCAGGGTGCCAAGCACTCCAACCACAGCCCCAGTTATGAAGCTCAAATAAAACTGGACCTCACTGGAGAGAAGCACTGATGCCATTCTATCCCACTGCTTGTATTAGGCAAATGTTAAAGCCAATGCCACTGGAAACTGCTGTAACTGTGGAGTACTGCAGTAGCACTTGGCCCCACCAGCAAGTGAACTTAAATGAAATTCAAGTAGCGAACTACTCAGGTCTTAACTAAAGATCTTTACAGGAAGTCCTGTGAAGGAAAAGTGTCACCAATTGAACTGAAAAGACCAACGTCAGCATAGGGCAACTGCAACCTTAGCTTGGATATTGCTTAATTAACACCCAAGAAAGGCACTGTTCAATTACTGCAGCTAACAAGGGGCATGGACAGGTCTGTCACTGGGAAGGAAAGTGCTGACTGTCAGTGCTCAGGAGAAACATGGCTTCATCCAGAGGAAGAGGACCCCACCACAGGGAAAACCCTGGTACACCATGACCTTCCACAGGCATTGACCTTCTGTCCAGTGCTAAGGAGAAGGAAACCTGACTTGGTCTCTATCTTTAGCATCAACCCTGTCAACCTCCCCATGCATGGCATGGCACATGTCCATAAGGACTGGCACTGAACAGCCCAGGTGGGTGCTCAGGGGTGCACAGCACTGCTCGCCCTGCAAAATGAGGGGCAAGGGCATGAATAAGGCACCTCAGAGTCCTTTGTTACCGGAGGAGTGCAAAGCACAGGGTGGCAGGAGGTGCCTCCCCAGCTGCTGCCTGCAGGACAAACACCTCTCGCAGCTCAGTGAAGCCATCAGAAAGAGATGGCCGAGGTCTCCCACCCTTCCCCATGGCACAGCCCAGCTGCTGAGGAAAAGCCTGGCACAAAGGAAGCGCAGGGAACCAGCCCAGGTTCAACTCAGCCCACCAGGCTCGTCCCCACCTTCAGAGCGATGCGCAGCTCCAGCGACGCTCGCTTCTGTTCCCACTGCAAGTCATCCCGCTGTCGCTATCTAGGTCAACAGCTAATTTTTGAAACCCCGGGACCCATCTTGACCCATTTATCAGGAGCAGTTGTCTCCTCCGCTGCCACAGTGACAGTGCAGCTTGTTCCCTGCAGTCACCTGCATCTCAAGACATCATTTATTCACACACAACCCCAGACGAAGACCTCAAAGAGCTGAAACCCAGCAGTCGCCTTCCCTGCGAATACAAATCACAGGGCTGAGAGCTCGCCTCTCGCTGCTCCAGAGCTGCTTTAAACTGCTCAATGTGTGGTGACCTCAGAGCAGCACTGCAGTGTCTGACGGGGCTATAAGGATGCTGGAGAGGGACTCTTCATCAGGGACTGTAGTGATAGGACAAGGGGTGATGGATTAAAACTTAAACAGGGGACATTTAGATTGGATATAAAAAAGAAGTTCTTTACTGGGCGAGTGGTGAGGCACTGGAATGGGTTGCCCAAAGAAGCACTAAATGCTCCATCCCTGGCAGTGTTCAAGGCTGGGCTGGACAGAGCCTTGGACAACATTATCTAGTGCAAGGCATCCCTGCCCACGGCAGGGGGTTGGAACTGGATGATCTTAAGGTCCTTTCCAACCTATCCCATTCTATGATTCTATGTGGGGGATCTGCCCAACACAACCCCAGCCCATCCCCCTGGCTGCATGGCAAACACACTACAAAATAAGGGCCACAATGACCCTCACCCCTACATGCACAGCCACCAATTTCAGCTCCTGTGGGGTAGTACAAAAGGGGGTTCACATGTACCCCCGTGTTTGGGGATCAGAGGTGGGATGCTCCCCTGGGACACAGAATGCTGTGTCCATCACCCACCCAGTCAAGAGGCAGCTCCCAGAAGTGCCACAACGTAGTCATCAACCGGTGTCACTGCCACCACATCCCTGTCACCCAGCCCTGTGCATGGCAGTGACTCCTGGAGCTGCTTCTCAGCAAGCCTGTCTTTGTGTTCCCCGAACCAGAGATGCCAACCCCGGCTCCTCTCAGCCTGAGGTTATGGAATTGCTTCTCTGAATGCTTCCTGTTTCTATTCCTGATTATTTCTTTCTTAGCAAGCGCCTCTCCTCTGTGCCTACCAAGCCCAAGAGGCTGCTAACACTCTCTCGGCAACGCTTCCCACAGTTGCAAAATGGCACGTTTCTAGTATTTTTGGGTCTTCTGCCTATGTAAAACCCAAACCAGGACGTGCCCACCATGGCAGAGCCCACAAGGTCCTTCTCATCCTTCCGACCACCCTCCAGGACACAGCCTGTGCCCTCACACCCATCCATCTCAGTGGGTACCAGCCTGGTTGCAAGCAGCATGACGGTAAACCCATACTCCTTGTTAGCTTTTACTTACAACTTTAAGGCTTAATTATAATGATTTTGAGTTCAATGTGAAAAGAAACTGTATCTGGCACATCTCCCAGTGTGTTGTACACGAAAATGCTTATAATTAGCGGCAGACAGGACACATCTGCTCAAACAATGTGAGCTGTGCTTGGCTCTTGATTACACCAGCACCATCAATCCCCAAGACTTTCACTCTGCTGCCCACCTTGTGTTTGATCTGAGCATCACCAGCAGCCACATCCTTCAGCCTAATGAAGGCACCTCAAATTTCACAAGGTGACAAATAAGCCCAGGAGAAGCTTTCACCCATGGAATTGTCAATTCCCTCCTCTGGGGAGCTGCATCCCATCCGGATGGGGATTTGTTACCGAAAGCTGTTTTGGGCTCCTATCATGTGCTGCTTTGGGCTAAGACCCTCCTTCCTCTGGGAAAACCTTCCTGTTTCAGAGCAGGAACCCTGAAGGTCTTCAGCTTGCTTTTAAGTAACATGTTTCAGCAATCCCAGCAGCTCCCCTCCATACCCAGCACTGCTTACTATGGAGAGGGGTGGAAGCATCCCGGGAAAGCTATGCCACACTGCCCCTCCTCAGGGCTGGAGGGGGGTCTCTTCACCATCTCTTCTTGACCGAGTGCACTGACTCAGGGCCTGTCTTGTTTGTGCACTCTCATACCTAAATTAACTTCATCTCACCTGTCAGCAGCAGCAGGAGCCTTGTTTGCAGCGCTATTAATAGCAGGGGCTGACGTTTTACTCTCTCACACCACTATCTGAAAATAATCACTGCAGCAAAGATAAACACAAACCCCAGCGGCCACAACTCTCCCTGCCCTTCACATGCTCATCTCGTGGCAGCGTCTCTGCCTTCACTTCCATCCACCTCCATCTTCTGGGGTCCCCTGTGAACTCATCGCTATGGCCATCCAAAGCCCTTCCAGCTCACTCCGAGGTCTGCTCTTCATGGACATCTTGCATTTAACTACAGCTGCCCCCTCAGTGCCACCCTGGAGTGCTGGAGGTACCCGCTGGAGGCATTAGCTGTTTCCAGCCAAACACCAAGCCTCTCTGCAGCACTGTCCCTTGCCTCTTGATCTAACCCTCCAGGCTGCCAAAAGGCAAAGGCAGAGGAGAAGCAGCCATGGGAAGCCCACTGCTGTCTTGCTTAGCCATCTCCACTCCCCCAGCCCACAGCCTCACTATGCAGAGCTTCAACTGCAGGAACTCAAGAGGTGAAAGACATAATAAAGGAAGAAATACTCTGCAATGAGGGAGTGAGAGACTGGCACAGGTTTCCCAAAGAGGCTGCGGGTGCCTCATCTCTGTCAGCGTTCAAGATCAGGTTGGATGGATGGGGTTTTGAGCAACCTGGTCTATTGAAAGATGTCTGTGTTCACGGCAGGGTGGCTGGAACTGGATGAGCTTTAAAGGGTCTCTTCCAACCCAAAACATTCTATGGGAAAAGTAATTGGAATGCACATGTCTATGGAAAAGGCACAAGATGTCTGTGATGCGGGTAACAAGGAAGATGATTTGGGGTTGTTCACACTTCACAGCAAGTCACAGCTTTCTCAGCTGATGGCACCCAGGGCCTGAAAGCACGCATGACGGCCATGCCTTTCTGCTCTATATTTAAGGCTGATTCCCAGCTTTTGAGGACCAAAAGAGAGCATCTTTCTAACCCACCCACCCCTCTCCTGCAGCACAGGCTGCCCTCAGGCTCCATACACCCTGATGTCTTCCCCAGAGCACTGGCGCCACGCTGGCTGCTCATCCTGCACCCAAAGCACCCACTGCTCCTGCCCAAGGCCATGCAGTTCCCTGCCTGTGCCTGCAGCCCTCCTCTCCTGCTCTTCTCCTCTGTCATGAGCTGCACAGCTCCCCCCACGCACCCGGCGGCGATGGTGGGTGAAACCAAATTCATTTATTTTTGCTGCAAATTCTTCTACACCCTTTGGTGAATAAAAGGCCGGTGGGTGGATGGGTGGAAAGATTGGAGCCAAAAGCAATAGCAGAGAGTACTGCTAGGAGAGAGGGGGGAAAATGAGACATCCGCCTTCCTCGGCAGCATGAGTCCTACGTGATTGACTACAGCAGGTTCCCACAGCTTCCTTAAGACCCTTGCCATCCAAGGAGCACTACCCCGACAAACCAGCAGTTAACAGCTGTGTGCTGCTCTGAAAAAGCAAAGCTCCGTGTGACAGGAGCTTTTAAAACCCACTGCTTGCTGGTAAATTCTGTTATTTCCGCAGCAGCAAGCAAAGCTCTGCCACCCCAAAACATCCTGAACTCACGTCTGGCTCCATCCTCCGTGGTTCCAGCACCCATGCACCAAGACAAGCCATGTGCAGCAGCAAGCGGACACAGTCCCCAGCCTAAAGGTGGCTGTGCCACAGCCGTGTATTGCTGATGCCATTTAAATCCCTACCCTTTAATGCCATGTGGGGTTTGGGGAGAAGAACTCAGCACTTGAGGCAAGTCTCCCTCCTCCTTCCCCTCCATCCTCAGTGAAATCCAGGGCAGCCCAGCCGAGTTACATCCACATCAAGGCAGAAAGGAAGCTTGTCTGGGAGAGCAGGGCTGCTGCGATGTGAGTGCTGCCAGCGGAAAGAGTCTGGGGCATAGATGTGACACTTTGGCTGCCAACTGGCCACAGACACAGCTTGGGCACAGGGACCAACCAAGGTCAGGCAACAGTGACTGACTGCAGCTGCACAGCCAGCCAGGATAGGGAGGGGTTTATTTATGTGCTTATCAGGCACATTATTACCCTATTATCTCACCCTACCTCCATCCTTCCCATGTCTTGAGTTTCTCTCCCTTCCACCTTTCTAGTTTCCCCATGGCTTCAAGCAGGGCTGCATAACAGCTCCCACAACTTCTGCTAATAACTCTACACTTGACTTCAGTTAAAAGGCACTCCTGGAGGGCTCCTGGATAATAATTGCATTTCAGTGTAGTTTATGGCCAGGGAAACCAGGTGGGATGTGAGAGGCTCCGACTCCAACACTGCTGACACCCGTGAACATCCCTCTACAACAGGCGAGGCCCAGGCGTGGGGTAACAAAACATGTCAGGGACACACAAGAATTACTCATGCATGAAATTGGAACTGCTGTGGGACCCCTTCCTTCCCATAAATAACTCCACACAACCTACCACCGCAGGATTCATTGCCCCGTTATAAACAATTCCCTGCTGGAAGAGCACAGGGCAGCACATCGATGTGCTGAGGGTGGGTGACAACTCTTGATTCATGGGGTATCTGGCAATGAGATCACCTACACAGCATGAAGAGATCAATGATTTGGTCCTGAGCAACCAGCTCAGCTACTCCTCATCTACCTTATTCTCCATTCTTGGTACCTTTCACCTTCATTTTGTTGTCACTGAGGGCTGAAGCTACTCACAACCACCTCTTAAGCTCAGGCAAAGCCTCCAGAGCTGCAATGAGGGGATCAGTGGGATGACAGCGACATCCAGCATTTGACCTGCAACAGGGCTACAGCACAGTTCCATGCACATTCACTACCAGAAACACCATGACCACAACTCACAACAGCAATGGGCCTGAAGCCACCCCAACAGACAGGAATTCAGAAGTGGCCTCTGCAGCTGATAAACCTGAGCATAAAATGAGACACGGGGGTACATAATAGCTGGCCTAAACATCTGTGCAAACCCAAAAGGACATTTGGATTCAGACTGGTCTGTGCCTAACATGCCAGCATTGATAAACCTGGAGCAGCAGTGCAACTGCAGAGGTGATGGTCCCACCAGGAGGTTTCACTGCAGCCCAGCTTTACCTTCAGCTGGGGATGGAAAGGGTGGTGGGGCTGCAGTTTAGAGTAACAGTATGAGAACTGACTTTGATCAGTGCCTGCTCCATGCTTCCTGATGGAGCTGGTCCATCCTCAAAAGCACTCAGCTACCTTATCATTGCATTTTGGGGTGCCGAGGCCCCTGGAAAACCCCTAGGATGAGGACAGCTAGCTATAGCATCCTTTCACTTTAATATTTTGCCTGCAGAAAACCAACACATTCTGCAGTAAATGAGCTTCAGGAAGCGGCCAGGTTTGGTCCTAAACAACATCTCCTGCTGTCACTGCCGGGGATGTAACATTTCCAATGTGTCATTCCTGATCTTAAAGCCTCCGCTTTAAACCTCACCCTGCTCCTCTGAAACACCTATATGACAGCTCCTTACTCCTCTAAAGCTTCAGGAGCACCTAGCCTGGGTGTCTGGATCAGGACAGGCTGTTAGCGGCAATACCCCACGTCAGCACTTCACGGGTTGGTTTTCCAAACAGGCTTTAGCCCTGTGGGGCCCACAATGTCACCACGTGTGACAGCACCAGGGGAGCTCCGCAAAGCCCTGGGAAGCGCCCAGCACATCTCAGGAACAGGCTTTTGATGAGACAGCTAAAAATCAGGCGATGCCGCAGATGGGGAAAGACAGCCCTTCCAGCACATTTCAGAGGGTGCTATATTAAGAAGTGCAACAGCAGGACTTGCATCCGGCTCTTTCTGCCGGCCGTGGTGCACCTTGAAAAGCAAAGGCTGCAATAAAGCCAGTGTATAATAACTGATCAAGAAAAAGCTGCAGAAGCAGTTAGGGGGGATTAGAAGTACCCTGCTTATCAGGGCTTATTTAGCCCAGTCCATCGCTCTGCTCTCCACTGTTGAAAAGAAGGACACACAACAAAGACAGGAGAGACAAAACCACTGATGTAGCGATTGGAGTCTACCTGCTGGGTCATCAAGAGGAAACGCAGTTTGAGGAACCAGGCATTGTCTGTGGTTTTGGCATGTGAGCCATTGTTATCGATAAGCAAAGAATTAAACAGCTTAAAGGAGCGGATAAAGACCAGAATATGTGACTTTGGCCTGGCATTGTCCTCAGGGCTCAGGGGGTGATAAGTGCAGCACAGCGGAGCTGGCTCAGCAGAACGGGCTGGTCTGCACAAATGGACAAAACCAGGAAAAAAGAGCATTATAAGTACTTTCAGAGCAGATGTTCCCTTTGCATCCAGAATCCGCACTAAGCCCGCAAGTGCGGAGTCAGACCTTAACCACACCAACGCTTTAGAGTTTAGACTGATGTTTAGATGGGAGTTTAAAGGAAAAAAGACAAAGCCCTCCTGCCAGCTTTGCTAGCCTCTGTGCTCCCAGCAACTGCTCTGAAAGACTGATGTGACAACTAGCTGCTCACTAGTTGAATCAGCATACAAGATTAATTGTGTTGCTGGCTGTGTTTAAGCCAGCTCCTTCCAAGGACATTGTTAAGGCTCAGTCTCCATTACCTAGGCCAATCTTTCACTATATGGCTTTAGTGATTTCAGAAAGGTACTGAATTTACATTACAGCACCTTCCACTTCCAAGCACTGGAAAAAACTGGAAAACCTACCATTATTGGATGTTTTAGAGTTCATTATTTGCTGGCTGACTTCTACTTCATACGCATTAGTGTAAGAAGGCACTGAGCAATAATCATCAAATGACTCCCTTTTAGCTTAGCAGTTGGCCTAGCCATAAATCATACAGGGAAACCAGATAGAATCGATCTCATTTTCACCATCCATCACTACTCGTCTGGTCTAAATTTAGCCAAGGCTCCCTTTAGTTCAAGGGAAATGCCTGTATCTACACAGGTACTGCCCCAAATGCTTCACAGCAAAGACAGAAACTAACTTTACATTTACTTAAGGTTAAATAATAAATGCAATTCTCAACTTTACAAGGACTTCCAAGGAGATTTATGCTGCTCTAAATGAGGTCAACAACCTTTAGATGAGTCACCCTTTCGGAGAGCCCCTCTTCTGTAAGTGACCACATCAAAAGCCTACACAGCTCACTGCAAACAACTGCTTTTAGCCAGGAATAAGGTAGGAAAGATGAATCACACCCAAAATGTAGGTTCAAACTTAATGTATGGCATAACAACACATTAGGACAGAATAACTCTTATGTGTGCAATCTCTTTAAATCAGAGCCATAAAAAAGGCCGAGAAGTGCTTTCCCCTACGTTACAGCCAGGGCACCTACCTATACTGAAAAGGGAGAGACTAGAAACATTTGTATATTTAAACATGACAGACAAATAAACCCTGACAAACAACAAGAGAAGAAAACCCCACAACAAAGCACACCCCAAAACAGGACTACGTTGCTTACATTACTTTTAGGACATCAAGGACAGCAGTGCTGGGAACAGGAATGCCTGTCAGGTAACCAGCATATAACCCCAACTCATGGGATGGTGCTCCCCAGGTGCTGGTACAGATGCTGACTGCTTCTGCAAAACCACCCAAATCTATGTCTGTAAAGTAGGGAAGTGAGTGAAAAGGGCAAGGCACAACATACAATTGTAGGTCATGTAGAGGATGCATGTATTCAGCTAAAATATCCTGTACAGCATGCTTCAGTGCTTCTGAACATGGGGTCTTTCCACCCTTAGCACATTCTCTCTGCCCTCAGAAGCCTCTGAATGAGGATTGCTACCACAGCAGTCAATGAGCAACAATGATGAGCAACAATGAACAGTATTTATGGTGCAGAAACACTGACCAGGAAAGCCACAGACCCCAGGGCAGCTCCTCTGTGTTCCTTACTGGGCCATGCCAGGACCTGGGGGACAGGGACTGCATTTCACCAAACACTGCATGGCAAAGAGAAGCTACCATAGGTGTCTCCTAGCACCAATAAATACAACTCTGCTGTGCTCAAAGCCTTTCTTTCTGCAGATGACTTGGGTTTCACAAGAATCCTACCTTGTTGCTAACACAGTGAACTAACCCTCCCCAACCTCTAACCTTCCATTGTATGAATAATCTACAGCAGAGAAACAGCAGTCACAAAGAGTTACATTTTCCCTGAAATCACAGTGAAGAATTCACTATTTAATATGGAAGGAAGACAACAGAAAAGGTTCAGGCATGTATTTGGTACAAACTACAGGCTGAAGTCAAATGTACATGGCTTGATCACCTCAAGTCTATTGCAAGCCATAAAAAAATCCTATTTCTAGCACATTCAGCAACTTGAAAGGGTGCTGCACACATACCCTTCCCAGAGCTCAGGCACCCAACAAGGATGTCAGTTGTAATCAGCTGGGACCAACCCACCCCATCATATCACAGCATGTGAATAGTCACCATCTGCCACACCAAGATAAGTCCCCAAAATCCATTGTAAGAGCAAGGGTGGCACTGAAGCACAGCTCAATCACACTTCTCACTGGGACCAATCCTGTCTGACCTGTTAGTATGAGCCATCCAAGCAGAGGGCCAAACCCATTCCCCTAACCTCTGGGTGAGGAATAGATGACTAAACAGGGGATCTGAAATGATAATAAAGCTGGTAAGGAGGATCAGGCTTGGGTCAAGCAACCAAACTCACAGCCTCCTTGCCCTGCTGCCATCGAGGCAGCACAGCATTCCTGCAGACACATCCTGGCATGGAAGGTGATGGGAAAAATAAAAGCAATTTCCACCTGCAGCATGCCAAGAAACAAAGCCTTTTCCTTGGAAAGGGGGTTTCCCATGCACTTCTGACATCCGTGGCTAGAGGTAGTGACAGGACGAAGGCTTCGTTTTATAGCAAATGCAACCCCAAACCCATATAAATAAGTGAATAAATAACTAGCAAAACTCTCTGGAAGCAAGCCTTCCAAGTATTTCCTGAGTGCTTTTAACCCCTCAAATACTCCTTCAAACACTAGAGGTCTTCCTCCATCAGTAACTTTAACCCTACACAACACCAACCAGCCCATCCTCTTCTAGAAGAGCAGGGAAGGAGGCACTCATTTGATCACACAGGCCCAGACCCTGAAGAGCCTCACTGCACTGCTGTGGGGCTGAACCAGACCCACTGACAGCTGCAGGCACCTTCCCACATCTCCAACCCAACCCTCAACCAACGGATACAGTGCGTGGTGATTCCAATGGTCCAGTAGAATCAGGGGGTACCACTATGTTCCCATCCCACCGTGCTGTCCACCTCCCTATGGCCATCCCACCACAGGCTCCCACTGTAAGCTAACACCTTTCCTCTACAAAGCCTCAGTACTTACACCCAGCACACTGCAGTCCCAGCACGACGTCCTGCGCAGTGTGAGCCTCCATCACCACACATCAACCTTTAACTCTCAGCAAACCCATGGTAATGCCTCATGTAAAGCCAGAGCACCACCATGGTATAGAAAAACACACACCTGGATGCTCACTGTTGTTAAAGCCAACGTGTTTCTTTATCCCTCCTCTAGTGCAGGAAGGCCAATGTGCCTTGGGTGTGATTCTACTGAACTACACAGCTCCAGACTGAAACTAGCGCTTTAATGTGGCAGTGTAAGAAAAGTCTAGATGCATAAATGTATGTCAGGCTGGGCACAGACAATGGACCTGGTGTAGATGATGCATTAACAGAAAATGAGAATAACATCTACATAAATCTCCACATTAAATTAAAAATTAAAGAAGAAAAGATAACCCTTTGCCCTGTGTCCAGACTACCATGGCCCCGACATCCCACAAAAGCCTGATTTGTTTATTCCCACATCTCCTTTGATGACCATCTATCACCACCTTAAGCCTCCACATCCACATGAGTGGGGCTCCTTAGAGCCCCAGCCCCAAAACCAGACACAAGAGCCAGGGATTTAGAAGAGGTCTGCAAAATAAATCAGTGAGTAGGTAAAGGGCTGTTTCTCATTCCATTGGAAGACACGTGGGAAATGAATGAGGCTTGCTCAGAGCCAGTGAAAGCAGACACTTCCATGCTTATTCACCACGCATCTGTGCAAAGGGGATCAACTTACAAACACGAACAGCACCTAGAGCAACCAGCCAGGGGAGATGCAAACCTGGGTAGAAGTGCAGTCTTTTCAGGAACCATTGGATCTTCCTCACTACAAAGACAACACTAAACAACGCTAAACCCCCAAAACCGATGCTAAAACAGGGCAGAATGAGTAAACTAAAAGCAGGTTCACAGCTGCAACTCCTCCTTCTGATGCACCAGTTTTCCCTAAACCATCCTAAATTCCCCTTGCAGGAAGCTGGGAGCACACACAGCAAACGCAAGGTTTACTCCATCGCTGCATGTCCTATCTATGTCACAGGTCTCCTGTAAAGGCCAAAAGAGCACTTGCACCCGTAACTGAAGGATGCCCCTGTGCTGAACTCCCAACAAAAGACAAAGGATTTAAGCCCACGATTAAGTTAAAGCAAATGCTCCAGTGAATCTTTAAGCCAAACTGTCCCAGAGTTCAGTCTGTGTCAATGCAGTGTGCGTGTGTGTGGGTGCTGTTTGGGTTTGGGGGGGGATTCTTTCGTTATTTTTTAATTTAACTTAAATCCTCTTTAGCTGCTTGAGTTATCCATGAAAAACATTCCCACTCCAAGAATCCCTGCAGACACTTTGATGCTTTTCAGACTGCTGATGGCTCGACAAAACCCCCCCCGTAAAACCTGACCATGGCTTATTCCCAAATGAAAATCTGCCCAAGAGGCACATCTTGATGCTATCCCCTAAACATCTGCAGGATCTGAAATCACACCAGACATGTATTTTCACAGCCATTAAGTGAATCTAATTGACTTCACAGGCAGCAAAAGACTGAAAAGGTGTTTTACAAATACCCCTTTTACACAGTTTGGAGTTTTAAAGCATCTCTCATCAGCATCCCTTTCATCCAGTAACTCCCTTCCTCGCTTCCTCTCTTGAACAAATCCCACCACCAGCGACGTAATTCCAATAATGAGGACTTCACCAAGATGCTCGCTGCTGTTGAGCAGACAGCAGCCATGTATCTGCCATGCTTTTGCTGCTCTGTCTCTAGCCAACCATCATCCAAAATTGCTTACAAATGGCAGGTGCTCCAAACCAGGGTATTTGCAAAAGCTTCTCTTTGCAGTTCCACTATTTAACATTATTTTAAATTGAAAGAACTACAGATTTAGGTCTTCCCTGGATTCCCACGAGAAGTGTTACACAGTGCTTCTGATGCTGTTATCTAGTTCCAAGGAGAATGAACAGATTTGGCACCTCCAAAAAAAGAACAAAAAGCCCTGATCTCAGCAAATGAAATGTGGGGGTTTTTTGCTGTACTGACTGCAGCAATGATTTTATGTATCCTATTAAAATGGGAAGAATGGGGCTTGTAATAAAAAATCATAGCTGAAAAGATCAAATAGCTGTACATGTAGGGGCGACGTGGGTCAGATGCTCTAAGGAAGGTGTAAGAAATGCGGTTGTCTTTGGCATTTGCCTTTGGGCAGAATGTTCCTTCCCCACCACCACCGACACGTGGGTTTGTGCACTGCACTGACGCACTCTCTTCAGCTCAGCAGACACAATATCCTCGTGCTGCTGCCTTCTATTTATTTTCTCATCTTTGTTATTCCGAGTACTCTACCAAAAAGAAAATATTGTGCTCTATTCCATTGTGCTCCCCATGCGCAATATCTGAATGGCAAACTGAGAAAATGAAAGTACTTACACAATGAGATTAAGCAAAGCAACAGGGACTTAAAGCGTAACAGGAGGAAGGGGAAGATCAGAGAGATACAAAGAGGGATGCTGGGTGTGGGACCATCACTGCTGGGAAATGCCAGAAGTGATGAATGGAGCAAGAACCAGACCAAACCCACCAGAGAATTCAACACAGGAATGGACAAGAGAACCGAGCAGTATTCAGAGGATAAAAACCAGCATATATTGCTGTTTGACACAAAACCGGACAAGTGAGATAGAGAACTGCTGTAGCAGGGGAGGAAAGAGGGGGATAAAATGGGAAAGAAAGAACTCAAGGAACTACTATTGACCCCCAATAGATGTTATTATCTGATAGCTGTTTAAATGAGTGTTGTCTGGGAGGTGCACTGAGAAGCCATTCACAGCCAGACAGCTGGTCCATCAACCCCCATTTCAATTAGCAGCTTTAGCACAGAGACCAAGAGCTGCAACCGTACAAAGCAAACAAACTTGCACCTCGGTTTCCAAGTCAGGATTCAAGCACATTGGCAAGAGACGGTGGGAGCAGCTTGTATAGCAATTACTAGTGATCGAGGATAAATCTGGGCAAATAGCTTAAAAATGCAGGTTTTGTCAACTCAAAACAATTTACACATTAGTCCTGAATTCACCAATATCTTCTGCTGGGAAAGATGATGGAGAGGGAAGCTAGGCTGGCACTAATCCGGCACACGGCACAGCATCCCCCCGAGGATGTTCCATCCAAGGGGTTAGAACTGGATGATCTTAAGGTCCTTTCCAACCCAAATCATCCTATGATTTTCTGCCAGCACACAGCTTGGTCCTACCCAGATGGCAGGGGACATCCTATCAAGGCTCTACCGTAATCAGTTATCTTAAATAAATACTTGGGTCTGAGCTTTGCTTCTTGAGGAAGCCTGTAACAGAACCAACAGCTTTGTTTCAGGCTAAAAAAGTATTACATTCACCACGACACAGAGGTTTTTGCTTCTTCATGGTGAAAACACACAGAATGAGCAGTAAATCAACTTAATTTGGATTAAAACCATCTTCCCTTTCATTTTCCAGTTCCTGAACTGAAAAATCCTTTTCTCATAAAACCCTGCATTTTTCAGTTCTGCCACTTGGATAAATCCTAGAAGCAGCACACGAAGTTTCAGTGACCAATATTAGCTGTAAGTTATCATTTCAAGCAGCACGTGTTAATGTGCCACTAATGCCTTGCATTCTTCTATCAGCATTTACACTGTCGCAAATCCAATTTTAAATAGTAATATTTCACGTAGGCACTTAAAAATATTCCTGTTATATGTATTTCTGGGTACCTATTTTGAAAAGCCTCCTTTCACTCGCAGGAATCCCACTTTTAACGCAGAATCACGGCTTGGCACTAAAACCATGGGAGTGCTGGGTCTACATTTTAGAGTTAGACTGTAAGAAACAGTTTTCACTTCTTGAAAGAAGCACTTGTCAAACAGTTACAGAAGACAACAAATGATACCCTAGGTGCTTGCATAAAAAGTTCATTGATTGCTGGGGTCCAACGGGTCAATAGATGACTTGAACAAATGGCTCAAAGCCATCTGTAACAGATACCTCAGCTTGTACCTGGCTCCAACCAGGCCACTATGAACTAATTGTTGATGCACCCTTAGTAAAAAGCATGAGGCTTCTTGGTGATTCCAAAAAGCCAAAAGCTAAATAACCAAACAACCAACCTTATTATTTGGGTTAGAATAGTAGATTTGTAAATGTAAACTAGGTATGGTACCCTGCTCTCTTTGGGTTGCCTTAAAGACCGCTTTCATTAACCACCTTACAGGAAAAAGAAAACATTCCTCAGCTTCCTACAAGGGGGAAAATATGAAAGGAAAAGAAAAACCCTAAAAATACACTTTGGACTTCCTGTTTCGCTAATGCAGAAAGCTACAAAGACCTGTGCATCCCTTAGCTGCTCACAGAACCGGATACCAGCAAAGTCTCTTTTTGCTTTAGTCTGGAAGGAGCAGCATCAAGCATGTGATGATTTATAACAGATCCCCAGCACTGCATGACCAGAATAAAAGCATGTGCTCTGAAATACACCAGTAAATGACACTGAGAGCCTCCAGAGCCCACACAGGGCTTGCAGCCACCTCAAGCCCCACCAGCCATTCCCACCCCAGGTAATTAAATATAACCTGCCTGGATAAGGATTTAAGCCTACAAAAGTCATTTCAGAAACCCACCCTGAAATGTGGACACATTTGGAACGGCTGCTCTTGAAAATCAGGCTGTGCATTCAGGGTTTTACCTAAAAGCTGCTTTTGCAGTATATTTAGAGGTCTTAAGGTAGAGAGCGATGACTAATGATGATTTCTAAAGTATTAAGACCCCTGGTTGTGCACCCCGGGAGGAACCAACCTGACCACAGACACTCTAAGATAATCCTAAGAGGCTAAACATAATACTAAATATAATAATGTGCTTGGAAGTAAGATTTTTCAGTTCATGTTCCCACATCCAAAACTGAAGCACCAAGAGGGGCTCAAAGCCTTGTACTTTTAAAACCCCTACTACAAGCCACATACCTGACATGGAGCCTAAATTTAGGCAATTATGAAAACCTTAAGCAGGCTTCTCATCTTGGCCATTCCTAAGAAAGAGAAAAAAGGAAGAGGAACCACTGAAAACCCTTTAGAAGAGTAATCAATTTGCACTTAAACTTGTGGAGAAGATGCTTTTTAGTCGTAAGCAATTGCACACAACCACGCCAGGAAACACCCAACACAGAGAAAACATTCAAAAGGATACTCAAAGCCAGAAAAAAAACCCAGAGCATCTGATGTTCCAGCCCCCTTCATGTTCATATGGCTTGTGTTTGCTTGTCTGGGGAAGTTAACTGTGCCTGTAACACTCCTGATGTTCAATTTACACAACTTATTACTTCTTGTATTGAAGATTAATGAACAGCACTTGCATGTACTGGGGTTTTTAAACACCTGCAGGCAGAGCTTATGTTCAGAAGCATCAAACCCACCCAGATGGATACAACTCAAATGCTGCTGCTTTAACTGACAGTCATGTCAATTAGGGACTACCTTTGGAGAGGATTTTTCAACGTGTGCAGAAAAAATAAGTATTGCTCTGCAAAACTTACTATAAAATCTATTTTCATCTAATTTTGACATGGGACCAAGCCAGCACTCGTGGGAGACCTATTTTTGTCTTGCGCACGTTGAGGAATGGGTTTGTGCATATGTTCCTACTCCAGTGATAAATACACAGGAGGGGGGAAGGCTGCAGTGGCTTACCCATGAACACACTCATACCATATGCACGGATGACATAGCCCTGCATCCACAGGCTGCTCTGCTCATCAGACAACTGCAGCTTTCCCACGTGCCGGCCCTTGCCTGACAGCACCACTGCTCTACCCTGCACTGCCTGAGCCCCAGAAGTGAAAAAAACACTGAATAATAAAGAGTTTGTGGGGCAGAAGGACCCTGCAAGCACTCAGTGAGGTTGAGCAGAGCTGACCCGCATGGCTCAGCACTTCTGGCACTTCTTACCCAAGGAGTGGTAAATGCTCCATCCCTGACAGTGCTCAAGGCCAGGTCAGACAGAGCCTTGGGTGACATGGTTTAGGGTGAGGTGTCCCTACCCATGGCAGGGGGGTGGAACTGGATGATCTTAAGGTCCTTTCCAACCCAAACCATTCTATGATTCTATAGGGGACCTCAGCTGTATCCCCTCCAGATCTACCCAGTGCTTATCCACAAGGGTACAGCGTTGGGCGGCCTCCAGCTCACCCATGCTGCTGACCCTGGGGAGAGCCCTCGCTCAGCTCTGGGAACATGAGGTGAAGCATAGGAGCCATGGTGTGTTCTGGTGCTGACCCTGGCAGGGCTGTGCCATGCTCACTGTGCCCTTGCTAAGCACTTGCAGGATGGGGCTGCCTCCAGATGCAAAAAGCCAAGGCTCCTCTGCAGCAAACCGAGGCAGTCAGGAGTGATGGAGCGCATGCTGTATCAGAGGAGGTGGGTTTTGGGAGAGGCAACCTAACTTTAAAGACATTTTACATGATTCAAATAAAACCAATAAAAACTAATGCTGGACAAAGCATATCCCTAACATTTGGAAGCATGAGCTGTTTTTCCTATTGCTCCCCAACAAAATGCACTGGAGATGAGAAATGCCAAACCAGGCAGCAAGTAGTCAAAACTCAAAAGCAACACTGGTAAGTGCAGTACCCCCACTGTTCCCCTCAAATACTTTCTGACATAATACCTCCCACTGTAAGTATACCAATGGTCTCTAATCCTAACCCTGCAGGATCTCATCCCTTGAAGCACCTTCATTGAATTGCAGAGAGACGCCAGCACCTGAACTGCTCAAGGGAGAGACCCTGCACTGCCTGAGGACAAGACCTGACCTCAGTTCTCAGGGGTGTGGAGCAGAGCTGGGAGACACCGAGGTGGAGATAAGGACACAGCCCTTCCCCTGGGCTTTCTGGCTCCAACTTCTCACCACCCTACACCGTGCATGAGGAGAGGCATGCACGAAAACCATGATACACGAGGGCGAGCGCAGGGGTTTGGCAGATACATGAGGTCAGGGCACTGCATAAGCCAGCAAGAAATGCCGAAGATAGGGATGCTTCGGATTCCAGCTGCCTCTGGGCACCGCGAGTGTGGCTGGGGTCTCCAAAAACACATTCCTGTACTGGGAAGCAGCAGCCCTGAGCCCTCTCCCGGCCTCAGGTAACCAAGCCCTTTCTTTGCTGCTCTATTCTTTCCAAACAATGTTATCACTCGGCAGCGGCGCTCCTGCTTATCTGGCAGCTTGAGCATTACCCAGAATGTGGAGAAACTGGGTTCCGTGGTGGGGAGAAACCCCCCCCCTAGGCTTGCAAAGAGTCTGGGCATGTCAGAGGAACCACAGCTCCCATGCTGAGGATCTCTTCCCATGGTGGCCCCTGTATTTTCCCTGCACCCCAAACCTCACTGCTGTGCATCCCACAGCCTCCAGTGCCTGGCACTCAGTGAACAGGGTTAGATGGAAACTAAGTTCAGCTCCTCTGGGGTCAAACCTGCTGCAAACGGCCTGATCCAAAAGCACAATTAAAACCAGATAAAGGTCTCACTGAAGGCGAGGTACACCTCAAAAAGAGCAAGGGGCAAACAGGGTATCACCTCCTCACAACCCAGCTCTGGCCCCACCTCAACTGGTATCCTTCTGGCAGAAGGATGTGATCCCAAAACCTCTGCCAAGAAGGGCAGGACATCCCTCCTTCGGGCTCAGCTGAGGAATGTGCCATCCCAGGAGCAGCAGGAATTGAACCTTCATGAGCCATCCCCCCATAGCCACCTCCCAGTGACATGGGTTAGTGGTGGACTTGGCAGTGCTGGGGTAACAGTTGGACTTGATGATCTTAAAGGTCTTTTCCATTCATAGCTGATGCTACAATGCCTTAGGGCCCCATCACCCAGGGAGGTTGGGATCTCAGCCCAGGCTCTTCATCCACACCCTCATGTACCAGGGGACAAAAGGTAGCAGGATAGGGAGGCTCTGCTCAGCCCTGGATGGAGGCAGGAGAGCAGAGGCGCAGGCACTGCTGAAAACCACAGCTCTCAGCGTGCTGTGGTTAATGCGACCTGACACCTCCTGCAGCAGACACTTGGGCTTCATCTGCTGCATTATCCAAGGCAGATGCCCTCAAGACTCCACCAGGTCCTGCAGCCACAGCGCTCCAGGTTGCCCAGCTGCGTTGCCTGTCGCTCCTGCCCTGCGGCACTGAGCATGGCAATGCAATCACTCAGCTAATCTCCAGTGCCCAAAGCCATGGGGAAAGGCCAGCTCCCACTACCACGAGCA
Organism: Pezoporus flaviventris; assembly: GCF_033815535.1. Taxonomy (NCBI): domain Eukaryota; kingdom Metazoa; phylum Chordata; class Aves; order Psittaciformes; family Psittacidae; genus Pezoporus; species Pezoporus flaviventris. Next base: position 5,717,166 of record NW_026892550.1, on the reverse strand, counting down.
CAGCACATGTGCACACCCCTCAGCAGACCCTGCTGGGACAGCTGGCAGCAGAGATAACACTGCAAACCACAAAGAAAGACCTGCTGGCTCATCAGCTAAAGCCCCGTCTCTGCTCATTGCAGAGAGCATCAGGTTTGCATCGGAGGGAAGGAGTCCGGGTTTCCATCACCCTCCAGCAGAGACCTCAGCCTCACAAGAATCTCTCCAACACACCACCAGCCACTGCAGTACATATATATATACAACACATCTAACAGGGACAGAAGCTTGAAGAGACACTGTGGAATTGATTAGTCGTCAAATTCATCAGACCATAAAAGAAGCTCCAGCTGTGCTCCTCTTATTTGCGTAGAGAAATGCAAGAGGCAGTGCTCTATTTAAAATTAATTCCTTCTTTTTTCCTCTGTTTACTAGAGCCCAAGTTATTCTGGTTGACAATTAAGCCCATTATCCACATCCTTTCTTTTCCTCCACCCCGTGCCTAAAAAGGAAAATTCCTGTAAGTGCTATTTTAAATGGAAAAACGCAAGTTTACAAAGAGCTCAGGGAGGTGTTTGAACCATTCAACCTCCTGGTTTAAGATGCCAGCACAGGACTCAACACAAGCAATACCTTTCAAAAGTCACCCCTGCTGCATACAAGCTCAGAATCAAGTGCTGGCCTAAATGTTCTGCCAGATCCTTGGCTTAGGTGTAGGAGGGCAAGAGAAAACAAAGGCACAGATTTTGGCTGGTGTGTCTGTGCAGAACCACTGTCAGCACATAGTTCTCAGTTCATACAAAGCCCAGTGGAGGAAATTTAAAACAATAACTTGGAAGCCAGAGGAGCAGAAAACTGCAGAAACACTGTAATATGATGTAACTCATGGGACTGTTCAGCACTCGTCATTAAGCTGGGTGCTTGCAGTATCCCATTGCAAATCAGGTCTTTTTGGTTTGGTTTTGAAGCTGAGCCACAATTTTAGCAGGTGCTTTGGCAAAACCACCACGAATGATCCTTTCTAATACTTAAAGTGTCCCCTCACTGTAGATGCCTGCTTTGCCAGGGGCTATTTGTTATAGATGCTCTGTACAATGGTACCCAGCCCGGGGTACCACAGGGAGCCCACTGCAAACAGGTTTTCATACCCAGGTACCACAGACGCTAAGAGCAAAACCGCAGCAAAGCCACAACCACCGTCAAGATCTGAGACCTTAAAACCTCATCCCAGTTTTAGCTTTGTGTTCATCACCCTAATAAACAAGAATTCATAAACCACCCCAAAAAAACTCCCTTCCTCTATTCTCCATGTTGGAAAAACAACATTCAAGCAGGTAAAGAAGGATTCTCCAGAAGGAGCAAAAAGTTGCCTGCTGTGCTCCCAGCCAAAGCCAGGCTGGGATGCAGTTACATCAGGCTAGATTTTAACTCATCTAGTCAAGCTCTGACCACCTCTAGCCTCTCTGGGCCCCTGTTCCCACACCAAATTACCCTCGCTGTGGCCATTTCTTCTCTAACACCTCATTGAGAAAGCTCTCACTAATATCTGAGCTGGAGCATTACACAGGACAAGGAGCCCTTCTCATTCCCACTGCACGCATTTCTGCCTGTGTGCTAATTTGTAAACTAGACAAATAAAGACAAACTTGGGGCTGGAAGTTGTTTTATTGTCATTTTTCTGTCCTTTGGGCAGGATGGGCAGTGCCGATATGGCACATCACTGCCTGTCTCCATACACTCAGGCAGACAATGCAAGTCAGACAGCCTCTGAAGCACGCAGAACTCCAGGCTGTTCCAAGATAACTGCATTTATACTACTGTCTTACAGGGAAGAAACCAGCAACTGTATTTTGGGAGGAAGCAAGAGCAAAACACTGGCTTCATGCCTTGTGCACAGCTACACCAAATAGCACCACACAGCTTTACGGCACATGGACAGACATCACTGGCAGTACCAGTTCCGACCCACAGACATCCTTCTCTTCCCCAAAGCCTCTTTGGTCTTTATCTAATTACAACTCCAGCCAACCTGCTTAACACCAAGAACCTTAAACAAGCACCACCAACCCCATAAATCTGTGTTTTATGGCATGGCAGAAGCCTAATTACACACAGTTAAATTCTGTCAAAAATTAAAGCCCACACGTTTGCTCTAAAATTGAAATCAGCCCTTTTAGGTACCAAATAAAAGCAATGTTAACATTTCAAAGACATGCTGGCAACACCACTGAACCAGATTACATTACTGACCCTAAACAAATTGAGGGCATTGCTCTTCTTCCGAGACCCTTTATTACATATATATATATATATATATATATATAGTGTTTTAAATAGAAGCACTTTGATCCATGCCCTGAATCGTGACCGCACAAGTCCCAAGCACTAATCAGCTCAAACACCTAGTGTACACGTTCTTGTTCCACTGGAGTCCCCTGCTACATTATCCAGCATAATACACTGTTGAACCTCAGAGGCTTGGAAATGTTTTGCTTAGGAGACCTTTCATCTTTGCAACACCACCTTCAACGGAGGCTTTTAAATACAAGTCACACATCAATTTTTCCAAGAACAAGTGCTGTAAATGAAACACAACCCATGTGTAAGATGGGACGAGACCTGTACAAGATATGCACTATGATGGGAAATGAAATCTAAAGCAAGCACATCTAGTCTTCAGGGATTTTCATTACAGGAGGAGCACTGTAGAAGTGAAGGGAAGTTTGTGGCTATGGTATTGCTTCCCAAGAATCCTCTAGAAGTGCTCAGGACGAGGTTAGTCGCACACAGGGAACAGCAATGACACAGTGAAAACATGGTTACATGGAAAAATGACAGAGTAGGTACCCCGAGAAGATGGAACTAACCAGGATACTGGCACTGCCTTGCTCTCCCAGCTCACTGCTTGTGCTACGTGACCACCAAACCTCAAATCCCAAGCGACTGCCCAGTCATCCCCTTGCTCTTGTCCTCAACCTGGATGTGTGCCTACAAGAAGGGAAACAGCACCTGACAAGTTCTAAAGGGCCTTTTTCTTTTTTAAATCATCATGTAAGAGGTCTTTTACAGCTGAACAGCCAAATATTATCAGTGGATACTATACTTTTAATTACACGCATAAATCTAATAAACGGGTGAACGTGTATTATATCAAACCCAGGCAGCATCCCTTTACATACCTGATCTGTGCCTCTTCCAGAACACTTGCATTAAGACATGCTCTTCTTGCATAACACAGGGAAATGGGCGCAATAACTAAAACAGGTTCCTCTATGTGTTTGGGCTAAAAGGCGTTTCATCATCCCCTCCTCCCACTCTCAGAGCTAATACCAAGTGCAAGAAGCAAAGAAATACCAAGCACAAGAAGTAAAGGCTGGGTTGGACCTGGGCTGCAGTAAATAAACCACATCACCCAGCCCCAGCATCCCCCAGCACCTACATCCTGGTCCCCACAGACAGGCTGTGGGACCCCGGAGCACTGCGCTCCAGGATGGATGGAGGCTGCCTTGGATGACTAGACATCTTTGAAGGGAGAAGGGGAAAAACCAACCCCCAAAACCTAAACCAAAAGCAGAGGTATCTGTGTGCCTGATTTGGCTAAAGAGCTGCATTCTGGCGACTTTTGAGCTTGCTCAGTGCTGCTGACAGGAGGAAAAGGCACCAGCAGCACGGAGCAGCCATGTTCCCGGAGGAGCAGGGCTGGGAGCAGGCTCCCTCTGGGAATTCGTACTCACCTGGTGGTTTCATGTAATATTGCTCAATATCGGACATGTCTGTATGCAGCGCACAATCGAGATAGTGCAGGATAACTTTTCTACTGAAGTAGTACCTCATGCCCATCAGAAAGATGGGCAAGCAGCAGGTCAGCAGGAAGGACTTGGTCACAACAAAGCATATTACTATGGAGATAAGGAAGAGAAATAAACGATACCTGTCAGAAAAGAGAATGTAGTGTTGATTTCGGAATACAAACTCATTACACAAAATAAATTAAAAACCAAAAAGTAAACAAGCACAGACAAAACATACATTTGCAGTACACACACAGTTCAGGCTCTCGAGATTATCATGTTAAGGGACACACCAAGATAACCCCAGAGAAGTTTATGGGGTGTCTGGAGCGAGCCGGTGGGGAGGATGCTGCCATAGCACGGCAAATCCCACCAAGCCTCCCCAGTGAGACAATGGTGGGGACACCAGGGACCCCCCAAGCCCCGCTCTGCTCTCCCCGGCCGGGATGGAAAAGCCACTCTGCGGGCACGCCGCTCCGCAGCCATGTGTGTGTCACTGCGGCAGTACTATTTCCATCGCACCGCCTCGATGCCGGCGTGCTGTCGAAGACCCGAGGGGCTTCTGCGGATGCCCACGAGATGGCAGCTCCCCCCGGCACGGCCCCTGCCCCCAGAGCCCCCCTGCACCCCAACTGCTTGTTCTGGCGGGGGGACTCCCTCCAGCACAGGGCCCTGCCGTCCCCCCAGGCTGAAGCACGAGAGTGCAACCTGCCTGTAACCACCAAGGGCAGGAGAAACCAGCCCAAAGCTTGCTCTGGGAGGCGGCGTGGGGGGGGCACATCATTGCTAATTATTAGCACGGGGCGCAGTTATTTGCGGGGTGGGGGTCACCTTGCAGGTGCTGTTCTGAGGATGCAGCTCTGGGAGCTGACACCCCCCCCCCCCCCCTCGACTCGGCCCCGCTGCAAGGGTCACCCCCTCATCACACTGTGGGGGGCTCCGCCGGCGGGCACCGCCGTCTCCAGGCAACACCGGAAAGCGGCGCCCCCTCGCCTCCGCTCCCCTCCACCGCACCCCTCCTCGCATCCCACCCGCCGTTCTCCAGGCCTGGAATGACTGGAAGGACGGCTCTACCCTCGGCCCCGCGCAACTTACGCGGCGACTTCCCCGCTTCCCAAACCCCGCGTAGGGTCGCGCATCCCCAGCGGCGCAGCCACCCCCCCCCCCCGCCGCAGCGCTGCGGTTCCGCGGCCGCCCCGCACGATGCTGCGGCGCTCCCCAGGCCGCTCCGCCGCAGAGCCCAGGGCTGCGGGTCCGTGTCCCACCCCCCCCGGCTCCTCCCGTCCCTCCGATCACATTGTGCAGACCCCGGAGGGGTAAAACCCCTTGGACCCCTTCCCCAAAAGGGATGAGGTACTCACCGGCCAGCAGTCCGTAGAGCAGCTGGGTGAGGGGCTGCTGCTTCAGCCCCCTGAACGCCGTGTTGGGGATCCGCTCCATGATCCCCTCGTAAAATATGCGGCGCACCACCTCCTGCTCGGAGGGATGGAATTCACGGATATAGACATTGTCGCGCTTGGGATCCTCTTTTGGGGAGCTGAGGGTTGGCGGAGGGGTGGAAGGGGAGCCCGCCAAAGAGGGCCACATTTGGGAGGAAGAAACAATGATCGTGTCTTTTTTAGATCCCGGGATTGATTCATGATCTTCCGCCACAATCTTGGTCTCACAAACCATCTTGGGAGACAGACAATGCATGCAAACCGGCCGCGCGGAGGGGGCGGAGGAGAAAAACGGGAAGGGGGGGATAGCAAAAAATTAACTAAAACCAATTAAATTACCAAATAAAAAGGAAAAGGGGAGGGGGAGGGAGCGGGCGCGGAGCAGGACGGAGACCCGCCGGGCAGCGGCTGCGCGGGGCGCGGAGCGGCGCGGCCGGGCGGGACGGGAGAAAGGAACTCCGCTGCATTTTGGAGAGACATTTATAGTGCGGGGGGGGCCGAGGGTCCCCGGGGTCCTAGCGCCCCCCGCATTGGCTGCCCGGGGTCGACATGTGATCGGGGGGGGCGGGACGCGGCCCCTCCCCTTCCCCGTCTCCATCCCCATCCCTTATCTCTATCGCCATCCCCGCACCGCCCCTTGCAAATTACTACGGCGCGGGGGGCGGCAGCGCGGCTGCCCGTCCCCACCGGTGTGTGCCTGTGTCTATGTATTTATATCCAGCGCAAGCACCATGCACCCGGCAGCTTCTGGAACAGTCGGTGCGGGTGCGCAGCGCTGCGCGGGGCGCGGAGCCGCGGGTTGGGGGGGGTACCGGGCATCCCTTGCACCGCACCGCGTCCCGGCGGGCTGCGGCGGGGGCTGCTCCGTGGTGAGTCATTCATCGCGGGGTGCCAAATGGCACTCCGGACCCCGGAATACTGCGGGATGCGGGGGGCAGCCCAAAGAAATCCCCCTCCCCATGCACCAGCTCCCCCCGGTCTGTAACTTTTCCTTCTGTGCCTACGGCGCTGCGCGGGGCGGAGAGAAGAGCCGGGGTTCGGGGGGGGGGATGCGCAAGGAGGAGGAAGGACGGGCTCCTCCTCTTCGCAGGACCCGAAAAGCTTCGGCCTCTCCCGGTTGGAACCGGCCGGCATCTGCCCGAGGCATGCGCTGTGCGCGGCCGGTGCAGGGACGGGGCGGAGGCGCGGGGAGCCGGACCCCTTCTTGCGAGCTGCGTCCCCCGGGAGCTTCATCTGTGCGCCCCTCAGGCGGCAGCCACCGCTGTGGGGTGCGGCTGTGCGACCCCCTCAGCTTCTCCTGTGCACCCCTGAACGGTTCAGCTGCGCCTGCGAGGTGCACCCCCCCCCCCCCCCCCGAAAGTTTGTTCCGTGTCTCTTCGCCCTGCAAGGTGCACCGGGGCATCCCCTTTTCCAAGAGGCACCCTTGTATCCACTCCTGTTTGAGTTGTATCCCTGCAGCGATATAACTGCACCCCGTTATAAGCTCCATTCCTGCACCCCGTTATAAGCGCCATTCCTGCACCCCGTTATAAGCTCCATTCCTGCACCCCGTTATAAGCGCCATTCCTGCACCCCGTTATAAGCTCCATTCCTGCACCCCGTTATAAGCTCCATTCCTGCACCCCGTTATAAGCGCCATTCCTGCACCCCGTTATAAGCTCCATTCCTGCACCCCCTGGGAAGTGCACCGATCCATCAGGAGTGCAGCCGTGCCCCTGACACCGTGCGGGACCTGCTGCCTCTGGAGCTCATGGGGTTTTTGGTCCTTGGGAAGATGCACTCACTGACTGGGTCTTACTCCGAGCTAAAACTTGATTTCACTGTGGTGATTTCATTGTGGTTTCATTGCTTCACTCTTCTACTAGAGAAATTGTTCAGGAATAAGAGGGATGGGAGAGGAGGAAGGATTAGGTAAGGGCTTGGAAGCCTTCCCACCCAGAGGAGTGGTGCCAGCACCCCGCGCATCGCTGTCCCTGGGGAACAGCTCTTCCCCCGGTGGCGGTGGGACCTGCTGGTGGTCAGACGCTGCAGCTCTGCCAGGCTGCTCAGACGGGCACGCACGAACGGCCTCGCCAGCAGCAGGCTCAAGCGCCCGCAGAGTTCGTATTTCTAACGAGCATCGTCTGCAACTGCAGCCAGAGCAACCCCCAGCTCCCACTGGCTGAACTGGAGAGCAGAATGTAGGGTTATAAAGCCTTGCTGCTCAGTAGGGGGGTTGGCCAAAAAGAGTATCTCTGGCTCGACAGGGGAGCCTGCCAGGGGAAGGAGATGGGAAGAGGTGAAGCGTACAGCATCCCTTCATCCCCCTGTCACGTATCACCTCAGCAAGGATCAGTTGGACTCCTGTGGCTGGGAGAGACCTAGCATCCCCACATTCACCAGCACAAAGGCAAAGCCTGTGGATGGGGGAAGGACAAAAAAAAATAAATCAGGGCAGTGTTTGCCTTTGAATTCTGAAAGCTTTGGGCCAAAGATAGGAGGTTGCTGTTTCAAAAGTATAATTAAAAAATGCCTAGTTTCCATATGCCTGGGTTAAGCAGGCATTTATTTTTGTTTGATCCTTTCTAGTCAGATGTGTTGCTTACTTATGAAATGAGCTACAGTAATAAGATCAACCCATTCCTTAAAAAAAAAAAAAGAAAAGCCAGCCCCACTGTGGTTTATATAACAGCCAGGGGAGCTCCCAGTTCCAGTCTCAGGCCATGGACCTGAGCATTTGCAGATGAGCTATCTTTAGAAAGGCACTAAATACTTGTTTACTATTTATGCTGCTGCATTTGAGCATCTTATGAACAGTAATTAATATTGCCTGTTCCCCCAAGATAAGGGGGTACTGTCATCCCTGGCCACCGAGAGGGGGCCGAGGCCCAGAGGAGAGCAGTGATTTGTGCACTATCATGCAGTAGCTCAAAGAAGACACAGGCACCGGACCAGATTTCCCAAGTCCTTCCTTGCTGTCTGAAAGCCAAACTTTGCCCTTCCTATTGCAAAGCCAAGATTCCATGTCTCTCTGTAAAGGGGTTTGAAGAGGAGGCACTGGGGGTGCTGCACGGTTGGAGGAGGGATGGAGGAGGAGCAGGCAGCTGTGACTGACCGAAGCAAATGTCAGTGAAAACGAAGGACCTCACCGAAATCAATTGCAAAAGCCGGTCAGGTTCGCAGACAGCAGATTTGGGGCCCTGGAATGAAAAGGATATTGTTAACAGCAGCTTGCTGGCAAGGCAACTGCTCTGCCAGGAGCTTTCAGTCATTAAGAACACAGTTGTCATCCCAAGTCACTGAGGATTTTGCTCTTGGGTTTACTCTTATTCCTCCAGGACCTAAGGGTAAATCTCCCGCATGCCATGACCGACCGCTGAACCTCATGGATAGAACTAACTTAATTAAGATGGACAGTTCAGAGTTCGAATGTCATGCCAGCCCTCGGTGCTCAGTGTAAAGAAGGAGCTTGTATAAATGTTTGATCCATTGCTACAGCTGGGAAAAAGCCCTGTGATAACCAGGGCAGATTGTGTGGCTCTGGGGGCTGAGGACGTTTGAGTCTGCTTCAGGCTGACTTTGCTGTGGATTAGCAAATCAAAAACGGTAAGCCTTGGAAATATCACTATTTAACTTCACCAAAGTGCAGCTCTTATCTTGGGTCAGAGGGAGTCACTCCCTTTACAGGTTATAGGAAGCACCCAGCAAGCGCACAACAGAATTACCACTGTGAGAAGCTCATACCCTGTTGTCGGTCTGAAATGTTAGGGTTTCTGTCCAAGCCTGGGCTTTGAATGACTTGAAACATCTTCTTCCAACTAGATTTTGCTGTAACTCTTGAAGTAATGAGATCTGTGTAACTGCAAATGAAGCAATTTGGGATGAGCAGTTACTCTTGCAGAGCATCCTCACACCTGAGGAGTGAGGAAATGCCAAGACAGGTCCCCTGCAAACCTCCCTGACCCACTGCTCAGTGTCTGCTGAGCAAGGAAAGAGGTGCTGCTGGCTCTATCTTTCTTCTGCAAAAGCCACAAGCAGCCACAATCCTTTGCTCATCAGGGACTGTATCAATCAACCTCAGCAATTATCTGGTTGACAGCAAAAGCTGCCCCAGGTTATATTAATGCTGTGATTCCAGAACAGCTCATCCCAGCAGGATGAGACTGTCTGGCAGTGGTGGCTCCCACCCTGTCCTTAGCAATGTCTCCATCAGCGAGCAGGGAAAGAAGGTATCCATATTTAAAGCTCTTCTCAGCTACCTCCAGGTTCTCCTCCAACCTGGACCTTGGTTGTTCCAAGTGTTTTTTCCACACTTTTGACCTGGGATGCCCGGAGTGGGCTGAGCTCCCGCGGCACTACCGGTTGTTCAGCTGCAGGAGCCATCCTCCCTCTTTTTGGGCTGGGAAGAAAGTAAAAGCCTCTCTGTCTACTGCAGATGTGCGTATGAATGTGAGGCATTTGCCTAATAAATATCTCCCTAAAGGGGGATTAATTAGCATCCCAAGATTTGCTCTCATTGCATTCCCTCTGACAGCATCTTTGCAGCAGCTTCTCTTTGGGGCACTTATTCCTGCTGAGAGCCTGTTGCTGGCCACTTTCCTGAGGCACAGACCCCAGGGCACTGGATTCACTGATACTCTCAGGAGCCATCACAGCGGCACCAGTGCCATGCGAGTGTTTGGCAGTAACCACACTTGCATCCCGGTTTCCCCAGTCCTGCCACGCACCGTGACCCATTGCAGTGGCGATGCAGGATCCATCCTTCCCTAGCTGTCTCTGTGCCATGAATAGTAAGTCACATAAAACCTGATGTGCTGAATTATCTCCAACCTGTGAAACTCCATGAAGTGGCAACCAGGGGTCAGGTGGGATCTGCTGACAGGCATAGACCTGGTGTCTGAGCTGGCTGCACTCTGCTCCAGGCACAGCAAAGGGGAGAAACATGGAGCCTCCCAACCCAATGTGGACCTCTGAAATAGATCGGATGAATCATGTGCTAAAAGCAGTTGGGTTTGTCTATAAAGGGTGTGTGGGGTGACTAGCTCAGCTGTGGAAGACTCCCCAGGGGATAACTGAAGATGAATCTCTTCCCACAACTCTTTTTGGGTTGAAAGAATTTTGTGGGTTGTGAATAAAATACAAATGTTTCCCAAACAGTGTGGTTTCATCCTCTCCCGAACGGGGATTTTGGGAACTTACGTTTAATGTACAGTAACATCCATGGTGATGAAACCCCACTCTAGATCACAGCAACATTAAAATCTGAGCTATGCAGCAAGTATTTGGAGATTTATCTAGAGCATCTTTCAAACAAGGAGAGGTTGGTGCAGAGTTGTAAAGGAGGGACCAGGACTATGCGTGGCCTGAGAGCTTGTATGCACGTGGGAATAACACAGAGGGTGTGAGCCAGGAAATGCTCATTTCTTGGGGGTTTTAGTGCAGGACTTTGCACTTTCTTTGTAAATTAGCGACACTGCTTTGGAAAAATACCTGTCTCCACAGTCAGTTCCTTCTCCTGCTGCAAATAACCTCCAGCCACCTAAATTTTGGCTACCTGCTTGGGTCAGCAGGGCAACGCTACTACGAAATCTGCTGCGTCATGAACAGCTCTGTCAATGTGTATCCATCTTTGCTAAGGAAGAAGAGAAGAACATGAGGTTAATGACTGTACTTTTGACCAACAGCTCTTTTGCTGGCATTTTTAACAGCAACTGTTGTAACTGATGATCAGCAAGGTTTGGCTGCAGCCCTATGCTCTTCTAAGGCAGCTGCTGGGGCTTGGGTGAGTAGCATCTCACCTCTCTACAAGGCAGGCACTGCAGCTTGATAGCAGGCAGGAGGGAAGGAGCTTGAAAAGGACCCAGGGGAGATAAAAAGAGGAAAATAGGCAGAAAATTACAGCAGAAAAGAGATGAGGACATTCTGCGGCGAGGAGAGGGAAATCAGATGTCAAACCAACCACAGGTGGAAAAACCTCAGAATACAACTGACAAATACCCTGGCCCAAGATGAGCTCTGCAATGATAAAGCAGGCTAAGATGTGAAAAGATTATTTGGGGGTTTTGGGGCTACATTTGGGAGTTAGTTCTGCTGCTAAGCAAAGGAAAGTCCCATTTTCTGCTTGGCCTGCAAGACTGCGCTGTAACTGCTTGCAAGGGCCAGCCAGTGCCCCAGACTCCAGCAGAAATGTGCCTGTGGCCTCAGGAGAGGCAATGTATATCGTCATCTCAGCCCCTGTACGGGCTGCCCTCATGTCAGAGCTGATTTTACACTGGTTTTTCCAGCACCTGATCCACGCTGGGATTTTCCTTTCCTTGTATAATGCCTTTCAGCAAGGAGCTCAGGCAAATTTTCAGGTATTTCCAGTTTTCCTGCTCAGTGATGCCTCCAGGCTCTGATGCTGCAGGGAGTGGGCCCCAGGTCCCCTTCCCTTTGCACACTGGGTTGGGGGATGCTCTATCTGGGTGGTGCAGAGACATGGGCTCTTCCTGGAAAAGCAAAACCCATGGCAGGGGAATCTGCTTGATCCCCACTTCATTGTCTGGGGGGGCCTCAAGTTCTTAAAATCACTCTTCCCATCACTCCTCCACAGAGCCATCACTGAGCCCAGCATCCTCCTTGAGGCCAGTTGGGCATTGGGAAAGGTGCTGGGCATCAGGAAAGGTGTTGAGGATTATCAGCTGGGGTCTTAAAAGGGGTTTTGGGGGAGCTGGGGGCAGTCCCCATTTTCCTGGGGTAGACGAAGCTGTCAGCCTGGAATCTGCTGTGACTCCTGCATCAGGTTTCAATGTGCATGCTGCTTCAGCCTTGCTGGAAACGTGGCAAGTGCACTGTATTTCTTCTTCATAAAGCAAACATGGTGGGGTTCATATTTTTAGGAAAGCCATCTGCATTTTCTATCTGCATTTTCTATCATTGCCACGTGAAAAAGCCCATCATTTAGTATCTCCTTGCTCTTCCAAGCTGCAATGCTTATGAAAAACAGCAATGCTTCTCCTTTCCTGCACCTGACCATCATTTTCCCTAAACCATTCTTGTGCCTCCTTCCTCCCCAGCCCATCCTCATGCACCAGGAAAACATCCCGTACCTCTGGCCCCATTCTGCTCCTGTTTTGCCTGTGCTGCCTTTTCCTCCCTCTCAAGCACCCAGCTGAATTTCAGTTGTCTTTTGCCCAACCTTAGATGAAGGCTATTTCGGGGGTGGTTTGTGGATGTGTAACATGGCAGCAGGTTTCCAAAGCTCACTTAATAAAAAGACATGTTATGGTTGTGTTTGACCAAGCAGGCAGCAAGGCTCTGACTGCTATTGCTTACTTTAGCTCTGCTTCCTGCTCTCCCTTCATGGTAAGGTCCACCACTGTCTCCTGGAGCTCCCGGGCAGAGTAGGATGGTGTATATGGTGTGGTCATAGGAAAGGAGAGACACAGGGGTATGTCCCAGGTGAGACCTTCAGCCCTGAAACATCTAAAGCACGGTAGTGGGGTACGCTGTGCCATATCTCCTTTAAAACTGAAGTCCTAACAACTCATGGAGTTTAAAAGATCCAGTGGCATTTCCACGGTGGTGAAGCTGCTGTATTCATTGCATTGGGAGAATTCACAAAAGGCGTGGTGATATCCAATGGCATCACAGCCCGGAGTAATGAGCACAGCCTGGCACCCTACAGAGGCCAGGGCAGGGAAGAAGCCATCCTGCAGTCATGACTGGGTAAAACTGGGATGAAACACAACCGATCTGAGCCACCCTTGAGCCACTGCTGTGATCCTGCATCCTCAGTGCCGGCGTTATTGTACCTGTCTGTCCGTCAAGCTGGGAAAGGGGGTGAGCACCCTCCCGGAATGAAAACCTCTGTGCAAACACACGCTCATGACATCATCCTGTGGCTCACAGCCATGTCTAAACTTGGTCAAAAACAAAGTCAGGGCAACTGATGCAGCAGGGACCAGAGAAGCAACAATGGGGATACCGGTAAGAGGTGCAGGACCAGAGCTGCAGGAGCTGGATGACAGCAAGTGTCTTCAGAAAGCAGGAACCTGCAACTCTGGCAAAACCAGCCTTATTGTAACAACCCCAGCATCACCCTGTCTGTGATCCCAGGAAGAGGATGGAGGTTTGCACATCCTGAAGGCAGGAGCTTCATACGGGACTGGACTGAGGGTGAATTCACCTCAAACTTGGGAGAGCTGCAATAAACTCCTTGAGAAAGAGAGTGAGGGGATGTCCTGCTGCGCCGTTTTGGCTGTAGGAGATGCCTCCTGGGTGGAGAGGATCCAGACGAGCTAATCTGGTACTCGTGTCTTGTTGGATTCTTGCCCCACTATGGAGCCCGGGGGTGCTCAGAGGGGAGCAGAGCTGCCCCATGGGGTCTGGGGGTGACTCGGGAATGCGAGTGGGGTTTATCCCGTTCTGTGCAGCGCTGCACAGTGAACGCGAGAAAGCAAACGCACGCAGACCTCCAGTGGTCCTCCCGAGTACTACACCGCGTTGTCACTGCCCCCCCGGCGGCAGGGACCTCGCCTGGGGCTCCTCTTCTCCTCCTCCGCTGCAGATGGGTGAACAAGAGGTCCTGTACAAAGTGAGGGGTCCTGTAGGAAAGAGAAGGGGAATGGAAGAGATCCTCTTCTCCTTCCTGCTGCAGGGTGAGCTGGGGTGAGGCTGCAGGCTGAGCAGGAGGACAGCCGGCACATTGCCTGCTCAGCATCCCATGGCCCTGCTGAGCTGCCTCTCCTGGGCTCGCTCTGGCTTTTGGGGTCCAGGGGCTGCAGCTTGCATAGGAGGGTGCTCATAGCCACAGGTCCTTGGGGCAGAGAAACCTGCACAGCCCTAATGTGGGTCTGGGCACTCAGCTCGGCTGCTTACACCCCCTGGGTGTTACAATGCAGAGCCTGAGTGCGGGTGACACACAGGGATTTAATTTCCCTAACTTGGCCATACACTTTCTTACAATGAGGCAATGCTCAATGGAAAACATAGTGAAGGGCCAGAAAGGGATTATTACCGTGCACCTCTGGGACAAGCACCACACATAACCTACTGCCTGCAGGAAACAGCATGGTATGGAAACTCTACATCCCCTCCCATACCTGTCTGAGACACAACAGAGGTTTGCTATGCAATCCTCTCTCCTGGTGTTCTCATACAGAGGGACGCAAGGCTTGAAGTCATCAGCTTCATGTGATCTCACCAAAACCCTTCTAACAACCAGCACTTCTTCACGTGCCTCTATTGTAAATACCTCCATAAGGAATGGTTACTCATTTACAAGGTAGTGCTCTACGTGCCAGTCTGCTGCTCCTGGGGGGGGGGGGGGAGAAAAAAACATAGCAAAATAAACCCCTAGGTTTTGGTGATTATTTCCCAGGTTTAACAATGACCAGGAATTAGGCTTGATGGAGTTTTCTCTTTTGTGACCCCTTTTACCACATGGGAAAGGTGTTTTCCCTTAGCAGAGTTTCTTAGCCCCAGTCTCCTGCATTACATGGCTTCTTTTCACTGCCCCAGTATCCATCAGCTTTGTGCCATGCCCTCTGCAAGAGGCAGAATCATCTTAAAACTCAGGACAAATGTTTTAGGGCCCAACTCCCAAGGAGGTATCATGTGTGGCTTCAACAAACAGGTTTTAGATGGGGAAAACCAAGAGCCTGCAGAAAAGGAAGACCAGAGGATTTGAATTCAAGGCTTAGCATCTAGTTTCAGCACGTCCGAGTGAGGACTGAAGCCTGGTAAGAAAAACCTCCTTCCTGCTGTCCCCCATCCATCCACTGGCGCTCCCTGGGGAGTTGCTGCCAACTGCTTCCAAAAGCAGTTCCTGCACTAGCAGCAGCACTTGGCCTGGCAGGAATTGCTTTGCCAGATGACCAGCTGCTTGTCACTGCCACAGTGCTGGGGGCCTGAATCAGCAGCGCTGAGCCCAGTGCTTCCTGCTTCCCATCCCATCCCACAACCGCTTGGCTCCTGCTGTGTCCCCCAGTGTAGGCTGGGGTGCTCAACCTAGTGGGAAAGCTTTTTGGGGACCACAGGCTCCCTCACTGATGCTCACCTACTGCTGCTCCCTGACTAATCCATGCCATTTCCAGTACATCTCCAGAAAATAGCTCACTCCCCCTGATGCAACTGGCTTTCCACAGCAGGGATTGAATTCAGCAATTTACCAGAGGGATTCTGATTCTTATTTTAGGCTCCTATTTTAGCCTTCTTTTTCTTTCTGAATTTGTTAAGTTAATCCGTTTTACAGCTCTGGGAGTGAGGTGCTGCCAGTGCAGCACCACAGTTCCTGCAGACTTGCAGGCTTTACCAGCACTGCTCCCTGCAAGCTGCTTTCCTCACCTTGTCCCCATGTGTCTCCTTTAATATGGACAATAAAAGATGTCTGAGCTAAGCAGCTGTTTTTTCCTTTTCATCACTTGCAGACATGATCACCTCTTCAACAACAGAAGGGAACACAGTGAAGGTGCTGAGGCGCTGGCACAGGGTGCCCAGAGAAGCTGTGGCTGCCCCATCCCTGGCAGTGTTCAAGGCCAGGTTGGATGGGGCTTGGAGCAACCTGGTCTAGTGGAAGGTGTCCCTGCCTATGGCAGGGAGGTGGAACTGGGTGAGCTTTAAGGTCCCTTCCAACCCGGACCAGTCTGGGATTCCATGATAAGGTGAAAAGGCAAATCTGGGGGTTTGGCATGCCTGGTCCAGGGTGGCAGCACTGGTGTTGCTGGGTCTGGGACTGAAGACTGCAGAATCCTAATACAAATCAAAACTGGGTTATATCCATTACTTTGCAATCTGCTCCATCTCCACAGCCCTCATTGCAAATGGCCCTTGCCAGGATCAGGTTTTGCAGTGAGATCTGCCTTGTATCTGCCATGTGCAGAAACCTGGTCTCCATAAAATCTGTGTGTAACATCTGTGAATCCTCTCAGTTTCAGTGGACGGGAAGAGGATGATATGCTGCGGTCATGCGAGTCTCCTTTCAGTTGCTTCAGTACATCAACACGCTGGTACAGCCAACCCGGGAGACATCTGTTATTCCTGCAATGCCGACTATGCATCTTCTTGACTCATTTTCTATTAGATCCAGCTGTTCTGGCTGATACGGTAGTGACCTTTTCAGCTGGTTCAGCACTTGGCTACCAGGAGGTGATTGGATGTGACTTTGACATAGGCTTGATGCTTAACATCTATTCTGCTGTGGTGAGGAGGGATTTCACCCACCTGTTTTGAGAAGGAGCACCTTGGAAGATCAACTGGCCCTTGCTCACCAACAGGAGGTCAATTTGCAGGCTTCAGAAAGCATCAATAAATCAGACTGGTCCTGAAGCCCCAGTTAACTGTGTAATCTGGAAAGCAGAGCTCAGCTGCTTGCCCTCTGTGCTCTTGGGAACCAGAGGTTCATGTCACAGCAGGTCCAGGGCCTGACTTCAGCTTTGTTAGGCAGGAGGAGATGCCATAGTGATGCATGTGCTAAAAATACCTATTTAATATCATATAGCAGCCCTGCTCCCTGGGAAAACATGCCCAGGGCTTGGAGAAGAGGAAAGGACATAAAGGCAGGGTTGAGGTCTGACCAGTACTGCATATAGCTGCAATACAGGAGATGGGAAATAAGCAGAGCCCAAAATGCTGGGATTCCATATTTCACAGAGTGGCTTGTTTCTGTGGGCAATGACTTTTCAAAGTATCTTTATATTTTAGTTTTGCCCATCTGTTTGCCCATGCCCAGCCCCTAAAACAGACTCTATGGTTGAGATTTCTGAGAAATCTGAGGCCAGATTTCTTTCACCAAGTGAGGAACAAGTATTCCCAAACTATTCCCAGTCAGTTAGTCTCATCTGTCATTAAAAACCTTTGGATATGGGGAGTCTGCAGCTTTCTTCTGTAACTTTATCTCCAGTTTTATTACCTGGTATTTGAATCTCCTTTTAGTTACTCCTCACATCTAACCTGAGTCACTTTTGCTGGATACTACTCTTGTCTTCCTTCCAGGAGCTGAGGGACGATGACTGACCACCTCCTGCTTTAGAGCAACATTTTACATGTTGGAAGATTATTATCTTATGGCATTTTAGCCTCCTTTTGTAGACTAAACAAGGCTATTTGCCATTTCCTTCAACTTCAGCCACAACCCTGTTATATTCTTCCAGCCTTTTGGACTTAATTTAGAGCATAAGGCTTGGCTGGTGTGCCTAGGTAAGCCTGCGAGCAAAAAGTCCCTCTCTTCATCACTGCAGTTGTGCCAGCAAATTCATCAAAGCAGATGAGGCTACATCCATTATGTGGCCTTTTATTGGTGCTGCTTGTGGTCGCATCACCGCAGGGAAGCTGAGTCAGTAGAGGCCTTCTGCAGGAGTTTTCTAGCTCAGATTCCACTGAAACTCAGAGGTTTGTCTCTTTGTTGCAGCCATGGTGGTTTGCAGCACGTTTCTGTCTCATTTCCCAGTGGCATTGCCACTGCCTGACTTCTCCAGGAGGCTTCCCAGGAGAGGACACAACCTGCACCTTTGGTTCTGAGCTTCCTTGTGCTTTTGGATGCTTCTGGTGCCGTGGACAGTGTAGAAAGTGGAGCTGAATGTGTCCCGCAAGGCTCTTGTTTTGTCTTTGCTTGGTGCAAAAGTCTGTGCAATGCTTCTGGTGCAAGGCAGGCTTGTAGTTCATTTTGCTTTGTGCACCCTCACTGGGACCCCTCTATGCTACAGCAGGTCTCTGAGGGATACCATGGGCTGTTCCAGTTCTGCCTGGATCCCCTCCTCCTGCATGAAAAACAGTACGTGTAGGTAGGGAGAAGATGGAAAACTGTTCTCATTGGGCTTTCCCTACAGGTCTCCTTTCCTCTCCATAGGTGGGAACTTATGTGACTGGTGTACCATCATAGAAGACCACCTGGGCTAGACATTCTGCACCAGGAGGGAAAGGGAGAAGTAGAGAAGGATGAAAGGCAAGAGAGCAGCCAGACAGAACATCCATACTGTGATGAGGTTTGGTTGGGTCTGCATTGAAGCCTCTCCCAGTGCTGAGGACAAGTTTTGCAAACCTCTCTTCTGCTTTGAGAAATCCCCTGCTCAAGTCAGAGGCCTCAAAGAGAGCTCTGTATCTGCACAGGGGCCTCACTGATGTGTGGAAGCCATAAGGATGTTTGTAGGCTGGAGGACACACTGGGAACAGCATGCTTAGCTAGTTTTGCTATCTCAGTGGGACTGATTGTGGAGAACAGCTGGTTCAGCCAGGAGAGAAGCGTGATAGTGAGATGCCAGATGAGTAAGACTAAACAGAGCAGCCCTGATTTGCCTCTGCCTCCCAGCAGATCAAACCCAAAATGACCCCAAGCAGGTTGCCCAGGTCAGAGGCTAATGAGAGCCAGTGCCTTCACTTTAAAAAAGGCACTTGACCCCACAGGAAAGGACCTGTTCAAAGGATCCAGCACCCTGGCTGGTTTGTGCCCATCCCTGATGCTCAGTGACTCCCAGGAATTCTGGCTGTATCACTAAGAGTGCTCAGTTTGCCTACCAGAGGCAATCCCTGTTGTAAATCCCGGGTGTAAATCCTGCTGTAAATCGTGCTGGGTACAGGTTCTACAGCTTCCTGCGGGAAATTTCCTCCACCTTCTCATGGGATGCTCTGGGGCTGCTGGTGCTTCTCACCCTAACGCACTTTGCAGCCTCTGTCTCTCCTCCTGAGCCAGCCTTGGCTCACTGCACGGGGAAGAGCAAGCTGTCAGCCTCCTGCCACAGCTTTGGGGCTGAGGTGATAAGTGCTGGGGCCTTGCAAGAGCTTTGGGCTGAATATAGAGATCTTACATGAAGTGTCTGGTTTAATTATGGTGCTTAAGGTCAGGAGAATGACGAGATGCACCCACCAGACCTGACTGCTTCAGCAGTGGGGGGAAGCTCCGTAGGAGCTCCACAGTAGCATTCAGGCAGAGAAGAGTCTTCTCTTTAAGCAGGTGAGGACAGTGCAGTGTTGTTGCTTCAACAGAGGCAGGAGAGACCATTTCACAGCCTGTCTGGTGTCCAGCTACTCTGTACCGGCAGGAATCTGCCCCTGTCTCTCTGTCACAGCCATTAGTCCCACGCATATGGTCCAGTGCCCCACACTATGGTGCTATTGGCCTCTGCATGAGCAGCTGAACAGGGCATGCAATGGCTCTGCTTTGCAAAACCAGAAGCAGACCCAGACCCTGGTACAGATAGGCAATGCCCAGCAGGGACACTTGCATCCAGACTGCAAGATGTCATTGCTGGGGACTCGAGCAACTTTGACTTGTTGACTGTTAATACTACTGTTTGGGTTAAACAGCCAGTTGTGCAGCTGGGGTTGGGGTAGCCCTTGTTTTAAATGTACACACTTACAGCCTTCCCTGCAAAGCGATGTCTGGCCCCAAAGGGCATGCAGCCACAGCTGGGCAGAGCACAGTTTTCTTCCCTGCTGAAGGTTGTCAGGGTATCAAAGAGAAGAATAATAAATCTGTCACGAGTTGCAATGAAAACCCACAATCACAGTAGCATTTTTCAAGCTGTAAACCTGAAATAAAGACTCCAGTGAGTGCAACTGAAACGTTTCCCTTCCATCTCAAGCATGCAGCGATTGCCCGGCACCCTGCTCCAGTTGCAAAACAATATGTGGTCAGCGCTGTCAAGCATGGTTCAAATAAATGCTTCTCCAAGTTGCAAAATGACTCAAATCCAACTTTTCCCAGCAGAGCACATTGTTTTCAGCTCATCTGATAAACCTTTAATTTCCCCATGAATCTCGTTAGCCCAGCAGCGATCCAATAAACCCCAAGCTGTAGCTGGGCTCTGCCATTTCTATGAGCGCTAGAGGAATAAATGTGGCATGTGGAGTGATTTACTCAAGTTCACTTGTGTTTCCCAGTTGTGGTTGCAGTTCCCCTGCAGCTCCGATGCTCTCCAGGAATCTCCTTGCTTCTCTCCCTACTGCTGTGCTCCCGAAAGGGCTGTCTGGGTCTCTGCTGTCTGTGCCTACCCACACCTTATCAACCTGTCACTGTGATGAGCGTGGAAAACAGAGCCAGGAGCGGAGCTAAGGCATGTGTATGTCAGCCCACCTGCCTGCACAGCAGCGTCAGGTCAACACCTCCATCAGCCTGCTCTGATTGTGGCGATGAGAGGAGGAGGTATCAGAGGAGGACACTAAGGATGCTGTAAGTGCTGGCACAGAGGAGTTTGGAGCTAGTATCACTTAGAATTCCTCCCTTATATCTACCTGAACTTTCCATATTTAAGTTTAAACCCATCACCCCTTGTCCTACTGCTACTAGCTTACAATTTTATTTCATAAAGACGCATTTCAGAGGGGAGATTTCACCTCTGTGCATGAGGAAATATCTGGTCAGGGGACAAGATGAAGGTGTTCATTTTGTTATTAGCCATCTGAAAGGAACACAGGTTTCTGATGAGCTCTGAGACATGCAGAGCTTCTCCTGGCCCAAGATGTGAAGTCAAGCATGAGATGGAATCAATTCCTGGGATGAGATAATATTTAGCATTATTGAACAGAGAACAGGGGGAGAAGCAGGGAGGGAGCTGTGCATGGCAATCAGGCTTTGCATCCTGCCAGAGTCATGGAGACAGTCCCACAGGGGGAGTCTCTCGGGTAGAGAGGCACGGTGATCAACCAAAGGCAGCTGGAGAGCATTGATCCCAACCTGATCCCTGCAAGGGGAGAAACAAAGGTATTCCAGCTGCTCCTTCAGTCCCTAGTTGCCATTGAGGACATATTCAACAACTCAAGTTATGCTGCTTGCAGGGTATCATCGTCCTTAAGAAAAAAGCCACATGGAGCTGAGATACCAGCAGTACCTTAGAGTTCCTCCTGGATGCTAAACTCTTTAGGGATGACAAATTCCCTGGACTACTCGCATATGATGAATCTCTAAGTCACTTCTCTGGGGTTTCTCCACCCACAGGAGGAACACGAAGCTCTTGTGCAGCCTTGTGAGACCCTGGCATGTCTGTGGGATCCTCTCCAGAACATCAGTAGGTGTCAGCTCTTCCACATGGCCTTCAGCCTGTGTGTTTCTCATGCAGACAGGGGCAGCTTTGATCAATGATGTCTGCAAAGCTCCTCATGGTTTTCTCTGTTTGTTGGGGGAGTGGGTGGCAGCCTCAAGGGTTAACAGCCACTGCCAGCTGTGGCTCCAGAGCAGGGACAGAGAGGGCCCGGCACCCAGCCAGGAGATAATGCTGTTTGAGCACGGCTGGCAAAGGCTTCAAACCCCTCAGCTAATTTCGGATGTTCTGCTTGTGGCATAAAGAACTTCATTCCCATCTAGGAAAAAGAGCTTCCCTGGAACTGGGGAGGGAAGGGACTGTTTGTTTATTAATATAACATCATCAAGAGTGGCCTTTAATTTCCACACATCTATCTTTTCAGAAAGCCTTGTCTGAGGTGGCTTCCCTCATATGACACTTTTCTTCTAAGGAGCCCTGGGGTGCTGCAGAATAGGTTATCACAAAGCCCTTATCATGTAATGTGGGATGACCACGCTGCTTTGATGACCACTCTGACCAGTTTGAGAGATTAAAAAATGCAGAGTATTAAAAGCAGAGAGAAAATCTGGGGCAAACTCCTGCTTACTTTCCATGCTCCAAGCAGGACAAGAGATTTCTTCACTTTGCCACACTTGCATATGACTTCTTACCTACAATAGAAATGGCTATATCTATGTATTGATATATCTATATATCCATATATTTATCTCTATGTATATATCTCTATATCCCTATATCTCTATATCTATAATACATACAACCTTTTATTTAAGCTAACTAGAGTTTTAGCTGGGTCAGACGTTGGACCCAGCACATCAGGAATAGAGTATCCTGCCAGGCTGCAAGGCCCAGAATAGGTAACAAGAGTGTGCTCATCACCAACCGGAGATGCCATTTGCTGGAGTGCTCCCGGATTTAGGAGCTCCTGGGGAGCTCCTCAACATGAGGAGAGCCACCCAGGCCTCCTTGGTGCTCACTTATGGAGATACCATCTCTTCTATTGCTAAAGAAGACCAAACATGGAAACCGATCTATGTAGGGAGGCTGGATTTCCCCTGCACAAGCCTGGGCAGTGAAGAGCAGCTCTGTTCCCCTGACAGGAGTGGAGACCTTTTAACAATGAGGGGTTTCCCCAGAGGATGGTGCTGACAGATGCCAGCAATGAGATCATGGAAGAGGCAGCAGCATCGGGTGACTGGATCACAGCTTCTCTGTCCTGGACGTGTGTCTAACCCAGAGCCTGTTCCTTGCAACGCATTGGCTCTGCTGCCCATTGACAACATGAGATTCATGTGGCCTGGTGACAGCACTTGGCAAGGCTGAAACAGTGTCCTCTAGTCCTTGCCATGATCTGTCACCTGCCTTCTCCAGTGACAGTCATTGTGATGATCAAGGCTGCTGTACGCTATTTAGGAAGCTTGGGGCAGTGATTGCGCCCTCTCTGTTGTCAGCTATAAGGTGAAGTGTTATTCCCAGCTGCCTGGTTGCACAGGGAAAGCGGTATCTGGTGGGGAGGATATCACCATCAGGGCCATGCTTCTTCTGGGGAAGCTATAGGAAGGCACTATGGTTCCCCTGCTTTGCTCTCTCTAGAAGTAAATGTATGACCATGCCTTACAGACTGGCCCTGCCTTAGATCCTGTAAATGCGGTGTCACCCCTGGCTCTGGGTTTTTTTTACCCTAATCCCCCCTATGTCTGAAACCACCATGTCACCAGACAAGGCTCAGAACAGCCCTGCAGGATGGAGCTGAGGGCTCCTTGCTGACCAAAGCCTTTAAAGCACTGTTGGTTTTAGAGGTGGACAGTGCTTCATGCAGGGAAGAGGGCGGTGAGGGTCCTGCCATACAGGGGAAACCGCTGCTGGACACTGGTGAAGGAGGTTTGAGTGCCGCTGGGTCTGACAGCAGTCCCTAGCGTCTGGCATCATGTCATCCCTGTTCTAGTGTCACCTACATGTAACCCTGTGAAACTTGGGCTTAGGACACATCTTCCTCCACAGCAGTTAAAAAGACCTCAGATCTATGTGAAAAAGCTTGCTTTTTCTCAGCACAGAAGAAATAAGGAATGCCATGTAACACCCTACTGTGCTGCAGGCTTCCCTCAGGGCTCAGGGGACGTGCAACTGAAGATCAGGGCTCCACTAGGGTTAAGAAACACCAAGAAATTCTCAGCATCAAAGCTGATGATTTGAGGGGAACAGCAGAAAGGGAACACAATCTCTGTGCTGAAGGTAGCAAATCCAGGCACCAAAAATGCAGTGACATTCACAGCGACATAGCAAACCTCTGTCACAGACAGAAGTCTCCTCAGTCCCCTATTTTGCCCTGACACTGCTCATTATGGCTGCAAAAGCCGGCAGGAGCATAGGGATGTGCCCTCCAGACCCTCCATGCTGGGGTCACGCAGTAGCTGATGTTAGTGCCACAACCAAGGATCCCCATGGCTTCCCAGGAGCCTCCACCCAACAAATGTTCCTGTGCACAGCGGATACGTCAGGATTTGAGGACATCTGCTTGCCTGGTAAGGATAGCTGCCCCAGTGGGGCTGCCTGACATCCATAAACTGTGGACAAGTGTGCTACAGCCTACAGATGTCATCACAGCGGAGACAGAGCACGTCCCCAGAAACCCGGGGAGCTGCTGCCCTTCCCTTGGTGGTGATGGTTTGTGACCATGTAGCAAGTGCTTTCTGTCATTGCCTCCAATACATCTCCCTTACAAATCCATCTCACCTTAACAGACCTACTGCAGAAATTGGGAGTTTTTCCTTCTGGTTATAAATGCTGTTGGGATATGAGCTGCATGGGTTCACAAGTTTGGCTCCAACTTTGACATCGCATCAAGACTTACGTACAGCTGTGAAGGCAATGAGCAGAGTGGATGGGGAAAGAAACCAAGAATGGGGAAAAAGAGGTGTTTGTTTTTAAAAGAGGAGAAGAAAGCAAAAAAAGAGAAAAAAAAAAAAAAAGAAGGAAGAAAGAAAATTAAGAAATGTGAAAAAATTAGTGAAGGAAGATGAAAGAGCTAGGAATGAAAGAGGGAGATGCATTTATTGCACAGCAGGTACTTGCCCACACCAGTCCAACATCCAGCCAGCTCCCTTAGTCCTCGCAGAGAGAAAGCAGGAATCCCTCTAAGTACAAATCATTCAGTCAGCTGATCGGAGCTAGCCTAGCTAGAGCCACAGCCGGCACGCTTCAGCGACGCGAGGGTCAACGGAGATTAGGAAAATCAGAGGGGATAGCGCAGAGACATCGCGATTCCCGACATCTCCCGATCCCCGAAGCCCCAGCAGCCCTTGCGAGAGAGAGGCTGACGTGGAGGGGGGCGTTCCCACGGTGACGGCGGGAGATTTAAAAGCGGCCTAAACTCGCTACTAGCATTCAGTCAGCTGATCGGAGCTAGCCTAGCTAGAGCCACAGCCGGCACGCTTCAGCGACGCGAGGGTCAACGGAGATTAGGAAAATCAGAGGGGATAGCGCAGAGACATCGCGATTCCCGACATCTCCCGATCCCCGAAGCCCCAGCAGCCCTTGCGAGAGAGAGGCTGACGTGGAGGGGGGCGTTCCCACGGTGACGGCGACCACTCCCCTGCTGCTTGCCTTGAAAAAGCCTTTGAGAGGGCAGCGACCGGTCGCTGCCCACCGGGCACAGGGAGGAACAAGCAGGTCGTGTTGCTGGTGTCCCAGACTGCGCACCAATATGGTTGCTTCCAGAAAGAGAGCTTGCAGTAAGGTGACTACAGCAACTCAGACAGAGACCCCGTCCCAGACCGTGGCTGTTCAGGTCTCTGGGTGCAGGGAGTGCCAGAGCCTGCTGCTGCCGGGGGAGGGAGGACAGCATTCCACCTGCGTGAGGTGTGAGCAGGTAGAAGATCTGCTTAGCCTGGTGGCAAGACTTAAGGAGGAGGTTGAGACGCTGAGGACCATCAGGGAGTGTGAAAGGGAGATCGACTGGTGGAGTAACTCCCTGGCGGGCCAGTCCAAACGGTTCCAGGGAGATACCCCCCAAAAGGGGAAGGACCCCCTGCCTTCTCACACAGAGGGGGATGGCCTGAGGCAGCCCCTGCCCTGTAGCTGTTGCGCAGAGGTAGGGGACCAAAAAGACGACGAGGGTTGGAAGCGAGTTCCGGGTCGACGTCGTGGGAAACCCTCCCCCCTTCCTGCCCTGCTTCCCCAGGTGTCCCTCCATAATAGGTTCGAGGCCCTGGATCTTGAAGGAGAGGTAGGTGAGAATGTGGGGCAAGGCCAGCCCACAAGGCCACATAGGAAAAGGGAGTCGACTTTGCACCTCAAGACTGCCTCTGTTAAGAAAGAAAGAAGGGTCATTGTAGTAGGGGATTCCCTTCTGAGAGGAACAGAGGGCCCGATATGCAGAGCTGACCCTCATCATAGGGAAGTGTGTAGTCTGCCTGGAGCCCGGATCAGGGATATCACCAGGGCGCTCCCCAACCTGGTGCACCCGACAGACTATTACCCGCTGCTGGTCTTCCAGACAGGTGGGGAGGAAGCTGCTTCCCGCAATCTGAGGGGGATGAAGAAAGACTACAGGGCCTTGGGGCGGATGGTGAAAGAGTCTGGGGCTCAAGTGATCTTCTCCTCACTCCTTCCATCTTCCACTGATGATGTGGGAAGGAATGGGAAGATTCAGTTCATGAACAATTGGCTTCGAGACTGGTGCTACAGGCAGGGCTTTGGATTCTTTGATAACGGCTGGTTTTATAGGGCACCAGTCTGGACAATGACAAGTGAGAAAGGTTTGTCTCACAGAGGGAAAAGGATGCTGGGGCACGAATTAGCAGGGCTCATTTGGAGAGCTTTAAACTAGATTCGAAGGGGGATGGGGTTGTAGCTGGGCTTGCCCCAGTGGGGCAGCGCTCCAGAATTAATGAAGACTGGGAGGCCTCCTACAATCCTAGGGTGAAATCGGTGTGCTCAGCTCGCTCCCTGAAATGCCTGTACACCAATGCGCGCAGCATGGGAAATAAGCAGGAGGAGTTGGAAACCTGTGTTAAGTCAGGAGATTATGATCTGGTGGCAATTACAGAGACGTGGTGGGACAGCTCACATGACTGGAATATAGTCATGGAAGGCTATGTCCTTTTCAGGAAGGACAGGCCAGCCAGGCGGGGTGGTGGGGTTGCTCTTTATGTGCGGGAGGAACTACAGTGCACCGAGTTCTGTCCAGGGACAGATGATGAGCAAGTTGAGAGTCTGTGGGTGAGAATTAAGGGGCAGGCTGGCAGGGGGGATACTGTTGTGGGTGTCTGTTACAGACCACCGGATCAGGGTGAGGAAGTTGACGAGGCCTTCTACAGGCAGCTGAGAGCGGCCTCACAGTCACAGGCCGTGGTCGTCGTGGGGGATTTTAACTTCCCTGATGTTTGCTGGAGGGACCACTCGGCAACCCAGCCGCAGTCCAGGAGGTTCCTCCAGTGTGTGGATGATAACTTCCTCCTGCAAATGGTGGATGAGCCGACCAGGAGAGGAGCGCTGCTGGATCTCATCCTCACTAACAAGGAGGATCTGGTTGAAGCAGTAAGGGTTGAGGGCTGCCTTGGTTGCAGCGACCACGAGATGGTGGAGTTCAGGATCTTGTGTGGCAGGACTAGTAGAATACCAAGTAGAATTGCAACCCTGGACTTTAGCAGGGCAAACTTTGGCCTTTTCAAGCAATTGCTAGGGGAAATCCCATGGGCAGGGCTGCTTGAAGGTAAAGGGGCCCAAGATAGTTGGTTGACATTCAAGGACTACTTTTTCCGTGCTCAAGATCGGAGCATCCCGACACGTAGGAAGTCAAGGAAGAGGGCCAAGAGACCTGCGTGGCTAAATAGGGAATTGCTGGGTATGCTCAAGTGGAAGAGGAGAGTTTACAGGTCATGGAAGGAGGGGCTGGCCACTTGGGAGGAATATAAGGCTGCTGCTAGAGGATGTAGGAAGGCAGCTAGGAGGACTAAGGCATCCTTAGAATTAACCCTGGCAAGAAGGGTCAAGGACAGCAAAAAGAGCTTTTTTAAATACATGGCAGACAAAACTAACACCAGAGGCAATGTAGGCCCACTGATGAACGGGATGGGTGCCCTGGTGACAGAAGATAAAGAGATGGCAGAGTTACTGAATGCCTTCTTTGTCTCTGTCTACTCTGCTGCGGGCAGTCCTGAAGAGCCCTGTACCCCTGAGACCTTAGATGAAGTCAGGTCGACGGAGCGGTTTGCCTTAGTCGATGAGGAATGGGTTAGAGACCAGTTGAGCAATCTGGACATCCATAAATCCATGGGTCCAGATGGGATGCACCCGCGGGTGCTGAGGGAACTGGCGGAAGTCATTGCTAGACCACTCTCCATCATCTTTACCAAGTCTTGGGAAACGGGAGAGGTGCCTGAGGACTGGAGGAAAGCAAATGTCACTCCAGTCTTCAAAAAGGGCAAGAAGGAGGACCCGGGTAACTATAGGCCGGTCAGCCTCACCTCCATCCCTGGGAAAGTGATGGAACACCTTATCCTTGGTACCATCTTAAGGCATATCAAGGATAAGAAGGTTATGAGGGGCAGTCAACATGGCTTCACCAGGGGGAAATCATGTTTGACCAATCTCTTAGCCTTTTATGAGGAAATAACACAGTGGATGGATGATGGCAGAGCGGTGGATGTGGTCTACCTTGACTTCAGCAAAGCATTTGACACAGTCTCCCACAGCATCCTCACGGCTAAAATGAGGAAGTGTGGACTGGATGATCAGGTAGTGAGGTGGACTGCGAACTGGCTGAAGGAGAGAAGCCAGAGAGTTGTAGTCTATGGGGCTGAGTCTAGTTGGAGGCCTGTAACTAGTGGAGTGCCTCAAGGGTCAGTACTGGGACCGGTATTATTTAATATATTCATCAATGATTTAGATGAGGGAATTGAGTGTACTATCAGCAAGTTTGCTGATGACACTAAGCTGGGAGGAGTGGCTGACACGCCAGAAGGCTGTGCTGCCATCCAGCGAGACCTGGATAGGCTGGAGAGTTGGGCAGGGAGTAACTTGATGAAATATAACAAGGGAAAGTGTAGAGTCCTGCATCTGGGCAGGAACAACCCCAGGTTCCAGTATAGGTTGGGGAATGACCTGTTAGAGAGCAGTGTAGGGGAGAGGGACCTGGGGGTCCTAGTGGACGACAGGATGACCATGAGCCAACACTGTGCCCTTGTGGCTAAGAAGGCCAATGGCATCCTGGGGTGTATTAGAAGGGGGGTGGTTAGTAGGTCGAGAGAGGTCCTCCTTCCCCTCTACTCTGCCCTGGTGAGACCGCATCTGGAGTATTGTGTCCAGTTCTGGGCCCCTCAGTTCAAGAAGGACAGGGAGCTGCTGGAGAGAGTCCAGCGCAGGGCAACTAAGATGATTAAGGGAGTGGAGCATCTCCCTTATGAGGAAAGACTGAGGGAGCTGGGTCTCTATAGTTTGGAGAAGAGGAGACTGAGGGGTGACCTTATCAGTGTCTATAAATATATAAAGGGGGAGTGTCACGAGGACGGAGCCAGGCTCTACTCAGTGGCAAACAATGATAGGACAAGGGGTAATGGGTACAAACTGGAACACAAGAGGTTCCACTTAAACTTGAGAAGAAACTTCTTCTCAGTGAGGGTGACGGAACACTGGAACAGGCTGCCCAGGGAGGTTGTGGAGTCTCCTTCCCTGGAGACATTCAAAACCCGCCTGGACGCATTCCTGTGTAACATTATCTAGGTGTTCCTGCTCCGGCAGGGGGATTGGACTAGATGATCTTTCGAGGTCCCTTCCAATCTCTAACATACTGTGATACTGTGATACTGTGATGTGCAAATAAAACCCACAGCAAACTGAATCACCCTGAGGAGAAAGACAGGAGATTAAATGACAAACCGATTGGATTGAGGAATGGAAGTTTCGGCAGGTGGCCGTTTCTCCAGGGATGATGGCCCTGTCAAACCCTCCCCTTCCCCTTTTCCATGAACCAGCCTCATCCCTGCTCTGCTGGGAAGGCTGTGCTAGTCATTTCAGCCAATTGTGCAGGCATGCAAAGGACCTACTTCTCACCATGTGTTAAAAACAGCATTTGCCTGCTGCATTCTGTATGGGAACACCATGCCTGGGTTTCTTTGGATCCCCAGCTTCTGAGTACGTTGCTATTAACATGGTCAGGGACCTCCTGCACTTCTAGACAAGGAGGATGAGGTATCTGGGCTCATTTAGTCTGGCAAAAGGGAGTTAAGGGAGAAACTAACAGTTGCTTACAACTCCTTGATGGACAATGATGAACGTAACGGAACCAAACTCTTTCCAGGAGCCCAGGGCAGTGTAAGAGAGAGCAATGGCCAGTCTGCAGTGTGGGAAGGACAGCAGGGGAAGCATAATTTCATGAGGAACGTATTGCAGCACTGAAACAGGTTGTACAGAGGATGCTCAGCCTCTGTCTTCAGAGGTTATCAGAATTTGGCTAGCAAAGCCACATCTGACCTAGTCTAGAGTTGTTAGTAGTCTGGCTTTGAGCAGGAGGCTGCACTAGAGGCCTTCAGAGGTACCTTCCATCCACTGTGTCTATGATTCTGGGGCTGTTGCCACTCAGTTTCATCATTTATGCTTGAAAGTTTGGTTCAGTCTTACTGTGCAAAGTGCCCAAAATGATGGTGTTTGCACTTAGCAAACTGCAGCATTTCACTCTTTCAGAAGACATCCTTAGACTGCACCAGGTGGGACTTCTGGCAGCTTATTGAATCTGATTCACCTTTGGTTGCTAGAAAACATTTTTACTCATCAAAACTATACAATTTATGTATTCTGGAGACAGCCAGGAGCATAAATTGGATCTGAGGTTGAGCATTGTGCAGTTGGGCTAGATTTAATTTTAATTTAAGGGTTGTTTTCCTTTCGTTAATAAAATATTCAGCCTTTAATGCCACATAGTCAAACAACAGTTGGAGAGCAGAATAACTGGTGGCTCCAAGTCTGCAAGAACATTAGGAAACCCATAACATTTATCAGGTGCTGAAAGCTAACACATGATGTGTTACATCTGTGATTTAAAATGCTCTTGATATATAATCCCTGAGACACCAGAGCATCAAGGTTGGATAAAGTTTCTCTGTAACGTACTTAAGAAAGTTAAATTAAAACAGTTGAGGTGAGTGAGTTTAATAAAAATTATTTCATATGAAAGCAATTTACTTCTGACTCATAAGAATCTTCCCCTTTTGTTAGTCCCAAAATTAAATAGAGGAAAAGCTGTGTTTTTATGGAACAGAAGAGCAGCTCTTTTTTCACTTTGGATGCTCTCAAGCTGAGCTGAGCAAAATCTGATTTACTCAGATTTAAGTCTAAGTCATTCGCTTCCTGCAGGGATCCCACAGCAGTGTTCTATTTTTTCAGGTGCAGAAAATACTTTTTTTAAACTTTATTTTCTGTGATTATTCACTCTGCTGACATTTAAGGAAATGATGTGCCGTTTCCCTATTGTGTATAAAACCTTCCCCTTTCCAGCAGATATTACCTACTTTTTTCCTAATCCTCCACCAGCCACGGGAGTGCTGCACTACACAAGGTTTCATACCTTGGTGGTCAATGCTTTTTGGCTACAAGAAGGTGGGGTGTGCAGTTGAGTTTCCAATCTTTCAGGTTTTTTCTTCAGATTAACACTTTTGATCCTATTAGAAAAGTTCAAACCCAACAGAAGCAGAACAACTGGCTTATATGGCCATTAGGAAACTTCCTGGAGCAAGTCCTACCAAAACCACAGTATTTTGGGAACCTGATAGACTGACGGATGCCCTGGTCAGCAGCAGTACTTCAGAAAGGCAAGGCAGCTGGAAAACCAATGTAACTAAATGCCAGGGTTTAACGAAAAGCTGTCAAACCTCAGCAAAAGGTGAAGAAAGGAGGTCACATTGTAGAAGGCGCTTTCCTGTGCTCTGGTAGTAACAGATTTGCTCTTCTTCAGGGTCTCTGCCTGGCAGGAATGGTGACATTGATTTGAACGTCTCTCCCCCTTTTCAAACAGTTATGTTATCCATTGTTGTCAGGTCTGTTGTTTTGGCAACTTTTAATGGTATTTACACAATATCACTGTTGCTTTCACTTCTGAACAAGAGCTTTGAGGTGAAACCATCACCCTCAGTAAAGCCTTGGCTCTCGCCCAAGAAGCAGGTTTATGGTGTTTGCTTCCGAAGGAGGCAAAGTGGTTAACCAAGACATTTCCAAGAACTGGCTGCTTTCCTGAGCACTGCTGCAAGGGTTAAAGCTGTCTGAATGCAGCTGCCTCAGGAGGGATGGCTGTGTTTGTACAACTGCCATCTATCCGGGTTGGAGGTGTTCCTTTGTAAGCTGCTAACTCTTGTTTATGAGCTGGGAATTGATTTCTTGGCACTGGTGTTTCTTGAGACTCTTCACTAGAAATAGCAGATCCCTCCAGAGGCTTTTGGTGTCCCTAAGGATTACAGGTAGGGACTGAAATATGCTGTTATCTTTCTCCTTAGCTTTTTAGTACTTCTGGGAATTCTGGGATTCCATGTGAGAGCCAGAGATTTCAGTCCATGCTCTGCAACTCCTGCTTTATTCATCGTATGATGTTCGATGTAGAACAAAACTGTATATTTATTTATTCCCAGAGTACTTTGTATGTAACTAATATATAGCTGTATTTTAGCTAGCAGTAGATATATAGAGTAAAGTGGCCAATGATGAAATTCCCATTGCCTGCCCCAAGGACCCAAAATGCTCCTGTCCAGATGCACTTACAATTGCTGTATTTTCTTTACGTAATAGAGGGTGCTGGAACATGTATGTCCAAGCCCGCAGGAGCATGGATGCAGGATGCAAGAGCAGCAAAGAGTGTGGGCTGCAAGGGAAAAAGGAAATGGTCATGGTACTCACAGGCAAAGGGAGACATACGAGGATTCACTTACTGCCTGTGCTCTCCTGTCTGCTGGTTTTATGGTGGTAACAACACCAAGTGAGAACAGAAGTCCAGGCAGGATGATGTTAATATAGGTAAAATGGGAAAGCAAAAGCCAGAGGCACTAGTTAGGTATGCCCTCAGAGATATTGAATTCATCCAGCTCACTCTGAAGTGAAGGCATTATAGATCTGAGGGTCTTCAGCACTTTTTAAGAGGCATCTTGCAAGGTGAAGCTTCAAAAGGCCCAGACACAGTCAAGAGGACAAACATGCAGGAAGGGAAGCCTGTTCAGGGGTTGCTAAGAACAGCACACTGATGTGATCAGGCTTAGCTCATGGGGGGGAGGTTGGGACCTTTCATCTGGGACCTGCTTCTGTGGAAGCAAAGAAGTGACAACAGTAAATGGGACATTGTTAATGGAGAATTGGCATAGTGACAATAAAGGAGACGTGCTAAAGTGGTGAAATAGGGTTGAGGAGGGGGCTCTGTGTGAGTATGCAGAACTGCAAAGGCTAGCTACTGCAGACGGAAGTGTCTGAGCAGAGCAAAGGGCCTGGTTTTGGCCAGCCCCACTCAGTCACCCACTGAGGCTGAACAATGAGAAGTGCCCTGCAGCATCCGAGAGCTTGCTGCCCTGTCTTTGCAGGGGGACTGGGAGGGAGGGCAAAGTGCCATTAAGTGCCAAGTGTTGATAAGACTGTATTAGAGCATATGCAAGGAAACTGGAGTTGGAAGGGACCTCTGGAGGCCTCTTGCCCAACCTCATGCTGCAAGCTGTCTACTGCTGACTCTAGATGTTGGAGATAACCCACATGCCCAATTCCAGCTGTCTATCCAGCATGGCCCAGGTCTCCCATAGCTCCTGTGTGGTACCTACTACCTACATAACCATGCCGTAATGCAGACAACCACATACTCATGGTCCACATTCAAGGAACTGAATTGTTCCTGTCAGACTGGAAATGCAATTGTCATGAGAGGATACCTGCAAGTCAGTCTCCAAGGCTGGGGGTCTGGAGCAGTCACTTGAGTTTACATAAAGACCTAGTGACCAAAATAAGTCCATAACATAAAATACAGTCTGAAGTGGCTCTCCCCTGCTCCCTCCTGAAATGTGGTGAAACAGCAAACAGCCAGTCCACCCCAAGAAAAGCAGGTTAACATAAACCACACATCACTTCTGCAACTGGAAGCCATTTGGGCAAGAAAACACAAAACTGATGACAGATGTGCCAACCACCAAACTCCCTGTGAGCAATAATCTTCCTCCTCTCATGCTCTCGCATTTTTTGGCTCGAATCCTTGAAAGGGTTAAGGAAACCGCAGAGCAGGGAGGATTCCAACAGCTCTCAAAAGGCTTTTGATAAAGTCTGGCACAAGAGGCTATTGAGAAACTTGGCAATCCAGGGGTGAAAGGTAAAGTCCTGTCACGGATTAAAAACTGGGGAAGAGATAAGGAGCAAAGACTGGGAACAAATGGCCGATTCTGAGCATGGAAAAACATTAATTGTGGGTAGCTGCAAGGAGAGGATTGTAGACTAGTGCTGTGATTTCTTACTGCTGGCCAGCCAGGAGGTAAAATGTGCTGTTGGCTCAAAGTGTTTGGGATAGCCAAGACTAGGGAGATTTAACACAAACCCAAAGAAAATCCAGCTTAAGAGTCCAGTTCTGCCAGGAATTACTGTCACTCAGCATGGTTTAGGAGGCATGAAGAGAGTAAAAAGGCAAGTTGGCATGGGAAGCAAAGACTTCACAGAGACAGGCAAATACAGGCTAATGCTGAGAAGACAGAACAAATACTTATTAGCCCATTGTCATGGGCAGCATAATTAATGAACCAGAATGAAAGAGCGAAAAAAGGGAAAAGGAAAGACCTGAGGGCACTGCATGGCACTGCACTTTGATTAACTACAACATCACCCATATAATCTGGTGCACACCAACCAACAGGAGAGAGGCAAGACTGAGACCTTTAAGTGGATATGAACAGCCTACACAGTTGTACATAAATTACAAGAGCTCTCCGTCCTCTTGCTCCCTTCTACAAGAGTAATCAGTGCCTGCACTCAGAAGAGGCATTAATGCAGTTATGGTTTTCTTCTTCAGGAAATTTTGCTCATTGGAGGAGAGTTTTGTAGAGATCATTGCTTGTTCTGGTATTGGATAAAAATGACAACAAACTCAATTTTACATCCTGCCCAGGGATCTAAGAGCACTTGATATATATTAGCAGCTAAAATTTCATGGCTGCCCTCATATCATAGCTAATAAACCTTATTGTCTCCATTTGACATGGAGCATCACTGCAGTACTACAGTCAGTATTAACCTTGGAGGTGAGTTACTTTACTTACTTGAACATACCTGTTTAGTGTGGAATGACACATCCACAAGTGGCTCTCTCTTCATCTCCCAACAGAGGAGATCTTGGCTAATACTTGAGTCTATCTTTTAAAAGGTCAGAGCCTTGCTGTTGCGTCCCTCCTATAGTGATTAATGCCAGAGACAGAAATAGTCCCCAAAATTCCTGACTCCCACTGTCATATTCAAGTACAAGAGTCCGTAAGTGTCCTTGAAGATGCCAAAGGGAGCTTGTTCTTCAGGCAAATTCTTGCAATGTCTTGGCCAGGTGAGAAAACATTATCTCAAGTATAGAACCATCCTTGGTAGGATGGAAAAAGGATGTGGAAATGAATATGCCCTGGTTAAATCCATGAGATGTAAAGGGAAATTAAATATTCAGGAGTTGTTTGTTGCAGTGAAAGGTGAAGAGAATTTCAACCTACGTTTTGCCTACATGTGATCCCTTTAGGATTCACTGTTAACACAGTGCTGTAGCAGGAGTTCATGGTATTTCTTCTGCCGTTCCTTCAATTTTGTTTTTCCTCACTTGTGATTCTTCTGAAAGGGTACACAGAAAGAGAATAGAACAAAATGGACACGGCAATCAAGAAACAGATTGTGTCTTTCCTACAGAGGGCTCATCTCTGGCTGCCACAAAATTGTTTGGAAAGGTCACGGATTCCCTTGGTGGCAGCACTGCAAGTTAATTACGTACACAGAGTCAGGTAGTTAGGTGAATGCAAAGAGACATAATTGAGAGTTCCCTTGTGGTAAGAGATCTCAGACAAACTGCCTGTTGGATCTGATGGATTTTCCTGTGTATCAAAATCTTCTAGCAGTTTGATTATGCAAGCTACAGAAATTTGATAGAGATGATACTTAGTCATGTAGGATCAATATGGAGTTCTGAAGTTTATTGTCAGAGGATCTAGGCTTGCGTTCTGACAGACATATCGGGAACCTTTCTGTCATTCCTGTATCACAAGTGAATGGTAAAAATGTTCTCTGCAAATGGCTAAGACTTGCCCTGAAGTGGAGAGATGAATTACCTAGGTTGGGTTCAACTAACAACCAGAGGTTCTACTTTATTGTCAACATCAGCAAGAAGAGTTTTTCTTAAGCATGGTCTAACTCTGTTCTCTCTGAGGACAATTGGAAAACTCTTGAATCAAAGGAGAATTAAGTCAACCTAATTTTTTGGTTAACTTAACCTAACCTTAATTAAGTTAATGTAGGTTAACCTAACCTACCGTACCAGAACATAAGGCTGCTGATTAAGTCCTCCTCTTCCTCCCCTGCCTTCACCCACTCTCCAACATGTTCATATAAAAGAGCTGAATAATTAATTAGAGACTGGAGTCCACGTGGGCATCCTGATGAGCAGGATCAGCATACATAAAACACGCTGGTGAACTGAGGAATCCAAAGGTGCAGCCGGAAAAGTTCAAACGTGAGCTGAATTTGAATGGACATCCCCAGACACCAGCTGTCTCGTTCCTATCAGAAAGAATTCAAGTGGCACATTTAGTAACTTGCTAACTAATGAGCTAGGGATGAGCAGCTAATGCATGAGCTCATCCCATCTAATTCCAGGCACTGAACCGTGGTCCCAAGTTAGGAGTCTCACTCCTTGGCTCCCTTTGTGGTCAAAGGAGAGGTAGACGCTGCTTCATGTAATGGAATAATCAAAAGGATGAGGGGCAGAGAGCAACCACAACCCAGGCAGGGAAATCAATCACCCAGGACAAGGTTGACAAAAAAGAGAGGTCCTGTTAACAGCCCAGTGACCACTGGACATGGCAAGGTAATGAACTACGTCTGAGGTCCTCCCAGGAATCATTGCTATAGTTACAATGCTTCCATCAAGTAGGAAAAAAAAATGGTATGCTTAGGAAAAGCATTTATTTACAATTATAAAGTCACATTTTGCTTCCAAACAACATTCTCAATAGCTTCTAAAATGTCAGTTTTAACTTCTGCGTTGGCAAATAGTTTTAGATTTCTTGAAAATGCTTCTTTTGCTCAGTATTTGCACCTCGGACTTGTATGAGTCTCTGACAGGTAGCACCTTATTATACCTTAGCTGACAAAACAATTACTAGTAACATGCAAACAGTGGTAGAAATACTGAATATCTTATATCTTAATATCTTCCCTAAGGTATTATTGTTTACTTGTTCTCCATATGCTCTGTGTATATTTCAAAGTCAGTTTTCAGCTAAACAACTACATCCATGTGAGGATGTGAGCTCTGTGTGATGGGCTCACTCTGTGTATACCACCCTGTGTAGAGCCTCCTTGGCAAATGATAGCCAGAAGACCCTGGATCTGGCACAAATAAGTCTTCCAGCACATTGTGGGGAATCTGCAACTCAAATCTACCTTGGTACATCCACAGAAGAGCACTCTTAGGGATACTGACCTTCATGACACTCTTGCTCTAAAAAGATTTGTATGTCTAAGGTATGGACTGCATTATGTTCTGGAGGTGTTTAATTTCCTGTTGAATAAATATGAAAAAGGAAAAGACTATTTTAGACAGAACTGACCTCTCCTCATAGGTCTTACAAAGTGCTAAGCTCAACTGATTGCCAAGGGAAATTCAATACTAGATGGATTGGATTTGCCCTCCCAGGCCAAGTGTCTAAAATCAGATTGAGGCAGTGCCTACATTAGGCAGTGATCAATTGTTGCCATTCAAGGGGAGAGGATAATACGAGAGACAGTGAAGTACACGCATACAGAGTTGATGACCCTAGCAGTAAACTGCACAAATTCACCTCGGTGCATGAAACATCCAGGGAAATAATTCCAACAAGAATAATGCAAAAACCATTCTGAATCACACCACAAATAGTGTTTACAGGGATCTGTTGCTGCAGAAACAGAGACAAAATGAGCCTCCTTTCTCAATAAAGTTAGATCTTGGTAGTGCCATTTTGCACAGTGAACCCATTAATCAGCCCAGGCACCACATCAGACAAATGATTTTTCTCCTGTGAGGAGCTGTCAGCACACTGCAATGATGGAACCAGCTAAGTATGTATGGAACTAACTGGGAAAGGAAATGGTACCTGAACAGAATATATTTTCCGCTCAATAACGCCTGTCTGAATTTAGCTTCTCCAGTAATGCCAAACCTTAAGAAGCCTGGAAAATACATTAGGAGGAAGAATAAGTCTGTTGCAAATTGAAATAGTCAACACTCCTTTGTGAGTGGCACCGAAACCCATAGCATCTTACCCTTCATCAGTCGTGCCACCAGTCCATCAGACTTCAGAATGATTTCTGGAAACCTCTCCAATTATTGCTCCATCTTGATTTCTTGTTCTTGGGTAGACTTGGAACACAAAACATCAGCCAACGTGGGTACAATTCTCAATGAGGGTGTAGGCCATGACATGGCATAGAATCACAGAATCATAGATGGTTTGGGTTGGAAAGGACCTTAAGATCATGTAGTTTCAACCCCTCTGCCATGGCATAAGGGCTCCTATGCTTGTACTAAAGGATAGACTCAGTATAAATGTATGGGTGATGATTATCCATAATTTAATCACCCAAATGGCTTGGGAAGTCATTAGCTTTCCATAGCTAGTCACTTGAACCCCCTTTTTCTAAGAAGGAATTACTTCTCTAGACTATTTTTAGAGAAAGTCATTTTATGGTACTCATTTAACACCCCTAAAACTTGTCTCAACGTGACATTTGAACAATTTATATTGATGAAAGCACCCATAATTGCCATTTGACAAGATGAAGTTGCTGCTTTGATTTCCTAACACTATTCAGTTCTGTTCCACAGGCCCTGTAGTATGACCCTGTCATTACACTTTTTGTTCTTTGATTTAGTGATTCCAATTCTTAGGAGCTTATCAGAAGTTCCATAGAATGTGGTGCTTATCTTAAAGATCTTGCTCGCAGGGCAACTGATTACATAAGAAAGTCACATTTTATTTAAAAGAAGAAGTTTCTAATCCTCCAGGTCACAAAGCAAATTTAAACCACAGATCTGGAACATCCCAGTGAGCTGCAAGCCAGGAGATAAATTCAAAGAGTGTTTCTTTCTGCATCTCATTATGCTGAATTCAGTCTTGAAATGGTAGAATCTTGTAAAAATCTCATAAAATGGCAATTAGGGGTGATTTCCTCCATAGGAATTGGTCAGCGTCACACTGAGAGCAGCTTTAGAGGAGTCTGATCCATGATTTCAGAACACTTGAAATTGGCACTGCTGTATCTTGTAATCTGTAGCCATGAACATGTCAGTGCTTGTGTCTCTCTACTCAATTATTGTACATTTTATGCAACAGGATGAAATCTTTAGTCTGTGTTTACATTTATGCTCCTCCCAGCCAGCCTTCTAAATCGTCCATACAGATATTGCACAGACAATGCAATTCCACTGGAGTTTTAAAACGCCATCATGTTGATTCCCTCTTTACAGGGGAATCCTGATGGGCACACCCTGATGTGCCCTGGGTGTTCTGCATTGGTTCAAAGGCGTTCATAGTATTTTATATTTTGTAGCTTTGTTGTTGGATTCCTCTCTGTGGAATCCAAATCTATTATCATATCTGCATCCATTATGACTATTCTGTGAATCTGTGGCTTTGGTGGAAGGCATCACACCATATTTAGGGTGCAGTAGATTTTTATCCAACAACTACAGAACAGATATTGATAGAAGACAAGAGAGAACCTCTGTGCAGTGCATAGACCATAAGACCTCAGTTCCTGTTTTCCTTTGCAGACCAAACTCACAGTCTCTCCAAAGGCGTTTGTCTAAATGCACTCTTTGTCACCTGTGTGGAGCTCTTTGCAAGTCCCAGAGCTTTCCCGGGGAAGTGCCACTGTTGGAAAACCCAGGGCTCTGGCAGAATGAGGCCATTTTTCACGTCTGTGCTGGTGCTGGTTCACAGACTGGGGTGTGCTCAGGGCCAGACAAAGCTCCAATACAAGGGAGAGCCAGGCTTGGAGTCTGCATTTTAACCAGCCTTCATGCTTCACAGGAGACCTA
Organism: Pezoporus flaviventris; assembly: GCF_033815535.1. NCBI lineage: Eukaryota > Metazoa > Chordata > Aves > Psittaciformes > Psittacidae > Pezoporus > Pezoporus flaviventris. The sequence continues at coordinate 5,677,715 of NW_026892550.1, read as the reverse complement.
CTCAGCAGCGAAGGAGGTGAAAGGATGTGAAAAGCTGGGTCAGACAAGATGTGTACCTGTAAAATGGGAGTACAAAGTAGGAGAGCTGCGTCCTCAGCATCTTCATAGGATGGTGTTCAGTCCTCCTCTGCCAAGCAGAGAAGTGAGCAGCTGATGGGCAAACAGCACTGTCCTGCCAAGGCACTTCAGGTCACTCATTGAAAGGCACAGGGCTGCGTGTTCACCTCTGAAGGAAGCCAAGCAATGCTGGTGGGGACTGCTCAGCTAATTCCACCTGAGGTGTCCCCTGAACGAGGTCCCCAAAGCTAAACTTAGCTCTAGAAGGTGCAAAAAATGCCTAGTTCCACGTTGGGTGTCTCTAACCCATACAGGGACCTTGGGCTGCTCCTGGAATAATAGACCAGAGAAAGCAGAATATATGAGAAATGTTCCCGTTTCTCATTCTATGGAGGGAAATGTTCTTATTTGAAATCTGATTGTGGTTTGAGCTATATGGACCCCATAACTATGTGAAGCTTCTCACAAACTGAAAATTCCAGGAAAATAGCACTTCAGAAACAATGCGATGGCATGCTTGAAAAGGAAGCGTACTCCTTGGACCTTGAGGCTGCCTGGAAGGTCTGACATCTGACAGGTTTATGTTTCCAAATGCTGATGAAGATTCACTTTTAACATGCACACCAGATCCTTTTTCAGCGATGCTTGTTTGTGTGCAATCACAATTCCCTCTTTTTCCAAGATCACAGAGAGTAGATGCAATAGAGAGTGCAATATTTTTGATGAATACACTAGTTTAAATTGAGGCTGAAGTAACCCTGTGACAAGCACCACAGAGTGAAGAAGTCGTAAGTGTTTTAAAATGAAAGTCCCAATTCATCAGGAACACTCATCAGAGGGATTATTTCCATGCATGAAGCTTGGCATTCATGGAAGTACCTTTTTGGATCTGGCCAGGGAAGAGTATTGATTTTGAAGAGTTTTCCATTAATCACACCGAAAGATTAAACTCTTGGCTTTGGGGGGAATCACATAAGCAAGCAAAGTATTTCGATTCTCTATAAGCTATTGCAGTGGTCCCAAAGGCCAGCTGCTTCTGATTGACTCCTGGAGTAAATGCTTCGCTGCCATTAGATGTCTGTGAGACAGGAGATGGCATGCTATAAATACTGCATGACCGTGACCACAGCAGGGTGATATTCATTCCTAAATTGGATCAAGCGAATGCTGATATGTGAGGTATGCTCTCTGCTCTCCTTGCCTGCCCCGTCTCCCACTACCCCTGCTCCGCTCCCTCTGATTGCATCTTACCATGTCTTATACTCTTTAATGCCTGGGTATTTTTAGAATCATCATCATGTTGGAGGCATGGTGATAATCATGTATGTATAGATAAAATATGTGAAACCATCTAGGTTGATAGTATGCCATCTTCTGTGGACATTTATAACCTGGTTGGAAAGGCTCCCTAAGGGAGTAACGTACGTTACTAATTAGTCCTGTTGCTAATAATAGTAATCTTCTGGTTTAAAGTGTTGGTTTCTTTAACCTGGAGCAGGTGAGAACCACCGGGGGTCCATGACATGGGGCTCATAAAGCAGCTTGAGGTGTGCACTGAAAATGTAAGTTGGAATGTGAGTCACCTGTGCATCCAGACTAATGCGCACTTTGTATGTGGGTTACTTCTCTATGGGAGCAGTACGCACGCACACATTCAGTCATTTCTGCACCTCACTCTGAAACCTGGGAGCCATGTGTGCCTGGGAAGAGTTGGACACTGTTGTCTGGAGAGCTTCCAACACACTTTGAATATTACTCACAGGAAATTATTTACCATGGCATTGGAGTAATTTGGGTTGAAAACCAGCAAATGTCTAGCAACAACTGAGAAAATGTAGGACAAGAGGAAAAAAAATAGTTATCGAGACAAAATTGCAGGTAATATTTTAAAGTATATTCTTCCTCGAGTATGACACCATTGATGTGAGCAGTTATCTTATAATTGGGATCCTGAGTGCTACACGGTACCCTAGACCTTCTTTGACATACAAAATACCCTGGACATGGAGTGCAAGCTGCCAATATCCCAAGCTATGACTCTGTGTCTGCAACTGACAGCTCTCAGATTTCTTCCTAAAGTCTCTCTGACTGTTTTGGCCATTCTTAAAATGAACGCAAAAACTTTTGCTGCTTTTTCTATCAGTTTCTGTAGCTTAAACCTCTGTTATCATTCTCATTCACTCACATACCTAAAAAATGCCAAATTCCCTGCTTTTACTGCCAATCTGGAGCCAAATTCCTGTAATCGTATAACACAACATAATTCAATGACAGATGAATTGTTGTAGGGGGTGACTGCCAAAAGAAGTATTGCTTTGCCCATTACAAAAAGAGCTTAACCACTTCTTCCACCTGACTTAAACAAATATTATATCTCTCACAATGATGCTTCACTCTACTATCACCAAAATAAGAAGTTATTATAGCCTTAATCAACCAAACGATCTCACCTTGCTAATTGTAAAGTTCTTCTACTAGTTTCTATATTAAGTATGAAGAAGAAGAAAAAATAGGACAAACATAAATTTCTAATGAGTTAGAGAAGAAACAGAATGTCCTTGGGAGCAGCTTCTCAGCTTATATCCCTAAGAAATAGTAGGGAGACTGAATAAGGAAAAGTGAGGTCATGATGGTTATTAAGGTAGGACATGGCATCAGACAAGGCCTAGATGGATGAAGTAAACACAGACCATGGCTTTGTGGAAGCAGGATGGAAAATTCAGAGAAATCAGGATTGATGTCTTCAGGGCTAGACTTGGGTTTGCTGCTTTGGTGAAGGCGTTTGAACTCGCTCATGTGGTGTCCATAAATCATGGGAAATCTGCCTCATGGGACTACTTCATAGTAGTCAGACTGTAATTTAAGCTCTATGAATGAGAGGACTAAAGAGCCAAAGAACAAAGCCCTTGGTGGTTTGGTGCTAATACCAACAGATGTGTGCGCTGCGGAGGAAATGTCCATGGATGTTGTGTGAGGGCACTTCTGGTGACAGGAAAATGTAGAACTGAACTTTGTTTCTCTGTGCTGTGGTTACAGGGACAGGCCTCTAACCTTGTGGTCAATCACTCATTTCCTGCCTATTTTGGACCCAGGGCACTGGATTGTGAACCTGGGAAACCCAGCATGGTTCCCTCTGTAGAACCTCAGCTCTTCACCCACCAGAAGATAAACTGGCATAAGTTCAATAACATGCAAATGAGGACAAATATTGTGTAGATACAGTGGCAAATAGCTTATATTTTAAAACCATAATTCCATATTGCCTGTAGATTTGATCTCTGAGGACAACAGAGGCTGTTTATGGATAGTTTGAAGAAAGCAGATTTAGCTACCTTTTCATTTACATGGTGGACAAGCAGAACCAGTATCACAGACTTTCAGGGGCTGGTTGGAGAACTGTAAGTATGTGGTTTATAAGTACAATCCTAGTCTCAGCACAGGAGGAACACGGCTGGCGACATCACAAGTTGGACCTCCTAGATAACACCCTATGAGAAGCATCACTGCCTCAGACTCCACAAAGAATGGATTGAGCAACATAGGGATCAGAGCAGAAGGCAGCGCAGCATCTTTCAGCAAAAGGATCAGATGTTATGCTACACAAGGGGTAATGGGTTTAAACCTGAACAGAAGTTCAGGTTGCATATAAGGAAGAAGTCCTTTACTGTGAGGGTGGTGAGGCACTGGAACAGGTTGCCCAAAGTAGTGGTAAATGCTCCATCCCTGGCAGTGTTCAAGGCCAGGTTGGACAGAGCCTTGGTCAGCATGGTCTGGTGCGAGATGTCTCTGCCCATGGCAGGGAGGTTGTAACTGGACGACCTTAAGGTTCTTTCCAACCCAAACCATTCTATGACTCTATGATTCTATGACTCTACACAACAGGAAAAAGAGAGCAGCCTGCAGAAAGGCATCAGCAGTGGGACTTGAAAACTGCTCTCAATTCCCAGATTAAAAGAGGGAGAAAACTTCCTCAAGATTGTTGGGAACTTAAAAGGGTCTTAACAGAAAGAAACACCTGAAGAGCTCATAAGCACTCTCTCTCCTGCAAACAATGCAAGAAGGAAAAGAACTGGCAGTGAGTCAGTGGCCAGGTCAGTGGTAGAAAGCCAAGGGCCACGGCTGTAGCAGCAAGTCATTTGTCCAAAGAGCAGAGTGTGCCCCACAGAAGGAGGAAGACAAGCAGTTTTCCAAGAACTGATCTGACTGCACTGTCAAACTCATACCCAAAAGCAGAGGGTGAAGAGAAAAAGAAGAGTCAATGGTCACTTAATGCAAAATCAAAATATCTGGAATAGAATGAACCAAATGATCAAAGATACAAAGGGAAGATTTACATTGAAAGTGGCCAAAAGTGGCCAAAGAGGGAGAAGTAATTACATTATCAGAACTGCTGCGATCTGTCTGACAGATCAGAAACAAGACCTATGACAGTCAGTGATTAGTGCCCTAACCAGCAAAGGAGATACCAGTTGGTATCTTCTACGCACCACCAATTCACACTACAGGTATCTGTAGATACGTAGAATTCACAAGTATAAAAGGTAGGGAGAGAGGATCCTTATTCTAATACATGCTGCAGGCATCATACTGCCAAAACTAAATGGCCTTAGAATTTCTAAAATTAATAGAAATTAATCTCTTTACTCAAAATGTTCCATCTAATATGAGAAATTGAGTATTAAATCTCATCTTGACAATCAAAGAACTGGCCACAGAATTAATGTTAGTGATGGCTTCGGTACAAATGGTCTTACCTAATTGGATTTCTTGTGTACAGGCAAAATGAAGTCCAGATGATTATTTTAATATAGGATACATATGCTTAATGTCTTAGAAAAGTGTTTTACGAACAGAAACAACTATAATGCAAGTAACTTAGAAAGGAGCACGTGAAAATATGATTCTTAATTGATTTTTTTAAATATTTGTCTTGATAAAGCCCCCAAAACTCCATAATCCTGCAGTCAAGGAAGAGTCAAAACTTTTGAAAACCTTGCTTAGAAGTAAATTCAAATAGTCCATTCATGTTTGAATATACACAGTTTCTGTTGACAATAGAAACAAAAGATCACTTCAGAAGTTTTGAGCAAAGGATAAAAAAAATCAACTCAGTATACAGTAAAAGAGTGGAAAACTGGCTAAAACAGCCAATCTCAGCATTAGAAGAATGACAATTTATGGTCGAAGCTGCACAGGGATTGTCACCATGCTGTTATGCATTGGGTGCTGAGGTGCTGGCACAGGGTGCCCAGAGAAGCTGTGGCTGCCCCATCCCTGGCAACGTTCAAGGCCAGGTTGGATGGGGCTCAGAGCAGCCTGGTCTATTGAAGGATGTCCCTGCTCATAGCAGTGGGATTGGAAGCAGATTATCTGTAAAGGTCAATTCCAACCTAAACCCTTCTATGATTCTGCCAATGGAAACAAAAAAACGCACCAAGTCCCCACAAAGTTATTCTGTGCTGCAAAGTCTGAAGGGCAAGTTAACAGAAGGGCAGGTTAACAGAAGGGCAGGTTAACAGAAGGGCAGGTTAACAGAAGGAAGGCAGAGTGGTGATATTAAGCAAACACATTTGTATTTTTAGATGAACCTGGATGGACAAGATGCCTTTTATCATGACTGAATACAGATGCTATATTTAGAGTCAGAGGCTGTGAGATGTTCTCACAGGCACAGGCACAATTCTATGGAAAACTGACTTGGAAAAGCAGTAGCAAGCAGTAGCAGATATTTAGTTGGCCATGGCAGCAATGATGATGCAGTGATTAGAAAGGCTAAATGGGAGTGAATGTCCATGCTGGATGTGAATTGTCTTGGGGTCTTCCTGTTTGGGGTCCAGAATCCAAGCACGTGTGGATAAATTTGGGCAGGAATAGTTGACTCTAACATGTGCCTGAAGGATTAAAGTGCTTTGGGAAAAGTCACCAATAAACCCATCTATGTCTCTTATGAAAAACATGGAAGGTGACTGAGGAGTTTGATCGCTGTCTAGTGGTCTGACACTGAAGGAGCTCAGTTTGCTGGACAAAGGCACAGGAGCCCAACCACGGGGAGCTGAGGTCAGAGAACTTCAGAATAGAAGCTGGGTGTGAAGTTTCTCCTGGTGCTGGAAACTGGCAACTGGGACAGCCTACAAAAAATATGCTCTATTTTTCATTGCTTCTTGTTTTTGAAGTCTTTAAATGAAGACTTTCAAGAAGATAGTCCTGTTGGAACAGCCCTCTGGGAAGCTCACATCCCACCCTTGCGAAGGGGTTGTACCAGGAGCCTAGGATCATAAGGTTCTGGCCATTTAAGCCATAAATTTGCAGTCTGGACTGTAATCAAACACATCTTTGTAACCCCCTGGCTTGAAAACACCTTGGCATTATTATCTCAAATATTCTATGTAAAGAAATGTCTAGGAAGGAAAATTAATCGCAAGTAAGCAGACACCAATTATTTTGTTGTGATTAATCTGAATCCCAAATCCATTCTCTCTGGCTTCCCTGGGGCTTGAGTGATGGTGACCTTGCCCCACGGAGTCAGTTGCTCAGATTTAAACCAGGAGTGCAAAATTAGTGACCAGCCTTCCCCGCACTGAGAGTGTCTGGTTGCAGCCTGTGCCATATGTGCATTCCATTTCAAGGGGGCCTGCGAGAACAACTTTGAGGACATCTGTTAGCAGCACAGTCCCAAGGGAACGCTCACGAGTCGCTTGTGAAACGGCCCATTTCCATTTTGAAAATCCTCTGCTTTTTCTATGAGATAGGGGATTTTCTATGCAGTTTGTCAGGGTTAACTGTGCTGAGTCCAACTGCACCGGCTTTGCCACTCCACCCATAACCCAGTCCTTAGGAGGAAACAGTCCATCTTTACTAGTCCAGTTTGCATTTCATTCATTCATTTTCCATTTGTGCTGCAGGTGTTGTAAGGCCTGGTGATATCTCCAGTCTCCCACCAGGATATTTTACAAAGCAGGAAATATTTTAAGTTCATCACTAAAAGGGCTTGTCCATCCCAAACCCCTTCTGAGCTTCACAAACCAAGTATTTTCTAGGCCCGGTTTTTAGAGGACGGTCTTGAAAGGCTCATGGAAAACGTCAGCTCCCTCATCGTTTGAAATCAGACTATCTCAGAGCTCAGTCAAAATACTGGGTGATCTAAAACCAGATAACCACCTCTCCCCACAAACCCTGCATCAAGGCAAGTTTGCTATTGACAGCTCTTTAGTGCCCCCTCATGATGATTTGTGCCTGACAGCATAAGCAACAGCATGAGCTTTCCGCTAGCTCAGGAGTGGGGTTTGATGTGCAAACTTGTGCGCTTCTGCACTATAGGTGACCCTTTGTAATGAGATACGCATATTCACCCCCACCCCATTACAGGAACAGAGCACAATGCTTTTGTACGATGCTGCTGTTGCGAAAGAGCACGAAAAAGCAAACCGTGTAGGGTTCCATCATGTTAAATTTTGTCAAATCCAGATTAGAGGAGAAGCTCTCTTCTAATTCACTGTAATCAGTATTATTTCCATTGCCCCAAACTGCCTAGCTTTTGGCTTAGAAAAATGAGAGTGACATCCTAAGCCTATGGATTCTGATAACAGTACTTCTGTTGACTTCAGTAAGTTTAGGGTTTTGCCAGTGACTCAAAGTACCTTGTAAATTGCAGACAAAGAGGGGAGAACGAAAGGGGAAGGTCTACAACAGGAGCTGACCTGGCTTTATTCAATTTAAACATGTTTATGCCTAAGATTTGTAGATATACGTGTGTGTGTGTGCGTGCTTGCCAATTAAGCAAAACAAAATGGAATCTCCTGCGAACCCACTTACTTCATACATTTGTGAGAAGTCAGCTGGGGGGTGGTGGTTAGCAGAGCTCGCTGAAGATTTCCAGGGAAATAAAAGTATCTATAAATATTAAGACCTTTCTCTGACCGCTCCCAGTGCTGGTGCTGATGAGATGCTGAGAATGCATTTAAAAACTCTCATCAGAAGCAGCTTACAACAAACAATCCCCTCTTTACTTCGTTGTTGTTCCTCCATGCTTTGGACATTGCATCAACCTCTCCAGCTAAAATCAGTTCTAAGCACAAGGCCCCCATTGACCAGAAAACTGCTTGAACATTTCAAGTGCTGTTACTGCTCTACAAAGAATCAAGTAATTCTAGCAATCACTGCTACATCTTACCAAAGGTGCTGCTGTTACAGAGTCTGGCATGCCTGAGGGATGGGCGCCTTCCAGAGGGACCTCGACAAGCTCAGGAATTGTGCCCATGTGAATCTCATGAGGTTCAACAAGGCCAAGAAGGTCAGGGCAACCCTCAGTATCGATAAAGGCTGGAGGATGCAGGGATTGAGACCAGCCCTGCCAAGAAGGACTTGGGACACCAGCAGATAAAAAGCTGGGCATGAGCGGAAAATGTTCACTTGCAGCCAGAAAGCAAATCACATCCTGGGCTGCATCAAAACAGGTGTGACCAGCAGGTCGAGGGAGGGGATTCTCCCCCTCTACTCTGCTTCTGTGAGACCCCACTTGCAGTACTGCATTCAGCTCGGGGGCCGCCAGCATAAGAAGGACATGGACTTGTTGAAGCAAGTCCAGAGGAGGCCATGAAGATGCTGTAAGAGCTGGAGCAGCTCTGCTGCGAAAACAGGCTGAGAGTTGGGGTTGTTTAGCCTGGAGGAGAGAAGGCTCCTGGGACACCTTATTGCAGCCTTTCAATACTTAAAGGGAGCTTATAAGAAAGACAGGGACAGATATTTCAGTAGGGCCTGTTGTGATAGGACAAGGGGTAATGGTTTTAAACGAATAAGAGAGTAGATATAGACTAGATATAAGGAAGACATTTTTTACAATGAGTGTGATGAAGCACTGCCACAGGTTGCCCAGAGAGGTGACGGATGCCCCATCCCTGGAAACAACCAAGGCCAAGTTGGATGGGGCTTTGAGGAACCTGATGTAGTTGAGGACGTCCCTGCTCATTGCAGGGGGGGGTTGGACTAAATGAACTTTGAAGGTCCCTTCCAGCCCAAACTATTCTATGATCTCTTTGTCCATATTTCAGACATCAGTCACTGTATTTTAGACATTAAACTGGTCGTTTTTGGCCCAAAGAGCTTGGGTGGTTCCAGTAATTTTATTTCCAGTGAGAATACAAACTGACCTGTTACAGATCACAAGTAAAGAACTTACTAGAAACTCTGTTCTCTTTCACAAAGATACCATCGTCTTTGTGAAATGGGCCAAGAAGCAGAGATTACCTTCTCAGGAAGGGCTTTCGTAGCAGTTTAGCTGCTAAAATCATGTATCTATAATCATGGTAAAAGCAGTCATCTGTTTTACTACTGACACTTCTCTGTCATTTTTGAATTTGCCAATATCCCTTAATGAGAAGCAGGTAACATGGAGGGAATAATGAAGTACGTCTGAATAGTAGGAGACTATAAGTACTGGCAAACTTAGCCAGTAACAGAAGCAGTAGGTGAAAATCATTTAATGTGGCTGTTTCTGTGCCATAAACAAGATGCTTTCTGGGGAAAGGCCTTTAAATACATAATACAGTGTAGGGGAAAGTCTCTGGAAACAGGAAATCAGAAGTCTGCAAAATCCCCATCAAAAAAAATGAACCTGACACACAGCTCAACACGACTTGATGGGAAAATTAGAGCTCTTGAATCAGAAGATACCCGTCTTGAAGGTTTTCCAGTCTTTTTAACTTGTGACTCCTTTTCCTAAACAACAGCTCCATTTATACTTGGTTCTCAAGGCCTTTCAGATGGAAGAAATATAAAAGCCTTTAGATGGAGGACTGCTGAGCTGAGCTGCTGATAGGGAATCATGCAATGTCTAGCACAATACAGTGAGCCTGAGGAAATGCTGCATAGTAGCTCAGAAGAGGTAAGAGCTGAATCACAGCTTGATCCTGCTTTCCCACTGGGCTGCAATCCTTTATGGAGTAATTGTACGTATGCCAATGGGATTGCAAGAGACGGGAATTCGGCATGGAGATCTTAACAGAGCAGTGGTTCTGAGACAGAGCTGCGAGATGTGTTTATTCCTAGGAAAGTGACAAAACTAATTCAAACCAGCTTCAGTTACAGAGCAAGTGAAAACAAGGATTCCAAAAGTGCTGTGCTGGCAGCTTGTCTCTGCAACACACGGGGCACATAAACCTGGAAATAACGGCTCAGCGGCAGTATTCTGTGCTGAGCCTTTCAAAACCCCACTGAGCAGGAGACAGAGCACACCCCAGCTGTCAGAGCTTCCTCACAGCCTTCAGCACTTCCAACACATCTCAAGGTTCTGTCAGTTCTTTAATTCCTTATAAAAAATATTAAGCATCAGTCCTGCTAAGAAACTCTTGTTCTGCAGGGTATGGGAAGGGAAGGTTCATGGGCATTCTTTACTCTGTTGCAACCGACCCTTTATTTCGTGTTCTCTTCACCAGTTTCTAGTCCGTGACAATATTCGGTCTCATACATTAGGGTAATTGTTTCCCAGATTGCCTCCTGCGAAGCACTTTGTCCTATGCCTCTTGAAAGCCCAAGAAAGTCACATCCACTCTCCTGGCAACGTATTAAAGAATACCCTCTAGTAGATTAGAGAGACAATTTCCCTTCAGTGAATCCAGACCAAGTCGTCCCCATTCTGTCATATTCATCCAGCTGAACTTCTGGTTTTGATTAGTTTCAACCAATGCAGCTGGCACTGGAGAAGGGCTCGCTGGTCCACATCTTAGGATCAGCTCTTTCTAAGCTACAGATATGACATAATGAGAGGCAGAGTATTTTTGTTAGCAGCTCGGCTCCTTTCTGCTTAAATTCCTCCGGTTCTCTTGGGACATATACCTTTCATTCCTAGCAGCTTGTGGCTCTTTAGCTTGTTCAACACCTCGTGTTTTAATATCTCACTGTCTACGATTTGAGCCTGAAAAAATACATTTGGGGCCAATATTTCCCAGCATTCTCTGTGGTGCAGACTGATCTTAATAAACCCTTTAGCTCCGCTGTAAAGGTCTTTATGCTCCTAAATACTTTGTTGTCACCTTGGAGCTCTAGGGAGTCTCTCAGAGGCTTCCTGTTCCTGATGTGGGGAAGCTTGACGCCGCTGTCTATCTTCTCCTCTGAAAGCACCATTCCACGTTGTATGTGAGTTTGTATGTGTGGCTCTATAAGACTGCATGTCCATTTCCTGATGTTTGGCATGAGGCACACTGCTCTCTTCATCCACAGCATGAGGCTCAAATACGTACTCCTAAAATGCATGGGGCACAAGCAAAACTGGGACTCCATAAGAGGCTGGACATAGCCAGGTTCTGCTCTGAGATGAATAAAGAAATCATTCACATCTCCAGTCACGGCTTCTTTTGAGTGCTTAGTTACCACAAAACAAAATGTCAGTCTCCTGAGGGTCGCTTGCTAGGATGCCCGGTTTGAGGAACTGCGTCCTCTGGAGAAATTTCCTTTGTGCTGATAACGCTGAGACAGCAATTTCTTTCAGAATGATCTCAAAGTGAACGGCACATTCTTCCACAGGCTCATATCAGTTACAGCAGACAGCAAAATACAGAGAAAAACAGAGCACCACCAGGGTGAGCAAGCTGGACAGTACAGGTAAACTTGGGTTTCAACTTAGATGAAGTTCAGGTTAGATATAAGGAAGAAATTCTTTACTGTAAGGGTGGTGAGGCACTGGAATGGGTTGCTGAAGGTAGTTGTGAATGCTCCATCCCTGGCAGTGTTCAAGGCCAGGTTGGACAGAGCCTTTGGTGACATGGTTTAGTGTGAGGTGTCCCTCCCCATGGCAGGGGGTTGGAACTGGATGATCTTAAGGTCCTTTCCAACCCTAACTATTCTGTGATTTATATGATTCTAAGCTCTGGAGGGGAGTTGGAGCCCCTAAAACCTGTTATTTCTCTATAACGAGAAGAGGTATTTGGCCACCAAGAGCTCAGGATATTCATTTTGCAAATAACTCCTGTTCTTGCTCCCTTCTTTATGGGTACACATTTCCCTGCCTGATTTCAGCAGACGTTGTGTATAACGGAGAGGATGCAAAGTGTGGGTGTTTGTTCAGAAGAGCCAGTGTTTGTCCCCGTTGAATGCTGAAGGTTTCATGCAGAGCAGCTGTCCTGACCTCCCCTGGTGGGTGAGACAATAGATGTCTTATGTCTCTCAGATAGGAATTTATCTGCCCTATGAATGTCTTCAGAGCAGCTATCTGCAGTGTGGCTCTCCCTGTGCTATCACAACTTAAAAAGCAGCTCAGATGCATGAACCACGCACTCAGGAGAGATTAGATAACATTGAATGGCACTATTTACAAAGCCAAAATTGCACAGACTTGGAAACTGAAAACCATAAGAAATGTGGAGAAAATGTCTGTAGGTGCAGTCCAGGCCAAAAGTACAGAATAAAGTATTATTCTGACCCAGCTTTCCTTTTCTAATTATTAAAATCATTTGTGTTTGTATTATTGGAAACTGAACCCTTCCTTCAGAATGTTGATAACCACTGGACAGGAATTGCTAATGATGAGCTGCATCCTTACTCAGATGGGGCAGGAACCCATCACGAGGGACAGTAACTTCAGGCTCATGTCAAAAGTTGTTCGTGTTCATATCCTGTCTGTACTGGGTTGATGGGCACTGGCTTGGCATTGGCTCAGGCAGTGGTTGCCATATCCTTGCTTCAAGGGTTAAATTGGCATATCCTGGACCTTTCAGACCCAGGCTTATCCCACAGTCCATTTATCCACAGCCTGGCCCTCAGCACCTGGGCCATGCACTTCTCTGTAACCACTGGATTATTCTCAGTACTCTTTTCAGTCACTTTCTGCCCCCATCTAATCTCCAGGAGCTGGGGATGTGAGGTGGCTGCATTGCCATGCTAGCCACAATGAGGACAGATCTACCAGGTCAACCCTGTGTCAGGCTTATTTTTCTGTGCCTTCTAATCAGTTGCCTTCACACTCGTCATTGAGACAGCAGGTAGGAACGTGCACAGATGTCTTGATAAATAAACACAGATCAGATTGAAATGTAATTGTTCAACCACTATGACTTGCCTCTCTGGTTTTCAGTGTCCCTAGTTAGATGTGATTTGTGACAGTCAGTGTAGATGTAATCTTTTACACTGATTTAGCAATTTAGCAACCTTGCATTGATCCCACACATAGGTATTGTCATATGCAGATGGTGCAGACTATCAGCTTCTCTGCCTATTTGAGGGCTGACACCCAAATCCTCAGTAACACACCATCACCTTCCCCAGTCATGCTCTTGTAATAATTTTCCTGGCTTATATCCTGTCCCAAATTATAATTGAAAATGGGTTCAGTTGATTTTCTGTTTCCAGGTTTTCTCTTCATGCATCTTATATACTGATCTCATCTCTCCAGCTTGTATTGGCATGTGAGTAAACCTGGAGGATCAGAAAATCAGCTGAACCACATCTTCCACCAGTCTCCTTGGGCTCATCCAGGCAATGCTGCACTATGGCAAGTATCTTTTTGTTTCAGTATTTTGTTTCAGATGATGACAAATGTAATGACTGGTAGGAGAGGTTTGCTGCCATCTTGTACCATGGAGCATCTTTGGAAACAATCTGGGCACAGCAGCACTCATCAGTCACAGTGCAGATGGGTTTTGAGCCCATTATATCAGACTGGAGCACTGTAGATACATGCTGTGAAGAGGGAACCTTTCTGTGTTTAATTCATGCCATCAGAATGAAATGAAATGAAACAGCATGTTGGTAATGGCATTTGGCATTATACTGGATTTAAGTAATCTTTCTGGGGAAGAGAACATATTTTTTACTTCATTTTAAGAAGAGCAAGGAAGCGAACTAATTCTTTACATTTTGAGGTGCCTTTCTGATTCATTGTTCTATTCAAATTGAGCTTTAAAGTCTCATTATTTCTCTAGCTGCTCTGCCTGTTAAGCTTTGCCTGTCATGGTTTTGTGCAGCGCAGTGGAGCTTACAAAACCTGATTTAACTACATTTTGAAGGAGACCCAGATTGCAACCAAAGAGCTGCCACCTTCACACAGCCCCCAGTCAGCTTCCAGACTGAGAACATCACCTTTTACCTCTGCAATGTAGGTCCATGTAGGAAAAGATGAAGCTGATGATGCAGCGTACAGTTCCCTCAGCTGCCGCAATAATGAAATGGTATTTTGATGTCATTAGCAGCTTGATCCTCAGAACTGACCTTCAAAGATACACAAGGTTCAACCTCCGCTGCCCAGATAATGAGCTGAAGAATAATAACGCAAAATAAACATTTACAAACCATTTCTTTCTTTACTCACCACACTCCCTGACCTGATGCTAATCCATGGCGCGGGAGGACACAACAGTGTCTTCCACAAATGCAAGTGGCTTTTATAGCAGGGGTAGCGAATTGACTCTAACAGAGTCACCAGCAGGGATAAGCTGAGATGCTATCACTGTCAGGCTCTTTTCTAAAGCAATTTGACAGTGTCAACACCTAAAAATGCTGTGGCCTGGTGCTCTGGACTTTTGGGAAGGAGGCCACCCTGCAAATATAACTTTGCATTTAGTGGTATCCCAGAGGGAAGTCTTCTTCTGGGAAGAGGTGATGTTGCTGAAGAGAGACCCTAATGCAGCTGGGGACAAAGCCAAGTCAGCAGCAACCCTATGGGCAATGCAGCCTTGTTCTGTCCTCTGGTGCCAGCTGGCTGCCAAGCACCTGTTTGCTGGTAGCTCTTGAGGACCACAGCCCATGGGACTATACAACTATAGCAGTATCTCTTCACCTCTGCTACGCAGGTAGAAGAGGCATGATGGCACGTGATGAGTCTGAACAGATTTGCAGATGTCTGCCTTGTCATTTTAACAGAGACATCTTCCTCATCTTGCTGAACATACCTTTTGCTAATGGAAGCACTACTAATAAAGACAGGCGGAGAGAGCTGGGCTTTTTCAGCCTGCAGAAGAGAAGGCTCCAGGAAGACCTTAGAGCAGCTTCAACTACCTAAAGGTCCCTACAAGAAATATGGAGAAGGACATATTTCACCAGCATGTAGCGACAGGACAAGGGGGAACGGCTTTAAACTGAAAGAGGGTAGGTTGAGATTGGTTATCAGGAAGATCCTTACTGTGAGGGTGGTGAGGCACTGGCACAGGTTCACAGAGTTATGGCTGCCCCATCCCTGGCAGTGCTCAAGGCCAGGTTGGATGGGGCTTGGAGCAACCTGTTCTACTGGAGGGTGTTTGTGCATGTGGCAGTGGGTTGGAACTGGATGAGCTTAAGGCCCCTTCCAACCCAAACCATTCTATGACTCTATGATTCTATGTGGAAAATAGAGAGCTGGCTCCTGTCACAAGACCTTACATACTCTTCTCATCATCCTTGGATCTAGCTCAGTTTTGCTCCACTCCAGAGGCCATGAACAAAAGTACTTATAAACACAACTGTGATTCAGATATCAGGATTTAACAGTATTTTCTAGGTCCTTCACTCCCATACCAGAAAGCTCACATCCTTTCCAAGTCTCCTGTTCTTCCAGTGCCCGCTCTTGAGTGCTTTGCTACTCAGTACATAACAGTATTGATTTATGTGCCCTCTCTGCACCCTCTCCCTGGAATGACTTCTGCCTAGCGGTGTTATTTAAGCAGGTCACTTATTTTTGAAGCTTCCATTCTCAGCCTCCCACAGTCCTGCCCAGGTAGAACTGGCCAGGGTTCAGGGAAATGCAGTATTTTTCTTAGGGACAGGAAAGATTTGTAACACAAATTAAGTGTTACTGAGATATGGGTCTTTGATTTGAAGAAAAATACGTTTATTCAGCCACAAATCTGCCTGTCGACACGTTACGCATGTAGTAAATCAGACTTTGCAGAATTTTATTGCTAATAAAAGCATCCACAGGTGTATTTCAAAGGTTGGTATGCTTTACATCTCCCCAAAAGAGAGACAAATATGAAGTTTCAGTCTTGTCTCTGGAACACTATCTGCCCTCCTGACAGTGCAATTCCTGCGCTCCTGCTCAGCCCTGCTTTCTCTGTTGCCGTTGCAAAGATCTTCCCTCCCTCTCCTATTGAGAGGGATCACAGTTGACTTGTGTTTAATCCAACAACTAATTACTTCCAAAATGAGGTTGTATAAACACAGTCAGTGGCAGCACAAGGCATTTGTGTCTAAGTAATGAGCTAAACAGCAAAGCCCCCACCCTCTCCAACCCTCATCATCTCCTTAGCAGGGATTGTATCAGGAGCTTGCAGACACTGTATGTCAGGACATTCACAGTATGCTTGGATTTTACCCCTCAGTTCATTTCCTAATAAATTCAGCCTGATCAAAGCATTTGCAGCTTGTATTAGAGTTTACCAAGCACTCACAGCCAGGATATGGCTCACCTTCACGCCATCTTTCCCCGACTCCTGGGTGCACAAACCCCCTTCACTTGCGTGCCACTGTAGTTTCACATGACGTTTTGGGATTATAATAAGAGCTGGTGAGACCTTGGTTGTTCCTGTGCCTGCTTTGCCCAGCCTCACTGCCTGCCTTGCTTACAGCCAAGGGGAGGACAGTGATACCTCTGCCAGACCCAGTGCTCTGTCAGTAGTGGAGTGAGCAGACACAGCAGTGTCCCCACTTCCATCAGCCTTGGGTCAAACCCAGACCTGCTACAGGCAGCCTCAGTCTGCAGAACTGATCCTCCCTTCGTGTCTATTTTGTCTCATAGAGGGCCTCCTGCTTTGCCAGTCCTCTCTCAGTGCCTCACAAAGTGCAGGATTTTCAGCTGCTGTCTCCTATTTTTATGCACACAAGATCAGATGCTGTGCATCAGGTAGTGACAAAGCAAACCCCCACCTCCAGCCTGGGCAGGCTCCATGCCTGTACTGAGCATGCTGGAGATCTGCACACGGGGCAGGCAGTAACTTCATCTGACCTCCCAGTGCTGCTGGAGCAAAGACCCTTTGGTGCTTAAGATGGGCAAAGTGCAGAGAGTCTCTCCCAGGGCTCTGAATAAGGCACCCCTTGTTCTTCTGCTTGACCTCTGGTGGTGGTGTCTGCAGGTACATTTAGGCTTTTCTTACTTAGACATAGTTAGAGGTTTTCCATGCCCCTGGGATGTCCTGGATGAGGAGGGTGGGGGGGACCACTGTGTGCCCAGGTGCAGGGGCAAGGGAAGCGCTCTGCAGTCCTGATAAAGCTTCCTTGCTCACTTTACACACCTCTGTCTTGGTGCAATCACTCTGCTCACAGACCACACTGCAGGCTTTTAACCCTGAGAAACTCTGCCCCTGAGGGAACAGGAGGTTTGAAAACCAGCACTTGTGAAATGGGGTAGCAGAGCCCAAACGGCACCATCTTCCTCACCCTCGGGAGCTGCGGCATGTGCTGAACACACTCACCTGGCAGCTGGCACGATGGGCTGAGCTGCTCCTAGGGCTTGAATTAGTAAATCTGCGTTTCCCCCATGGTCATGGCTGTTCTTAGGTAGTCTCAAGCTAACAAGTGTTTGTGCAAGGGTGCAGACCTTCACTTTAGCATGGACATGTCCTTAAACATGAAGCACATGGGACCTGAGTTACAGGTAGGTCTGACTGCAATTAAGAGAGGAACAGCAAGGTGCTGCTGCCAATTTGGGAGGGATTTATGTTCTGTTCTTTTGTGTACATCTCACAGTATATTTGCTCAGGCACTAAGTGACAGTCCTTTTGCTTAATAGGGGAAACATAGGACAATCCCACTAACAAATGACACACATAGGCATGCACACAAGTCTGGTGATTCAGAAGTGCTAATTCCTCCAGACTTAGGAAATGATAAGCAAATTATAAGCAAACAGGAGGAAAGACAAAGACAGAAGGCTAATGGAAATCAATGAGTTTTCAAGCCAAAATAATCACAGTCCCACAATCAATAAGGAAGATAACATTGGCTAAAATCCCTTCCAACACTGTGGCATAGTGAAAGCTCCAATTAGAAATGAAAAATTGCCATATGTCAAAGCAGGAGAGGAGAAGCAGACCAGAGCTGGTAAGAAATGCAGAGTTCTGAATCTAGGAAATAGGTAATGTATGACAAAAATGTCAGGGAAAACAAGGGCTTCTAAAAAGTATGCTGAGAACAAAGACCACCTGCTGGCCCAGAGGATGGAGATCTCAGTGCAGAAGTAGACAACAGCAGGAAGGTGATTTCTCCAGTCCCCCTTTCCCCCCCTCACGTTACAGCCCCACTTAGGAGGTTTTCCATCCTCTGCCCCTGCTGTTGGACCAGGGAGGCTTCCTTTGCTTTGGGCCCTGCTGAACTCTTCGTGCTGTTTTGCATCTGGGCCAGCAAAGAACACCAGATTTCCCCACAGAGAGGCACGCTTGGCTCCCCCTGAGGGATGGGAACTATTTACACCCTCTACAAGTGACCTGTTTTCCTTTGAACACAGACAAGCTGAGGTCTTGATTCACTGTGTTTTTACGGTGCGACATTTTATGTGCTAGTCTGCCAAGCCCTTTGTCCACCAACCACATTAATACAGGCAGGGGACAGTAACCATAAGACATAAGCACCATGGAGACCGTTCATCTGCATGGCTGCTTTTACAGTCCTTATCCCACTCAACCTCTCTTGAAACGCCTTTGAGCACAGCCACAGAATCTAAGCCTGCCAAAACATAGATAACTCTTATTTATTTGAAATACAGCTTTTGCTTCCCTTTTACTCCCCATATCATAGCAGTGCACAGCACGTGCCTAAACCAGCTTCTTTTCTCCATTGTACACTCTTAGTTTGGCAGTGTGCGAAGGGCTCTGCTCTCCCTGCGTTATTCTCCTACCGAGTGTGCGTGTGCAGAAATAAGGCACAGCAGAGCTTCTGGCAACTGTGGATTTCAAACTGAAACACCCAGGCCGGTGTCTTCACAAGCTCCAACTCCTGCAGGAGGCAGTGCCCACTAACAAGCTCCCAGCAGCTTTTTCCCAAGGTTCTGCAGTCAGTGACAGGCCCATGCCTGCAAGAATCCCCTCCCTGTGTGAAGGATAAAGGCAGCCGCAGGGAATGTCTTAGTTACAAGGTTGGTGCATGACTTATCACGACAGTGACATTTCCCAATGGCCTTCAGCCATGAACCAAAGCCACCAGCCAGGTCTCCAGCACTCTTCTGTGGCCAGTGCATCTCCCTCTGCCCTGGAGGCTGTCCCACAACAGCAGCTCCTCCTGCCCAGCAGGTTCCTGGTGCCCAACAAAATGCAGGCAGCTCAGTGGGAGCCTGCAGGGTGTGACAGACATCCCGACAGCACCCCTCCAGCCTTCACTCCGACCCCACAAACATGATTTTAAAGCTTATTATTGCTTTTGCTGAGAGTCTGATTTAACTTTGTGGTGGCACATGTTCCTCCCTGCAACCCACCAAAGGACTCCTCTGTGAACAGTCAAGCTCGCCTCTATTTTATCCTTTTTCTCTCTCCTGAAAGAGAGAGAAAGAGTGTTGGAAGCAGAGATTTCCACTCCACATACATTGCTTATCTGCTGCGTGTAACAGGCCTTTGGATATTGGATCAGCTCCTGATAAAACATGAATGGATTTCCCATCCCACACCTGAAAGGTTCTTGGCATGATTCATTGAGTACACATGGACTCCTCTGGTGCGGTGAGTGCAGCTACAATATAAACCAGCTGTGGCCCAGTTTGGAAAAATATCCATCCATGTTGTCCAGGAATGACTGCAACTGGAATATCTTTAAATAACTAAAGTGATCCATCTGATCTGCAGGCTGCAGCAAACTGCTCTTCCAGGCTGGGCTATACTTAGTGGCCACCATCTTACCCTGTTAACAGGATCTATTATAATTGATATTAAAAACCAGTGAAGCTGCTCTTTAAACACCTTCCACCAAGACATGCCTCTGTCTGAAACCATGGAAAATGCAGACGTGTTGGGCATCACATTGAAAGGTGCAAGGAAGGCAAACCAAGAAATGCTGAATCCAAGATGCTGTTAATGGTTGCTGGAAGCAAATCCCAGATAAGACACCTTTCAGTCTCCAGATGTGACAGCGAAAGCTGGAGCTACAAACAAGGCTCTGTGTGACCTTCAGTTTTAACCTGCATTTTGGAAAGAAGGAACTCCTCCATTTGTCAACAGGCTGAACCGCATCACAGGATGCCTGAATCCATCACTACAGAACCGAAACAAAGCTGTTGGCCAAAGCTTCTCCAAGAGGTAAAGCTACTCCACTGTCTGCACGTTAAAAGGTAAAGGGCAGCTTCTTGTTCACCTGCTGATTGCTACTGTAGGCCATACAATCCTTTTGATAGCAGCTAAGCAGGTCTGGACTCGGCGTACGATGCTTGACAGGAGAGCTCTCCCACACGCAGGACCGCAGGTGACCTGCCAGTGTTCCTTTTAAGTCAACAAAAAGACTTCTAGTGAAGGGGGAAGTGGTGAATCAACTCCTTGGTTTGCTTTGCTCATGTGTGCAGCTTTTGCTTTCCTATTAAACTGCCTGTACCTCAACCCACCAGTTTTCTCACTTTTACCCCTCTGACTCTCCCCCATCCCATCAGAGAGGGTGAGCAAGCAGCTGTGTGGGGCTTAGCTGGGGCTAAACCATGAGGAACCCTCTGGGGTTACTTCTAGGAGAAAAAAGCCTAATCCAAAGGGTCTGCCTGCAGCCAGGCTGCTGAGGACGTTGTGTGGCTCCCTATGTGTTTGAGCAGACAGGCAGAAAACTTGCAAACCCTGAGCCCAGAGGTTCTCTTCTCCACTTTCCTTCGGAGCCTGAAAAGGCAGTGTTTCCTGTTCATCATTATCTGCATACATGAGTGAAGGCAGCACCCAGGTAAGTGATGTATTTTGTGCAGGAGAAAAGAAGGAGTTAACAGCAAAGAAGTGGCTTTTAATATAATCCTCTTTCATCCACAGATCCTACCTCCATCCTACAGAGACAGGCTTGAGGACCATGGGGTCTAACATGTAAAGCTGCACCACCACTGCTCACCACTGACTGCTGACAAAACTCACCACATCTTTTTCCTAGCGAGGAGACCTGACCCCACTATCAAGTCTCCCTTTGAGCCAGGCCTAGGTCAGAAGACAGATCAAAACTGAAAACAGACCTTTGTGTAGCTCAGGTCAAGGCTTGATGTTTTTTGCTAGTTCTGTAGACATTTGTAAGAACAGGCCAGTGCATGTTTTACTCTATGGTCGTGTAACAGGTATGTTAGTGTAGCTGTGGCCAAAGGCTTTGCTTACTGCTGTGATTCTTGGCTTAAAAGCACAGGAAAACAAACCTGAATGTTTCCAGGAGCTGAACTGTGCCTGGTGGAAGAGCCATCCACTTTGCAGCCTTTGCTGGGCTTGCTGATAGGTCAGCAGGAAGCACAGAGCCCTTCCCTGGTTGCAAAGGGTCAGCTAGAGACAAGAGGAAATCTAATTTGTCAATCACCATCCCCTCACCCACCCTGCTGCAGGACCAGGTCTGGACTAGCTCTCCTTCACATCCCACCTGTGATGCTCAAGCAGCAGCCCCTGCCCCTGTGGACATTAATGGCCATTTGCAAGCCTAAAGCAGATTCTGCTGCGAGACACCAGCCTGCTTTTCCTCTGCTGCTCCCTGACCAGCTTGCTGAAGAGGTCAGTGCCTTTAGACAGGAGAGCAGTGGAGATCCACAGGATAATAAGAGGCTTGTAACTGAGGTGCAAATGAAACTCAGGTGTTCAAGCCCCATCCACTGCTCTCCACATCATTTAGCCGCACTCACACTGGTGCAAACCAGCATTGCAGGGCACAGGCAACGCAATCGGCATCTCCTTTTAACCAAAACTGATTGAAACAAGATTTACTATACCTTTATTCCTTTGTCCTATCATAGATTTAAAAAGAATAAATTTCATTTGCCACAAAAGGAGTGTAGAGGACAAAGAATTTTCATTTACGTGAAGGTTTAGAGAGCTTTCAGAGCAAACACAAAATCCAATTTCCTTCCAGTTTTTCAGCTACAAAAAAAAACCAAAGAAACCCAAAATGAGATACACCAAAGGCTGACAACTGATGAAAGGAATTACAGCAGTCCCCAGTGTAAGCAGAACAAGAGGCACTGCCCACCTCATTGATACAGAACAGACTTAGATCAGGCTTGAACCCCAAACTGCACCGTACCCACACCGTGGGGATGGGATCCTGTGCTCTGCCGTGTCCCAGGAGCACCTTAGGCATCCGGCAGCAGCCTGGGCAGTGGCTACTGCACAAACCCCATCCTCCCAATAATTGAGTGCAAGGAAACAAAACCATTTTTGGAGTGATTTGGCCCCATCAGTTTTCCCACCTGGTTCCACTTCTGATGATTTTGTGGCTTTTTATACTCCTTTCACTATTCCAGTTCTGATACATATCCTTATTTCTTCAAGTAATCTGTTGTCTGGGGCATTATTCTGAACAGTCGCAATCTAGACACCACATTTCCCTTTTCTAAACCTCCCGACGCTGCTCACTGCTCCTGTTTATGCCTAATGCTGTCAGTTGCACAGTAATTCCATCAGGCACGCGCTGGTTCCTTGCACACACATGTAAATCATGTCCTTCTGCGTGTGCCACTCACAGGGTAATTAAAATGTTGCAGTTTTCCTCCAGCCAGACGACGGTCTGCATGTCTTTCTTAGACAAAACATCTCTTTTTTGGGTTGTTGTTGAGTGCCCCTTGCATATTGGGATCATTTCTGAATAACTGGATGAGAAGAGAAAATTGCCAAGAGCCACAAAGATAGGAAAAGGCAGACAGAAAACTTGCAGAGATTAGGAGAGCGCTGGAATGTTTCCAGAGCAAAGCTGGGAGCTGCATCGCTCACAGAAGAGGTGACAAAGGTGAGCGGTGGAGAGGAAGGTTGTGTGCCTTCCTGTGTTGACTTTCACATGCACACACGGGGTGACTGAGCCCTGGCTGCTCACCCTGCCTCTCCCAGGCTCTGCTCTGTCTGAGGCAGACCCTGTGGCTGCTGCTCCACTTCTGTGTGTGCTGGAGAGCAGTGCACATGGCCATAGTTTGAGTAAAGGCACCTCAGAGCCAGGGGTGGTGGGAGGACAGAGGGTTTAAACTGAAACAGGGGAAGTTTAGATTGGATATAAGGAGGAAGTTCTTTACTGTAAGGGTGGTGAGGCACTGGAATGGGTTGCCCAGGGAGGTTGTGAACGCTCCATCCCTGGCAGTGTTCAAGGCCAGGTTGGACGTGGTTTAGTGTGAGGTGTCCCTGCCCACGGCAGGGGGTTGGAACTGGATGATCTTAAGGTCCTTTCCAACCCTAACTATTCTGTGATTCTATGAGGCGACAGTTCCTGGCCTTACACTCTCTTTGCTTTCATTGCAGACATCCATAGCACTGGAAAATGGCCTGGGCTCCCCAGGCAGCCTCCAACTTGGAGTGTGAGCGCTGGAGACTTGAAGTGCTAGTGCCTGGGGGACCTCACCACAAGGGGTGGAAAGCTTCTGTGCTTGAAAACAATCCATGCACCCTACACAGGGTAAAAGCCACGCATTTTGCAGGACAGAAGGAAACTACAAAGCACATTCAGAAACAGCTCAGGCAGATGATGGCCATAGATATGCCCCATTCCAGAAAATAAGTCAGAGTGATCCTGACTTCCCCTCTTGATACCAATGGTCTCTAATACGCTATTTACAAGGTAATGATGAAGGAAATCATTTAAGAGACATTAGCTGACTGATGGTTGTTGGCTATCCTGCAATAACCTGAGAACAAGATCCACAAGGACTGGGGGCCAGGGCCTGGGAGTACAGCAGCTAAGAGATGGACTGCAAGTCACAAGGCTCGGCACAGTCTGCTGCTGACATGCCAGGCAGTGCAAACGCCAGAAACTTAGCGTAGCTCCTGAGAGGAAAATAATCAGTGCTCTCCCTGGCTGAAGGGAGAAACAGCAACTGCAAGCCATGCAGAGCAAATTCACCTTATCACCAGCTGTCACGGGGCAGTCCCCAGGAACCGTTGAAGAAAACGTAGCCGGAGAGAGGCAGCTTGTGTCAGAAAGCTCAGCAAGAGCAAGAGAAATGAGCTGAGAAAGGCATGTTTGTGATGCGGTGAGCAGGAGATTGAAGGCTCTGCTGATGTAAGGTGATGGCTTCGGCTGGTTGCTCTGCAGGCTGAGGGGAAGTGCACCACCAAAGGTACCCAGGGTGAGCATTTGACAAGTTTGTAGCACAAGGGCACTAGTAACAAGCTTGCTGCTGATTTAATTTGATCACTGGTGGCCGGTACGTGGGTTTCCAGGGTATTTACCGGGGTTTGCATGCAGTCATAAGGAGGCTGAACAACTGCAGTTCCAAATGGCTTTTACATGGAGATTTTCAGATGAGTGTTACCTGCAACTTGGAAGATTAAGGATTTTCTGCTCAGACACCTGCCTATGGATGTATTAAGAGGGAAGGTGCACAGCAGGGTGGAAGAAATCCCTTCCTGCACTGTCCCCATTCCCACACATGTAGCTCTCCATCTTGAGCGATCCTACCAACTTTGGAGGACCTTTTCTGTCCTCTCTGAAGCTGGTGATCTCCAAAGCTCACTGAAGCCCAGATGCTTCCAAAGACTTTGAACCTCATGCTCTCTTAGGACAGCCCCATCTCAAAGTCCACCTACCTGCTTGTGGAGTGGGTGATGTTGATTTTGTCTGCTGGTATAGCGACAAGAGTGGGTAGCATCCATGGGGGAATATCCACAGGCCTCCTGTGGATAGGGAGATAGTGGCTAAGTTTGCCTTAGCACAAAGTGGTAAATTCAGCCCATCTCTGGGTATCTCCTCAGAGAGGCAGCCTCTGAGGCTGCAATCTTTACTTTCTGTAATAGCTTTCGGTCTGGTAACATGAGTTAGCACTGAGACCTCACATTGGGAACACTGATAACAATATCCTCTTCTGAGCAGCTGCTGGAATTATTCAATGGTTGAAATAAGGCCTTTGATTATTGTTTCCTATTGTTTGATGACACTGGTTTGATAAGGTGTATTAAAGTCAGTGGAGTAAACCAATTCATACCAAAAAAGGCTGAGGCCTGTTCTTCTTCTGGGATGATTTGCACCGTGATAATTCCCAAGGCATTTGGATGCAATGTTGAATTAATTCTGGTGAGTGATTTAAACTCCAGTCAAGTGCTGCTAACCTGAGATAGGGCTATTTGTATCATTTCAGTATAATGATCTTCTCCCCTGCATTAATTATCACATGGCAGCCTTACGCTGACAGCTTCTGAACATTTCCTAACATCCCTTCCAAATCTCTCTTTCACTTCCCTCTGGACAATATGTACAAGAAAAAAGGACTCATTTTGAACATTCTTCGTTTTCTACTGCTGCATTTTGCTCTGTATGCAATGATGCAGACTCATACCAAGGCTACTTGGTCCCTGCCTTGCTGGAAGATTGATGAAGAAGCAATGGGTCTCACCAGCCCAGAATTCACCATGAGATCCAGAAGCCACAGATATTCCAATAATGGAAGGACTTGGAAGAGGTGAAGAGCCAAGGGCAAGGCATCCACTTGGATGAGAAATAGCAGCACATGACAATCAGGCAATTTAGTTTGTTAGATAGTACTGGTCCATGCTCTGCTGCTATAAGGACATTGTGTGTTTCATAGTCTATCAAGAGTTAATATAGCTGGAATTGCTGGAAAACATCTTTCAGTCTGTGGGTTTGTTTCTTGTTGTCTTTGTCTTTGCTTCTGTATCTCAGCAATAACTTTTTCACGAATCATCATAAGCATTCCTGCGCTTCCCAAACGTCTCTGCAGTGATTCATCTGAATTCCTATGGGTATTTTCTTCACCTTTTTTAGCAAAGACTTCTGTCCTCTGTATGACACAGACACACCTTCATTTCAGCAGGGAATGACAGTGAGTCTTCTTGGCCTTACATTCTCCATCTCATGGCGTGGGTCAGATACATCCCACCAAACCTTACATGTTCAAGTTAGATAGTTACCTGTCTATGTTCCCTCTATAGCCGCTGGAGCCCCCACATGTGTCATTATTTTGCCTTATTTACCTCCTGCTGCTTTAGATGCTTGTTGCCAAAAGTGAATTTAGGAAGAATCTGGTCCAAAATATATCAGCAGGTTTTTAACACTTGGTCTTTTGTTTTGCTCTCCCCCATTTCATCATTAAGTCACTGCTGCAGCTTATACAAACAGCTCTCCAGAGATCTCCTGGCTCAACCCCTGCCAGAAGAGCAAAACCTGTCCTTAAATCATAACTCTGCCACCTCAAAAATAGCTGCATTGTGATTTTGAAGAGGTAGATGCAGGCTTCAGAAGAGGTTGCTCACATTTCACTGCTCAGAAATACCTCAAATTGGCTAATGTGGCTTTGAAACTCAGCCACCACTGCATGCGTGCATCTGAAATGAACAGCAACCTCTCCAGAACCTGGGTTGTGCAGTGGTTGTTGCTCCAACACCCCTTCACCTCCCAGTCCTGGCTGGCACACAGTTTTCTGAGTCACTGGCACTTGTGCTTCTTGCCCTTGCACAGTGATGATCATTTCTCAAATCATCAGTAGTCTTTCCTCTCCTGCTGCCTCTATTTCTTAAAATAGCCAGTAGAGCTCTGTGCCCTGCAGAGAGGATGACTTTGGTCTTAAACTATCTCCATGGCATGCAGGTAAAGAAATACAGTAACGAGTGTCTAAGTAGGAGTTCCCACACTAACCTTTTCAGGTCACTGTTTCTTTTTGGGTTAACTAACTTGTTTGAGAACCACTGATGGTCTGTCTTTACTGTCTCCTGGCCAATGGCTTGGCCTGATGCTTTCATTGAGCTCCTGAGTCACCAGGCATTCAGAGCATTTAGCCTGGCTTAAACTTGCACAGAAGAACAACAAGGAGAGTTAAAAGATTTTATTGATTAGGAAGTTTTAAAAAGACCCATCTTGTGCCTGGAAGCATTGAGCATAAATTGCACAAAACAAAATTCCTCAAGCTATTCCTCAAGCATCACTCTATAGAGCAGCTCTTCTGCTTACCCTAACTCACCACTAGTTCTGAATGCAACACATTGCAGCACTTTGCCTCTTCTGTTGTGGTTCCTAAATGCTGATACCTCTTAGACAATCTGCAGATCACTGTGCACTGAATCTTGCTGGTTTATTAAATTCTCACTACATTCGGCTCCTGTAGGGGAGCAAATGTATTTGGAGTGCTTGAAAGTTAATCACCAGAACTATTTTCACAAGCAATTCATCAAAATGCTCTCAGTATTCTGTGTAGAGAAATGGCCTATAGCAGTCCCCACCCTTGTAAAGCTGCTGTGGGGAAACATAATAGAAATGCATAAAGAATGTTTCTGATAGAGGAAAACATAACTAAGTAGACGGGTATCTGGGAAGGACAGCTTTGTTATTGAAACACAGGGCTGGGAGATGGATGTCTGTGTTGTATTTCCAGCCTGCCACAGATTTCCCATATGACTGTAAGCCAAATTGCTCGCAGTGTATTTGTAAAACTGGCCTGCAATTTTGGAGTGGCACTTTGTGAAGCCTGACACTTCCTCCCGACTCCAGAGGCACCAGTGCTGCCTCTAATCTGGAAACCCTGTACCGGCTTTGCCTGTCCTGCTCTGAAAGATACTCATGGTCGAGCCCAGGTTGCTGCTGACAGCCTGCCCGGGTGTAGCCATGCTCCTGCTCTGTTTGGCTGGAGCTGTCAGGACAGATCTATTGGTCCTACTCCGTGTTTAACCAGCCTGATCCACCTAACACTGTGGAGTGCCAGGCTCAGAGCTCCAGCACAGCTCATACACTTGCAATAGCAAGGGGTCCAACAGGGCTGTTTTGTAGGGAAAGACCTGAACAGTGTCAACGCTAAACTAAAGTCATTCTGCTGATGGCTTTGATCGTATCAAGTGGTTAAAAATGAAACCAACAGTCATTAGGACCATAAACAGGACATCCAGTTTTAAAGACAGTTTCCAACCTTGCTCTGTGTCTCAGTTCCCTCAGAGGCACAAGGGGGTTGGTCTCACTAATAAACTTGCAGGCTGTGACAAAAAGCACTAATATTTGTGAAGTACCCAAATAGAGAAGAGTTCCGGAGACCATGCCCAGGAGAGACAGAGTATTCAGAGAAGGGTTTAAAGATGGGCGTTAAAGACACAGGCCCCTTCCAGTGAACAATAAGGATAGAAGAGATTACTGACTAGCTGGTCACTAACTGAGCATTTTGGGTGCTAAATGAGGCAGGGGACCAAAGGAAACAATGTGGGCAATTATAGCCTGCCTTCAGATGCATACGCATGGCAGGGCCTGAGTTAACACTGCACAAACAATATTAGTGCAGTTTCTCTCCTCTAGTTTTGTACCCCGCAGCATTATGTGGACCAAAGGAAATGGAAACGAAGCAGACACAGCAAGTGCATCCTTCTATTCTCAAACAGCAATTCTACTCCACTTTACACTGGTGGGAAATACAATGCCAAACACATGAGAATGGGGCCCTTGGCATCAACACTGGGAAGCCAAAAACTGGGGTCTCCCAGAATCACAGCTCATAATTCGGGCTGGGACTTGACTGCGCCTTTGTTTTCCTCATTACACAATAACAATGCAGAGTGGCTTTTCTCAATCGCTGGTGTTTGGTGACACCAGCCATCAAGAACCTGTGAAGAGCAGCTCTGCAGTTCACAGCTGAACACATGGCTCCTTAGTCCTCACCCAGTCGTAATTACCATTGAGTGAGTGGTCCTGTTACCCCAGTGCATGTAGCCCTGCACACACATGCCAGAACAAGTCAGAGGATCTGGTTTTGCTACAAGTAGAATAACCCTCCTCAGATAACACTTGTACATGCTGCCATTGACCATGGTCAAGGGAAAAATCATTAGTGCGCTGGTGTCAGATGTGTTTATATTTCAGCTCAAAAATACCCTTCAGGAGGAGCAGGAGAGAAAAGAAGTGAGAAGCCAACCACCTAAGAAAGGAGGAGATCATTTGTAGGAGATGCGTAGTTCATATATCTGTAAGGATGAACAGACCCACTCAAATGGTCCCTGTGATACAGCACAATAGTCTATTGTCTTGGTGCCTATAAATCAGCCTCTTGCAGCCTGTGCTTTGGGAGCCAGATGTTCATTATTAGACACTGTGCTGTGCTCCTTCTTGCATTTCCTCACTAGCCCTCTTCTGCACTGTGCACAGGAGACCACTGATACTCCTACCTTGACAAAGCCATGGTGGCAACTGATCCTGGAAGGGCACTTTAGGAACCTCCTGCCCAACAGTGGTTATTTGAGCTCTGCACTGCATTGCATTGCAGTGTATGAAGTTCTGACTCCTACTGATGCCCATCAGGGTGCGCCTCGTATGAGCTGCCAGGCCAGAGCTCTCCTTCCTGCATTTGCCTTTGTGTTGGGTTTGTGGGGCAAGGTTTTGGTAACAGAGGTGCTACAGGGGTGGTTTCTGTGAGAAGCTGCTAGAAACTTCCCCTACATCCCATAGAGCCAATGCCACCTGCCTCCAATATGGGCCATACTCTGATGAGTACAGGAAGGTTATAATTTTCTTTTCTAGGTGGTTTTGAAAGCATTTTCCTGCTTGAGTGGTGCTCAACACCGCAAAGACATAAATGGTTTGAGATGTTACCAAACGTGCAGAATGATGTAAGGCCAGCAAGAACTTTCCCCAGGTGTAGACTGTGCTCCCCGGTACCTGCCTGCAACACAGCTGCCGTGGGTAAAGGTAGTTTTATCCACACCTGGGCCCAGCAGGCAGAGTTTGGATCTGAGCTTCCCAAAGGCCACAGGGTGCTGAAGAAGACATAGCACTGTTTGTGGAGCCGGCCTTTAAGATTTCCTGTTCCCTGAAGGCTGTTGGGTACCATGATCCTTCCCCTTTCAGGTGCTGAGGTGACAAGTGCCCCTAGGGACTACTGAACTGGGGTAACCTGGGATGTAAAACTGGTGAATCCAAGTAGCTTTAGGCACATATGCTATTTGTTAATCTCAGTGTTGTACTCAGCTTGGGCAATGAGCAGGGAACAATTCATTTCTCTTGGCTCCAAGTCAGCTTTTTCCTCTGCTGGCAGAGGGAGGTGATATTTGCATTACAAGGCACAAGGTAAGAGTGGTTAGAAGAGCCAGGGCTGATAACCCAGAGGAGGGCAATAACTTTTTGAGTATCTATCCCAAAACCTGGCCACCTGCCCTTAGAGAATGAATGTTTTGCCAGTGCCCTCTGTGGGAGTGATCTGGAGCTTGAAAGGATAATACAAGCCCTGCAGTCACACCTGCATACAGGCAGTGCCTTCAACTGTTCCTAATAGATGGCTGTTGCTCAAAACCTCCAGTGCTGGGGAGGTGAGAGCTTCCCTGAGAAACCTGCTGCAATGCTCCTGTAGCCTTCTGCTGGAAAGCCAGGCTGGGATGCCACACTTGCATCCTCCTGTCCCCAGAGACTGGCTTTTCCTCCTCCCCTTTGCAGCTTACTCTCTGACACAGTTTGCTTCCTGGGTTGCTGGATTTGAAAGTGCCTTGTCCAGTGATCTATTTCTCTTGCAGAGAAATAAATTACTCTTTTCCTTTGCTGTTTCCTTCCCCCATTATGGGGAAGCAAGGTTGGATTCTGGTGGGATCTCTTCTGTGGGAGAAATTGTGTCTGCACCAGATACCCTCGAGCACACTGCAGTCTTGCCAAGCTCTTATTTGATGGTGCTCTGCAATAAGGTGCACAGAAACAAAATGAAAGCCCCAAAAGACGTGGCATGAGCTGGTGGCAGCATATGTCTCTCCCTGTTAAGTTCCTATTAAACATCAAAAGGCAAAATTCTCACACAGGCAGTGTTTGGTTGAAGGTGAACAATCATAGGATGAAGTCTGGCCCCACAGAGCATCTGTGGCAGCATGTGATAAATTGTGATTTACCAAGCAGGAGAAATAGAAAACAAATTTCGTGCTGTGCATAAGCACATGCTGAAACAAAAAGCTGCCTGGGTGCAGAGATCAGAAGCTCTGAGGATCTGATGTTATTAAAGGAAGATGGTGCATTTGGGAGTAACAGTCTCATTTGAAAGATTGATAACAAAGAAAGCATTGGTTATAATATATGGGAGTACATCCATCCTGCTGATGTTGACAAGACAGATGACTTTCCCCAGATTCATGCCACTTTTGGCTGTAAGTGAGGAGGAACTGGGGATTGCTCCAGAGCATATGGACCAAGTGTGTGCTTCGATGCACATCCTCTTGTGAACATGCCACAGGCTATGATGGAGTGTCTGAAGGCATTTGTGAGGAGAAAAATGATCTGTGTCTGATGTGGCTGCATCCCACTGCTCCTGCTTTGAGAAAGGATTTGCAAAGTAATCCTGGTGCTGGGCAGCTTACCTGCAGGGTTTCTAATACTGCACACACATCACTTACATTCCCATCATCTGGAGTCCTTATTTATTCAAAGGCAATCATGTGGGTCAGTAAGGGTTCCTTCCTTGTGTTCAATGGCATTTTCCATGGTGCAGCATAACACCTGGATTAATTTGAGAGACGTTCCAGGGGTCCCACACAGAAAGGACTCTATGCTTAGAACAAACTGGAAAGCAGCTTTCCCAAATCCAGGCCCTTTTCTGGTCTCACATCCCATCTGTATGTACCTGACGGCTCTCCTGCCTAGCATACAGTCCTGGAAGTGAGAAGGAAGCAGAGCCACCACTGCAGGGCTGAGAAGGCAAACAAAAGGGAAACTACAAATAAGCCAAATGAAACAGGAAAGGAAATAAATGCTTTCAGGAGCAAAGCACAAATCCAGCTCTGAACTAAAACCCTCACTCCTCCTGGAACTCATAGCAGAGCAGCATGGCAGCCAAGGTACTGTCAGGCTGTCTTTGGATGTCTCAAGCCCTCTCAGCACCTCCTCTTTCCCTGGCAAGGCTGATGCTCTGACTGCCCTAGTGCTGTGCTCAGAGCTCACCTCTATATTGTACAGCCTACACCTACCTCTAATCAATCTTCTGATGCTGCACTGCTTATTTCCCAGTCTGCTCTGACTGCCAAGCCTCCCTGGCAGAGTGCTGCTACCCCTTCCCAGCAGAGCTCCTGAAATGCACTACATCCCTTGCAGTCTTTTGGTGTTTCCTATAGAAATGGGTCCCTTCTGGTCTGTTTTTGTTGGCAGTCACTTCTGTGTTTCTCACCTGATGCAGCGGGGACACAAGTGCTGCAGGTTTAAATGCAGCAAAGCCCTGAGGAAGAAAGGCCTGTCCGTGTCCCCAGCAGTGCTGCAGGATGCCCTGGGCTCGAGGTGTTTAGTACCAGAAGGAAGTTGGCTGCTCAGCCTGCTGAGGTCTGCCACGGCAAGAGGAACCCCTCTCTGCTGGTGTACGCAGCCCTTTGCTCTTCCTTAGCGTTTGCCACAGGCACAGGGCTAGGACTGCTGATGGGTGTCAGTTCTGATTGAGTGAGGTTTTGCAGGGTGAGGAGAGGCCAGGATGAGATAAGTAAATGGGAAAGACCCATCTACGCCAGCAGTTCCAAGCATGGCATGTGGGATACGTGCCTGAGTAACCTGGTATGAACTGGGGAGCTGGATCTCCTGAGCAATGTGCCAACAACATACAGTCAGGTAGCAAATGGTCAAAACAAATCTCTGAGGAAAGCATTTTTTCCCTGCTTTCTTGTTTTCACCCCCCTCCTGACTGCTTCTGCCTGCTTTCTGGGGGCTGAGGAGCCCATTGGATGTGGTTCAGGGGTATAAATGCCTCCTATGCTCAAAAAATGGCTTTTCATGACTATCTTTAGATTAGAGACAAAGCCAGAGTCACCTTCCAGTGCTGAGCAAACAAGTCCCCTCCACTCCTTGAAGGCAGTGTTGCTCTTGGCAGCAGCAGGGCTCAGCAAAGCTCTTTCAGAGTTGCTACCCTGGTACTCAGTGTGGCTGCGCTAAGTCTGTAAGACACAGCAAGGGAGGAGCATGACCTGATCTGGGTGATGTGGTGGGTGATGTGATGGGTGATGTGAGCTCCCTCCTGGTTCTGCCGCTGACCCAGTCTATGATCTTACTTGTATTACTTTGTCATTTAGCTTTTCCAGCTGCCTTTTTAGTCAGTAAGCTGGGGGACTAAGGAGTGTCTCTGGCTGCATCTGTGCACCAGGCACTTTGTTAGAGAGTCAGGACTCTTGCTGCATGTTTACCCCTGGGTGTTTTGTAATTATAGCTTTTTGTTGAACTATATACAGAAACAGTATTACACAACCTATACCATACCCCATGTGCAGGTGCTGGCTGTTAGAGCACTAACGGGAGCCTGTGGCTTGAGACCATCTGAGAAGATGAGTATGCAAAGGAAGCACAAGTTCAAAGGCAGAGTCCTGGGGGCCCAGGGCCTGCAGGCAGAACTCCAGGTGCTGGCACAGAGCAGTTACCTGGGAGAAATCGGGCTCTGCCATCTGCCACAGAGAGCTGCAGAGCTGAGCTGGAGGACAAGGGAGGAAAAGACCAGAAGGACTTTCTTCTGCAGGCCCCAGGGAGCTCACGTAAGCTGTAGAAACCATTGGAAGCTCATTTATTTCTGGGATGTCTAAAAAGGAGACAGAGCACCTTTGAAGGTCACAGGAGAAAGCACTGGAACAAGCCCCTTGGAGTTACACTCCTGAGAAACAGCTCATCAGGAGACTGGTATCTTCATTAGGGTCAGGGCCCTCTAGAAGAAGGAGCATGACAGCCACTTGTCTCAGAACAAACCTTTCAGGGCTGAAGACTCAGACTTGGGCTTTCTTGCAGACATGTACTTGCTGTTCTACCGACCATCATTTGAGGGGAAACTCAGTTTCTGCAGACCTAATGATCCTTTTTTTGCTGATTAGAACAGTTTCCAAGCACAGAAAGCCCTGCTAGCAAGATGACTTGTCTGCCACCACAGGTATGTCTGCATGAAAACAGACGTTAAACCAGACATCTGTTATTAAAAGGGAAAAACAAAGCCCTACCAGTGCTGTAATACAGGCAGACATTGCTGGAGTTGATCTATTCTGATCTGAGCACAGCAGCCTTGCTCAGAGCAAGGTTACAGCTGAGTCTTGGGTTGGTGCTTGTGCTAAACTAGGCTGTCCCTGATTGCCAGCCTGGGCCAAAATGCCTCCCCTTGTGTGCTTAGTCCTCTATTAGGACAAAAGGGTCTGATAGCTGTGCCCATATGTTTCCCTGCCATAGGGGATTAGCTATACTGGTATAAAGCAGATTTATACCAGGCTAATTTTCTCCATTTTGCCTTTGAAAGTAGTTACAGCAATAGACTTCTGTGCATAGGCAAGACTTGACATTCTTTTCATGCTTGGAAGGTTTTATTCACAGCTATAAAGGACAGACATTTTATCTTTTTTCCCCTTTGTTTAATGAAAATCTGAGTCCCAGACAAGAAGCTCAGAACTGGACCCAATTCTATTCTATGTTATGGATCAGCTAGGAATTATATGAGAAGAGTATTATTTTTCTTTCACTAAAATAGGTTTGTCTTGTCCCCACAGCACCCGGTAGCTGGCAGTGGACTGTTCATGGCAACTTTTTACTCATGAGCTAATACTGTTTCTGAGCAAAATCTAACATTGGGCACAGCCTCAAAGCACATCACAGTGTTCTTCCACCCACTCCAGTTTTCCCAACGTAGCCATCACTCCCACACCCAGATTTGGATCCAGCACTACGACACACAGAGATCTGGTTGGAATAAACCTACCTGAGGGTTAAACCCTCCACTGCTGGGAGTGAAGCTGCAGCTGTGGCATTTTGTCTACTGGCAGTTGTTACACCCATCAGTTTGCATCAATTCCCTCCCCTTCTCTTCTGCTTTTTGGGGATCTGCAGTGTCCATATTGGCTGCCACTGCTTTGCTCTGAAACCTCGTCAGGCTGAAAGAATGAGGCAAGAAAAAGTCTTTATAATTAACTGGATTTCGACTGCATTTCTGGGGGTTGTATTGAGAGAAAGGAGTTTTCCTTTGGTGACCTTTCAGAGAGCTGGGCTGTGTGAAACCAGAGGGAGATCATAAGTGGGGAGGGCTGGAAGGAGCACTGCTGGAGCTGCCAGCCCGAGCAAGCGTGGCAGAGGAGATGTGGTCCCTCTGTGGTGGAGCTGAAATCACTAAATGATGATCAACAGGAGCAACCGGCAGTGGAAAGGGAAAGCCAGAGGGGGCAGCTGGAAGCACATGTCCGGCAGACTTGGCTTGGGAAGGAGCAGCCCCTGAGTGTGTGGCTCTGGGACAGGCCAGCAGGATGGGCAGGGCACCTCGGTCCTACAGCCCAGCCTGGGATGCATGGAAACCTGGAAAGTCTCAGTCCTTCTGAGTTAATGAAGTCAATTCACCTCTTGCCCTCCCCAGTGAAGGACTGCTGTGTTGGAGGGCTAGCAGCTATAGTAGCTATTTCTCCTTCTCTCTCCTACCTCCACTTTGCCATCCCCACTCCAACAGAAGAGTCCTTTGGCAGGGCTGTTTGTTCGGTTGTGAAGTTCCTTCCCTGCCCCACTCACCCGCTCAGCAGGGACACGGCCAGGTCTACATGGGGTTGAGCCCTACAGAAAGGAGCCACCCCAGGGGAAGGTCACGCTTCCAAACTGAGAAGCCCCCCGAAGCTGCAGAGCACATTTCCAAACCTCTGTCTGTGTGCAGGCAGCTTCGGGAGCAGCACTGGGGGATGTGGAAGCTGAAGGCACTGGGGGATGTACAGGCTGAAGGCAGCCTGTCCCTTTAGGTTCAAAGGAATTACTTACCCTGTTGATTCCTTCCTAATTCAGTGAGAGCTCACACAGTGAACCCAGAACCCTGCGACCTGCTGGATGTATTTACAAGCTTGTGCCCTTTGCATGACGGTATTTGTTTCCTAAAACAAAGTATCATTTAGTGATGAATACAGAGGATCAGCCATTTCAGAAAGCGTTAAAACTCACTCTGTGTTTATGTGCGAAGTCAATGGAGATGTTTTATACTCAGGCCAGATTTGAATTGACCTACCAAGTGTGGGATACCCAGAAATCTTCACAGCTCCTTAAGGAAATTGAACCACACAATGGTACCATGAAATCACAGAAGTCCATTCAAAAGGGACAACCACTGAAGAGCAGCAACTGGAACAATACAGCACTAACTAAGAAAATGTGCTGTTCCAGGCTCCAAGAGAGCTAGCCAGAAAAACCTTATAAAAGCCTGCTAACATATTGGAAGAAAGGAGGCACAGAAGAAAGTTCAGACTCCACTGGCCACTCTAAATATAGAGGGAAGAAAAGATGAGATGTTCCCAGAGCAACCTAGGTAGCTAAGCAACTAACCTACAAAGCTAAGCACAATTCCTCCCAAATTCCTGCAAGAACTGAAGTGAACTGTTATAGCTGAGATAAATCCTAAGTCACTGAGCAAAATCTCTGCTAAAAAGAAGAGGTGGAAATAGGAAATAGCCACTATTACATCTTTTGTATGAGTACATCAAAACTGTAATGAATCAGGGAAGGAGAATAATCCAGGACAGGAGCAAGGGTAGAAATAATAGAGAGGAACTCTACAATAACTTGTGCAAAAGCCCAGGTGAATAAATGTTCAAGCCATAGAACCATGCTCCAGGAAAGGCAGTGAAAGGACAATAAAATCCCTTTTCGAAACCCAGATCGATCCATTATCCCAGGAAATGATTTTTAGAAGTCTGTTTTGTTGTGGAAAGAGAGAAAAAGCTGAACCGTAACTGCATGTTTCCTTTAGTTCTTCAGGCTCTGAGGTATCGAAAGGCAGGTTTCAGCACAGGTTTTAGCATACACTTCCCCTCCAGAGGTCCTCTTCCTGAAAGCACTGCCTGAAGTTCACTGTTCTTCAGCATGCCACAGCACATGTAGGTTGTGCATGAATCCACAGCCTGCCTGTTTGGGAAGAGCAGGACACAAGAGGAAGGCTGTACTGACCATCTTGCAAGGCTAAAACTCTGCAGTCTCATCTAGAGCACCGACAGCATCTCCTGTGCTGACTAAATGTGGTGCTGCCTGGGAATTTGATTTGAAAAGATGCTGCTATCAGCAGGTTTAAGCTATTACCTGCCATGCTATTGCACAGCCCTGCAGGAAGTCTTCGCAGGCAAACTGAGCTCATTTCAGGTGGTGTGTGCACTTCAGAGGGAGGAAAATCCTTGCCCCAACTCGCAGCAAGTGTTACATTCCTTGACACTGGCAAAGGTTCTGTTACATCCAAATAGATATGTAAAATGTGGCATTTTACCCAAAGGAACAGCCCCAGTGAAGGTGAATTTTCGAAGACAACATACAGAGCTCTGGATTTCTGGTATATGTGATGACAACTGTACCTTCAGTTAACATTTCACAAAAAAAAAAACAAATTCCAGATGCACAAACGCTTTGGCCAACCACAAAAGCACAAAGGAGGCCAAAGAGGCATCAGATATTCCAGGCATAAGCCCCTGAATTTCATATTTCACGGACAGTTAGCAATGTATTTTACAAAGATCCGTAAAACACCTTCACTTCTGTCCTGCTGCCTGTGGTGAATTTGCTAGCAAATTGTGTCCATTAAGTCTAGTTAATGTAAACAAAGACACTGATATGCCTGAAGCCAGGAAAATAATAGGATGGGATTTATAGCTGCTGCCAACTGGGGTAGCTCTGATGGCCTTGCCTCAGCTGTGCAGTTGACATCCAGCTCATAAAATGGGACAGGCACATTTAGGCACCTCCAGGTGTGCACAGAAGCTGCCATTTCAGTCTGAGGACATGTAGCCAGTGCTGACAGAGAGCTGAATGCTCAGCATCTGGAGCAGAGGTGCACTGATGTGCCCCTGGATGCCTAAAGCAAGTTATCTCATTTCACAGAGGTATCTTTCCCAGCTGAGGGTCTGATCCATCCTGTGAGGAATACAGGCTAATCCTGCTAGGACAGACCTGTGCCCACTGCCCTCCCATTGGCATGGCTAATGCCTCACCTTCAAAGGAAATGGGCATAACTCCTACGCATTCATGAAGGTGTTGTCCCTCTTTCTGGACCATGAACTTCCATCTCCCACCCCATTCCCTTTTTCCAGATACTCGTATCAATTACTTGAACAGCCTCTCTTGCCAGGTGCCGCTATCTTCCAGCTTTGCAAGTATTTTCCCCTCTTCTTTGCAGACTTAACTGAATGCTGAGTGCATGGGAAGATGCTCATTCTAAAAACGACTCTGTGAACAAGGTAAATCAGACCTTTAGCTGCAGCCAGTAAAGTAGGAAATAAAACCTTCCACTTGATTTGCCCTATTACTCAAGACACGTTCAGTGATTACAACCATCTGCTGAGGTTATCAGTACCAAAGTGCTGTCAGAGTGACTTTCTGCCTCTTTGTTGTAACCAGATGAGAGATCTTTTCTTCTTGCAAGGAGATGCAGCACTTGCTAAAAGGCTTATGTTGCTCTCAGTTTCACTTTTCTTACTTAGCTCATTTATCTTCTTGCCCTCAGCTGCTCTGATGCTCCATGAGGGTACCTGTTAGATTCAGCCCTTTCTCTTACAGGTTATTCCACTTGTATAAGACACTTGAAGATGGGCCTTTTTCTCTAAATGAGCGGGCTTTTGTGCTGTTTTTCTCTCTTATTTTCCTTTTGATGGCACAATGAAGCTTTGCTGCTGGGTGCCTGCTCTATGCAGCCTCTCTGCATGTGCAGTGACATTAGTGAGCAGGCTTTCTGCTACTTATCACCGTCAAAGCTGGTTTTCTAACTCTTCTGAGTAAGCAATGGAGGGCACAGGCAAGCAAAAGCAGTTACTAGTGGGATACCAGCTCTTTCCATTAAAGCCACAGTTCCTTCAAACTTGTGGGTCAGCAAGAGCAAAGAGGGGAAGAACCTGCTCAAAACAGCTCTGAGTGGTTTTAATCTCAGAGCACAGCGTAGTTCTGCAGCAAAATATATGGCGACAGATTCTGGAAAAGAGAAAAAAGACATTAACATCCACAAACATCTCCATTTCTACCCTGACTGTAAACAGAAACAATGTACAGGTATCCAGATACCTCCTGCATCCTCAGCTCCAGCTGCACAAACCCATGTCATTGAATTATAGAATCATAGAGTCATAGAATGGTTTAGGTTGGGAAGGACCTTAAAATCACCCAGTTCCAACGTCCCTGCCATGGGCAGAGACACCTCCCACTAAACCATGTCACAGAAGGCTGTGTCCAACCTGGCCTTGAACACTGCCAGGGATGGAGCATTCACAACTTCCTTCAGCAACCCATTCCAGTGCCTCACCACCCTTACAGTGAAGAACTTCTTCTTTATATCCAATCTAAACTTCCCCTGTTTAAGTTTTAACCCGTTACCCCTTGTCCTATCACTACAGTCCCTAATGAAGAGTCCCTCCCCAGCATCCCTATAGGCCCCCTTCAGATACTGGAAGGCTGCTATGAGGTCTCCACGCAGCCTTCTCTTCTCCAGGCTGAGCAGCCCCAACTTTCTCAGCCTGTCTTCATACAGGAGGTGCTCCAGTCCCCTGATCATCCTCGTGGCCTCCTCCGGTCTTGCTCCAACAGCTCCACGTCATTCTTATATTGGGGACACCGGACATATTTGCTCAGACTATACTATTGCTGGAGAAAAAGATTCTTAAGAGCTCTTCATGTGAAATACCTGTCAGACTGGTGGCAGTACTAAGGTGGAATGATTGGCATTTTAACTAACAGCTGTGAAAACAGCTCTGAGACCAAAGTATTTGATTCAAGCAGAAACCAATCCCAATTATCAGGTGGCAGGAGTTGGTTTTGGAATGCATTTAATTGAAGGGGGAAAAAATGTGAGGAACTACTAAACCAGTAGTACTAGTAAACAAGGAAGCCCCTGAATAAATCTTTTGAGGCATTAGGGGCTTTAGGCTGACAAAAGTTGGACTGAAAACATAATATCTCATTTCCACTAAAGTATTCTGTGTTGAAGACTTTTGGCTCATCCAAAGTCCACTGAAGCCAGCAAAAACACTTCCATCTTTTTCCACGTGTTTTAGGTCAAGAACTTGCTGAGGAAGATGTAAAACAAACCTAGCACATCGAAAGCAGCAGACACATTTCTGGCTGTGCAGATCATCTAGCTAGAAAGGGGAAACAGGCAGGAGAGATGGCAATTTCTGTGATGTTTTAGCAACAATAGCTGACTGTGTAGTCATACTTTCTCATACTTAATAATGCTGGCCCCTTCTTCCCTTCCCATGACACTGTTTGTTGTCTCATGTCTCACTTTGTGCCTGAGAGCTCCTTTGGATCAAGGGCTGCCTTTCTGTTCTGTTTTTGCACAGCGCCTGATGCACATGGCCTGAGGGTTCATGGCCAAAATGCTGCTGCAACGCAAATAACCAATCAATAAATACTGACAATATCCCCTGTAGACACAGCAAGCAAAAGTGCCAGACTCTGCACAGATTTTGGCTGGGTTGAACAGTCCCTGTAGGCCTCTTCTGTGCCCTTCTGGGCTGCAATAGTGCCAAAGGACTCCACGACTTTGTCCCAGCCCTTGCTAAAATGCTGAGTCTGCCTGTCTCCCTGTCTGCTCTTAATGACAAGGGGATAGCCAAAGGCGTTCAGCAGGGTTCAAAAGATCCTCAGTCCCTTGCAGGATCTGGCCCTGATGCATTGCAACTCTATTGTGATCAAGAAGGATAAATCTGTTACCAAGTCATGGACACTGAGTTGCCCCTGTAGTAAGAAAAATGGGAAATCCTACATCCCATGCCATGAAGCAGTTCAATTTGACAGGGTTTATTCTGATAGCTTGTATTTCTCCAGACTGCTTCGCACAGATTTTGTGGGCAGTGGAAACAACTGTCCTTCCAGCAGGACCTGGAGCTAGTTCATCAAAAAGCAGCAAGTTTTCCACCACTGGCTCCCTGTCCTCTTTCTGTAGGCATGCTGCCATTCTAGTTAGGGAGCCTGGAGCATCCAGCGAGCCTCTTCCCAAGAGCTGTCCTTTTGCTCCCCAGTCCTTGCTCTCAAGCATACTGTTCCTGGACAACGTGTTACAGCTCTCTGCACAGGCATGAGCACCCATCCATAGAGATAACTGAGACTGTGCCACAGAGATCACCTTCCATGGCTGTAGCAGCCAAGGCCCAAACTGTTAATTAAAAGTAGATTAAAACAGACTGGAGCCAACAGCCTTCAACCTCATCAGAAACGTATGAGGCAAAGACTTTGGGTGACATCAGGAAGTGCTGACTAAGGGATGCAGTGCCCTGGGCTGTCACTAGAGACAAGCCTGACTGAGGTGACTCACTGTAAAACGGCCGTGAGGTTACAGCTTCACTGTGAGGTTGATAACTGAAGCCCAGCGGTCTATATGTAAGGGATGCCCTTGCAGGGGGGTGAAACTGAGGTTGTATTGAAGGCAAAATCCC
The DNA here is from genome assembly GCF_033815535.1 of Pezoporus flaviventris. NCBI lineage: Eukaryota > Metazoa > Chordata > Aves > Psittaciformes > Psittacidae > Pezoporus > Pezoporus flaviventris. Next base: position 5,636,319 of record NW_026892550.1, on the reverse strand, counting down.
ACCTAACAGCGATGGAAAAATCCCCTTAGAAACAGTGACTAGAGGGTGACTGAGTAGTCCTCGAGCTCAGCGGGCGGCGATGGCTCCCTGCAGCCCATCCTGCGGCGAGGGTTTGGGTCCCGGAGGCGGCCCGGTGACAGTGGCAGCGCTGTGCCACCAGGTGGCAGTGCTCCAGAGCAGGAGGCAGCGCGCTGCAGTGGGCTGTTCCGGTTGAGCCAGGGGCAGATGCCTACGTTCTAGGCTGGATTTTGATTTCCTCTTTATTTAAAGACTACAAGTCAACAAGTCGGGTTCATCTTTGACCCTAACTCATCTCTGTCGGGTCCTCAACACCACAGTACAGCAGCAGGGTGCTCATTTGAAAACAGGTATTTCACTTTTTGCTGTTAAGTGTGGAAATCATCTGTCATTATGCAATCCCATTAAATCTAAGGTGATAATGTCCTTTTAGAGGTAAACAGAGCGCTGAAACGTTGGAAATGGTTTCCCTTAGCAAAGGTGGCAACGAGGAGAGGGAAGCCATGTGCAGTGATTGCAGGCTGACAGCGCTAAGTGGGTAAAGTGCAAAGTGTGTCAAAAGAGTAGATAGTTTGAAATGGATATTGATGCATAAACTACAAGGTGTCCTTGAACCTCAGAGCTACAGGAATTGGTGGAAAGAGCAAAACTCTGCTCAGAGAATGCTTGGATTTAATTTTGTTTGTACTGGCATTGTGCTGGGAGCTGTGATACTTGCAGGGAACGGGAACCTTCACGGCTAGGGAAGAGGGATGCTCACAGCAGAATGTGCTGCACTTGCTCCAGGTACAGCGTATTACTTTCCTAACTAGAGGCAAGGCACTCAGTGTCCCAGCTCCACGCAACAAAAATCAGACATCTCAGTGGCTCAGTGGATTTAGACCCCAAGGTTTTTGTGCTTTGGTTTTCTAACTGCAGAAAGAGAACAACAGACCTCACCCTCTGGAACAGGAAAACAGTGACAGATAACACAGTGACAGGGGCCATGCAGATACCTGCAAAGGACAGTCTGCAAAGTGTGTTTATCTCCAGGAGGCTGATTTGTCTGTCACCAGTCAGGCAAGTGAAAGTGTTCTCACTCTGACAAGTCCCACCTTGTGCAGGGGGTGAGTGCTAACAGACAGACAGGCAGCTCTTCAGTTTTCTTGCATGGCACCAAGATCTTGTGTTTTCCTTGCTGAAAATGCTCCCAGATTTCACTGCTGGACACCTACTACCAGCCTTGTCCACTGCAGCACTCTCAGCAATGCAAATGACAAATACCATGACACAAAGGTGGAAACACGACCAAACCTGTGTATCTATTTGTTCATGTAATCACAGCAGCTCTTTGTCTCAGGACAGTGGCAGTTTATCCATCTCTCCCCACCAGCTCTCTTGTTTCTGCAAAACAACCAGACAATATATTGTATGGAACTGTTGGGAATAGCCATGGATACAATCTCTCATATTTACAAGTCAGGAGCAAAGATCCTGTGTAGAAGCCATGTGGGGTCAAAGGGTACCAAGCAATGATGGGGACAACAAGTCTTAGCAAGTGTGAATCACTGGTGATAACATTTTCTCCCTCAGCAGGGCATTGCATCCTCGCTGAAGCTCATTCCCTCCTATGTCCTAGCAAGCTGCAAAGTGAAAATCAAATGAACCCTGAACTGAAAAGCAACAGAGAAGCTTTGTGAAGGCAAAGGCCCTCAGCAGCAACTGAGAAGATCCACCCCTGTTAACTATCTCAGTTTACCCTCAGGTGCAGCAGAGCAGGAGAGAGGAAAAGCCCCTTGTTTAAATTGCACCCATGGGAATGAAAAGTCTCAGTAGGTGCATAGCTATAAACAGAGTAGGAGCAACTGGCAGCACGCTGCAGGGTTACACAAGGAAATGAAAAAGCAGGGTGTGCTAAAAGGCACTGTCTGCTCCTGGAGAGTCACCCACTCTGCACTTTGCTCCTCTCAGCTTTAGCCTGAATTTAATATTCACGCGGTGCTGGAGATGGCCCTGTGTGGACTGGTGTGACACACAACACAAATATAAACCCCTTCTTCTCTAGAGACACCTGCTTGGATTGTTATTTTTTTCTTGCCAAAACACCATCTTCTGCCTGACCTGAAGGAACTTGGCCCATCAGTGCAGCCTGATGTCCTTTGGAGCATCATCAGACACTCCAAGACCTATATGAGCCGAGCAGTGGCAAGATTCCAGCCCCCCTCTGTATTTTCTAAGCCCTCTGCTCCCTGAGGGATGAGATTTGAGAGGAAACTGGCATCCAGTAAAACTACTCATATTTGTGCTGCTGCTGTCAGAGAAATGGCTGGGGGTTTTTGGAAAGCTGCAGGTCTCCTCTAGCATTCTGAAATTTGTGCCTTTTAGTTTGTAGCTGACAGTGCCCAAAATGATGGGAAATCACTTCACCTGGTCCCCAGCTGGGTGCAGAAGAGAGTTAGCATCTCTGGACATTGCTGTTTTCCCCTTGCTTCATGGCAATCTATTCCCTTGGGAATTGAAATCCCTACCCAGTCCCTCCCTCCTTTTCCACAGTGTGCACTGCTCATCCCCACTGCAATGAGGATCTTCTGGCATCCTCCCTTCTGGGGAGGGAATCTGCAGCAGATTCCTAAACTGAACACACATCACTGGTGAAACTGCAGTTACCCAGCTGGGGTCCCAGAGGGACCACGGTGAAGAGCCCATGGGAGGCCATGATGACCAGAAGGGCAAGTGCATCAGGGTAAATAGCCCCCAGGTCTGGGAGGGGAAGAGGCTGGTTCACTCCTTTTTCCTGCTTCTCTTTTGCTTTGCGCCCACCACAACCTGTGCCAAGGAAGCTGCAGCACTGCTGGAGATGCTGTGGTTCAGTGACCTGTCCAGCACAAGGTGAAATGTAGAAACTGCAGGTATTCTTATGCTGGATGTGCAGTTATGTAATTTCCCTGTGTTTATTGGAGCAGTGGCAGTAACTAATACCGGTTAGCAAACCCAGCCCCATGGTCCGAACCATGCCCATTACTGTCGCAGTCAACTCCCCTCCCAGGGGTGCTCCTCCCAGCTTCAACAGTGCTGTCATGGGACATAACCCCATAGGACTCATTCCCAAGTGCTCCAGTCTCTCTGTGAGGAAGGAAGAAAGGATTCTAGCACCATGCAGCCCCACAGAAGTGCGGATGCTCTTTAGCAAAACACGTGGATTTAGGTGCTGGTATCAGTGGGAATTCTTGACACGGATATTTGAGCAGGGAAGCAGAAGTAGAACAAATACAGACTGAATAGTTGTCTTGAAAAAGACTCCTATGACTCAACAAGACATCATGTCAGGCCATGTTTGCTCTGGGGTTTGTGCAGAGACAAAGACATCCCAGTAAGGTCATTTCAGTCTAGGAATGCCAATGAAAAGTATAATTGGAAGAGTAAATCACAGAGGAAACAACTGAGTCATGGGATGATGATGGCTGGAGGATAAAAGGATTTTTACACTTCCACCCAAGTTTTCTGATATCCATACTGGTATGAACTAGGGATTGCTGCTGAGGCGGGTGCCTGTATCTCCTGCTGTGCAGGTTTAACACATAGAAAGCATGGGTTTTTCCCAGGCTGTGCTAAAGGGCTGCCCAAGTTAACAGCCATTACAAGCTTGTACCCCACCAGAAAATGTGTCAGCCGTGCTTAGCATCTTATCTTAGAGAAGGGTTTTCCTAGGGGAATTTTGCTCTAACCCCTTGGGATTGATTCTCCAATGCCCAGAGGAATGAATGCTGACCTTCCTCATATCAGATGCTGAGAACTGGGGTTATTAAATGATGAGTGCTGGGGGCTGCCTCTGGGAAGGCAAATAGGTAAAGCAGATTCTTATGGATATTCAACTATTCCAGCCTGTATAGGGCATGACTGGAGAAACCAGGACCAGGCAGCTGCCTGACCACTCTAGGAGGCTCTGAATTATTAAACCCTATTTTGTTTGCATTTACTCAGTCTGATTCTGGATTTATAAACACCATTACGTACACATTCTAACCTCATCTTGAAGCATCATTGCTGCTACATGATGAGGTCACAGCGTCCTTCCACGCCCCGCCACAGCTGCGGCAAGGGATTATGGAATAGGGAGTCCGCGGGTGGTACAGATCCATGCATGCAAGAGAAACCACCAAGGGCAGGAGGGTGTCCGCAAGGAGCACAGGCCACTGTGCCTCTCCATGGGCCTCTCTCCACCATATAGTCATTAGAGGAGATGGCTGCACTGGGGAATTCCCCATCTGCTCTCACAAACCAGGAAAAGCCCCAGCATTCCCATCATTCCCAAAAGAGAATGAGTTAAAGTGACACCGAGGTCACTTGGGAGCCTGGGCAGTAACACAAGCTTCCAGACCCTTATTCGCCTGCAGAATGACTGAATTCTAGTCTCTCAACGTGAGTTTTAGGTTTAACACTCGTGCCAAGAAGGTGGAACTGCAAACAACCCTAAACTTTGTGCACTGACTGATAATAAACCAAACAAAAGGAAATATTGTGAGCAAATCTTTTACATGAAGGGCTTGTGTAACTTGTTTTGCAAAAGTGTTTTCTATGTTTCCGTGCTTGTTCCAGATCTGCACTGCCACAGTCTGGCTGTTAATCTTTAACTGGCCTACACAGCACATGAGCTGATCAGACAGCAGCTCTGGGAGGGAAAGGGACAGAAAATGCAGCCATCAGGAAGGGAAAATGTGTAGGGGTTCAGTTTACAAACCAGTGAAACCAACCCAGGGGCTATAAATCAAGCTGAAGTTTATGTGTCTTACTTCCAGGAGGCCCCGGCATTGGAAAGATGAGGTCTGACTGAACTAATGAGACTGATTTGAACATAATGAAAGAGAAACTTGGTGTTGGTGTGAGAGCAGAGCATCACCAGAAGCAGTCTTTGTTAGATCTGTTTTGTTGCCGACATGCCGGTTTGGTTCTTGGCATCACTAAGTGAGGGATGTTCACAGTGGGAAGCCGAACCCAAATCACCATACATTTTTGGAGCTGTCTGAAGCTAGATCCTTAGAGCCACCTCTGGAGCAGAGCACTTTCTTTTTGTTGTCGCTGTGGCTTATAGGAAGAAGAGAGAGGCTCCATGCTGCACTAAGCCCAGCGCATGGGCCTACTTGCTTGGCACTCATGGCAATTTTCAGCCATCAGCAGAAAGTGCTACCTAATACTGCATGGGTGTGAGAGCTCAGAGAGGTCCTGGTGACCCTGCCTTGGGCAATCTGCGCCTTCAGCTGCACCACAGCCAGGTGCTGTTACCTGAAATAAAAGCACAAAGCTGAAACGTCTCAAACGCTTGGGCCAGTTGCAACTGGACAGATGATTCTTGTGCCTCATTTATTTTACGACTGATAAAGGTCCTGCTGCCACACGTGCACTGGAATTCTGCAGTGGATCTGTAGTGGATCTGTGTATTTTGCCCAGGTCCCGCGCAAGCTCTTCCTGCACCTCCACTGCTCTTTTGTCAGCAACCCCACTAACAGATCCAGGACCAGGACCAGGCAATACACTGTTTAGTTACCAACAGCCTGCACTGACTGCATTGCTTGGTCTGACCAAAGGCTACTGTTACACAAACAGAAGACTGCCAGGGTTCAGTGACAACAAATTATGGTTCTATTTTACCCCAAAATAGATATAAAGACAGAAGAGTAAGATCATTCAAAAGACAGCTTGTAATTCAAGCAAGGTACACATACAGCAACTCCTCGATGTCAAAGAACGTCTGTAAGTGGTACAAACAGATGTCCCAGATCACCACCAAGCTGTTTGATCTGTGTCCCACGGCTGTCAGTACTGATTTGAAGTTGCTGCTGAACAGCAGGTAGGGGAGGGTAAGTTCCAGAGTTGTGGGGCAGAAGGTTGCAAAGCCAGCACTCCTGGTTGGACAGTGTGCACAGTGATGAGAAGAACCTGGGGTAAATGGACTTAGTTCTTCATCTCTTCCTGCCCTTCCTTGGGCATATATTACCCAACACGACCTCCGGGGTCTCCGGATCTTTGCAGAGCTTTGCCTCTTACAGGGACTCCTGCTTGCTTCTGCACTTGTACCCTACCCCTGCCGGTCACATAGACTCCTGAATCCCAGGAGCTTGCTCTAGGCTTGCTTAGCCATATCCCTGCTGCTGCATGTGTGTTGGAAAGCATTTCACAGCCCGTTCTGGTGTCACTTCCAAACTCATCATAAATCCATGCTCCATCCAGAACCCTGAGCCATGCTGCAGACCTGTGGTTACATTCTCCTATGCATGCTCTCAGCCCTCCTTTAGACACCAGAGCAGACACTTCACCAGGAGCTCAGACAAAATGTTGCTGCAAGAGTTTCAGGAGCGCTCTGGAAAGCCCAGACCTTTCTGGGGGTCATCCTGACCCAAAGCTGTTTGGATAAGCTGGCCTCTGGCTGCAGTACCGTTTGAGATGATGTATTTCGCACAAACATCTGGTTTGCACTCAAAGAGGAATGCTGGTGACCCTGAACTTGGGCTCTAAAATACTGTGAGATGTGGGGTTCTTCAGAGCTCACTTACAAGTGAGGAGGGTTTTCAGGCTCTCCTGAACATAAAGGAGAGCCTGAACAGAGATATATCTTGGCAGATACCTATGGAAGTGGGCACTGCTTTTAGATCATCATATGTGAAACAGCAGGGTGAAGCTTACTGAAACAAATCCTTACACAGCATCTGTATGCTACTGATTTTTTCCTAAAATATGCTTTTGTATTACATTATTATTAAGAAACTGCCTCTATCCATTTTTTCTAATTGTGATCCTTTGTGTCACTGGGGCAAATTGATTTTCAGGATTGCATTGAATACATGGAGGAAGGGGAGAAGGGTTTATACAATGTTCTTTGTTTCTTTTTGTCTTTCTTAGTTTTGGGGAATTTCTCCACATCAAAATGCTTGGACTTGATGGTCTTAAAGGTCTTTCCCAACCAAGTCAATTCTATGATTCTATGAAAAATAGAGTGGCATTTTGTTTGCCTTCCTGGTTGGAATTACCCGATGTTGAGAACTCTATATTCACCTAAGTTTTAATTTCCAAATGAGCGTTTTGTTAAAATGACATGACTTTATATGTAGCTTTGTCCTTACTGGAAATCTGATGCTCAAGTCCTGAAAGGATTTTTAATTAATAGGCCGAGCTTCTTACGTGATGAAAGCTAGAATAGGAGAGCACGAGTACATGGGAAGAGGTTTAGCATCTGATACTCTGGGTTTTCTAAAGTCCCAGTGAATTCAGTGGAAATTGAAAGTGTAAAAAATCAGATGATGAATGACTGAGGATGAGTTTGCGGTTAATGAACACGTTTGCTTGTGGCTGCTGATGAAACGACTGTTGCTTGCGTGTATCCATAAAGATATGAAAAACTGACTTGGAAAGACGTGTTTCTCTAAGGTTTCTAATGTTTTGATCTTTTATTTACAGCTTATTCCTAACATGTCTTTGCCCCATGAGCACTACAGACAAGTAAACATGGCAGAGTTCTATTTACATTCCAGATGAATTTTAAAGGCCTACAAGGATGGACTTGGTGATGAAGACAGAAAGGCAGGACAATTGTAATCTTCAGTTCTTCCATTAACCGCCTTTGATGAATCTCCTCACATAAGTGCCAGCACTTCCACCACTGTCCATGTTTTAGGAGGAAAACCAGCAGGAGGTTGGTAATGTTCCCGACTGAATCCCAGTTTCAACATGGTGCTTAATGGCAGCCATGGGAAAAGCCTCCAAATCCAGATAGTGCCAAGAGAGTTCAGACACATCCCTGGCACTGGCTCATAGGCTGGCTTAGGAGTCCTAGTAAGTCCTAGCCTGTCCTGTACATGTGATCTATCCCACATATCTCTCATGTGGAGATGGAAGTCTCAGTGCACTTCACATTTTGTCCCTGGGGCCAGGCAGCACCTATATGGTGGCATAGCTGCTCTCCCCTGGCTCTCTGGAATACTGCAAGTTTATGCTCAGAGAGCTGCTTGATAATGGAGATGACAAGGGCTATGTTGGTGCACAGATAAATAGTGAGAACCATCACTTGATCAACTTAAGCTACCTCCAAGAAGTTTCTTTGTCCAAATAGCACCTGAGGGTGGAGGGGGTCACATTTACTGCTTCTCAGGGGAGCAGTTCTGCCTCTCCTGGTCCTGCCTGCCACCTCGTCACCTCTCACATGCAGGGGGACAGTCATTTATTCTGGTTGGAACAACCCAGTTAACCCTTTTGAGCTCTATTAGTCCTGCAGGTTGTGTGGGGAAGCTGCCTGACTGGACACCAACTTGCTTCAAGGAGTTTCACAGCTCCATTGATCCACTGCACTTCTGCCTGGGGGCTGAGATGCTGCTCTGAGGAGCCATGCAGAGAGTGGTAATTAATCAGTTTGGATGACAATGAAGCACTGATCACATCTGATGCTGTCAGGTTGGGAGTGGTTAAAGCCCTGAGGTAGTACAATTTTACTTGTCTGCCCTAACACCAGCAGATCTGACACGAGCAGGGAGCAAAGCCACTGAACAAGAAAATGCCATCCTGACAGCCCTATGTCAGGGTAAAAGTGTCCCTTATCTCACCCAAACAAAAGCATGTGTGGTGGTTTTCATAGTCCCAGGACAAGCATAATAGTTGCTGGCAGCAGACCTACTTTAATCATTATCAAGGGCATGGTGATTATATGTCTTATTAGTTCCTGTTGAGATTGTTGCAGTGGAAACCAATTGTGGGAAATTAAAATGAATAAAAGGTGAAAACAGTTCCGTGTTTCATTGTTGTCTCCTAAGGAGTGAAATTAAGCTATCTATGTAGGGGAGAAAGCTAAGAGCTCTTGTAACCAGGAACATTGATTTTCATGGAGTGTTTACACCTACCAAATGCACTTTATCCTTGATAATTGTCCCTGTTTGGGTCCAGGAGAGGTCAATCATCATTTGAGCATGGAATGAGGTACAAACCCTTCAAGCAAAGAAACTCATGCTGGATTGAAGTGTGTGACATGATAAAAGCTTGCCTGGAGAGTGTTCTGACCCTCTGGCAGGCTCTGGCACAGACTGGGAAAGCACCAACTGAACTGGGGAATAATATCATTGAAGAGTCATTAGATGGGGATTGTCTGGCTTTGGCCTTAGCTGATCAAAGCCAGTGGGACTTGGTATGGAGACAAGTGAGATGAAGGACCAGCCTTGATCACAGCAGGTCTTCAGGAGAAGATCTAGCAGGTACATCGTGTATGATGGAGCCTGGAAAGGCAAATGTCTGCAGAAGGTGCAATGCCACTGAAATTCATGTCAGTGCTAAAAGTCCACAAGGGAGCACTGACATCAAGGTCTTTCCTTGATTTACTCCGTGATCAGGATCACTCAGCAAACAGCCTATAGGATGAAGGGAAATTTTAGGAGGGACTTTCTGCTTCTCAGGTTGAAAGAAGTAGAGGAGGCCACAGAAACATGATTTGAGGATAATGCTGGTTACATATCCTTTTTCCTTAAGCCCTTGCATTAATGGCTTTAACAGTGTTAGAACGTTCTCATGAAGCTAAGCACACACCTGAGGCAAACTCCTTTGTGAGGAAGCTTTGTCACAGTGCCTCAGCACACAGTTTTATCTCTCCATCTTCTGTGGCCTCCGGCTCAGCTCATTGGGTTATTCAGGACCACAGAACCTGATCAGTGAGGGCAGGATGGCACCTGGTAACACTGGAGTGATGTTGAATGGCTGGGGAAAGCACCCAGAACAGGCATTTAGGATGCATTTTGAGCTCAGCCTTTTGTTGATGGAGTTTGCCAACTGAGGGCACACTTCAGGAGCCTGGATGATGACGGCAAAAAATGAGCCCCTGCTCTGGGTGCAGGATGTGCAATGGTGAGGTTCAACACCTCATGGCTATCTTGTCTATGTCCAACCTCTCTAGAAAGAGTTCATCTGCTGGCTTGTTCAGGAACATTTGTCAACTTTGGTTATACACCACAAGGTTTGCAATGTGCATCATATCAGGTTGGACGGGGCTCTGAGCAACCTGCCCTAGTGGAAGGTGTCCTTGCCCATGGCAGGAGTTGGAACTGGATGAGATTTAAGGTCCCTTCCAGCCCAAACCATTCTATGATTCTGTAAATACACACCGTTGACATCCACTTCTTAGGGCAGGCAGGCAGGATGGCGCAGGGCTCTGTACAAGGTACTGATGGTAACGGCAAGAGCTGCTGTTAAGCACTTGTAATCTGCTCCTGACTGCACGCTGAATGCTGCTGCAGGTGTTTAGATGGGGGGCAACTGGTCTATACTGGTTTTGGTGCTGAGGTGATTTTTGTATTATTGCTGCAAAACCTAAGTCTTGACCAGCAGCTGCACTCAGCTGTCCTCCTGCTTATGATAGGACAGCTGTTAACCCAAACTGCTTCCAAGTGAAATAGAGCAGGCATTAGGAAAAAGGAATGTGAGTTTCATTCAACTAAATGGAAAGTGGGGCACAAAGGGATTACAGGGGCTCCCAGAACTGCTCTGGAAGCTGTCCTGACTTCTGATGAGCCTTGAAGCTGTATCTGTGAGCCTTATCTTAGTAAATAACATCACGTAGTATTCCCCAGTGAACTACGATGGTGACACTAATGCAGAGAGAAAATTTTTGTTTCCTAACAATTGCTGCAGAGAGAATGTTTTTTTTGGCCTTTTTCTCTCTGTTACTCTTACACAAGAACTTCAACTCTCATTTACCCTTGAATACATTTGGAGGCTGACCCAAGAGCCCTCAGCAAGCAGAAGACAAATGCTAGTGCCAAGAGCTCTGTGACTGTACAAGAGCAGTGCACTGAGCAGCCAGAGCATCCAAGGGCTGGTCTGGGAGCCCAGCACTGCTCATCTCCACTGCCTAATTGGCAGAAAGCTCCTTAATTGCTACAAGTCAACAACACCCAGAGTTCAACCCAGAAATCAAATGGGGGGGGGGGGGAATTACATGACTGTACGAGGCAGACACACACTTGTAGCAAGAGAGCCAAAGGCTATGCATCTCTCAGCAAGCGAACTAGAAAGCAGTTGCTAACACACGTGCACAACCTCCAGCATGCAAATGTACTGAGCTCAGTGAAAATGCTCATGAGCAGGGAGCTCAGCGTGTATTTAACCATGGCATGGAAAGGGAGCTTTACACAGTTAGGTTAAGAAGTGAGAAGCGTTTGCCTTCTTGTGTGAAGAATTTGTGAGGCACATGTAGGCCTGTGATTCCTCTTCCCTGCTCGGAAGAGGAATGCAGGATTCCAGCTCTGCTGTATCCCCATTTGCAGGGACCAGAAGGTTTCTACCTACCTCAGCTAAACTTTGAGAAACACCTCTCAGTGAAGTGCACAAGAAAGAGCCAAGGTTTATTTCTTTTCATTCACATAACCCATTTAAATGGCCTTCTCCCCAGGCTCTCACACATTGCCTCTGCTGCATCATCTTGTCTCCCACTTCCCTGCAGACTCACAGAAGAGCAGCCAAAACATAAGAGCAGAGTGATTTCAAGGAAGTACTGCCAGCCTGCCCTATAAATAATGCATCCAGATCTTTTGTAGGGTGAATTTTGCTTCTGAATCATCAACAGTGTTATCTTTCCCATTCCTGCCTTCTGCTGCAGCCTTCCTGTAACCCTCCTGGAACTAAAGTTATATAAACAGCAGATTTGAAGTATGTTTTTTCCTATGGGTTCAGTAACCCAGCGAGTGGCTCCTCCTGCTCGCCGACTTCAGAGCTGAGTACATCTCCTTTTCCAGGAGACAGGCAGCTGTGGAGCTGGTGCTCAAAGACAGCAGTAAAGTAGAGGCCTTGAATTATAACAGTGCGGTGCTCAGTGAGGAAGGACATTACATACAGTAAGCAGGACTGCATCCAAGAAAAGCCTGACTTTGACCATCCATTTTGCCACTTCACAGGGAGAAAAAACCCAAAGGCTTCAAATACTGGCAGGTCAGAAGTAGAAATTCAAAGATCAAATCAGACATTTTCCTATAAGCCAAAATCTAATTACCCCCGATTGCTGACTTAGACATAGCACGTTACACCAGTACAGTGGGGTATGAATAACATGAGATACATGTTTGTGCAGTTCTCTTCCTTAAAACGAACACAAAAGTGTAAGATTTGTAAATTTCAGAGCTATTGGCTGCTTGATTTGTTTGCTTTGCTCACGGAGACAAAGAGCCTGCTGAAAGTGTCATTCCGGCTTGGAAAAAATTAGTGATTACTTCAGGAGTTCAGCATGAATATGGCACGTCCATGTCTGAAAGGTCCCCAGAGTGAAAGAAATAAACAGCTCATCATAAAGTCTAAGTGTGGTCCAGCTCATGTATCAAGTGTGCGAATGGCCCTGAAGCAGAGAGTAAGTGCATGAGAAAGCACCCATGTCTTCTGCAGAAAAACATCAACAGATACTGAAAGCAAAGGAGATAACCTGTGTAAAAGTAATGCCCTGCAAACCTTCACCAGCTGAGTGACACTTGATGCTTGCCAGGTCCAGAAGCACCCGGAGGAGTAATTACCATCACCTCCTCCTACCCACCAGTTTGGTCTTGCTGGCTCTCGGAGGCAATCCAATGCACTTGGCTTCTCAAAAGTCCCCAGGAGTCACTGTTGGCCAGAGGGATCCACTTTTATCCTTCTGCCACATTCTGCTTTGAGAGGCTGAGTCTGACTGTTGACCACCCTTTGTCTCAGAGAAATTGAGATACTGAGATCTGAACTGAGCCCTTCAGCTATTCCTCATGGGTCTATAGGGCCCCATGCTTGAATGCCAGTGTCATAAAAGTAGTTCAGTTCTCAGACAGCAACAGATGGAGCAATCCATAACTGATGTGCATTTTCTGCAATGGTAATAAACAATAGGGAAGCACTGTAACAACCCAACTTACCAGCATATTAGATGCTGTCCCTTCCCACTGTGAACAGGCACAACTCCCTCTCCTAAAACTGCAGAAGCTGGTCCCTTCTATTTCTCAGGCTACTGCAAAGCAATAGCTCAGGGGTAGAGATACTCTGGATTGCTGAGCTATTCCTTTTCCTTTCTTCTTTTGTAGGGACAGCATTGGCCATGGAGGGGGAGGGATGGAGAGTCCAGAGTAGCACTAGACTGGCTGTTGTACCCTGGTGGCAGCACCACGGCTCTTGGAGTGGCCCTCTGCCTCCCTGACCTCCCAGTGCTGGGGGCACTGGCAGCATGGGGATGATCCCTGTATCCTTTCTTGTCCACCTCCTCACCCGTGGATTTTATGTGCTCCAAGCTGGCGCTGCCCCCTGTGTGGTGGGTATCCTAACTTTAGCTGAAGCCTCTAAGACACCATAGTTGATGTGGTTGACAAACCATGCCTGCTTAACGCCTTGAAGGACTAGACTTCACTACCCCACTGCTGCCGTTCTGTTCCCCAGCAACAACCCATGCTCTTCGTAATTCCCAGCACCTTCTCTACCTACTGGTATTTTGTCCCCTGAACACTGGGTTCTCCCCATCTGTCCCCGGAACAGCTTGGCACCTGGCTTACCTGGATGCAATTGCTAGCAGCACATTCCTCCACTGACATTTCTATTCCCTCTCAACCACATTGGACCATTAATGAGTCCGTTACTTGGATCATTAACAGTTATTTATGCAGAAACTCAATAGAACACTGTCAATTTGAAAAGCCACGGTCCTAGATGAAAACATGAATTGTTGCTAAAGCTGAAAACACTGACCAAGTTTTCTTGATGCCACTGCCAGTAAGCTGAGCAGACCTATGCCCCTTCCTCACTGCACTTCCATTTGTGCTCTCCAGCTCAGTCCTTACCACCACCGTTAGACACATCAAAACCTAATGAAACCTAATTATTAGAGTTGTGGAATAACTACCCAAGATAAGCCTCCCTCTCTAATGACATGAACCTTCATTATCACATGTAGCTGTGCTTTCCTCAGGCATTTTCTAGCAGTGCCTCTCAGCCACAAAAGAAAAAAGCTCCAAAGCACTGTGATTGAAAGCGTGCCAAGGAAGCACCAAGGCTTTGGAGGACTAGGAAACAGAAGCCTACGGTGAAAGAGATACATTATTTATAAGAACATATTCTAGAAGATACCCAAAGGGAAAAACTAGCCTTGAACAACTGTGGCAGAGACTTCCAGCTTCAGTGCTTCCGTGTCTGTTGAAATCTGGTGATCAAGAAGCTGAAATCAATGAAGGACAGCAGTTCACATGTTTCACACAGTGACAAGCCTCTGTAAATCAGGTAGATGGATGGGAAAAGGAAAGACAGGTGGAAGATTAAGTTGCTTATTTTCTGCTAGTGATTAGGAAGAATTGGGTTTTCCATCTCCTCAAGAGAGAGGTGAATTCTATCTTTACTGTTGTAAAAACTCAGAGGGAAATGTGGAACTGCATGAAGTGAACAGATGCATGGAAGCAAAATAATTGCCGGTGAATGTGAAATTCAGCCTTCTTGTTTACACATATGTGATAGGCAAAGAGCCACCAAGTACCAGAAAGACTTGGGGGTCCAAATGTACTCAAGGCATTGATAAAACAAACCATTGCAAAACAAAAATACAGCAGCCTATGACTGACAATGTGATTTATACATTCACAACCTTGAGCCCTTTTCACACAGCTTGGATTGTTGAGTGATCTTACATGTGCTTTAGTCTGGGACAGTCACATCAATCTATGCTTTGGCTAGAAGCACCTAGTGCCACGATGGAGCTTACTCTCTTACAATGACTTTAAAAGCAAGGTGATGGTACTGATTCACAGCACAGCTTAATCCATCCCAGCCACTGCTCCCACCACCCCAAAACAGAGCCTAAAATGGCCATAGTTTAGTCATGCTTTTCCAGACAATAAGGAGAATAAATGGATTAAATTCTAGCAAAGGTACAAATACCAGCATTTTAACTTGCAATAGTATAAAACCCACTTCTTTGCCAAGGAAATGCATCATCTTAGCACAGCTTAAATCCCACTGTGGTCTGCTTGGACCCTTTTTTCCTCATCCATGTTTTTTTCAGTGCCCTAGAAGCAGACCTTTTTAAGGACACTGTAAGAAATGCCCCTTCCATCTTCAGAATATGAAGGTTAGGACAGGTTGGCTTGTTCAGCTCCAAACCAAAGCTTTCCCAGCCTCAGTTTTCAGCACTGCATGCTGAGTTAGAAATGGAGTCAGGCTGAAGCTCTGCTCCTCCCCACGTCCTCACACAATCCTGATACACAAATCTGGGCTGCTGAGTGTGGTAGCATTTGCTTATCTCTTCACTCATTTCAATTCACTCCTAAACGCTTCACCCCCAAGTTTCTCCATGCTAGAGCCCAGCACTGCTTTTCTAAATGGTTTTTGAGCGAATTGACCCCAGGGAACGGGCTGAAGCCTTTCTGTTTCTTTCAAACCTTCCTGGCCAAACATTACCTTCTTCTCCAGGGCCTGGAAGAAAGCTACAGGGACCTATCAGTCAGATCCCTCTGACTCGCAGGTAGGGTTTCCTAGCACAGTCCTGCTGGGGTTCCAAAATCACTGCACAGGAGGGCTGAGATACCCTTTATGTTCTATATCTTGCCCTGTGGGACACCCCAGGATAGAGCACTGATGAGCTGTTCTCTGGCTTTAGCTGTTCTAAATCTGCAGCCCAGTGGCCGTGTAAAATGAAGTGTCCCATGAACTGTCCTTAAGTGGGACACATCTGCTGGAGGCCGCATTCAAATCGCCTTTCCCTGTTCTTGTTAGTGCCCATAGTGTAAAGTCCCAAACAATTGTTCCTGAAACGCTCTTTGCAGAGATAGCATTTGGGTAGTTTGCACACTGTGTTTCCATCTGGGGCGGATCTTTTCGTCAGCAGTTCCAAACACATGGATACGTAAATGGAAAAAGCTGTCATGGCTTGAATAATGGCACCATTGAGCAGAGAGCAAAGCTCACTGAGCAATGAATCC
Organism: Pezoporus flaviventris; assembly: GCF_033815535.1. Lineage (NCBI taxonomy): Eukaryota > Metazoa > Chordata > Aves > Psittaciformes > Psittacidae > Pezoporus > Pezoporus flaviventris. The sequence continues at coordinate 5,620,390 of NW_026892550.1, read as the reverse complement.
CAAAGGGTACCGAGCCCTCGAGCTCCAATTTTGCAAAGCTGTTAACAATGGATGTTTGTTGGTTTAAGCAAGCTGCTATTGTAGCACCTTAAGAGATTTATTGTCCGTACTCCGAAGGCACATATTGATTCCTGCGATGTGCAGAACTGAAACAGAAAGAGTATCTAGAGTATTAGATGTGGAGCACTGTATCTTGACTCACTGCTCTATCCAGTTCATCTATCCAGCCTATCTCTGTTCATCAGTATCCCATGCACTGTTATCCTGTCTTGCTTTCCAAGCAAAAACTCCTTAAAGCATCTCAAAATCGAATTGATTCTCAAATCACACCTCGGTCCCTTGAGCTCCACAATCGCTTCCTCAGGGAGCACTTGAGAAGCCATCTGGGCATGTAAACGCGGTGTCTGCTTTTGCTTTACGCGGTACAGCAAAAGACAATGCAACAAACTGCGTCCAAGCCTACGTGAAAATGTAATGAAGGATGCAATGTGGAAGCATCCTTTGCCTGATTCACCAGGCTGAGTAAGCAATAGCTGAACTCAGAAAGTCGATGGATTTCTTTGACTTCAGGCTGCAGGGGTCTTCACAGCAGCATAGGAACTCTTCATGCTCTATCTACTATAACAATCAAAGGCAATGTATTAAAACCCTCAGCTCTCTGGAGTTACCATGTTTTCAGATTTAATACAATTTCTGCCTGTTTCCTGCTGTAATTTCCAGCCAGCATGATTTAAAGCTTGAGAGCAGGCACAAAATTAAGAGAACAAAAATGGATGTATTAATTTCATCTCGTGCTTTTCATAAGAGCCCCCATGATCTCTCCTGTGGTGCTTGTGATTCTGGACGCCTGGATTTTGCAGTGGCTGACAGTGAGGTTTTAACATGGTCATTCCCATGTAATTAAATCACAGTCACACTATGCACTATGCACTAACGTAGTAGCAAACTGCATTTTAAGTCTGCTCCTTCTTTGTGAATGCACCAGCATTATGGAACTGCACCGGAACCATCCCAAATTCTGCAATATGGCTGTCTCGGGATGAAGGGGCAGCTTTCAGCAATGACTGTTGAATACTGCAAGGCTTGGGTTTTATCAAAGGCTGCTGGAAGGGGGATGCCCTTCCTAAGGGGGCTACATGCAAGCACCTCAGGCAACAGCAATTGGGGGTCTCCATTCCCACATGAGATGAAGCCTGCATATGCCTTTCTCCCATTGACACACTGGTGTTGGCTCACAGAGCCAACAGAGGTAGGCAGAGCTGTTGGTTTCGTTCTGTATCTCAAGGTACATACAAGTCTCCCTTTCTGCTCAGGCTTTGCGTTCACTTTATGAGGGATGGAGCCAAGGGCAGCTTTTCAGGCACAACACTTGGGGAAGGAAGGTGGCTGCCAGCCAACATCTGAATTTTGCCCCTCCTCGTTCCCAAGTGTCCCTCATGGATCGGTGCTTCAGAGTAGTGTTTCCATGCCCAGAGAAGACACAGAAGCTCTCACCAGTGCCAGCAACCTCCTTCTCTGGGGTACAAAGCCAGGTCCTCAGTGTGGTCATGGCAGGGCTGTCCTCTGTCTTGAGACTCTGCCCACCGGTGGCCATTTGGTCCACCCCTCTCACAGGCGCCATTCTGAGGGCGAACAAAATGGCTCCTGGTCCAGGGCACACAGAATGGGGCCATAAGTTCTGGACATCCAGATACAGCATCTCGGGAGGTGGTTCCCTTCACTGTGTGCCCCTTCCATCTTGTGCTTTAGGAAACTTCTGGAGCATGCTTCATGTCAGGCTTGCTTGTGAATCAAAGACGTGCAGAATACAGTCGGTATCAAACACAAAACTGAGTTTTAATTCACTGATTCACATATACCTTGACATGCTTCTGTGTGTTACAGTGGCTGCAGCTCATTTGCAGTGCGCGGCATTCTGCTCCCTGTGTTCAGTGCTAGCCCATCAATCACTCAGGCAAAGTGGCTAGATGGTTCTCCAGGCTGCCGGTGCCTGGGCATCCAAGGACTAGGCATCCAGGTACGGATCCTAGTTGACAACTTGGGTGCCTATATACTAGGCATCCAAGTATATATACGCCTAGTATATAGGCATCCAAGTATATATATTTCTAGTATATAGGCATCCAAGTGTATATATGCCTGGTATATAAGCATCTAAGTATATATATGCCTAGTATATAGGCATCCAAGTATATGTATGCCTAGTATATAGGCATCCAAGTGTATATATGCCTAGTATATAGGCATCCAAGTATATATATGCCTAGTATATAGGTATCCAAGTATATATATGCCTAGTATATAGGTATCCAAGTATATATATGCCTAGTATATAGATATCCAAGTATATATATGCCTAGCATACAGGCACCCAAGTGCCCAGCTCTTTGCCAGCTTCAACCAGAAAAGCTCACACTTGCTAATTCCAGACTACTACTTGGATGATGAAGTTCCTGGCCTGATGTACATGAGGTATCTGGTGGCTTTCCATGACTAAACTGCAGGCCTAAACGGCAGCTAATCTCAAGGAGGAAGTACAAAAAACTTGCTCACATGCCAGATACAATGAGTTTTAAATGAACATGGTACAGATCAGACCTGATGACAAATGGAAAGCAGGTACATGCATTTTTCCCAAGATCACCGTATTTGTCTTCCCAAACTTTAGCTACTGGTTTGATTTTATTTCTTGAGTGTTGCATGTTTGCTTTTGTTCTTAGAGAGCTGGACAAGGTCCAATACTAATTAAATCCACTGGGGGCCTTCATTTACTTCCATATCCAGATCCTCTCAACAAATGTTTGACTCAAACTCCATCACATTAGAATTGATTGTTTCTGCTATATAACTGTATGGATGGGAAACAGTTAATTATTTGCAATGAAGAAGGTTTTCAATTTTGCAGCTTCTTGTTCGTTTTAAATTATTTTAGTTGTTTGGGTTTTTTTTTTTCCAACAATGAAACATTATTGAGTCCATGAAATCCATTCTTCAGAATTGTATCACAAATTCAAGATCACAATTATTCAATGCATTATCGGGCATGGAGTACTTTTCTGTTGCAGGCAATACACTGCAATAAGCAGTCAGTTCAGATACAGAAGGTCACGTTATGATGCATCTTGCATGTCACGTATTGGGTCTAGTCTCTGAACAAAAACTCATAACTTTCTCCTTTGTCCTCCTTTGTGAATGTTCATAGAATAACCTTGGTATCTCCTTGCTGTTGCCCTCTTAGTATTGAAACTTACTCATGTGGTTGTTCAGGGAGAGGAAATCTAAGAAGTATAATGTGTAATATATATAATATATATATTATATATATATGATATAATGCATATATGCATTAGAAATGAGGACCAGAATTTGAAGTAAATTTTTCTCATTAGTTTCCAAGCAGGAAAATCAATGATTTTATAAAATTACTTAAATGGGTAACACTCACCTCTTTATTTCCTGTATAAATGATCCAAATGTTTCAGGCAATAGTTAAGCAGACACTAAGTATTTTTATCTTTGATAACTTGAAGTCATATAGAGCTATGATGTCAAACAACTGAAAATTTTGTTGTTTTCATATATAAATGACATGTTTGCTTTTAAATCATCCACAACGGAAAGAAAGTGGTCTGCTTTCTTCTTATGAAGAGTGCTCCTCCACTGATGAGTTTGGAGAAGAGAGATGGCAAAGGAAGTGGTCTGTAGCCCAAAGCACCTGAGTGACAAAGATATAACACAGCTCAAGGATTCCTGGTTTCTAAATGCTTCTTCAGGCTTACACTATACTTAACTGCTGCTGCTGAGCTTTACACGCTTTACAGTCTGCTATACATTCAGCTCCCATGCACACCTGAGTACTGAGATGCAGGCACATTTCTTAAGCAATTAAAAAGAACAGGAATTAAACATCAGAGAAGACAGACTTGTTATAATACCATTATTTAAAAAAAAATATAGATCCATACTTTTACCTCACCTTTTTCATTTATTTATATGGAATAAAATCTGACATAAAGAGAATCCATCCTCCAGAGAAGTGTCGTTCTGATCCATCTGTAATGCACAGGCCACTGAAAGTAGATTGGTGTATCAAAGGGTAGAAAAAAAAGATAGATTCAGTAACCAATGTTATAGACACCATCTATTTTTAGTACCTTAATGCTTTAAGATGATGAAATACCTTCTGCATTACAACAAAAAGGCTACTCTTCTGTTTGTTATTTCATATGCTCAGTGCTTTGACTATGGGTAACATTTCATCTGGAAATCAACTTGTGGCTAGCTTGATAAACACCATAGGATGGAATCTTTTTAGCCCTCAGTGCCCTGTTCTCTGTTTCTGGGATAGGGCACAGGGGTTTGCTCTCCCCAGGAAAACCTCTTACAGTACAGTAAGGGAACTGTACGAAACCTGAAAGACAGTTATTTTAGACACACACAGAGTAAAAAATGCACTATCTTAGTGTGAAACAGGCCTGAGTCACCTCTTGTGGTTTCGAGTGAGCTCACAAAGAATTCCATGTGGGCATCTAAGGGTAGAATTTGGTCCACAGTGTTGAGAAAACAGCTCTGATAATGATTTCAGCCTGAACAGAAGCATACAGAGTTCAAAGAATGCCTTCAAACAAGCCAGGCTGAACAAAATGTCCATAATTTACTGCAGACTTTTCTGCAGAGAGTTATTGCATGGAAAACATAATGGTGGATGCAGTGAACAGAAGCTTTAATAACAGACATTAGTAAACATCATCAATATAAATTCTTTTTTATCTGCTAGGACCAGGGCTGTGTTTACATACAGAGAGAGCAAGCAGATAACTGGGGTTCCTCACTGTATAAAGCTCCATCATGGATGTTTCTGCTGGCTCTTTTGGTTTTGCTTTTCCCCTCCATCATCTTTGATCATCTCAATGGCAAACTGGAACTATGTGTTTCAGGGATCCAGTTGTCTCCCGTTTGCCACCCAGCTCAGGGATGGAACAAGTGAGACAGGTTTGAGGGAAGTGGGGATCTGGTAAAGTTCACCAAAACCTCACCAAAATTAAAGTGCTTCGGTGTCCTTGGGAATGGTGTGAATGATGAAGTGGTTTTCTAACAGCCTCCTTGTGTTTCTCATTCCTCCTCTCTGGAGTTTGGGGAAGGAAGCTGACAAATTGAAACTCTATTGTAGCCATATACATAGAAAACACAACATCAGCACATAACCTTGTCCACACTGGGTCAGACCAATGGTGCTTCTAGTGTGGAATCCTTCTTCAGCAGTCAATAAATTAACATGAATATATGGGGCAAAATCCTTTCCTTCCTTTGCCTCTGTGGAGGTGCAGAGACACTGAGTGCATGCCCTGAACAGAGCCCCAAGGCCTGTTCTAAGCAGAGCCAGAATCAAACCCTGTAAAGTCCCCGTGTCTTTTCCCAAGTCCAGCAGACAGACCTTCATCTGTGCTGCTTCATCCATTGCTGTCAGGAATTATTTATTCAGAATGTTTACTGGAGCAAAAATGAGGCTAAATATTATATATATATATACACATATTATACATACCTCTATGTATTTGCAATTGATAGTAGTTTTCCACCTTCATTTAACTTTTGCTGCCAATAACACTCCTTAAGTGAGTGCTGCCTTTCTCCTTGGCTAGTTAGTGCAAATTAGTTTCCCTTTCATTTTCAAATTGGCAAGTACCAGCTTAAGATAGATGCTTCCAGCTCTTCCGTATTTCCTTTGGGAACAAGTACAGCACAAAGCCTGCCTGAGACTTTCCATGTTCTGCACAACCCTAGCTGAGGAGCGCAGGGGTTATTCACAGCCACCTCTTCCATCTGCTTTTCATTGCACAGCTCTCAAAAGCAGGCTCTGGAAAACTGGGAAAATTCACATGCTATGCCTGAAGAGAGCGGGGAAAATAATCCCTTCTTTTGCATCAGTGCACACAACACCTGTGTGCTCCCCGTTCCAAATCCTGTGCCTGATACCGCTGTGCTGGCTTCGTCTGCAGCACTGCCCCCATTCAGAATGATTGCAGCCTCCACTTACCATGCACAGCACATACATCCCTAGGAGGGCGCAGCTCTGGTGTCTCAGTCAGGAGCACTGATGTGCCAGGAACTCAGGCAGGCTGCAGAAGGAAGGCATCTCTTTTCTGCTCCACACTTGCTCCCCTTTCCCCACTCACTGAGTCCTGGCCAGGGAAGGACTAAGCAGATCATCGGTTTAGGCAAGGGAGGCTTTTCCCTGTGTGCCAAGAGAGGCAAAGGCAAAGGCTGAGATCTGTCTTCTGGTAGTAAACAAACGGCCAGCGTCAGCCCCCTCCACAAGTCCCACTGCTACAGGAGGAGGTCTTGTGTCTGGGTACCAGCCTGGGGCAGGTGAAAGATGGGGCACACAAACCACATGACTACTCTTAAGGGAGCTACCTACACACTTTATTGCTTAGAAAATACTGGGCTGGAAAAACTTGGATCACCCCAGAGTTACCTACAGGCTAGTTCTGGGTACAAAGAAATAAACTGATTTCTAATATGAGTTATCCATCCGGAGAGGGCATTCCTTGGGGCTTTCACAGTGTTCCACACAAAAGTATGGGCAAAGAACACCAGCCCATACCCTAGCCAGATTCAGCTAGTGATAACACTACTTAGCTTTGACATTGCCTAGCAGGAATCTTCATTACAAGCAAGATACATTGTGTTCTCATTTTTCAGTATTAAATCATAGAATCATAGAATGGTTTGGGTTGGAAAGGACCTGAAAAACATCTAGTTCCAACCCCCCGACACCTCTCCCTAAACCAGGTTGCTCAGGGCTCTGCCCACCCTGGCCTTGAACACTTCCATGGATGGAGCATGATCCGTGTCTTCAGAGAGGTGTCCTGAGACTCAGCTCAAAATTACTAGCTTGGAATGCACACAGAATTACACCCAAAGAAGGCATTAGCTCAGGTATGAGAAGCTCTGAAGATGTGGAGATCATTGCCAGGATTTATCCATCACCTTGCCTACCCAAAGACAGCACCACACTAACACGACTGCACCATTTCTCTTACAGAGAGGATTTGGCTGTGCATCTTTGCAGCCTACCACTTGCACTCCACTGTGTATAAATGCCATGTGCCCGGGGCTGCCTGCAGCAGCACTGCACCAAGAGAAAAGAAGACACAGCTTGGTTTCCAAAGGTCAGAACTGTCTTGGCTCCGCAGCAAAACAGTGTTGGAAGTGTTGCTGGGAAAGCAGACTTTCTGCTTTAAGTCTGCCTGCAATTAAATCCTTCTGTAAAATCCACAGTTTTCTCTGGTTAAGTAGAGACTCCAGTGGTTTCTGAATGTAAATTAACTTTATGAGCAATAATAAATTAAAACTATCTTTCTTCATGCCATCCAGCAGTTGTAAGGAGCTTTATCACAACCACCAAGTACAGAGTATGGGGTCCTTAAAAAAGCTCTCAAAAATGATTGCAGGACTTTCAATTTCAAGTAAGAGTGAGTTCGATTTTACACTTCAGCAAATAAGAATGCATTCATAAATTTAGCCCAGGGACAAGCTTTCTTTATTTTTGTATTCAAAATAGCATTTTTTTTCCCTGTGGATTTTCCACCTAATTAAAGACGAGATATTTGTTGATGTATAAGCGCTATCATTTGCCAAATCAGTAACAAAGCACACCAAATACTATAATGCATCTTGCCCTTTTATTGTATTGTGTTATAGACAAAGATGAGTGCATACAGAATAATCACTGCCATCATGACCGTAAAGTTGCAGTGTCACTCTGATCCCTTTGGGAGTCAGAGAACATCCACTTGTCATTCATTCCACCTTTTTATTGTAACAAGCTGCATAGAACAAAACTTCAACTATTTCTCTAAATAAAAACATAGCCAAACCCCCAATGCTTGTTAACAGGGCTTTGCAAGATTATTTAAGGTACCAGCAGAATAAGCATGCACAATAGCAATACAAAACTATAGACATGCTGTCCCTGAAAAGGTGAGCTGTGCTGGAAAATTCACAGGTTCAGTGCTGGAGCTCCTGCAAAAAAGCCACCTCAAAATCTGTGCATTACTTTGGTTCAAATGTAGGTGGGAGTAAAGTAATCTAAGGTTGGTGTTTTGCAAAGGAGTGGTGTTAAACCTATTGTGGAATAAAATATGGTCTATGATAACCTCTATTGATTCTCACCAGTTACCAGTGCTATGGTGGGGTTAAATGCTACTAGGAGCACTGTGTTGCTGTTGGCACATTGCTGAGCACATACTCAGCAAGTCAGGCTGCTTCTCTTTTATACAAACTAGGTCCTGATGACCTATAAAGGGTTTTAATAGAATACCACAAAGAACAAAGCAAATTCCCTACTTGAAATGCAGGTGCAAGGAAGCTTTTCCTTGCTGAGAACCACACGCCTTTCAAACAACTTTGGCACTCTATATGGTAATAACCTCCCTTGTGTTAGTGAGTATGACTGCACACAAAACAGAAGGTTGGCAGCAGGTCATGGTTCCTTATTTCCCTATGCCTAATGTAGTAGATGAAACGGGAGGGAAGTGGTTTGGAAACATACAGAGAGCTACTACCATAACTTACTGAGCAGCCTGACAGCAAAATAGCCACTAATGGGAAGACATATGTATTAATAAGAATGGTAAAAGTACTTTAAAACCAATTTTGCTGATACTGCTCCCAGGCTCTTGTTTGTATAAAGGTGTCTAGCTTGTACCTAGATGCTCTAGCTGATATACAAGTCTCTATCAATTATACTTCGGGGATTACATTTTAAGCCCTATGAAAAGTTTATTATTACCTGCAAGAACTTTCCACTGGGGACATTTTCTGCTCTTCTCCCCCCAAAATAAAGAAAAAAGTAGAACAATAAGAAAGGATTTGTTATTCTTTCTCAAAGAGTAACAAGGCACAACCTTGTTGATACTACTATGACTACTACGCTGCCTACATTGTTTTGTCCTCTCTTGTCTCACGCTGACTGCAGGAGGAATATTAATAGTATCAGCACTGTAACTCACTGCTACAGAGTGTAAAGTCCATGCAAGAGCTATGGACTGTTTTGGTAGAACTTAGATATTCTCAAAACATGATTTGCAAGAGACTCTTGGGCATGCAGGCGTTCCACAGGCTCTCTGCCAAAGCTCTCTGTAAGGGCCAGTTTGAGTGGTTCAATCCAGTATGTGATTTGCCTAATGAAAGACACTTCTCTAGAAGATTTTGGCAGACGCAATCAGTTCAATTGCCAGGCAGTATTCATGTGATTACAAATGTTACTGATCACATTAGAGACTTAATAAATCTCTCCAAAAAGATGACAGCTACTGTGTGGCTCTGAAGAAATTGAAATTGTGATACAGATTACTGTGTTTGCTGTTCACTGGACTATTGACACAATTGGGAACAAATACCTTCCTTGGACTGCCAAGCACTGAGTGACAACTGTTAATTTCTAAATAGAGCCATGACTGCTTGTTTGCAAATGTTTGTAGATGTTCCTTTCCATGTTAGGGATACATTCTATGACAAATACATAAAAGAGTTTGATTCCACTGACTTTCACAGATCTATGGCAATTCACATGCACTGAGCGGTTGGCCTGAGAGTCCAAGGATGATTTTTGGCTTGAAATATGAGAAAAGCGAGGTGTTATCCTTGCATGAAACCCATGAGTGAGACTTTGGCACTGTTTCTTCCGTTGCCATTTGAGCAGATGCAATATCGCACATGGTAATGATAAAACACATCAAAGCAGAAATGATCTAACTGAGCTGTACCTGTTGGGATAAAAGTCGTTTTCCTTGCAGTGTGGCACAAGTTGCACTCTGTGTCTTCCTGTAATCTATTGAACAGCATTTTAAAAACTAGTAAGTGTTCATTGGCCAAATCTCAGTGGTCAATTCAGTGTATTGCAGGAAAGCAGTCGCACAGGCCTCTCTTTTCTGCTCTCAGGAGGAGGGTTTCTGCCTGCAAAAAACCACATGAAACCAAAGAAAGGAATATATCACTTTCAAAGACTGTATAATTGATGATTCCTAATCCCTCTGCACAGCTGTAGCCAAGGTGCTTTGCCGAGTGAAAAATCATAGTTATTAGTGCTGGTTCCCATCCAGAAAAAGTGATGAAATAAGGATACTCAGCACCAAGATGCATGGAGAGTATTTTTACAGTTTAAATGTTTCTATTTTCACAGTTCACTTCTAGGGAGGAGGCTGTCAGAATTATTAAAGTGTCCTTTATAAATGCTGAGAAAAATTCCACTTTCAACTGCACTGCTGTTAATTCCTTTGCCGTGATTGATGGCCTTCTGTTGAGGGTGTCTTTAGTACTGCAGAGCATAACTGCAGCATACAGCATGTGCTGAGGAGCCAGTTGTGCTCTCAGTTACACTGCTGTCTCTCTAGAATAACTCTGGTTCAATTCAGCTGTCAGTTTAACCTAGTTGTCTGCAACTCATCATCTCTCAGGGCAGATCTAGACTTGAGTTTGTGGCTCTTCTCTTTAACCTGAGTTAATTTACTGAGAATTGCCTTCTTATCAACTCCACTTGGAGCCATGCCCCCAGACCTCCATCAAAAGCTTAAAAGCCATTCTCTATATGCATCATGTAAAATTACTTGCTCTTGGTTTTGGAACGCTTTAGTGGAAAAGCATTTCCAAGCTTTATTCCTCTGTTTTCAGGGAAAAAAAAAACAGACTTCAGATCCTCAAAGATATTTAAGTATAATTTATTTAATTGTGATCAAATAACTTGAAACTTCTGTGGGTCCTGGCCTCATGTTTTGAGAAACAAAGGCTGAATTTTGCAAATAGCACCATCATTTCAGAAACTGAGTCTCCTGTAAGGCTCAAAATACAATTGTTGGTGCAAGAAACTCACATTAGCAAGTGCAGTTGAGACTGAAGAGAAACTTCTTCCTGAGCATATCTTGTGGTTTTCACCCTGTGGTCTGTGGTCCCTTAAGCACCTTGTAGGCTGACTTTGAAGAGCTTTTTGAGGGAGTAAAAAATGTTATCAGGCTTAAATGAACCATGAATGGGTTTCCCATCTGCACTGGGAAAAAAACACTGAAGTTTGAAAACCACTTGTTAACAAATTAACTCAAGCTCTGTGAAATAACAAGATCTTCAGCCTGCTGGTGCTCCCCTGACATGGCACCTCCTTTCCAAAGGACTCACTTTCCAAAGGAGTGGATGGGCACTTCTTCATGGGGACCTGCTCCACCAAGCTCTGCCTTGCTTGGCCACCAGTACCTCTGTCCCCCATCAGTTCCCATTCTCTACTACTCATTTCTTGTTCTCAGACTGCAGGCTTTTGCAGGGAGAGGCTGATTCAGAACTGCTTTTGCCTCCCCTCCACAGCACTCTATCCTTTCAACTCAAACTTTTGACATTTACTTTCTCATTAAGGAGGACTTGTTCACTTTCCTTGTCTGCTTTCACTTATCAGCTTAGTGCAGTGGCAGGTGTTATTAAGCACTGCTTCTCACTTGCACAATGAAATCTCGGATGAGTGAACACTCTCATTGTTGGGAACCCAGTAGAAATCACAGAATCATCTTAACATCAAACAGGCTTATTGGATTTCACTGTAATGCCAACAAGCTGTCACTGTCACCACAAACCCTGCCTGGGTGTCACTCATGGCTATGGGGTGCTGGTCGATGAGAAAATGAACATGAGCCGGCTTCAGTGTGCGCTGGCAGACCAGAAAGCCAACCATAACCTGGGCTGCATCAAAAGGAGTGTGACCAGCAGGTCAAAGGAGGTGATCCTGCCCCTCTACTCTGCTCTTGTGAGACCTCACCTGGAGTATTGTGTGCAGTTCTGGTGTCCTCAACATAAAAAGGACATGGAACTGCTGGAACAAGTCCAGAGGAGGCCACGAGGATGATCAGGGGACTGGAGCACCTCCCGTATGAAGAGAGGCTGAGGAAGTTGGGGCTGTTCAGCCTGGAGAAGAGAAGGCTGCGTGGAGACCTCATAGCAGCCTTCCAGTATCTGAAGGGGGCCTATAGGGATGCTGGGGAGGGAATATTCATTAGGGACTGTAGTGATAGGACAAGGGGTAACGGGTTAAAACTTAAACAGGGGAAGTTTAGGTTGGATATAAGGAGGAAATTCTTTCCTGTAAGGGTGGTGAGGCACTGGAATGGGTTGCCCAGGGAGGTTGTGAATGCTCCATCCCTGGCAGCGTTCAAGACCAGGTTGGACAAAGCCTTGGGTGAGATGGTTTAGTGTGAGGTGTCCCTGCCCATGGCAGGGAGGTTGGAACTGGGTGATTTTAAGGTCATTTCCAAATCTAAGTATTCTATGATTCTATTTACAGGCAGGAAGAGCAGCTCTGAGAGCACTCAATTGTAAACTGAAGGACTATGAAAGAGAAGCATCAATTACAAAAGCTAATTGCAGCCCTATTGTTATTGGCTTAGGAAGTCCCTGATAGGAGCAGTCCTACTTGGGGCTTGCTCTTGTAGCAACAACTCTCAAAGCTCAGGAGCTGTTGAATGAAGTTATTTGTGTGTAAAACTTGTGTAGTTGTCACCATGAGACAAGCACCAGCTGTTGAGTAAGGATATGGAGTCTCTACTTTTCAGAAGGCCACAGTGTGCCATTTGTAGGGCCTTGGACACTGCATTTCACTTTAGTATCTCTACATCATTCAGTAATTTGTATTTAACTAAAGCATCTCTTCCAGAAAGGCCTTTAGAGTCCCAGTCCAAAAGGAAAAGGTGCACAATAATATACTTTTTCTTTACTGGTAGTATTGAATTCTGACTGTTGTCAAAGGGTGGGTGATGTTGTAGCTAACTGGTTATGTTTGGTTTGGTGATGCACTGTTCCTGTGCCCCTTGCTCTGTAATACTGAGAGCTCTCTGAAACAGTGCCTGTCCAGGTCCTCACAGAGACAGAACCAGCTTCTCCCTTTACATTCTGCCTCACCTCTTACAAGACAGCTTTGTTCTCTGATGGACTGTATTCTCTGCTCTTCAAATAGCCAAAACAGATACACCTGAATAGGTCTGTAAGTGGGATTAAGGAATTGTGCTGCCTCCTTTGTATTCAAAAAAGTCTTTCCAATGCAGCTTAGGTGGAAATTTAGTACCTCCTTCAACTTCCCATGTGAAGCCTGGTGAAGAACCAACACAGCTGTGATTGACTGCACATGGTCTTGCTATGTCCTGTATAGGTACAAAACATTTCACTGAACCTAATCCAAACAGGTAAAACCCTGTTATGCACCAGAGCAGCCCAGCACAGCTGCTGGAGTTAAGGCCTCACTATTCACACCCCACTGCTTAAGAGTTATTTAGTATTATGCTAGCGCATGGGAAACCTTTGCAATGTAACCCGTACTGCACTCAGAGCTCAGTCCTAATCAGTTTGCTGTTGATAGCTCATGAAAGCTAAAGACATTCCAGCCTTAGAGTGTAGGGATGTACCTGATTGCCCAAGGTCACAAGAAACCAAAGGCAAAGCAACATAATTGCCCTTCTGTGTTATAGTTCGAGACATGTAATTGATTTATATCCCTTTGGTTGACTCCACTGTGAATGACAATTTGAGTGGAGCGTGCCTTTAGAGGAGCAAGAAGCCCTTCTCACCTACCAACAGGGATGGCACTGGTCAAAGGCACTGAGCAGGCACCCAAGAACTGGGAGATGAAGCTGTGAACTGATTTCATGTACCACAAGTTGCTTTACTGTCATGTGCCAGTGTCAAGGGAGCTGTTAGGGAAGGAGAGGTAGGACAAGACATACATGGGGGGCTTTACTAGAGGTGAGAGACATCCTGCCTCTTGCAAACTTCAGACAGCATGGAAACCACTGTGGTATGTCCTACCCCAGTCAGTGTTTGTGCATATGCATGAACCCACATAAATATGCATTGCTAAAATCAGGGCATTTAACACACCCTCATGGTTTGTTCATTGGGACCTCTGCAGCGCAAGACTGATGTGAAGTTGTAAAATGTCCTGTGTGCTGTGATAACACCTGAGCAAATATTGATCCATGAGCAAGAAATACAGGCACATCCCTTTCCTCTCTGCCTGCCCTGCCTGCCACTATCTTGGTCTCCTATTCACTTTCTGCTTGTGAACAGTCACTCCAAAGCTGGGAAGCAGTGCTGTGGGGTAAAGAGCAAATCAACTTTCTTGTTCTTCTCTCCTTCATACATCTTTCCTTCTCTATTTGATGCAGGGACTGTCTGGGCTGACTCTTTTAGCCTGTTATGCAAGAAGTCAGTCAGACCAGATGATCTTTAAGGAACCTCTCAAGCCGGTGAAAAATAATCTGTACTTGGTACAATCCTATTTGCTGAAATGGAAGTGAGTCAGCAGAGATGTCACATCTGCTGTACACAGACAGGCAGACCTGGCCACTTGGAGATAAAGGCTAAGGAAAAGCATTTCTATAGAAACACAAACCCGTGTATCTAGGTTATACGCCGTCTTCTTTAAGTCCTGCAACGCCCTCTGCATGAACTCAAATGCGTGGCAGTCAACACAGGGACGACCTGGATAAAGGAAGAGAATACATCATAGTCACAGCACAGAATCTGGAGTGTAGCAGTACACAGGGGGAATACTTAAAGACCCTGTAATGACAAGAGAAATCCCATTTCACCAGGCACCCACACCGGCACATCTACAACGTTAAGGCTGCCTGTGGACAGGGCTGTGTGAACCCTTGTGCAAATGTGGGAGGACTGGCAAAAACACAACAGCATTTTGTTGTGTGGGAGTTTGTGAACATAACCCAGGCTTGATCCTGCCCAGTGTTCTGTGGTCTCAGGCCCCAGCATCTCCCCTTAAGACTGGAATCATCACCCTCCTCAGATGTGTGAAATCTCAACTGATACCCTGAAAACAGCAGTTTGCAGGGGTTCAGGAATCAGAGAGGCAGGTCTGCTTCTACAGGAGCTCTTACAGAGCAGCTTGGCAAGGGACAGTGCCAGATCTGTATTTGCTTCCTTTCACCTGCTGCTGTATTTTCTCTCTGCCAGAAATGCAAAGCATCCCACTGGCTCTGCAGCTGGTGCCAGTGTGTGTGCACAGAGAGCAGTGCAGGGAAAAGGCAGAGGAGGAGACGAAGAGGGGGGTCTTGACAGTGACTCCAATGGCTCACTTCTGGAGCTGGACATTTCTGCCCTGCCAAGACTCACCCTGCACTGATCTCAGGCCCTTTTGTTCACTCTCTAATACAGTTTCCTGGGCTGTCCTCCTTGGTGGAGGGTCCTTCTGCAGGCACAGCTCTGCCTGTGTCAGGTCAGAACCCCTGCCTGCTGGGAGCTCTGCAGTGGGAGAGCTCATTCCTCCAATCCAGGATGGGATGCATCAGCAGCACAGAGAAGCAGCACCACTGGCAGGAGGTTGGAACTGGATGATCTTGAGGTCCTTTCCAACACAAACCATTCTATGACTCTATGAGAGAACAGATGTACCTGGGAGGAGGTGACAAGCAGCTGGGGAGGGTGGCTGCCTGTAAACTTCCACCCATGCAGCCCTACAGAGCATACACCCGCTCAGTACTTAGGGGACGGAACTAGGGCAGGGCTGATGTCTCAAGCATCTTGCACTAGAGCAACATGAATGCAGTTCCCCAAATAAAATAGGGGCAATGCCCCACTACCTGGAAAGCCTATAGTTACCGTCAGACTTCTGCAAGCAGAGCTGCCCAAGTGTCCTGGGTTCAGCAGTAGCAGTCATTTTTTCTCCTTCTTGGTAGCTGGTGCAGTGCTGTGTTTTGACTTGGCTCTAAGATGGGTTTTAAACTATACTAGCCAGAATCTTACAGTACCCCATAGCAGATACTTCAGGAAGATACAAGAATAAGCCTCTAGCAATGTCCTTTTAGCCTACCCAGAGGCTGGAGGATATCCTGTGCCTGGTTGGTGTTTCTATATTTGATAAGCCCTCCACAGATTTTTCTCACATTAATTTGCCCTGTGGCTTCCTGAATCCATGTAAACTTTTGGCATCTTCAGCATCCTGTGGCAATGAGTTCCACAGCTGAGCTATTCAGTGAGTGAACAAAATAACATTCCTGTCCGCTCCGAGGTTAACATCTGCTGCTTTCATTTCCTGCCTCTCATTTTTGCAGTGGAAGGGACAGTTCTTAAATATTCACCATCTTTGTCCTACTTATGACTTTCCTGCTCTCCATCACTCCCTGCCTTGGTGCCTTCTTTGCAGACACAAGCGCTGGGCTGCTGAACTGGCCTTAATCTTCCACCCTGGGGAGACCCCTCCCTTCATGCTCACAGTATTTTCAGTAGGATGCTCGTGGACATTTCCTCAATGTAATGATGCCTAAGGGTCTGTTTAGGTTTTAAACACATCTAAATCTGTGCTGTTGCCAATAGGAGCAATCCCACCCTGCTTTCTGCCCTTTGCTACGTGTTCTCACACTTTCCCTTGCTCACAGCAGGACTGACCATGCAGTTGCTGGTGCATCAGTTGCACTGATGTTTTCTCTTCAGATAAGATCCTGATCTCCAAGTTCTGGGGCCAGAACAAGAAATAGGACAAGGGCAGGAGGCCTGGTTACAGGGAGCAGAAGGGCAGAGGTTGCACAGGCTTACATCAGCTTAAAGCAATCATGAAACCAAACCTTAAGTCACATCCTAGCAAAGTACAGCAGAGTGCTATTAATTCCTTGCTGACAGCTGAGAACAGACTATCATTCATAGAGAGACTTAACAGGTTTGTGGATTAACATAATGAGAATTATCAAGAGTCAGCTATAATTCTTTAAATGGGTCCTGTCAGCATGAAGACTGTATGTGTCTTTGTGTGTTTGGAAGAAGTGAGGGAGGAGAGCTTAAAATATGCTTCTTGGCTTCTTGTTGGTGACAAACTGGAACTGAAAGCACTGTGGAAGTCTAATTTACTTTCCCTTGCATGCACATGGTGTTTAGTCTTTGTGCTTCATGCACCTTGGCTAATGAAAACAGACTGACCAGCTTCTGTTCTTCCAGTTCCACATTTGAGCTTTCACAGTGAGTGATACGGGCTATAAATGCAATGGGAGGTTGGGGAAATGACTTCTTTTTTTTTCAGTGCATTGAGCTGAGCTTTAAAGAAGATGATCTGCAAACATGAGTAACATCACTTCATACTCCAACAGCCTTGTGCATATGCGAAGTGCTGTGTATGCAGCATAGGAACATGATTAATCATTGCTAATTAGCATTATTCATGAAGAGCTGGGTCTGGCTTGCAGGCTGGCAGAAAGTGTGCCAAGTGGAGAGCAGGTGATGGTACCCCAAGCCAGATACTGGTGCCACACGCATGGCAGGATCTGTCTGCACTGCTAAGAAGGACTGTGACTCACTGTCATGCTTCTCTCCTGTGCCTCCTGCACCTCCCACACTCACATGAGAGCACTTCCGTCCCTCTCCTGCTCGTGGTGCTGTAGGAGGGACACATTTCTCCCATCAAGTGGGAGACAAAGGCTGTAGTGTTGTGTGGTCCATGAGGGATTGTTCCTCCTAAAGGCAAGTTCCCAGTCCCATGTTGCACATCTGGGAACAGATATAATCATGGAGCATCCCACTGGGCTGCCCTGCAGAAGGACACTTAGAATGGTCCATGAACATCATCTATCCCCATCAAGAATGTATACTAGAGCTCTTTTTATTCACTTGTGTCATTTGGGATCCCACAACCACCAGTCTACCTGGGCTGACAGTATGGATTTCAGCGCCAGCAATAGGGAATGTGCTCCAGTAGCACTGCCCCCAAAATGAGTCACTGCCCAGGAGGATCAACTCCCTGATGAGAAATACCCAGTGCAGCTGACATCAAGCAGGAAAAGATCCAGGAATGTCTGTACTAGATCACATCAAAGGTCTGCCTGGCCCACTGCCCTGTCTCCCATGAGTGGCATCTTTTGTACTGCATTAGATGTGTCTAGGAGCATTCCCAAGCTTTGAGAGCAGCTGGCATGGGATCTCTGGAACAGTAAATTGTGTCTTTCAGACAGGGAGTTGGCCTCTTGTCATGGACAAAAGAGTGCCAGGGACCACCCTAGCAGGTTACTAGTACAGACATCCCCGTGACAGGGAACATCACTGGGGACTGGTTATGGACATGACCTTTGTGGTTGGCAATGGATGCCAATGAAAAAGGATAAGAACAGGACAAGATGTATCCCCAAAGACCCTCTCAGGCCTGAGGAATATGCTGAGGCAGCTCCTGAGCCAAAAGGACTGCTGCTGTATCTAACAGCCATTTCTAAGTTTTTTTTCCTGGAATTTTCCCAATCAGTTCTGCAAACTTCCAGCATTCAGAGTGTCCCAAGGGAGGAGTTCCACAGGTTAACTATGAGGAACAGCCCCAGTAGGCAAAGGATGGTACCTGAAGCACTCAGCAGTTATGCAGCACTCTCTCAACAAGTGGCTCATTAGGAGCATCCTCAATTCCTTGTTGTTTTAAATTCTGTCCCTGCAGCAGCACAGAACAATTTACAATTCATGGCCAGCTGACAGTCTTCCTCCTGGCCTGGCCTCAGTCATAAATACTGTTACGTACTCATAGCGATGCTACCAGCCTCTGTACTCAGGACAGAGCGGCACATCTCTGCAGATACTGGCCACAGAAACATTCTGCCCTTCATCCCTCACTCTCACATGCAGGAGTAAGACAAGGCAAGGCATCTTCCTCAAGAGCTCTTCAGGGGACTTGGCAGCCTGGCCAGAGGACATCAAAGAGATAACTCCTTGAGACTGGGGTCAGACTGGCCAAGAGTTCTGCTCTACAGGTAAAATGGGAGTTCGCACTGCACAAGCAGAACAAGGAACCACTATAAGCTTCTTCCCCAAAATCTCCTCTGCTAACACAGGCACACAAAGGCACATATAATTTCTTTTTCAACCATGATATTCTCCTTGAGGAGACAGAGAGGAATACTTGTTATAAAAGTTATTAAAATCAATCAATGCCCAGAAAACAGACCACAACAGATCACAGAATAGAGATGAGCCTGGTTTAGATCAAAACTTAGGACTTACAGAAAGAAGAGAGTGTGATAAAGGAGGGAATCAACATGTAAGTCCAGAGACAAATACTCATAGGTGTATTTGAAAGCTGGTAATGGAATTATAGGAGAATAAAATGCAATGACTAAATCAGGTCTTGCATTAAATGCTTTGGTAGCCAGGTATACAAAGCAAGCATGACTAAGAACTAGAGGTTGGTTTGTATGCAATTACCTTCCTATGTTTTCTCTCTCCCAGAGGATATGTTAAGTTTCCAATGAGTGGCTACTTCCCACTTCCTGTCACCAAAACACCCTGAGAACATTGACTCCATCCCCTCATATCTTTGAATTATTGCCTCATTTTGGAGCTGAGAAAGTTTAACTAGAGACTTGCTCAAAATGACAGAGGAAGCTGATACAGAGCTGTGATCCCAACCCAGGAGCTCCCTGGCGATAGATGCATTGCAAGTAACTGTCTGGGTAAACTCCCCCTCTGTCAATCTGTAGTAGTCACAAGAAAGTTGAACTTGACCTATTGTTCCAGCCAAATATGAAAATAAGCGAAGAAATGTCCTAGCAGAAATAAACACAAGTTTTCTTCTAATGCTATCCCGACTAGCGAGGACATTACATGTATTGTGGCAAATCAGGAAGCAAAACTCTCTCTAGAAGCAGATCTAACAGACCTACAACCAAAGAGCTTTGAAAACAAGCTCCACTTAAATTTACAGTATGCAGTTAGCATCTTTTCCTATATAGCTACTAATCCTTTGTTTGCTTGTTGTTTTTATAAGCATTGTTGTCGTGTGCTTTGCTGACACGTTACAAATGCATCATTACTCCCTCTCTAACCAGGCAATGCAGCGTCCCCCTGGAGCTCAAGGTCTGTGCGGCTGCTGTGGGCTAAGTGGAGGGAAGCACGCAGGACACGGGGCAGCAGGAGGGCACGAGTGCACGGCAGGTACGTACTTTCTGCAGGAATGACACTCCCGGAGTCCTGGCTGGCCCCCACAAGGCTCACACTTAGCAGGGCAACCACCGAGATGACCGGGATGGCCACACGCGTCACGCTCCAGGCAGACGGCAGCGCCATGGCTCTCAGCAGTAATTCCAGCTATCTTCCCTGCCTGGAACGAGGAGAAACAGTGAAACTCAGCAGTTTGCTCCCCACAAAGGAGAGGATGAGATGCGGTAAGCTCAGACCCGCACGCACGCACGCACACACAAAACCGCACGCACGCATCACTGCAGCCGCACGCCACAGGCTCGGATGCACCCCAAGGACCGGATTGCCAAGTACCTGATCTTTCTCTTCACCTGTGTGTCAGACCCTGGGAGCAGCTGAAGCGAGGAGGAGAGGCTCCAGCACCACTCTGAGCATGCGTCCCCTCCGCACCCCCTCTTCCCTGATTAGGGTCATTGCCATGGAGATTTGCTATAGCAACACTGAAAAATTGGAGCTGCCAAGAGGAGAAGATTTAAAGAGACCACAGTGCCTCTGCTGTACTCCTCCTCTGCCTCTGCTCCTCAAAGGCCATGTCCTCGCAAACACTGGCTGCTGCCCATAAGAGGGTCTTAGGCAATTTTTATGTTGCTTTTGCTCCCAAAGGGACTGTGCTGAAACACCCAGCTTCCATCCCTTGCTTTAGCTACAACTCGCTCAGAATGAGGTTTTTCTTTCCAGGAGGTTTCAAAACAGATGAAAACTCAGACGTTTGCTTGGAAAAATGAAGATGCAGGGCCTGCCGATGGCACCCTGCACTCTGGGGAACACTTCATTAGCAGCTTCATTTAACTGCACTGAACACGGAGCCTGGGGGAAAACAGCAACATTGGCACAGGACCGAGGCAGGAGTATGGATCCTGCGCAGCTTCACACTAGGTAACCATGATAACAGCCCAGCCAAAACCCACGCACCGCACAAGTTTGAGGATGCTCGCTCCAAGCTCAGCTCTTGGTATGGGATTCTGCTAATAGGCTGTGTCCTGCCCAAGCTCAAGCACGAGCCCTCCTGGATAGGGATCTCTGTAAGTATTTAGAAAGAGGAGGTGATACCTTTTGCAAAAGAGAGAGAAATGCTCTCAACACCTGTTTGCCCCAGAGCATGGTTAAAGACTCCTCTTGCTATGTATCTGTCCCATTCGTGGCTCACGGGAGGACACTCTGCCTCCTCTCAGGAGGGAGCAGGCTCCATCCAGCCTTCCTGGTCTGTACAGAATAATTAACCTGCTAGGCTGCTTCTATTTGACTTGTTCCTATGGCTTCCTTAGAATTACCTCTTACATCCCCCATTGCGATGCTTATGCTTCTGGGCCACGCTTGTTTAAAAGTTGTCTCAAAGAACTCCAGGCTCTTAAACAGTCTCTGGCAAAGTGGTATTACTTTATTCAAGCCATAGAGGACTTTGCAGGGGGACAGCCCAGAGCTGTGGAAGCAGTTCCTGCAAGAATGAGACACACTGAGCAAATTCTTAGCCCAAAGTGCAACTGAAACTCTGCTTTCCTTGTGTGGAAGGTCCTAATAAAGACCCCCAGTCAATGGGGTCTTCATAGGGTGAGTCAGGGCACACATGTGCACCAAAATGGCTCCACTGACTTTATGAGAAGTTGAGACTCTTAAGCCAAGCTCCGAAGTTGGGCGCTCAAAGTGAGGTTGTGTTGTTGGCCCAGTTTAACATTGTTCATCTCTTCACAGGTCCCAGATGCCTGTAAAAGGAGCAGCTCCTCAAGAACCAGGATATAATGGAACAGCATTGTACAGTTTTACTCACCTAGGTCTGGTCACATAGTCTGGCCCTGATCTGTAGCTTTAAATAACACCAAATGGAAATTCTGGCACAAAATCCAATCCTTATATTTCCATTCACCCTGGCATATGTGTTTCTTGCACATGCCCTCATTATGGTCCCACCATACTTTTCATACAGGAGCTTCAAGTAAAGGATAGAAAGGAATTGCCTGCAGATGCAATAACCTTTGATAAGGTGAAAAGCACTGTTTGTTCTAATATTTTTTCAAGATATCAATATATTCTTTTTTTTTAAACTGTAACTTTTTTGTAAAATATATTTCATCATTGCTTGGTGCTTTCAGTAGGTAGAACAGCAGTACAATCCACAGTGAGAGAAGGAATCTGGCATCTCAAGCAGGAAGGGTAACCATAAAAGTAAGCAGAGGTGTTACCCATCTTAAACAACTGCAGAAAGTATAAAAGGGGATCAGAGATCTTGGGAAAACTGTGAAATAAAGAGAAATGAAGGTCCTGAAATATGTCATTCCCAGCATGCCAAGACTCCAAGGATGCCTACATATATCTTGTTATTAGGGTCTGTATACCACAGCAAAGTTTTGCATGGTTGTATATGCATCCAATAAAGTTTGCCTGTGAGAGGCTGGATTGTCTTTGTCTTGGTTTCTGACTGCTCAATCACCCAATGTCCAGAATTAACAGTGTGATAACACCAAAGCAGTCCTTGCTGAATAGCACCACTCCCACCCAGGCAGTACAACAGCACAGAACCTGCTCCCACTTGTGACAGTGGGGAGATCTGCAGTAGGGCACTCTCTATTCACCATCTAATGAGGTGGAAGGTGTCATTTCTGTGTTACAGCACATTACTTTAGCTTTTTTTTTACTTGCTGGGTGCCAACATGAAACAATCAAGACATTGTACTTGCAGAGCTGGGCCAGGTTTTGTGTCAAATTACATGGTCTTTAAGAAGCATAAGAAAAGTCTCCAGTTCCTGTTGCTAACAGAACTGCGTGGTCCAAGATGCAGTTCTCAGTTCACAGGGAAGAGGAGCCAGTCTGGATGGAAAAATTCTATAGATCTGTGTTGTTCTATCACCTCCAGCAGTGCTGAAGAAGACAGAAGCATGAAGCACTTGCATGTCTTGCTTTCTATTACATCCACTGTTGCCTACCACTATGACTAAGGGATACCAGTACTAAATTTGCTTTGAAGGATGAGAAAAATCCAAGGGATTCATAGGGGTCCATTCCTGGCTGAAGAATGTCACAGTGAATCCCAGAGGGCTTTTGGCAATACATATACTTAATTTTTCTACAGAGAATCCATGCCTAATTGTGAATTGCTAACAAAAGAAGAGTTTCCTCCAAAATAGTCAGAAACATTAAGCTATTTCTTGGGAAAATGATGAGTATGGAGAGATGTCTGGTAGCTCGCTCTTATTGATGCCTATGTGTTACAGGTATTGAAGGTTACATCTTTGCAGTGGAGGAAGAAAATGCATATACCTCGCTAAAATCACTAACATTAAAGGTCTGAGTTAAATACGTGTGCATAAAAGGAAGGTGCAGGCAAAAGTTCTAATCTTAGAGCTCTATTATTATAGTCATGGATACATATGGCAAATAGGGTGGTTAATCCCAGCCTAATATGAAGTGCTAAATCATTGCCTGCTAACATGGCCAGAAGCCCTTTGTTAAACTCAAACAGAAAAAGAAAGCACAGAGACAGAAGAATCTGTGCCTGGTTACTATTACTTGAATAATAGAATGGCAAGAGAACACAGGCACAACCCCAGAAAGGCCAAGAAGCAAAACCAGATGCAAATAGTGAGAAACATGAAAAATAGCAAGAAAGCATTCCTTGAACACACAGGCACTAAGGAAGACAAAAAACAAGTGAAGAGTTTGGTCTCTGTTCAGCAGACAGGGAAAGTTAATCAGGTTGATGCCTAGAAAGCGATACAGGACTTACCAACCAAAACCAGGTGAACTCATGAGCAGGAGGCAAGCACAACTAACACCAGTGAACATGTCTTAGGTAAATTTGCCCTGGTTACATATGCCTGTAGGTGTGTGCAAAGTCACTTTTCTGTGTTTCAACCTGCCTACAGCTCTCTTTTTACTCAGGGCTATCACTAGACCTACCTCAGGACATCTAAATAAGAAACTAAAGCAACCACCATCAGCAATTATTGCTGAGAGCTCAGGGAAGATGTGAGTTATACCAGCCCTGGAAAAGGTTAAATGCAGTGACTATCTTTAAAAGGAGGAAGAGGAACTGGAAAATAACACAGAGCAGTTTATGGTCAATCCCTGAGAATGTTTTAGAAGCAGTGATCCCACCAAGTTTCTAACTACTTGGAAAACAAGAACTGGAGTTGCACATAAGAGCTACTTGCCAAGAATCAAGTCAAACCAGTTAAGTTTCCTTCTGTGACATGGTAACAGGCCTTGAAGGTAGGGAAAGCCAAATTTAATCACCTTCAGGAAGATTTGGCTCCATCCCTGGCAGGGGTGTTGGAACTGGATGATCTTAAGGTCCTTTCCAACCCAAACCCTTCCATGATTCTATGATTCTATGATTTCTATTGCTGCATCACACAGCATTGTCAGAAACAGCTAAGGAAACTGCTCTGAGGCCAGCAGAACCAGCTGGGTCACTGCTGAGAGTTAGCAATGGGTCACTGTCCCCATGGAAAGATCTATCACATTGGGATTGCAGAGACCCACTTAGTTCAAGTTATTTAATTATTCAGCGTTTCATTAGTCAGCTGGATAATGAATAAGCAAATTGGTTGTTTAAGAAGAAACATCAGCCTGGTGGTTCTAAGCAATGCTGGGGGAGAGGATTAGAATAGTAAATCATGCAGACAAGTTGGAAAAAGGGTCTAAAAACAGAATACAGTTTTATAAGGATGAGAACAAGGTGCTACACTTCATCAGGAGTCATCAACAGCTCGTATTTGGAATGAGGAACAGCAGGTTAAGTGGCACTTCTGTGGTGGAGCTAGGGAGTCATGAGTTGGAATCAGTCTACAATGATCTGTCGCTGCCAAAAAAGGGCAATTATACTGGATATACAAAATGAAGCACAAGAGCTTAGACTGCCTTCAGCAGCAGGGCTGAGTTGTAGAACTGCATCTGGTCTGGTCAATGCAATGCTAGGTACTGGCAGAGACACCAAGAGCAGCAGAAATAAGCAGAGGTGTAATTGCATCAAGGAGGCACCACCAAAGCCCCTGGAAAACTTCTTAATGATAGGGAGAGCGTGGGGACAGATTATCTCTGGAAGACAGGGGGATATTTAAGCCTGTAAGTATAAATTAGGCATCATTAGGAATGGCATTGGGATAGGTGGCCCTGCATAAAGACAAGGGATGGGCTGCGTGATTTCTTATGCATACCTCCTAGTTTCTTGTGATTCTACAATTACAAGAATCATTTTGCTTTCCAGGCAGCCACTTCCTAGTTCTTGGTGCTGTAATTCCAACATAAACACAGACACCCCTGGGACAAATACATTGCCCTCGGGCAGCATCTGAAATCCAGGCTAACTATTTCTCCTTCCTCAGTTATCAGGGCAAAGGCAATGTTTTTTCTGGTCTAAGCAAGTATGATGGCTAGAGAACATTGCCATTTTAGGATGGGTCACTGATAAAGCAATTCAGAGACATTTGGCTGCAGGGCAGATGACAGTGCCCACACCTTCTTAATCCTCCTTTAAATACTTATTTCACAGCCCCGAAGATGGATTGAGAGGTGAGAGGCTGGTGCACTGCAGGTCTTGTATTGTCTTTTTCTCTGACAGCAATCACCGACCTGAGAAGGACAGAAAATTAAAGCACCCAATACTTACCTTGTCCCTTATGCCATGAGGCAATGATTCACCTTCACTTGATAGCTTGGTATCTCCTTTAAACACTAAGTCAGAGGTTTGGCGAGGGGAAAAAGTCTCCCTCATGAAATGACAAATGTGTTCCTGGGATCGTTGCCTGACAAGTTCCTCATCTTACAGCTTCCTGGAAAACCCTTCAGGAATCCAGCCACAAACCAGACCTTGGTCAGAATTAGATGCTTCGAGACACTGCGGCTGTCCCAACAAAGTCCACATGACTCTGCAAAACGGGGATGTGGCTGCAAATAGGGAGTATGGTAGACACTTAGCACCCTTAAAGCAGGAACTAGTCACCTTCAAGAGACTTCTTCCACCACTGTATAAGATGTGGGAAAGCAACCAGACTTGACCAGTTCTCCAGAAATCAACTGAAGCCAAGTGTGACAAGCATCTTTAAACACCTTCTAAAGCCTAGAATGCTTTATGTTACACAGGAGGGGCTGCTGTCGAGCTAGTGTGAAATGAAGCTCAGCTCAGGCTTTTATTTCCAAGAAAAAGTAAGAGCCATTGGCAAAATACCAGCTTTCCTAGTTTATATTTGAGGTTTGTATTGGACTGCTGGAAATCCAGCAACTGAAATCACTGCGCTGGACATGGGGTAAATTTACAGCATAGGCGAGGGTTGTGTACTGTTTGTGTACTCTTAGTCTGAATGCCACTGACAATGAAGCTGAGCTATTTGTCTTGCTACTGCCAGTCTTATCCCTGTCTAGGAACATACGAGCATGTCATTTTTTACTGTCTAGAGAACTGAGTGTAAAAATCCCTTCTGAATCCAATGTGCTCTGATGCCAGGAAGAGCCTGTTTTTTGTCTTAAGTGATGGGACTTGGGCATGTTGTTCTGTGGCTATCCAAACCAGAGGAACAAAAGGCAGAGGCAGTTCTCCTCTGTTTATGTGCACACAGAAAGGGGAGGTGGGCAGATCTCATTTTATGTTAGAAAAGCTTTTGACTTCTAGGATGTGGTTTAGCATTCCACAGATAAAATAGTTTGATTTTACATCATATATAAAACAAACCATACTTTAAATGTGTAATACACCAGCTCTCAAAGGCATTTAAACATTGTTCAGTTCCCACTTGGATGCAAGACTGAATTGTGCATCAGTTATATTCAGTGCTGTTGGCTGAAACCAGATACTCTTCACGAGCCAGATACTTCATTACAGTGTATATAGTCCAGGATGAATGTAAGAGCTGCTCAGGCAAGAAACCCTGTGTATCAAATTTACTGCATGGATGAAGTTCTCTTTAACTGGGGAAGAGAAATAACCCCCAATGCACAGAGCTTTGAAAGTCAACTTAGAGCACTATGGACGGCCTCCAATGAAAGCCTTGACTATGAGCACTCACAAATGCTGGTGACCTTTCCTTTGGTTCCAAGGTTTGTGTCTCTCACCAGCCCTTATATCAAATTGAAAAGGTTTCAGAGTGAAACCACGGTCATTGTTTTAGGTTATGGTCAAGAGCTGAGTAGCTATAACCTCACTAAACCTGGGATGACTGGGAACTTTGAGGTCTGTTGGGATTCGTGCAAAGGAAAATGCTAAGTTTCACCAGACTCAGTGCAAAGCCACACAAAATGACAGCTCTTATCAGTATTGTTTGCCCAAATGAACATTGATTTGATAAAAGGTTAGTCCAGATGTAATTTATGTTAGCATACCTTTCCATTACTTTGGACTAGCCACAGTTCTGTTACACAGAAAAGCTCCTACACTTGCTCCGTTGTAGAAAAGCCCCTTAGATAAATGTGCACATCAAAATGTCATGCAATAAAAATTCATTGAATTTAAAGCTACACAGAAGCTGTGTTTTGGCCATACTTTCTCTAAGAATTAACACAAGACCCTAACTGCTGTAAAGCAATAATTGACATTTCACAGGGCAAAAATACCTCAGTGATGGGACTCCTTCATTTCTCTGTCAGTGACATCTACTGGTGTTTGCATAGCCAAATGTTTAACGGAGTTTGGGAATAAAATAAAGGAATAGTGTAAAAAATAAAGTACTAGTATTTAAAAAAAAAAAAAGAATATAGCATCAATGCTTAGAAAACGTGTAATAATTATGTGTAGCTCGGGGCTGAGGCTGCCATGCTGTTGGCCTGAGCATGAACATAAGTGTTAAGTTCTCCTGTTAATGTGCACATACAGATTATTCAGACACCCCCCCCCACCTCAACACAAGAACCTGAACACTGTCTTCCCTTGTGTCCTGCTTACCCTGTGGAACAGTCCAACTTGCATCAGCAGTCAGCAGCCTTTCCAGTTGATTTGGTCTCTAAAAGAAGAGTGAAGCTATATAAAGAATACCAAGAGAGCTGCCAGTCCTGTTCCATTTTCAGAGTCTATCAACAAAGAGAACAAGCTATAGTTTTGTTGCTTACATGACCAGAAAAGTGCAGTATCACTTACTTGGATTTATACAGCAACAGGTGCTCAGGTTAATGAAGACAAGCTGCTATATTAGTAGGTGTTTAGCAAGTCCATGGTTCAGAGCAGAAATCAAATATGACAGCCTTGACTATCAGGAAAAAGAAGTGTAGGCAGACCAATGTAAGAAATAGAATATATGTGGATATTTGCCTTTTCTTTCTCACAGCACACATGTCTGGAACTGTTTTTTCTCATGTTTTAAGCCACTTCTTCAGGAGCTTAGAGGCCTTGAAAATACCATCTCTGCCTCTCCCTATTGGAAAAAAGTCACAGCTGGAACAGCAAGCTGCAGTTAGAAGGTTAAGGGGTACCTACATGGATATTAAACTGCAAACCTATGCATAAAACCAAATAGCATGCTTGAAACTGGAGGAACAGGCCAGCATATTTTACACTGTGATCTTTATTTAATGATTTCACAGCACCTGCAGGTGTGATGGCCACCTTCCAGTGCTATTGGCACGATAATGGCTTTGCCTCAGACAGCTTTCAGTGTAGTCACAAAGCAAGAGACTATCATGTGATGTAGTACAGGGAATAAATCATGATAAGGTGGACAGCAAGAAGGATGCATGTATGTTCTGATAGAGCCATAGAATGATTTGGGTTGGAAGGGACCTTGAAGCTCATCCATTTCCCACCCCTGCCATGGGCAGGGACACCTTCCACTAGACCAGGTTGCTCCAAGCCTCATCCAACCTGGCCTTGAACACTGCCAGGGATGGGGCAGCCACAGCTTTTTTTGGGCACCCTGTGCCAGCACCTCACCACCCTCACAGGGAAGAAATTCTACCTAATATCTAACCTAAATCTCCCCTCTTTCAGTTTAAAAACATCCCCCCAGTGGCCCTATTAAATACATATGAAACAACAGTTTGGATTTAACAGGGATCTTTGAATTTTGGGGGAAAAAATACATTTCTTTTAGGAGACACGGTGCTAGTTTCAAGTATGATGGGAAGAGAAAGCCTGTTAGCAGTAACCCTTTCAATTTTTCATGTTACAAATGTCAGGCTTTCAGAGGGCAGAGAAAATACTGTAAGAGGCAAAACAGTGCCAGAGCCATCAGAAACATAGGACCATAAGTTTGGAAGGCATTTCCCAGCTCAGCATCATGACAAACAATCACTTTCAGACATTTTTTTTTCACCTGCACAAGTGTTTTCTACTCATGAGTGCCTCAGTGCAAGGTTTCTTTATGGCACAGGAGAGAAAATCTGCACATCCCATGGTCAGCACATGGGTAACTAGGACAGTTATGCAGTACCTCAGGACAGCAAACTAGGCTTGAGCAAAAAGCCAAGAGGTTGAGCAAAACTCTGCTGCTACTTTGGTGGGTTTGAGCAAGAGGTAAGGCAGAACAGTCATTCAACTGAAGGAAAATAGGTAAGGTGGGCTTTAAAGGAGCATACAGCAATTTCCACTCGGAAATTCATGATTCTAATGGATCTTCTGCAGGCTGAAAGACTTCAATACTTTCAGATTCTGAGGAAGTCATTCTCTTCCTTGGAATGTTATTCCTCTTTCCCCATCAATTCCCCTCCTGACTGCTTTCCCTTGGGGCAACAGCTATCATGTCCTATGCTTCACTACCCCAGTTCTGTTGATGTGAACCAGAAGGTAGAGGTGTAGCAAAATGACTGAAGGAACATATTTCCACAGGGTCAGGTTTTCTTTTGCTCAAGATGGTGTCTGTGCAGATTTACACCAAGATTTACTGCTGTTTCCTGTTGTGCCAGAACATGTCATTACTCAACCCCTGGCAAAACCAGCAGCTGATCATGGCTGAGTTCCTGTCCACACCTATAACAAGCTGCTGAGATTACAGCATCCTGGTGGACACTCCGCAGATAACTCAGCTTTGGGAGCTGAGTTGTCACCACCTGAGCTCTTCTGGTACTTCCTCAAAGTTGTGCAATGGGAATGTTGGCTTCCCAAGTAAAAAGAGGCCCTTCCTCACAATGTCTTCCCTGGACCAAGGAATGAGATACCAGTGTTGCTCAGCACCATGTTCACTCACTCCATGGTAAATTGGAGTGCCACTCATTGCTCCTGAAGTGCTGCCAGCTGGACCTAAAGGGACTGCTGACCTGAGGAGTATCAGCCCCACTGCTCTCACTTGCAGTGACTACATACAGAGTCGTCAGGACTGGGGGCCAGCGCTTCACTGAGAAACCCCTGGGCCTAGAGAGGGCAATGCCAGACTGGAAGAGGGAATGGAGGTTGCACAGAGGGAGAGCCACGGCAGGTCCAGAGCAAAGCAGAGGAATACAGCCAAGCTAGAACAAGATGAGGACAGCCCAAGTGCAGCACAACCCAAGAAGCTCTGATCTGCTACAGCCAGGATCAGCTGAAGCCCTCCAAAGAGGGCTTTGCTCCACGAAGTCCAGAAAATACTCAGCCATGTGTAAGGACTGCTGCCCCTTTCCCTTCTCTGGGAGTAGAGCTGCAGGGGAGGCTTGCAGTTACCTTATTCTGCCAAGCAGCCAGATATGAGCTGTGTCAGTGCTCCCAACGCTGTGTAGACAGGCCTAGTGAAGAACACAGGGCACAGGAGATCCTTGCTGGAAGAAACTCATAAAGAAACTTCTTGCACAGAGCTTTCCTGCACCATGATGTTGAGCAGTTGCTGGTGGTAGCATTTAGTAGAGCTGGAACTGGCAAAGCTGCCTACTCATATCCTTATTCTCCTATTCTATCTATTCAACCTGCTATTTAGAGATGCAGTGGGTTAAAAATGGAGTGTTAAGGGAAGGAGTAGAAGAAACTAAAGGTTTTAATTAAAGAAGACAATACTCTTATGCAGGATACCAGGAAACTCAGCACTAAGGTATAAACCGTTTTGCTCCAAGTACAGCACACATATAACTCCTCATGGCACATACCTCATTACAGCTGACAGAACTACAACATGCCTGATATGTACTCAGTGCAGACAGTAAACAGAAAGGACTTCCATCATCTTTAATACACAGGCAAAGCCTACAGGGACCACAATGTCCTGTCTCAATATAACTGGGTAAGTTGCCACAGGTAGATACATGTTCATGTTAGAGACAAAAGCCAGCTGCAAGTGCCACTAGAGCAGTGCTGGCCATAATTATCTTGTGGGTTACACTTGGCCAAGTCTCATTTAAAAGTCAAAGCAGGTAAATTTCTCCCCCACTTCAATACCAAGTAACAGATTTACTGAGCTGAGCCTTTACTGGTAACCCAGTGGCTGTGAAAAGAGTACTCTTTACAAAAAAAAAACAAACAAAAACAAGCCCAGAATAGACAAATACATAAAACACAGCTCTCCAGTTTCCTCTGTACATTGGGGCATACATGCTTGCAACATGAATTCCATAAGGCTGTCTTTTACACAGCTGCATTTCAAACACCGCTGAAGAGGTGATGCTCCTTAGCTGGCCTCCAGGATTCAGTTCAGCAAGTTTGCAGTTACACAGTCACATAGGTTTCTCTTTTCTACCTGAAGAAGCAGAGTTTCTGTCTGTAAGAGAGGGGAACAAAAACAACATCAAAAAGCAACTGTCAGCACTTGTGGCTTCAGGAGATGTGTGATGGAGCACACAGAGCTGTTTCACATCAACATCATACCTTCATCTTGGTTTGTCTATTATGAGTTGAAGCTGTAGCTGAGAATCAGTCTGATCCAAGAGAGGACTTTCCCTTTATTGTCATGGGACACACAAGCTATGGGAAACCCACTCACCAAATTAACCCCCGCTGGTGCAACCAGCTATATCCTTAATCTGCCTGTCTTGTGATTCTCATATGAGATGGAATTGCTGTGTGATTAAAGGCTCTGTTTTAAAAGCTGAGTTATCCACTGACCCACATCAGATAAAGGCACTTAGAGCAGAGCTGGGCTGCTTACCACCAGCCTTCTTAGTACAGCACAACCTGAAAATCTGTTGGACAGGTTTGTTTCCCATATGATAAATCACTAGACATAGCCCTGTGGGTTTATATTAAATCAGATATCGTTTTTGATTGTATCAGCTGCCCTGCAAAACTGGAAACATCTGATCAGACTTGGTTAGACACATAAAAGACACTCAATCACCACCTTCTAACCATCTCCCTGACATTGTTTGCAATGGTTTGAATAAGGGAGGTTGACAGTGTGCCAACAGCTTTGGAGCTAAGCCCCAAGGCTGCTTACCATCTTCTGTACCTTTAATAACATTTCCAAGCCTTTGTTTTCACTTTCATGGGCACATCTAACTTAATGTGCTGTGAACATTCCAAATAACCACTGACAGTATAGAAAGGAATAAAGAACAAAATGAATAGCACTAAATACAGCTTTTTTGACTGTTTTGAGAGTGATCCCAAACCCATTTGCACAGAGATTTGTTACCCCCTTGGTGGGTTAAAGCACGTGTAAAAAACCCACAAAAACTAAACCAGGGCAGGGTCCAGATTCTGAACCTACAAAAAGCCTTCTAAATTCCAGTTAAAATGCAGTTCCTGAGCTCCTTAAAGTTGTAATCCATGTCCGCTGGTAAATCCATCTGACAAATGGGTTGGAATTTTGAAGGAAGTGTCTAGCGTGCAGACTTAGAGCCACCTGTGTAGCTCATGGACTGGATTTGTTTTATTGCTCCCTGCTGGCCTCTGTCTTGAGCAGCTTTTCATGCAGTAGGGAGCTGGCTGTAAGCTGGATGAATGGCTTTGATGATAGCAGCTTCCTCCCAGCAGTACAAGAACCCTCCCCCCAGTTCATGATCAGAGCTGCACCTGCCATGTACTGTGCTTTGCCTGAGTGGTTCACCACAGATATTCCCAGAAGAGATCATCCAGAGTTGGTTACTGCTGTTAAAACAGCTAATGCAGCCTGCAGCCTGCTCCAGGGACCAGCAGCAACCAAACGGTGGAAAACAGTATGGAGGGGGGCAAACTGAGGTGGTATGTGCATGGGTAGAAGCCAGCCTCTCAGAGGTGGTCTGGGATACTTCACCCACTGCATGAGTAAAATGCAGCCACAGTGTCTATCAGTAAGTGATCATCATATCTGTGTAGGTTACAGATATGTCTAATCTCGTGAAAGGAAGGAGATATGAGGATGATAATGTTGATACAAGGATGATCAGGGGCTGGAGCATTTCCCATACAAAGACGGACTGAGAAAGTTGGGGCTGTTCAGCCAGGAGAAGAGAAGCTGTGTGGAGACCTCATAGCAGCGCTCCAGTATCTGAAGGGCACCTACAAGGATGGGGGAGAGGGACTGTAGCAATAGGACAAGGGGTGATGGGTTCAAACTTAAACAGGGGAAGTTTAGATTGGATATAAGGAAGAAGTTCTTTACTGTGAGGGTGGTGAGGCACTGGAATGGGTTGCCCAGGGAAGTTGTGAATGCTCCATCCCTGGCAGTGTTCAAGGCCAGGCTGGACAGAGCTTTGGGTGCCATGGTTTAGTGTGAGGTGTCCCTGCCCACGGCAGGGGGGTTGAACTGGATGGTCTTAAGGTCCTTTCCAACCCTAACCATTCTATGATTCTATGATATAGCCTATGTCCGCCATAAATGGCTATGTGACCTAGGCTACAGTCAGTATGCTTTGCAAGACACAATGCAGATAAACACAGGGCAAATTAAGTGTGAAAACTCTTGAGGTGTGCAATAAAACTATACGGCTTCCCCTGTAAAGACCTGCAGGGTGAGATCTGCAGGAAGAATTAAATGGGAATTTTCTCTCTGTGCTTTTGAGCATCACTCCCCCTCCAACACAGTTAAGATTTGCTTAGTCATCAACTAAAAGTCTTGCCTGTAAACAAAAGGGTTTTTCAAGGAAATGAGTGTCTCCGGTGGGAATATTTACAAAGGGAATTGTATTTTCAGGGACAGAAACATTTGCTTCACTAAGCAGTAAAAGAGATTAAAATAGTCCATGTAAAATATATATGTGGCTGAAAGCCTCTCAGTTTGCATCAAATTGGGCCACAACTGAATAATAAAACTAAGAACTGAAACACTGTAAAAGGTAACTCAAAAAAAACCCAACCCTCAACTATTAAATATTTCCACATCTTTTGAAGAGTTAGGCAGAATTCCTCCTTTAATGACTGGAATAGGCCTGTCCTAGTGCAGAGGCGCTGAAAGATCTCAATATGGATTCAATTATTTAGATTTCAAAGTGAAAGGAAGTAATAGGTTTGTTTTGGTGAGAATATACCATGGAGCCACATTTTCAGGCTTGCTGTCAGGTCTACAACTGTGGATGTCAATAACAGGACATTCCTCTCAACCAAACCTTTGTTGTATCCTCATTTCCTCTCCTTGCCTGTCTTTTATTTTCATTTTTTAAAAAGTATTAAACCCCAGTTGCTCTCTCTAAGACTTTACTGCTACTCCTGCTTTGGAGAGCTATATTTTATCAAGCTTCTCTCTTGGTCTGCAAGCTGTAAGTGTCTCAAAGGTGGCACTGCCATGGCCACACAGGCAGAGGAGATTTTAGGAGTTGAGATATTCTTGAATCAAGATTTAGAAATTCTGGTGAAAAGTTGAAAGCTTTGTAAAAGATGGCAAAGGTGCACTGGAACCACTAGAGCGCAAGCTGAACATCTTGTTTGGTCTCTGCGCACTGCTGAGCAGATGTATTCATTAGCAAGATTTCTTCATGAAGAAGCCCAAAATACAATCGACCTGTAATTATTGAACAGATTTTGTTTAAGTGTAAATGTCCTACATACCAATCTGGTTGTTCTGGAACGTTTGTTTGTTTTCTATAGTATGGCCCAATTCCAGGCATCTTCATTCCTACACCTGCATTTTCACCTAAACATCATGGACCCTGTTTGGAGTTACCTCAAAGCATTCTTCAAAGGTGCTAGTTCAAAGTGCAGGCTTTGAACTGTGAACAACCTTGACTATAGGACAGCAAAAAGGTTCGAGTGCCTTCTGTTGGAAAACCTGTGCAAGAGTGTAGATAAAGCACTTCAGCTAAAGGGTACACAGGAGGTGGGGGGAAAGCCACCCTCCTGAGACACAGCTAGTCACAGAATGCAGGTTGCAGTAGCAAGAGACAGATTTTAATTATCTCACAGAAAGAAGACACCAGCCTTGGCAAATTCTCCTCACTGACTGCAAGCCAAACAAGTTTAATTCCCTACACTGTTCTATTTTGTGGCATTTTTCATCATTATGGAGTCAGAGCAATGTAAGAAGTATCTACTTTACAAAAGATGATGTTTCCTCCCTTAGCCTCTCCTTGGGGGTAAAAGCATGTGCAGGGCAGTATTTTATTTTTGTAGTCTTTTTGTTTGAGCTGGCTCTCTCCTTTTGGGTAATAAATATAAATGATTCTCTCACCTTACTCCCTCTAACATAAAAACAAAGATGTGTGCTCAGCGTTTGGAATGAGAACAGCTAGCAATGTGAACAGCTGCAGCTCTGCAGGAGGACAGAGGGCTGAGGACTGCCAATTCACTCCTTAAGCTCCTCAGTGTCTCTGATACCCCAAGGCAGAAGAATCCCACAGATTATCATATAGAGAGGTGAAATGTGATCACCCAGCCTCACCTTAGAAGATAGCACAGTACAGTTAACTAAGTATTCCATGCAAAATCCTGGTTTACTTTTATCCACAGCATTTTCTTCCATAGTAAGAACAATGAAATGGAATGTTTCCATACCCGTGTGTCTAGGTTATATGCCGTCTTCTTTAAATCCTGCAGAGCCCTCTGCATGAATTCAAATGCATGGCAGTCAACACAGGGACGACCTAGGAGAACATTTAGTAGAGTATTTAGTAGAGAATCATAAATATATGGCATCAAGTATTAAGTAGAAGGAATAAACAGAGCTTTTGAGTATGAAGAAGAGCTACAGGAAAGAGTCCTTAGGGTGTGCACTAGTGTATGTGTTCTTAAACAATCCAGGCTATGGTAAATGGTGCATCATGGTGGTCACCCAGTCTCTCAGTGACAAAAGAATTACTTCAATAAATTTGCACTAAAAATTTTCTTCTTCCTTTATTGCTGCTCCCCTGATCCTTCTCTTGTCGCAGTTCATAGTGGAGACACTAAACCCATAACTGAGTCTTTCGTTTGGCTCCTCCAACCCTGAGCACATTTTGAACCTCATCTTCAGATTGTTCAGAAATCACCTCTGAAAGCATGAGCCTGCTCTCTGGGAAATCTTATGCCCTGATCTCACAAACTTGAGCTCTAAATATAAAGCTAATGGAAGAAAATTGACTACAATATCACAAAGACAGATCACTTTGCCTCTAACTGAACACGATACAGCTCTGTCCAAAGCCAGTGAAGCAAGCAGCAGATAAACACAACATCCTGTCATTGCTGGGCATTGCTGATAAGCAGAACTGCTGCATTCTGGACTAATTGCAGTGTTTAAGATAATATTCCCATATCTAGATATCCAGACTGAAGGTCACAAGGCTTGCTCTGCCTTGATCATCATGTAACACAAAGTTGTGCCTTAACAGATACCAGCACTGAGACAGAACAAATATAGACGCGATGAAATGTCTTTGAATCATCAGGCTCTACATATGCTCTTATTTGCTTCTCAGTGCCTGTGCCTCTCTGACAACTTCCTAGGAAATATTGCACAAGTGAGAAATTCCAAGAGCAGGTTTAGTTTGCTCTCTGAGGTCTGGTAAAGGATGAAACCTAAAGTGATAGAAAATCCTGCAGGATCTGTCAGCCTATACTGCAAATACTGGATATTGGACTGATTACTACATGCCTCTGATAAGCTGGAGCATGAGCTTCCAGCTCATGAACTGTGTGCTAAGCAGCAGACAGGAATCCTGCCTGCTGAAGAAAAGGAGCCTGCCAAATTCTTTAACTGGCTTAGATAAAACACAGATACATACAAAATCAATACTGAGCAGCATTAAAGATCTCCTCTCTCACTGTTGTACCATGACCCAACCTTGCTGCTATTATATTTGCACCAGACAAAAGGAGAGGACAGTATTTTCCACATCAACAGCTTGATGCAAGGACCTGTCATTACACTTATGACATAAAATAAACTCAACACAGATGAACAAAGAATTAGGTGGCTGAAGGCTGCAAGATTAGGTGTTGACACATGTGCTTTCTTGGCATCTGCTTTGTGAATGATTTTAATGAAAACTACTGACTTCAATACAGCAAATATTAGGAAGAATGAAAGATGTCATGAAGAGTCAGTGTCAGTGGAAAAATGCAAGTCTCAATAAGTGTCTCTGCAAATCAAACAGGGAGACTTCTGCCATAGAAAGGGCTAACACAATGAAAGGGTTGTACAAAGGAAAAGGTGGCCAATTCCAAGTACAAGGAAGACAGCAAAAGGCAAGATAAAAGGGTAAGAGACTGGAGAGCATTGGATGCATGAATAAAACAGCCCTGGTATGACATCAAATTGTGGTTTTAAAACAACATAAGCAAGACATGTCCAAAATAGTCTGAATTATTTGGACAAGCTTCAGTGATGTGAAGTTCTGCAAAATTAAAACTACAGCACATGCTGTATGAGAGGACTGGAGGGTGGTACGTACTTTCAGCTGGTATGGCTGTTCCCGCTTCTTGATCACATCTAACAGGCTCCACAAGCAGCAGTGCAACCACAAAGACTAAAGGAATTGTAAGGACCACTCTTCTCAGAAGGGAGGGTGCCAGCATCTTGGGAATGGCTGCTTCTCAGTTTATAAAGAGATAAAAACAAGTTAGTGAGGAGAACATTACAAGTACAAGGGGTTTGTGACAGAGAACTTTACATTCTTGATGGTTAAAGCATTGGCACTCTTCCTTTGACAGAAAATTAATATCCCAAGATAAACAGCATGGGCCAAAGTTTTCTGTACTTTTCCAGCAGTGAACATAAACCCAACGGGGAGAGAATATCCCTAGACATGAAGGAAAACATCAGAAAGTCCTAAACAGTTTTCGGTTTCATTTACAAGCCAGGATACCAGCAGTTTTGCCTGCTCTGTGACTCCCAATTCTTTTTTTATCTACACAGTCCCAAACTAGTGCATGAATCTGGACAGCTGGCTCGCTGTTAGACTTCGAGACCAAAGCTGCATTATAGAGCAAGAGGAAACACCCCTGAACCTGGA
Organism: Pezoporus flaviventris; assembly: GCF_033815535.1. Taxonomy (NCBI): domain Eukaryota; kingdom Metazoa; phylum Chordata; class Aves; order Psittaciformes; family Psittacidae; genus Pezoporus; species Pezoporus flaviventris. The sequence goes on along the minus strand of NW_026892550.1, from coordinate 5,582,248 downwards.
AATGAGGGGTTTACCCTCTGGTTTGCTTTGCTGGTGCACCATATTTTCCCAAGTAACCATTATCATTAACTACACATCACACTGATGATAAAACCTTATTCCTTTACTAAAGTAGCTGAAGGAAAAGACTTTCATTAAATCTCCACAAATTCATAGAGAAAAACTTCTAATGGTAAAATGCATGAAAACTTTTTCACCTTCTGTTTCCCCTCCTAATCTGGCCTTCAGAACTTAATTTACAGCCATCCATTTGCTGCTGAACATCACAGCCAGGCCATACCATGCCCTGAAGCCTGGTCCAGCAACAACTCCCCTTCACACAGAGGCAGAATTCTTTATAAGAGCACAGGTTCCAAATGAGGTATGTTCTTGATCCAACAGGTAAACTGATCAGATCAAAAGGGAACACAGGAAACTTGGACTGGCTCAAGCTGCAACTGCCTGTTAAGAGATTTCAATCCAAGCCTCAAGGATCCTGGCACACTGCTAGGATAGCCCTTAGTTCAGCCAAGTTTACCTTCCGTTCCTCTATGTTCAAATGGAAGAAAGAAAGAATCAAATAAGGTTAAGCTGCAGCAACACAATAAAATCCACCTGAAAAATCTCTTCACCTAAACTCTGGAAAGCAGGACAAAGTTCTGTCTCTTTCTTGGTTTTAATGGTGCATACTAAGCAAAAGATGTTGCAGAAGAACATCAAATATGCACGTACTGAATGCAAGAGTACAGCACTCCCCCAAACAGCTTGTATTTCACGCTTGGAGGGGCAGTATATATGCAATCCACTGTTTCAGACACAGCTAATCTGAAGCTGCAAATTCTGCATGAACACTTGCACCACGTGCAAACCAGCAATCCATCCAGTAAAGGAGCAGCATTATACACATCCCTTTCCTGTGCACCTCGACCAAAACATAAGTGTAGGGGATGGTTCAGAAGTCAGAGACACACAGGCACACGTAGAGTCACAGACATATTTGGGCCCACACTAAAATAAAGATCTAGTAATGTTATTCCTATGACCTCAGAACTGGGTTTCCTATCCCTCACGCTATTTACAAGTGATTGGATAGGATCCTTTTCTTTATTCCTACGGTACTTAAAACAAAGGGATTACAATTATAATAAGCATCTTGGGTTTTCTATTTCACGAATGGTGATCTGCAATCAAAGCAAGTACAATAAAAGACACCAGGCTTTGCAACAGGATGCAACAGAGTGTCTCAAAGTCACAGTAAATTAGGATAACACCAGCCTCCTTTGAAGGTCCCTAATGCAGAAGCCTCCTGTCAGTAGGGTCAGAGGTTATTCTCATAGTTGACTGAGAGCCTACAAAGGTTCAACAAACAAAGCAGATACCTTGCTGAACTTGTTCAGTGTACCTTTCACATCACCCACCCCATATTCAGCTCAGCTTCGGATGTGAGTCCCACTGCAGAACAGCTGCTCCCCTAACTACTGCCTCTTAGTTATTCCATGGGGATTTGCTATCTGTGAGGAAGAATCCTGACAGGCTTCAAGGACAGTTTTTCCCTGCTGTGCAAGTGGGAGACAGGTCTGTGCATGGGCTTCTGTGAAAGAGAAAAGTCACCCCCTGTAACAAAGGAAGAAAATATCAGTACCTGATCTCTCTCTCGTCTTTGTGATGGTCTCTTTGAAATGGCCGCTGCAAACTGCTAGCAGAACAAGTGCAGCATTTCTGAGCATGTGCACTGTCTCTTTTTAACCTTCTCTGAAAGAGGTTATTACTATGGGGAGATTTCTGCCATGGCAACAATGCAGAGCACTGCAGCACACAGCACAGATTTAAAGAGGAACAGACTGTGTCTTCCAGGTCTGGAGAAGGATGTTTCTGCCTTGACATGTGAGTTCCTGCAGGGACTTACCTGCTCCGGGTAAGGTTTTTAAAGCCAGGCCATTTGATTCACCTCTCCTGAATGGCTTTCCCGACGTCTGCTCAGCTGGATGCCTGATGCAAGAAACTTGCTTCCCTAGTGCCTGAAACTAACCATGACAAATTACACCTGCCTTATGGGAAACCAGGAAAAACCACAGGATCGCCCTCAGGAACTGCAGGACACGTCACAGGTGAGGCTTTGGCAAAGGGCAGGAACTGTTCAGTGCACAGTCTGACATTGAATGGTTTGAGTTACAGGGGTCATAACGACCCATGCCTGCTCTCCTGGGTGTTCCTGTGATCCCAGTCTCAGGGCTGCCAAAGAAGGAGTGCAGACACTTAAACTCTGAGTGGGAACTTGAGTCCCAGCTCAGAGTAAACTTCACCCCCCTTTTCCAGCCTGCACCTCTGCTCCCCTTTCAATGCCCCTACAAACTATACTCCAGAACAGCACTGGTGGCATTTACTCTGAATCACAGAATGGTTTGGGTTGGAAAGGACCTTAAGATCATCCAGTTCTAAACCCCTGCCATGAGCAGGGATGTCTCACCCTAGACCATGTCACCCAAGGCTCTGTCCAACCTGGCCTTCAACACTGTCAGGGATGGAGCATTTACCACTTCTTTGGGCAACCCATTCCAGTGCCTCACCAGCCACACAATAAAGAACTTCTTCCTTATATCTAACCTGAACTTCCCCGGTTTTAGTTTGAACCCATTACTCCTTGTCCAATACAATAATGGGGTGCAGATGATAAAAGTGCTTTTCTCGAATCAAAGCCAAGCTCAGAGGTTGCATCACCCCCAAAAACACACTCCCCATCATGAGTTACACACTACCACTTCTTGATCCAGAGGAAGTGCAGCTGAGGGCAGTGGTAGCACTGAGGACTGTGCTGTTTGCTTTAGCTGGTTCAATAGGGACTCAATTTTAAACGTTTTCACGGTGAAAGCTGAGGATAGGCAGTGTCCAGGAAGGTCAGGCACAAAACCTTCTTACTCTTCCATGAGCAGAAACTCCTCATGACTAAATTGCTAATATTTTTCTTCTCCACATGTTCTATAACGTGTGTCTCCCATGCAGCCCTAGGGGAATTGTTTGTTCCCATTAATTCAACTTTTTAAGAAAGATGCTAAAGTTTCAGGTTGTGTAACTGTGCTGCTGTATGAAGTTACAGCATCCACAAGCAGAGTCAGGAGGGGACTAGTTATAGTCCTGCCACCCTTGTACATCACAAAAACAGAAAGAAGGGGGAAATCATTTTTAGAGACTGTTCTTTTGGGCAAACAAGATTTATCATTGCTCCTGCAGAGCTAAACATACAGGCTTTGAGCTGATTCAGTATCTGCCTGTACACAAGTGACAAATACAGAACTTTATTCATGATCATTCTCAGCTGTCTATTCTTACACCTTGGTCTCTCTTTCTGATAAATAATAGCTATTCACATACATATATATTTACCTATATGTATATGCCTTTTCTTAACCTGTGCTCTTGGTCATTCCCAGTAAATCTTACCCTGTTCTCCTGAACCCTGTCCTTTTTTTTTTATCACAACAGTAACACAATTAGCCAGTCCCAGTATCTTGGATGTTATCACTGATTCATTCTTCTAGACTCATGCAATGGGCTTCTGACTCCATTAAATAAAACTCTAAAAATCTATTTCTGCCATTCTCAGCTGCCAAATTCCTTGTTTTAAGCAGCAGAACATCACACCAGCTACTGTGATGTTCCTTCTTCAGCCTTGTCCTAAATCTACTTGTCCTGCAAGTAACAAAGTCCCTTTTAGTGTTTTAACCGTATTTCCACTTTATTCACTTCTCCCCACTCTGTGCTGTGTTAAGCAGTGATCAGAATAAACAGAGATCAGAATGTTATAACATGATAAGTACCAAATTAAAACTCATAACATTGTCAGAATTAGATCAATGTAAATAACAAGTAGTAAAAAAAAAAATAAAAAATCACAATTCTATATGCATATGTGCTTTTAAGCACTCCTATTGTGCAGAATGAACTATCAATTACTCTAAGATAAGAATACATGTAAAAGCAAGCAACCACAATGAAAGCAAAGACCTTGAAAGAAAAGGAACGAGATAATATCAACTTTTCTCTTCACTGAAGCTAACGTTTTCTCTCTGGAGATCTCCCACAGAGGAGGCAGAGCTTCCGTATCAGGGCATTTTTATTTAAAAAATGTTATGAAAAGATTATTTTGACAATTTTCAAATTGATAATTTCTGGTTTTCTGCTTCAAAATGGTCTCATTTTAAACTAAGCTTAACAGAGTGAAAATAAATTTCACGCTCTGATCATGGAGTGGGAGAAGCTCTTACATTAAGGGTACTGGGGCACATCCCCAACAGAACATTACAACTCAAATAAAATCTTTCCTTCTCCCTTACTCCTCTTCACCAAGCATGGGTGGTACAGACGCTAACACAAGGGCACCCCAAAACTGGAAGTACAGACCAGAACTGGGACTACACAGCAGCTGCACAACAGCCCTCAAAGGCGATGCCACTGGTGTGCCCAAGTGACATCTGGGTGAAGGCTGGAAAGTCCTGACTCCCCAGTTGCCCTGGGGAATCATTCACGAGGTAAGCAGATAGAATTTATAGCTTCTTTCTATAATGCAGTCAAACACGGTGGGTTATTATTCTCTTCAAGATCCCTGCCAGCTAAAAAGCATCAAAGCATCATTTCTGAGATTTCAATATTTCCTCTTGATAGCACATGTTTTGATGCTATAAATATTTTTGTGGGATTGGGAGAAAAGCTCAAGCCTTCACCTCTAAGCCTCTTCACTACTTGGTCTCTCCTCGTCTCTTACATCTAATACTCTGTCACAGCAGAAAACTTGTTTCCCTCACTAAAGATAACAGATTCTGTCGCTTCTCCTGCAAACACTTTCATGCTTCCTCACAGCCTGCTCTCTAAATCATGGTAAAAACCTCCCCACAAGGAACTGTCTTGTCTTCCATCAAATCCTCTTCTATGCTTTACCTCTGCCATGAATCCTACAAAGCCCTGCTGCCTGGCAGAGCCTGGGAGGAACCTGGCAGGGACTGCTCCTGGCATGCAAATGGGCTCCTTATACCAATATGTCACTGGCTCACACCTCTCACTGAGTCTGCCCCTTGTCATCCCATCATAACCCCAGGCTGCCATAGCTGGAGGGCAGGGGATGTGTTTGCACTTGTTGGCACAGCACCACAAGGCTGGAGTGTTGATTGAAGCCTTTGGGCAGATGTGATGAATAACGTCTAACTACCTAAAGCCGGTCACATTGACGCACATTGATGCATGAGCTATTCATACAGCAAGCCTCTTATTCTTTTCCTTCCAATTGTAAGCTCTTGGGAAGTGTCAGAATGACCAGATTAAGAAATGAAGCCTTCCTTTGTTCCCTGAACAGGTCTCACATACCTTGGTAGCAGCAAATAACTGCAATTGCTCCTCCTTCCATTTTCCTCACCATCAATTTTAGGGCTAATTTCCTTGTCAGTAACTTTGATTTTCTGCAGTCGAAAGATGGCTCATCTGAGATCATTCTAGGCCCTAAAAGTCTTAAGTTTCAGTGCAACACCGAGGCTGGGCTCACATCCAAGTCTGATTTTTTTCCCCACAGCTCTTAGGGAGACCTGCCCTGTCAGAACTACTTACTGCTTTTTGGATGAGATGCTAAACTGAAGTCAAACCTTTCAGCATCTCTCTGGGAGTGGAAAAGCATTTAAAAATCCCATGGCAATATTCAGGAAGGGTTAGCATTAGCTGAGCTATCCTTAGCTTGCACTGTCCCTATCCACCCTCCTGCACACACATCTTTAGGGAAATAATCTGTGTTCCAAGCTGTGCCTGAGCTATTTCTAGGTATGTAACAGTTGCAATTTTAACCGGTTTGCTAAATCCACAGGGATGTCTTGAGTACTTTGCAGCAACTATAAAAATATGCACACATATGAATGGCCTTTGAACTGGAGGGGAGTAACACCGCTGTCCTTCAAAGCTTCCCGTCCTAGCATGAGACTTAGAAATCCAGGAGTCTCTTCCAACATGGGCTGCCTAGAAAAGTAAAGAGAAGATCTCTTAGCTGAGAAGCTGTGCTCTCTTAGCTAGTTTCCTTGCAAAAGCTGCTACGAAAAATAGCAACAGAGGAAACTAAAGGAAATGAGATTGCTAAAATTGGAAGCTTATCAATGTCCCTTTTCCCTCCACAGGTGTTTATTATCCCATGTCTACATAAGGACACCCAGTCAAGGGGCTTCAGATCTAGGAATCAACTCCTTTGCAACTAGGAGACTGATCCAGGATGACTTTTATGACACCAATACTTGGATCTAATTGATAATCAACAGTTCTGACATTAAGAGCTCTATGATTTAATGGCTTAAAGATGGATGTATTTTATGTTTGAAAACAGCATCTTTAACCTGAGTTCCTGTTTGCAAGATATTTGCAGGCTGACAGATATGGCTTCTCCTTTTTACATGTTTATTCTTCTTTCTCTAATGTAGTGCTATGAATTGCAAGGTGGTTACTGCAGTACTATCCTGATGTTGCACTGTGAATGCAGTTTCCAGCTTAGAGTTTATCCAAGTCTGCCTTCAAAATGCCTTCTGAATGAATTCCTTACCTGTGATCCAGGATGTTTTTAGGCAGTGGCCAGTGACAAATGAGCAATTAATACTCCTTAAGTATATAGTGGTCACAATCTTGGGTTTTCCAGCATCTCAGCCAAGAGGGCTCCTTCATCCTGTTGGAGCGCGTCCAGAGGAGGGCCATGAAGATGCTCAGAGGGCTGGAGCACCTCTCCTATGAAGGCAGGCTGACAGAGCTGGGACCGTTCAGCCTGGAAAAAGGCTCAAGGGGGACCTTATTGCAGCCTTCCAATACTTAAAGGGGGCCTGCAAGAAAGATTTTGACAGACTTTTTAGCAGGGCCTATTGTGCTTGGACAAGGGGTACACAGGGTAAATTTAGCTTAGATATAAAGAAGAAATTTTTTTCAGTAAGGGTGCTGAAGCTCTGGAACAGGTTGCCCAGAGAGGTGGCAGATGCCCCATCCTTGGAAACATTCAAAGCCAGATTGGATGGGCCTCTGAGCAACTTGATCTAGTTGAAGATGCCCCTGCTCATTGCAGGGGGCTTGGAATTAGATGACCTTTGAAGGTCCCTTCCAATCTAAACTCTTGTATGATTCTGTGAACTACAAATTGTTGCTCAAGGGATGCAGACATCAGGGACATCATGAAGAACGTGATGCCATTACACAACGTTATTGTATAGGGTACTCCCTAGACATGTCCCATTACCACAACTTACTGCTTTTAGTAACCTCAGCAAATCAGGTACCCAGAACTGCCAGGAAGCCATAAACGTATCTGATAGGTGAATTTGCCTGCCAAAACTCAGCACTGCCTGTATGGGAATTGGACAGGTACTTATACAATTTTAATATCCTGAAATAGTGCTTATGCTTAAAAGCAGGAGCAGGTTATTTACAGTGCGGCCAAGTTTTCAAGGTGAGGAGGAAGAGATGTCATAGAAGGTATTGTACTGGGTGCTTAGAGAATGTGCACAGGATCTGTCTTTCAGCTCACCTCCTCCCTTTCTTATTTTGCCTCTGCTCCTTTCATATACTCCTCTTTCCTCTTATACAATTTCTGCTGTAATTATTTATTCTCTCCACCTCTGTCTCTTAGTTCTTTGTCCCCCACTGCTCACCCTTTGTTCTCTCAGCCTTTGATGTTCTCCTGCAATTCAATGCTCAGCTGCAATGTGTGAACACTGGCCCTGGTTTGGGCCCTCAGCTATCTTGAGAGTAGTTTAGCAACCTTCCAAGGAAATAGTTGCTTGTGCACCTCTGCACCACCTTATCCCTCTGCCAAAATGCTATTGTTCTCTAGAAAGATGGCTGGGGCAAACATATTGGCTTCCCATCTCCTTCTAGCTGATAGTCTGGCATACAATGCCAGAATGGATCATAGAGTGCTCTGTAAAGGGCAACATGGAGTGTGACTGAAGGACTGCATGCTTGTCACATCAGCTCAGCTGGCTTTCTGATCCAACACAGCCAGCTCCAAGCAGCACAGACTGAGAACAAAGATGTAGATGAATGTAAACCAGAGAGACACTTGTGAGAACTTCAAACATGCATGGATGTGCCTCAGAATACTGCAGAGACACTCAGTGGCAGAGGCTCCCTGAGTTCAGTCAGTAAATCAGTATGGGCACTGGGACTGTGCTGAATCACTGTGCATCAGCTCTTTGGGGACAGTAAGACAGGCAGGGGAGGGCTGGGAGAAAAACCTGCCCAATCCAGCTCTCCATAAATTAAGAGCTGGCTGCAAGTGGAACCATCAGGAATTAGCAGGGTGCCATAGGAGTGCTGAAAAGACCCTCACTAAGAGGTTTCCACCTTCTCCACACAGACCCGTTTGGCCTTGGACTTTCTGCTTATTTTTAGGGATATAAAGACAAAGCAGTAACCACCTGGCTATTCTGCTTCATTGCCTCTGGATGAGAAATCTGCCACAGGGAGGACTGCCCTGTCCCTAGGAACGTGGGCGGCCCACAGTATGGTCCTGCATTAAATGCTATGCTTGAATATGTGATAATGCACAAACTCCTTCTTATCTCCATATCTAAAAAAAAAAGAACAAGGCAGAGCTCTCAATTGCATAAGTACTTTTCTTTTGGCAAGGAAGCTTCTCTGGGCAAGCATCCTGCATTTTTATCCTAGAGAGCAGCATCCTCTCCTCAGAAAGCAGGTATCTTTAACTTAGTTTCCTACTACATTCTGGAAATTCCATCAGGAGGGAGAAAAAAGTGATTATGTGAATGTTAAAAGATCCAGTTGCTCAAAGCATAAATTCCTGTACTGTCTATGCTAATGGTGTACTTGTGATATGCTGATTTTGCTAACATGAGCAGCCACCTTTCAAGAGTTACTCTCTAATCTAATATGACCCTGAATCACTGTGGGGCAAGGGGTTCACATCTAGGGCATGTGGTTGTTATATGGGAAAATCTTTAAATAAGCAATTCGAAATAAGTACTCTTCAAGATTAAAAAAATCCCATTCCTGTGGATTTAGGTCAACTTCACAATATAGTTGAGGCAAAGAAAGGTTTTCAAGTAACATTAGATGAATTATCCTTTGACAAACAGGTTCCAGGGCTCTCTACAGTGTTTGAAAAGGCATGCATTATACATGGCAGATAGTTGTGGCTACAGCATGCTGGCTTGTTAAAGCTGAATTAAACTTTTACTGTGATCCTCACTTAAACCTCTCCTATTGCTATTTTTTTCATACACTGTCCTAGAATAGAAGTTAATTTAGGGAAAATACTTTACACAGAATTGATGCACTGGTGTGAGAACAAAACAAGCCTACCATTCCTCATTGGCTCCAGTGGGGTTTTTGTGCCCAAAACACTCCCATTTGGCTCAGCTGTTTTTGCATTTAAACTTGAATGGGTTTGAGTCAAAACCAAAGCACGTCTGTTCAGCAATTTTAAAGCTGAAAAACATTTTGAAAAACATTTTTCCCTTGATGTGCACAATTTGACTCACTGCGCTGTTGTACTGACGTTACTGGAGGGGCTTCATGCATGATTTAGAAGACAGATCAGCAACACAACACACCCAAGATGGTGAGTGGGCACACAGCATGCCATCGGGCTGGTGCAGGGCCAGGAGCTTCTTTAGGGGGGCATTTCTGAGAGGCAGTAGCTGTCAACTCCCAGTTCAAATTGAGTTCTGAGCTCAGCAACAGAGGCAAACCACCTCCCATTAGCTAACCAGCTGCAGAACCGTGTTTCCTTGAGAGGCAGAATTGCCTGGTTCCAGCCAGAAATACATACGCTCTTTTTGAGGAGAGAAAAATGAAGCACTTCCACATCAGAAGTGTAGCCCTCTTTAACCTGAACGCCAGGAGTGTCTCTCCTTATTAGTATCACTTAGACCTGCAAAGCTGCTTTTCTGCACTAGGCTTGCTGAAAAAGAAATAAAGAAAAGCATATGCATATTCTGAAATCTAAATCTCTGAAAGAGAGGAAAATATCTGCTGGTTTACTATCAATTGTTTTATTAGTCGGACTGTTTCTACTTAATCAATTGTTTTATATACTGGAGAAAGTGTCAGATGGATTTGTTTTTAAAGGCTGTAATTAAGCACAGTCAGGAGTCATTAGATTATTCACAAAGCCTGCTGTTCCCCATTAACTAATAGCAACTACCAAAACAAGGGAGGGAGGTGGTATGGACTAGGCCCAGCTCCAAGTGTAAAAGTATTTTAAAGGGCAAAGGTACACACTATACTTAGAGATCATATCTTCATGCTATAGAATACTGTACCTACCAATTAATTCCTTCCAAGCTCGAGTTGAAAATTGCCTCCATCTGAAAACTGAAGTTAACAGAGGATTAAACTGTCACTGTTTGGAATAAAAAAATGGGCTTTGAAGATTGATTATGCCATGAATCACCTTTTATCTTGGGATCAGCCATTTAGATCTGATGCAGGTTCTGCTTTTTTGCTAGCACTTTTTATCTAGGTGGAAAAGAAAATGGATGTTGTGGTATGGGATGTTTCTGGGTTTTCTATCTACTAACCTGTATTAAACTGCAAATGTCACTGGAGAAAAGGAGAAGAGTATAAAGGTAGAAGAAAAGGAAACTCGCCAGAATAAACATGGTCTTAAGACGCCATCTTGATCTGAGACAAAAAAATGTTAAAGAAATACCTTTATTGCACCGGCAATAAAAAAAAAGCCACGAGAAAATGTTTGGCCACTGTTCATGTCACACCATATTATGTTGGCATTTCCATTTGAGGCGCAGACTTGTCAGTTTTGGCGTAGCTGTGAACTGCAGATGCTTTTAAAATGAGGGATAGAGGAAAATAGGTTCTTATTCAAAATAGAACCTGTGCTGAATGTCTATTCCAGGTCTAAAAAGGTCTGAGAGTTGCTAGCCATACAGACAATTTCCCAGCTGCACTAACACCAAAGGAGGGAGAGAACATACTGAGGTGTTCTCTGTCCTTTCTCTTTCAAGCTGGTTTTCAAATCTCAGAACAGAAATATTTCCTCTCTTTCTAGCGACCAGCTGTTCAGCAAGAGGTGGGAAACGGAGGCAGCAACAGAGAAGCAGAACAGAAATCTGCTCGTATTGGCATGGCTGAACTTATTAACTCATCCCTTGGCAGACAGCGTGTAAAACACAAGACAATTCACAGAGGATTTTCCCACCTGTGTATTTGTGAGTACATAAAAGAAAATGAGTTATAATCCCTTTTTGCTGCCTCTCCAATGCTAGATATTAAACCAAGTGTGACTGGTGAGGGGCAACCTTCATCCTGAGTAACAAACTTGCAGTGGTTGGGGTTCATCATGTGTGCCACCTTTTACTGGTTATCCCCTCCTTCATGAGTCAGTGTGGACATTGTGGAAAGGGAACTGAACTGAGGACAGATTACATAGGATGGCAAGCTGCAGGCTTTGACAGGCCAGCAGCAGCCACTCACACAATAGAGAGCAAAAGACATACTGCACAGCAAACCACCCACCCAGTGCTGTGCTGCTGAGGAGCATCTCAATACAACCACATCATCAAAATCCTCCAGCCTCCCTCAAAGGTACATCTACTGATGACAGCCCCAGACTAAAGCCTGGAAATCCTTCACCATGTGTGCTTTTACTTTGCTTCATTTTAGTGCTTTGCATTCATGTGTGGGGCTAACATCCCATAAGATTTTCATATAAGCATTGTTCCTCTTCTACTCTTATGAAGAATGTGATGCACGGGGAGCTTTTATTAGTGACACTTCTGTGTCAGAGACAGCAGGCCAAAACCTTGCTCTTCCTTTTGGAGGGATGAGTAATAAATTAAGATGATCTTTGATATCTAGAAGAGTTGTGTCTTCACTTTGTGAGCTACTCCCCCAAAATGCATCTCCACTGGCAGTTATGACAGACAAAGGATGCTCTCAGACACCTAAGTGGCCTTCCCTGCAATTGTATCTTGCTTGGCAGCATCAGCTTCCACATCATTCTTAATCCTCCATCCATCACTGTCTGTAAATTGTCTTCCTCCTTTAAGTCTGATCTCTAGTTATGGACAGCAAAGACAGGAGGTATAGTGCCATGTGGGATTGCTGCTCTCCACTAGCCATACTTGTGAACTGCAGCATGCATATCAGCTAAGTATATCATGATTTCAGAAGTGTTTATGGACTCAAACTGGATGGCTGCTGAGGCTTGTACTTGGTGCATTTCTTCGTATGCATCTGCTGAGTTGGGGTTTGAAAGGGACTCTAAACTTTTCTGGAATTATCATACATATTCTTACCCTTTCTGTGTATCTATTCTCCAGCTGGCAAACGAGGCTGAGAAGCTGTCAACTCTCTCAAGTTGAAAGGCTTTATTTGCCCTTGTGGTAAAAAGCTTCATAGTGCCTTGGGACAGTACTGTTAAGTCCAGCCAAGATCCCAGAGCAATGTTTACAGTTCCCAGGCCATGGAGCAGCTCGGAACTCATGACTGAGACCCTGAGTATGAGTATGGGAAGCCAGTGTAGGAAGCAGAAATCAGTTTGATATGCATGTGGGTGTTTTGAGTTGTTAAGGACACACACTCCAGTGTTCTGTAGCAGTTGTGTTTCCTGAGGACTTGTGGCATTGTGACAAGCATACAGTACCCCTACAGATCTGAGAGCCTGTTTCAGAATGCTTTCCTCTACCTTCAGATCTCTTTACCAGCCAACACGGGAAATATCTCTGGGTACCTTTCCAGAAGCCTTTGAACTGATGCACTCCTGCAGCAAAACTCAAATGATACCTCATGTCCTTTTCACCTTGGTATTTGCACTGCATAAAGTATGTGCCCTACCTTTGGATGCCCAATGGCTTATTGTCTATTTACCAAAGCAGGAAGTACTTAAGAAGGAACAAAACTCAGTTAAGTCTGAGAGATCAATAGTATCTCACAAATACTACTCGCTCAGGCTTCTTAACAACAATTACTGATAATATAACCGTTAAGCTCTCCAGGTAGGTTTCCCTTCTGAAGTTACAACAGGGAGCTGAGATGTAACCTTTCTTCACATTTCCAAAAGTCATCAGGCTGCCATTGAAACAACAGAATAAAACCACCAGCCCTTGTTCTATTCCTGTTCCTATTTAAAGGTGATAAACAGTTGATTTTACATAAGATCTCATCAGCATTCCTTAGTCAGCATGATTGTTCTGGACTTCCTGGCAAACTGAGCAAGTAAGGTTATTTAGGATGGATGGAAAGAGAAAGTAGACAACATGCTGCCACCTTTTGGTTACAGAAATGAGAACAGGTGTTATCTGAACAGAACCATCCAGTGGAAATTAAGACATTTACACTTATCTTCTGTAGTAGAACAACCTGGAAGTCCATATAATGTGAGATGCATCCCCTCATGTTCTAAATGGTTGCTATGAGCTTGGCTCACCTATTTCACATTTGTTCAGTCTTGTTTGGGCTAATTAATTATTATCAATCAATAATTAATAATTCTCTTATGATAATTAATAAATTTCTCATTTAAAACATAGAGGGTTGTGTTCACTCACCTAGAACTAATGCTTTGCATCACTAAACTGATTTGAGGAACATAGCTGCAGAAATAGAAGATACAAGATCTCATTAATTTAGTAGCTTGTAATTTACTCCCTGTCATAACTCCTGTTGGTCTGATCATGTGCACACACATAGTGAAGTTAATGACACTTTCATTATTAGGTTTGTTATCAGTATGGTCAGTACATTAAAACTTTTATCCTTAACTGTCTGAGAGAGATTTTCTGTGCTGGCTGACTGCCGAGGACCTGAAGGGTATTTTGTTTGCTTGTTTATTAAAACATGGGTTCAGCTGTCAGTGAGAATGAAACATTGACGAATGCTCATCTTCATAAAAGAAACACAAGACTGTTCTGGTAAAAAGTGTGATGCAGAGCCTCAAAATCTAACAGAGGAGCTGTCTGCATCTGGGATGTGTTTCTCACTGCTCCTATGAGTCACTGCACAAATTTGGGCCAAGCAACAAGCCTCTGAAAATCTCAGTGCAAATATGTTCTGTAAACACTTCTGGGAGCTGGTGAGCTCAAGTCCATGAATGCTCTGTCACTCTCAGCTCCTGCGTGCCAGAGGCTCTTCACATTTACTGCACCTACAGATTCAGTGAGTGTGCTCCACCCTAGGGCACAAAAATCCATCAAACACTTGATCTTCTGTTTCTCAGTGCTGGCACTGAGTTCTCAATCTCTCCTCTTGGCATGGGTAATGTGAAGGGTGATTCTGTCTGACTGAAATGCAGGAAGGACAGAAATTCTTCCAACCACTGAAGCAGTGCTGGTAGGCCTGTAATGCCCTATACCAGTGACACACTGGTCCTTGAGAACCTGAAGCCCCTGATGGTCTGCAAGACTGAGCTCTGGGACTACTTTCTAGGGTGCTGAGGGTCCCTCAGGAGCACCAAGACAGTATCCTAAGGGTTTCCAGTCATGAGATCATCTTACAGGACACGGCTCATGCAACCCATGCTTCTGTATACTAGTGCACATCCCACCTGGAACAGCCCCAGCCACCCAACCATGAGCAAAGCTGTTGCAGCAGACCTGAACCAGGCCCTTATTGCCACAGCACGCTGTTGTTACACTCCACACATGGGTGCTTATGCAAAATGTCCCTGTCTCAGGATAGACTTGCAGACCTTTAATATATTAATGGTGCCACCTACACTGCTGCACCATGCTCCAAAAACTGGGAGTTAGAGAGCACACTTGCATCTCGAAGAGTTCCAAAAGTATCTAAAGGACCACAGACATGAGAAAACCACTAGGAACTATCCTGTTTATGCACTGAGCACTCGCTGACAGTCCCAGCAGAGACACTTAGCACCTTCACAGACACTGTCATACATACATACAGCTTTGTCACCCATGAGGAAAAGGAAGAGAGGAACTGATTTTATCTTGGTCTTTTTAAGGAGGGAAGTGTTACACTGATTATGGTGCAGTGCACTTCTTAACCTTTCACGGTGGAGGGCATCCTGTTGTCTTTCACAGGTGAGGATCACACTACCAGCAGTCCAGGTCAGTGGTGGGAAACAGCAAGACATCCTTCCAGAGGTAAATCAGGCTTCCTTTCCCTACCAGTAAATTCCCCTAAGCCTCTTTGCAACCAGAATACCTTCTCTCCATCTCAGCACTCTTCTTCCACACACCTCACGAACTGTTTTAGGATTTTATCCATTTAACCTACCCACTCAGCACCAGCACAGACATACAGTTGTCCAAAGCAGTCACTGGAGCCACGTCAGGTTAGAGAGGCAGGGAAATACCTGGATCACGAGGCCTCTCAGGGATGAGTTTGTCATTCTCTTCCATCATTTTTAAGGAAGCATATCCAGCTTGTTGGTATAAGAGCTGTATATAGCTGCTCAGTGCACAGAATGGACCACGGCATGGAGATGAGTCAGGATTGTGCAATGAATCAGATCTTGCCCAGAGGATCCTGGCTCTTTTGTTGCAGAAAGTAAATGCAATGACTGAAGGAAGAAAAGAAATAAGTGGCTGCTGGCATTTGTATGCTGCTCAGAAGGACTGGATGCTATTTCTGTCTTTTGCACAGACTATTAGTCACTTAAAAACCCATTTTTCAGGGGTGGCCATTAACTAAGTGCAGCGTTTTGCTGAAAACCTAAATTCTAACCTTGTGTTTTTAAGGCTAAAAATGTAGCTGCAATGTAAAGTAATGAGCTGTAATGTTACCACTCCATACTTTATGAGGATGTTAGTAAATACATTGAATGCTGTTTGTGAAACTCACAGTTCCTACACTGAAAAGTCCATAACAAAATTACTAAGTCTGTGTTTGGAGCAGGATTTGAACAATAAACAGTAAGGCACAGAGTCCCACATCAAGCATCGATATACTGAATAGCTTCTCATTAAGTGACTGCCATCCTTTCTGTGCACTAAATAGGCTCACGTCAATCAAATGCAAGGGGAGGCAAATAAAAGTTCTGCAAACAACACAAATTCTGGCATTTTCTAACTTCAGAATGCTTGACTTTGCAGCCTTTAAAGCCTTTATGTGATTTTTGTGTGGAAAGATACATTATGTAAAACAAAGCATTAAGTACCATAAAAGGAATCCCTGTAGCTTAGAAGTGCATTAAGACTGACATTTTTGAGACTTTACCCTGATTATTGTGGATTAGCTTAAACCTATATACTTACCAGAGCAGATTATTAGAATTGTTAAAAGGTCCATAGCATTTTGAAGTAGTTGAACTAAGCTACTGTCAAACAGTATGGAGGCAGTGCAACTCTGTATAAACAGGCTTACTAATATGAAAGACATTTCAAGTGTAAATTAATGTATTTTGCTATTTTAGCTAATTATTCCCTTTAGAAAACTACACTGATGAAATTATGAGTATAGCTAACATATTTGAGCGTCTATGTCCCATGCTTCAGTGCCTAAAGTTGGCACACTTGCCCTGGGTCTGCGGCACTGCAGTAAGTTGGTCTTACAGCTCCTTCTCTGTATTCATAAGGATACACGCTGTTTGAGCTGTCAGTAATAGATCCCGCCTCTTAAATTCAAGCTGTAGGAGGTAAAACACAATCCTAGTACATCAGCCAAGAGTATAGGATCACCCTTGTAAATTAGTTACTAGAACACCAAGGATTTTCATGTTTATGGTTTTACACAGAAAACCTCTTTCTATATCCACGTTCATCTGTCCCTGTGCTTCACAGAGCTGCCAGAAATATGCTTTCCCAATACCTTTAACTGAATTTACACAAACACACAACAATCCTGTAATCTCTGAATGTGTGACTGATTTGCCTTCCTCTGGGCTTCCTCCCTGGATTCCTACAAGCTCTTCTGAAAGGCTGATTCTGAATTCAGTTTTGGAAAGGTTTGTATGTGAACCATCAGGATCTCTAGCATTTAATCTGTGAACATTCTAACAGTCAGAAAAACAAACAGCAAATGTCAATAAAACAAATAAACTTAAATCCACCATTGTTTTCATGTTCATCACCACCCCATGCTTGGCTGGGATCAATTTTCCCTTTGCTTGCTCATTCCCTGCCATGTTGTCGAACATGCAAAGAACTGGTTTATCCCCACCCCACCAGCATCAGCTTTTTACCATGTTATTCCCCCAGTTACTGTGCAAAGCTTAGGTGTAGCCTGTAGGTTAGGACTGTGCTCTTTCTGTTTCAGTTTCAAGGCTTGCATGTGAAGTGGTAGGATTAGAGAGAGCCCTTTACAAGGTATCTAGCAGCTGTGCGTTTGGCAGTTTGCAAAGATGTGGGGTACCTCATTCAGTGGTAGAGTTATTTTCCTTGTTATGTATCACTTGATATGTAATTCAGATCCAATCACACTCCCACATGTCAGTGTACAATCTATTCCATTTAGTCACAGTAAATTACACACTCATCATTATCCTATGAAACAGCATAGTACCAGTGAGTCAATTATACCTGACAGTCAGATTGCTCTGTGTTCAGTGTCTTCCTATTATGCCTGAGCTTCTTGCCATTAAATTCCTGTTGATTTAAAACCAGTAGGATTTGAAGAGATTTTAAGAAATAATGTGAAAATTGCTATCATTAACTTTTCCCAAAACATTTACTGAAATTAAAAAAAAAAAAAAAAACTTTTTTTTTGTTTCATTTCCTTTGTTTTTCTCTTCTCTCTGTTGTGCTTCTCACTCCCCTTCTCCATCAGTTTGAAAAACTCCATAATATCACCTTTGAAAATGGGTTTGAGAGCTGCAGATCAAAACATCTTCTTTGTAAGTGTCAATTTCAGACCATCTTTCCTCAAGTTAACTTGTATCACACAGCAGTAAAGCAGATTAAGCTGCCCCTAATAAATACAACTGAAAACTGGGAAGAATCCAAGACTATTTTTAACTTCAAACTTAGTTTAGCCCAGTTAAATTTCAGAAGAGGAAAAAGAGAGTTAAAAACACCAATCAGATGCTGTAGAACTCAGTTAAAGACAGGCCTCATCTTCTCTTACCTGGTCCTAAGCATTCAATTTCATCCACCCTTAGTCCTCAACTGCCTCTTTGTTAAACAGGGTAACACATGTATCAACTTCATGAAACTATGAAATCTTTTTTACCAGGATTGAGTCAGTAAAACCCAATGGCAATTAAAACTATACCAACAGATGAAAACAGCACATGTAAACCACATTCACACCTTCTGAAGCTCCCTGTAAATGTGCCCATCAGGACACCACATCAGTTAGTAGAATACAACAAAAATCTTGCTAAAGTTATCATAGTAATTTCTTTTAAAAGCAAGAAAATTCTCAGTGTATCACAGTGAAACAGATAATTCTAATCCAAAATCCATTGAAAAGTAAAATTGCTTAAAAAGTTAATTTACTGGGTCTATAATGGATATGCAATATTAGTTTGTCTGAGTGTAGCAAGATCTCAATAATTCATACACAATCACATACTGAATACTGTAAGTCTGACTGCAAAAAGTGCAACTTTGTAAGTTGTTACTATGGTTCTGGAGGAAATCCAACCATGCTGAAAAAGCTTCTAAGGAGAGGTAATATGTTTTATTACATGAAATCAGACCAAATACAAGGACTGTAAGCTTGAAAGCTTGTTTATTTCACCAATTATAGCTGATAAAATAGAAGAAATGTCTTCCTACAAGCTTAACTTTTCTTATAGATCACCAAAGTACTACTTTAAAAGCACTGACAAAAACCACTTCATTATGGTTGATAAACATTAACAAACAAATGGACATCTGAAATGACATAATAAAACACGGCCATTTGGAACTCCACCAATAAAGCCAAAAATAACTTAGAACTCACACAGAACAGAAGATTTGTAGTAATTTTCACTGTTCTCTACATAGCTCTAAAGCTAGTGATTTTCCTCTACTTATTTGGATCTTCCTCATAGCAATGAAAAGAGCAAAAATAAGACATTTTAAAGCTCCAATGTAAAAACATAAAAATAGGTGGAAAAAAAAATCACTGGCATGAAAAAACTTGGAAAGCTTTTTAGTTCATTTTATCTTTCAGTTACTACAGTTCAAGTTCATGGTGTCCCTTAAACCATAACAGAAGCTTTGATTTCAGGCAGACTCTGCAGTTTTGCATATCTTACCATGCTCTTTGGAGGAGCACACTGTGATCTGTGGTTTTCAAAATGACTCCTGTTCTCAAAGCAATATCTGAAGTAATGTTAGAGATCTTAATCACCAGGCACTGACATTTGCTGTTTATTCAGACCAGCTGGAAAGCATATATGCATTTGACATTTATTGTGGGTGAATTTGGACAACTTTATGATTCATGATTTGCAGCAAATGATTTCCTTTACATCACACTTACCGATGGCCTCTACAGCCTGAACTCCTGGTGGTCCAGTTTCTGACATGTTCCCATTCCTGCTGACCTGTGTTTGTACATCCAAGCCTTGTGTGTCAGTGTGCTGGTACTCAGCTCCTGATTTCGCTGTCCTTGGAAAAGGAGGACACGCTATTCCCCTGGAATCCTGGCCAGCAAGCTGCACAAATTCAGAAGTAAATACCAACAAATAAAGAAAACAATCAGAACATAAGCAAATACAGCTGTTAAGTAATCTCTCTTTCAATTATGAGAGTGAGCAATACCTCAGCAGTAACTCTGGAAAGCTCACTGGATCAGTAACTAAGATTAATAGCAGAAAATTTTATCTGTGGAAGTTATCAACTTCTAAATTCAAGTCCTTCTATCTTGTGTCACTACCGGTGTTGATACTGACCAGGAGCCATAGCAAGCAGATAAGGACTGTGAAATCCAGGCTCTCCAGTGACTCTTAAATATGGGAAGACTTTCAGGCCCAAATGCCTACATCTCCAAAATCCCACCTAGAACATCCAGCCACATCATACATGAAATCATAGAATTCTGGGTTAGAAGGGGCCTCCAGCATCATCTTGGTCTAACTTTCCCAGGCAAAGCTTTTCCTAGACTAGATGTCCCAGCACCCTGTCCAGCTGACTATTAAGTGTCCAATGTTGGAGAATCCACCACTTTCCTGGGGAGATTATTCCAATGGCTGATTGTTCTGAGAAAAATTTTCTCTTGTATCCAGTTGTAATGTCCCCAGGAATAATGTGTGCCATCACCCCTCATCTTTTTCGTGTGACTAATCGTAAAAAGGGAGTCTCCATCTTCTTTGTAGCCACTCTTTAAATACTGAAACAGTATAACACAGAGTCTCTCAACAGTGGAATAAGGTACATACGGTACAATATGGCTCTATGATACAACGTTAAGGTACCATAATCCCTGTCTGGATATTTTAGTATGCCCTTTCTATGCATCCTGGGCTTTTAAATCTCCAAGTGCTCAGTGTGGGATCTATGCCAAAAAGATTTACAAATTTTCAGTCCTCTTCTACTTTAATTTATACAGTGACAAAGAAACGGGGGTTTTTGAGAAAGCCTGAGCTGGGGCACCAGCCTGTCAGATGGTGTGAAACTTGGCTGGATGGCCAGGCTCAACCAGTAAAAACGAACACTTGACATGTAAGTAGTGTAGAACACAGTGTGCAGCATCTTGATCTGAGGCCCAGAGGATGACACAAAATGTACCCAGAGCAGATTTATGGAGACCAAATTAAGGAGTGGCTGACATGAGGACTAGCAGGACTTAATCCAGAGAGATCTCAGTCAATTTGAGGATTAGGGCAACAGATACCTCAGATTTAACAGAGGATGACCCCAGGCATCGGGACACGCAGGAAACTGGCTGGGCATCAGCCCATGAAAAGGACATGTAGATGAGGCCTTCAGCTTAGTGGTGACTTTGGCAGTGCTGGGGTAATGGTTGGACTTGATGATCTTAAAGGTCTTTTCCAGCCCAGATGATTCTATGATTCTATGGTAGTATCAGGCTGTGCATGAGCCCATCTAAGTCAGCAGTGCTCCCTCACTGCAAGTAAAGCAGACTTCACCCTAGGTTCACTGAGAGGCGTGACAGGTAGTATATTATTTATCCCATAGTTATTACAACAGAGCAAAACTTTCCACAGAGGCTGAAAAAATCTAGTTTAACTAAATGTTTATCGAATATTCATAGAAAAAAAAAAAGTAGCTTTTCCCAGCATAATGCAGCTGGGAGATTAAGGCAGCAATCCTTGCCAGAGCAGGGAGTTTCTGGAGTAGTTTTCTGCCTTCAGTAGCAGGGTAAAACAATGAACAAGTTGCAAAGTGGAGTTTAATAGTTCATTAAAAGACTGACATAATACTGTTGCACATGACGGCAGGTAGTGCTATAGATCTCATCCAGTCCTACAATCCTGAGTTCTGCATGCATAGACAGTGAAAAAAAAATGAAAGAAGATAAAGAACAGTTTCTGAAACAATAAAAGAAAGAAAAGAGGACGGAAATACAAGGGTGTTGGCAAACAAAGTCCCTGGAGGTAATGAAGAATCTTCTCTGAAAACTTGGTGACTTCCTTGTCAAAGATCACAGCACTGTCTCAGTGTGCCCTAATACCTCTGCCTATAACACCCTTCATTTTGCAGCACAGTTTCATTGTGATGGCTGCTTTCAGAAGCACCACTGCTTTTAGCAAAACAGCAATACCACATTTTATACAGTGTGTGCCATGGGATTTCAAGCAACACATGATCCTGAATTATTTCTGTGAATCCTTTATCTACAAAGCAAAGCCCTTCTACTGTTTGGTCATATCATCCTAAGCAGAGATGATTTGAAGCCCCACACATGCACAAATATATGGCTTTGAAAGAATGAGTTCATTTGCGGTCAGCACTTTGTGTTTCAGGTCCTAGTGGCTTTTTAAAACCCCTAATGGGTTTTAATTTTGCACATGGTTTTGTCTGATTAATGTTATTTGTACTGCTCACACTATGTTCTTGTTTATTAAAAAGCAATTGAGAAGGTAATTGAGCTCTGCACTCATGGGTTTTAAATAACTACCTAAATGCCTTCTTTTGTTAAAATAATACAATAAAAGACTTAATAAAATCAAGATTGAAAGGCAGCATATGAGGTGTCAAAGGTAACTGCTGCTACCTTAGTGGAAGCAGCAGCAATGGCTATAGGAGATGTCCAGAAAAAGCTGAAGGAATACTCTCCAGCCAGGCCAACCAGCCCCAAGAACAAACACCCATTTGATGACCTTTGAGGTCAAACCTGGGAAGCAAATAAGACTCAAATGAAATCTGGAAGTCCCATTAACCACCGCAGAGGCCCTGCACCTTCTTCAAAGCAGAAGAATGCTAATGAAGCCAGGGCAAACATAAGGAAGATGTAGTACCACCATGCCAATTAGCTGGTGCTGAGTAACACACAGAGATTGGAGAGAGTAGCAGGGCAGTTTCCAAGGATAGCTGTTTCCTCAAGGATGGAACCTGTCACATAGGTATGCTGCTCTGCAGAGACTTCAAGGAAATTGTTTCTTCAGTGCTGATAACCTTCCATTGTCAGGTCCCATTAGCCACTGGTAGACATCAGAGCCCAAGAATGGCAGCACATGAAATGAAACTGCTTTAGAGCAAGACAGAAGGGAAATTACTAGTTTGACAGAAAGGACATCACTCTTCATGGGCCTTTATCATCTTAGGTTTCAAATCACTACAACATTTTGAAGTTCATTTGGGGGAAAAAATAGTCACAGAATCGTATGGTTGAAGTTGCAAGAGGGTATGACGGCAATGCAAGCATAAGCGTAATCTTGGACACAGGTAACCAGATGCAATAATTACTGGCTATCAAACCAATTCACAAGAGAAGATGTATCCAGGACACCTCTCATGGCTTTTATCTTTATTTATCTTTATTTCTGCCTGAATAGAGTTCTATTGGTTTCAAGAGCCTTTGCCTGCCAGGGAAAGTAGCTGGCTGTGTCACAGCTGACACAAGAGGTTACCACAAACAAGCTTCCCATTTGACTTGAGGAAGTCACATAATCTGGTTTTGTTTGAGTAAATTCCCAGTATTTCCTTTCAGATCCCATCACTACAGCAAAGTTTTAAGACGGGTCAAATAAACCACCATACAAAGTTATACACCCATACAACATGAAAATGCATAAACTCATAACAAGCAGCATTGTACGGACTGAATCTGTATAAAAATGTGTTGACAGATACTAAAACTGACAATAAATACCATTTTATAAAATATCTATTCTTAATGATAATTTAAACGTGTATGTAAAGGTAGTGAAATGGATTTTTCTTAAAATTACGCACACCTTAGACCCACTGGCAAACTTCTGGCACTACTTAAAATACAGGGTATAAGCCTGTTCATAGTAATAGTGACTCCATTAGTGCCCCTGACAGCTCTAAAGGTTTAATCATGCAGACAACTTGTATGCCAACCTGACATTGCAGGATAAAATTTGTCCTCTTATTATGCTTCGAAAACCTATGAAACTGAACTTTAAAACATACTGAAATACTGAATGGACTAAAAAGTTGCAGTATTTAGCACTCCAGTTACAAGCATGAAAGTGAAAATAACACTGCAGAAAAGCTCAGCTATTCAACCTTAATGGAAATGTTGGGAGGGCAGGAAGGTGCATTATACAGTAATACACAATCTACTGCTTTGTTTACCTTCTTGGGCTGACCTTGTCCTCATGGCTTGAATCACAGCCTAAAGCCTTGTTGGCTCGGAAACTGCCATACAGTTGCAGGACGAGATGCCAGTGGGAGTTAGCACTGCTAATGCTATAGCTGTGTTAATTGCACATGCCTCAGCGCTTCCTAAAACACAATAAATCAGCTTCTTGTTTGTTCACTGAGCTCAATGCCAACACCAACCTGAAATGTCCGCCTACCACTGCAACACTCCTTCACTTGGGTGCCCAGCTAAGATGCAAGGCTGCTTTGCACAGAAGCTGGAAAACTCCAGGCTCTACCCCTGTAACATATTTTCAACATGTAATAAGACAAACTGCAGGTTGGGAAATTCCTGGAGCACCGGCTTTAGTGTGAGATAAAGTCATATCTCTCTTAAAACAATTATAAAATGGATTCAGAAAGATGAATCTTTACCTAAGTCTGGGTTTTATTCAAATAACTTCAGAACTGGACAAGTGAATCCAGGGTGTCTCCTCCCAGTCTGTCTTGTAGAATGTGGTAACTCTTGATACTCAATTTCATATTCAACTTGATATTTTACACCACCAACTTTGAAAAAGGGACCTGCAACTTAGAGGAGAAAACATCTGCAGACAGTTAACTGTAATGCAACATCATGTGGGATATAAAACACCTCCAGTGAGATCAATTATTCCCTTTCTAGCTCCAGGAATCCCTATGGAATGAACACTTTTCTATTTGCCATATTACTCTGAAAATCACTACTCAAGCTAAGCAAAATTCAGACTAAAAAAAAAAAAAAATCATAAAATAAAGCTTTATTATATTCAAACAGACAGTTAAGGTACTTATTAGTAACTAGAGAGGACAAAAGCATGCTCTTACAGCCAGCTGGCACTTTGTCTTCATCTCCACAGCTCCTGCATGCCCATTCAGTTAACAGCTGATAGGGACAAATTTGCAGGTGATAGGCCTGGAGCCAAAGTGGCTATGCAAAACCTTATATTCCAGATAGGCATCACAGAATAGGCTCTCTTTTCAAGTCACACTTCAGATAAGAAAATAGAAGTGATTACAGTAGCTCAGACCAGAAAGCCATGCAGCTCAGTGCTTTAACACTTGACAGAGTCCAAAAATAGATGCCTTGAGGAAAGCATAGGAACAAAGAAAGTATGTAGGAATACTCCCTTTGCTTCCCAAGCATTGGGCATTGCCCAAGAAAGCCAGTACCTAACCCCACACACAGTCACTCTTTCAAAACACATTCAGTCCACTTGAACTGGCACAGCGAGGCTGTACAACCGCACACTGTGCATTGACTTATGCAGTACCACTTACCAGGTCTGATGCTCAAAACATGTTCATGCCATCTCATTGAACCAGGTTAATTCTCTGTGTTAGCTACCGCTCGAAGACAACCAGCTGTGCAAACCTTTGCATGTTCTCTGATTTACTTCCTCCAACCCACCTTTAAAAGGAGTTGGTTACTTTTCTCCTCTCATTCAAAGGTAAGAACATTGCTTGCTTTCCTTGCTTAACTGATTTTTTTGTTGTAATTACACTATTGCATGGATTATACATGATCAAAAGTAGCTGACAGCAGAAAACAGTTTAAGGTGAGCTATTAAGCTATTCCACACCAAAAGGTTTGGGGAATTTTGTCACAATTGTACCACTTTGCACTTCATTTTCAGAATGCTGTCTCACAGCAGAGACTGTACTCTATGTAGGGTACAGGAACACATGTTCTCTACCTCAGGTAATACAAAGCTTGCTCTCCTGCCATGAAACAAACAGTTCCAGTGAACTCAATGGGGTTTTGCACTTTTTGCAGTCAAGAATGTACCTAAGTCTTACCAATATGGTACCTATTTTAATCAGCTGGGTATAATGGAGATTATTATAGTGACATGTTAATTGCATGTCTGAACTAATACCAACCCTTTACAGCTGTTTTTAAACCTTTTTCTTCATTTCCGATTCTGCTTTCTAGTTAATCATTCATCCCATCTCTTATTTACAATGTTTTTCTATACACCCTAACAGATAAATAGTTACTCATGGATAAATAATTATTCCCATAACTATGTACTGAACTAACATACTGAGACAGAGGTCAACTGCAATTCTGGATGGAACAATTTATGTACTAGACAAACCATCTCAACTTTGATTTTGCTACTCTAAAATGTCAGCTGTCTGTATATAGAGTTTTCTCTTAAAATCATAGACTCATAGAACAGTTAGGGTTGGAAAGGACCTGAAGATCATCCAGTTCCATGCGCAGGGACACCTCCCACTAAACCATGTCACCCAAGGCTCCATTCAACCTGGCCTTGAACACTGCCAGGGATGGAGCATTCACAACATCCCTGGGCAACCCATTCCAGTGCCTCACCACCCTTACAGTAAAGAACTTCTTCCTTATATCCAATCTAAACTTCCCCTGTTTAAGTTTTAACCCATTACCTATCACTACAGTTCCTGATGAAGAGTCCCTCCCCAGCAAATCACATTTGAGTACACATTGATAGTACCAAGAAAATGTGTATGCAAATGCACACACATTTTAAATTATAGTTGTGGGGAAAAAAAAACCAACAATGTTATTTATTCACATAAAAACTACACTTCTACACGGATAAAAGTCAGTGTTTCACAGCACCCAGCAGCTGCAGACACTAAGTTTTGGATATTAGTAAAAATTGGGAACAAGAATGTAACATTCCACAATGCCATATTGAGGAGATTGAAAGCACCTCCACAGCAACCGCTTTGCTCTCCCACAGAAATCAGATTGTAGAGAAAACGTTTACATTCAAAAACTTGAGTGGGTTGAATCTGCTCTGCACTGGAACTCCTGTGCTTTAATTCCACTTAGACACTAAAGTGAACCATCTATGGCACACTTGAAAAACTCGGGAGTCTTCTGGGATTTCGGCAATAGATGAATGTTTTATATTCGAATCGCAATGAGCAGAATCAGGAGGGAATACAAATAACGCGTACAACCCCCTGATTTCTGAGTGCCTGCCGCTTGTGTTAGACACGGAGGTAACCTCCTGCACCTCTGAAGCACCCAGCACAGAAAACCTCGGGGGGGGGGGGGGGAAATGATGAAAAAGGCACTTCACTTTGTGTCGTATCGCAGCAGCACCGGGGGGACTCGCCATCTAACACCGCACCAGCAAGAGGAAACTACGGAGGAGGTGCGCTTTAAGGTGCCATTAGCCCTAATAAGCTCCCCTTTTTAGGTTGGAGAAACAGAAGACCTCAACGCAGGCCGACCAGGGGGAGAGTGAAAGGAGTGAGGGATTACCCGCGCCACTGGGACATGGGCGCTGTGAGGGAAGATGTGCTTCTACCAAACGCACCGCCGGGAGGAAGAGCGGCCGGCAGCAGGGCCCTCAGCGCTTCTCCCGCCTTCAACGGCTGAGCCAGTGAGGCGGCGCCGGGCAGGAAGGGGAAGGAGGGAGCAGCCGGCTGCGGGAGGCTGGCGTCCTCGGAGGGGAGGGTCTGCCAGCGGGCTGTGCCGCCCGACCCCGCCGTTGCTCGGCACCCCGCTCCCGGTAATCGGCCCGCAGAGCCCTTGAAAGTTAGAGCGAGCCGTGGGGGACACTGAGTCGGGGCTGGCAGAGACGCTTCCCTGCAATGAGGCGGCGCCATATTGCAGTACGGCAGAGAAGCTGTGGTGGGTGCCATTTTGCATCCGAACGGGAGATGAGAATAGACTCGCTCTTTTTCGCCGCCTGGGCGCCGCCATTTTAGGTTACGGCTGAATCTCCACCTTCTCTAGCGCAACCTCATTGGACGCCGCCATTTTGGCTTACGAACAAGACGGCGACCCGCAGGGGTCCTTGCCCCCTCCCTTCCTCCGTTTAGGTGTCTTCATAAAATGCCCGTTGAGAATCCCCTCTTTTTTGCTCCGCTCCCAAGATGGCGTCGATGCGGGAGAGCGACACTGGCCTGTGGCTGCACAACAAACTGGGCTCCACAGACGAGCTGTGGGCGCCGCCGAGCATTGCCTCGCTGCTCACAGCTTCGGTGATCGACAACATCCGCCTCTGTTTTCACGGGCTCTCCTCGGCCGTCAAGCTGAAGCTACTCCTGGGGATGCTGCACCTGCCCCGCCGGGCGGTGGATGAGGTGAGGGCTGTGTAGGAGCTTGCGCGGGAAGATGAACTGAAGCGGGATGAAGGGGAAAAGGAGGTCGGAGATGATGTGAGGGGAAAAAGGGGCAGCGCCAGCACCACCTCCCCGCCCGCACATGGAGTCTGGAGAGGGAGACCCTGGGGCCGTGTCCCTCAGAGGCCTGGCGCTGTCCCCGGTTGGAGCGGGCGGTTGCTGAGGGGGGAAGCCGGGCAGGGTGTAGTGAGGCTGGTCCCACAGACATCCCCGCTTCATGGTCGGGGAGTGGGAGCAGGGAGGTCTCGGCTGGTAGAGCGGTTTGTTGAGGCCCTGCGCGGAGGACTTGGTGCGAGGGAAAGCGCTCAGATTCCCAGTGATAAGGGAGTGAGTGGAGGCTTTGGTGCTGCTCCTCCTCTTCCTGCTCTTCGGGGAATCTCTGGTTGATACTGGTCTTCTGAAGACAGTTTCGACCTGAAACCCATCTTACACG
This sequence comes from Pezoporus flaviventris, assembly GCF_033815535.1. NCBI lineage: Eukaryota > Metazoa > Chordata > Aves > Psittaciformes > Psittacidae > Pezoporus > Pezoporus flaviventris. The sequence goes on along the minus strand of NW_026892550.1, from coordinate 5,554,057 downwards.
TCCACGCAGACTCGTAGTTGTAGGGCTCTGTTTTGATAGTTTGGGTGCCCCTGGGGAAGAGAGCTTTCTGAGGCAGCGGTTGTGGTAGGAGTAGGACAGAGAGGCAGGAGCGTTTATGAACGGTCGTGTGTGTTAGGCTTCCTTCCCTCTCTTCCCTGGCAGCTATGTAGGTGTCCCAAGAACATCTCAGCTTTAGGAAGGACAGCAGCAAGTGCTGAAACTTTGGGACTGGAAGATCTGGGGTCTGCCCTGAATGGTGCTTTCCCCTGACTTCTTGCAGTCAGGTCTTGCTTGAGGGAAATTGCCATGTTTTGGTTTAGTTTTTGCTTCTCTTTACCTTTCTGGGAGCAGATGGTACTTTCCTTTATTGTCTTACCCCAGCTAATAAAGCTGGCTGGCTCGAGTCTGAGCTGGCTCTGCAAGATTATTCGCTTGGCCCTGGACCATACATCATCTGCAGCTGGTTTATTCTCCCCAGTAGGCAGCTACTGATGTTTGAGACAGTAATTGGAGAATGACTGGGAGACATTTAAGTTTCTTTAGCCAGGTTTGAGGAATTCCTCTCCTACTTCCACCATGTATGGTATTGGTTCCTTGTAACAGTCATGGAGCTGGTGTGTAGTTATTCCTCACCTTGTGTAGAGTATCCTCAGCTGTGCTTGCAACAGTCTCATTCTTGGCTAGGGCACAGCTGCTGCTTAAGCTTAATATATTTACTAGGCAGGGTGTGGGGAGGGCATATGTAACTTGGATTATTGTGTGCTCAGCTTTCATGTACTTCTAAGCTGAAAATGCACAAGCATTAGTTCAGTGCATGTTGTTTGTCTTGCCACATGCATCTGTGTGATTGTTCAGTGTTACATGTAACTGGTGTCACTCAAAAGAAAGAAAATTCATCTTGTTTGCTTTAATTTTTAAAACGTGACGTTCATGTTCAGTGCCTATCCAGTGCACAAGATGTCTTCCTTCTGTGTGACAAATGCAGTTGTGTTTTGGACAAACAAAACCAAGGCCAGAAAGGGGGATGGGGAGCTATGCATATGCTCATGTGAATTCTGAGTAGGCAAAATGCTTCTGAAGTAGCATGAAAATCCAAGTAGCCTGGAAGAAAAGAATATTGCAGTGTTCAGAAAAAGCCAACAAGTTAGTGGTGGTTTTAGATTGAAGAAGAAAAGAGCTCAGAAGAGCTTAGAGACCTTCATAAGTAACACTTCTGTCAACTCTTTGAGAGAACAGCATTCAAGCAAACTGAAATAATTAGTTGGAATGGTGGAAGAGTGTTCACTGAGTGGGTAAAAGAACTTTTAAATCTAATTCTGAGGAAGATAGCACAAAGCATCTTCACTTGATCTGAGCTTTTCTTAGCCATGAAGTGTACGTAAAGAAGAGCAAGTCAGTTGCTGTGTGTTTTAGTGTATTGTTAAAGGGATCTGTCATGTTCCAAATATAAAGCCCTTGTTACTGCTGTAACAAAAAAATATTGTGGGATTTTTCACTTCTTTGGTAGAGCTTGTGACTTCAATCAGAAGTTGAATCTTTCATTGTAAATGGAGCACACTTGAGATCTAGGGGTTTAGCATGTTTCAGTCCTTTGCAAAGTACCTCAGGGATGTGATTTTTGTCCTGAGAGGAAGGACTTAAAATTGTAAAAAAAAAAAAAAATAGAACTCGTGAGGCAGAAACACATAACATTGGTAGTAGGTGTGCTGTGAGCCTTACAGACTTCCTTCTGTACATGGTAAAACCAGCTGGCGTAACCAAACTGCTGGCAGAAAGGCCTGTTGTGTTATAGGATACTCATCATTTGTGGTGGGTTTGCTAAAATAGATTATATTTGTGAATATGTGCTACATCTTGCATCTTACTGTCAGGATTTTTGACATTTTAACAGGCTTTGGGTATGATATCCAGAACAGATCTGTATGTGGTTTTGTGTTCAGCCTAGGTGCACTGTTCTGGGCGCTTCTCCGCGGTATCTGTGCTCAGTGTATTGTGGAGTGCTGAACATGGTGTCTTTGCTAGCAGAAATACACTGGTGTAGGATACTGGAGGTGAAGTCTGTCATTTGGATATCACTCCCATATCTGAAAATGATTAAACTTAACTGTCAAATCACTTTATTAGCCTCTTTGGAAAGTCATATGTGTTTTCTGTGCCATGTGCCAGTCTGTATTGATCATGTGTGAGAAGCACTGAGCTGGCATTTGGAAACCTAATAGTATTGGAAAACACATTGCATCAAGTTTGTAAAACTTTGGGAATCTTGATAGTGGATGCAGGATATGTTACTGGCTTGTTATGTAAGTGTTGAGTTGTATTTCCCCTCTCTAGATGATAGATTGGACTTTGGTTTTCTTCTCTTCAAAACTCTGCCCTCCCCCCATTTTCTGTTTTTTTTTCACGGAGGCACAGAATAATATGGAAACCATTTGGGAGCAGACAGCTGAGTAAAAAGTGATGTGGAAATTGGGAAAAGTGTCATGGTATTGGGGTTTAGAAGGGGTTTAATTTGCTGATGGTCCTTTCTAAATCTCTGGGAAAGCTTCAGTCTAGACAAGTGAATCTTCAATGAGCTCTATTGGAAAGCACAGTCCTTAAGTGTTTTTTTTTCCCCCTGCAATGTAATATCCTTCAATTTTCCTAATGTTTTCATTCAACAGTCCAAATATTGTATAGATGTAAGTGCCTTAATCCTCATTATGCTCCTGTGGGATAGGTAATAAACCTAAATTTTTATCATGCTGTGAACCTCATTACTGCTTGTTTGTTCCTGCTGACTAATAAGAATAATTGGCTCCCATTTTAATTTTAAGTGTGGTTTGGAGGCAGTTATCAAAAATACCTTTTCCCACTGTAATTCTTAGGGCAGATTTCACTCACTCCTGCCCCCCAGTTTTGTTGTCTGCTAAGTTTGTTTCTAGATAATTGTGCTCATTTGCAATGATGCCTCAAGCTCAGCGTGCTGCTGACTGGAGTTTTAGTTGTGCATTTGGCAGAGCAGTTACTTCTGTTTATTCTGTATGTTATATTCATGTTAACGTGATTCACAGTGACAAGTGTGAGTTTTCATTTTGTGCCAATGTCTAATTTATTTGTTCAGGGTTAGACTGTGATGTTACAACCAAGTCTGGAATGAAGACTGAGCTCCAGTCCTCTCTCTGAATTACCTTGAGAGGAAGGTCCCTATCCCAGCAGTGACCTGCTCTTTTATTACACTAGCTGCAAGAGAGCAAAGGTCCAGAATGCGTCTTTTTTTTGCGTGGGTGAATCAGGAGTCCTCATACAAGTGGGGACTGTGGAGTATTAGTGCAAAGGAATAAAAGGGCACATAGCACTTGTCTTTCCCTCTGTGTTCAGGACCGGCATCTTTCTGGCCTGCATTTGGTGTTCTGAATTTTTCTGTGATGTAATGGTATACTTTAATGTAATGCTACTCTTGGCCACTTCTACTCTTTTTCATGATTAAAATACAAACCACATACAATAGTGATATTTGAGCCATTCTGGGTTTGTATTTATTGATACTGTCCAGTGCTTTTAGCTTAATGAAAATGCTGTATAATGATACAGATACATATTAAATATCTCTGTGGCCTCTGAAAGATTAAAACTTGGTTGGGTTTACTGTGAGAATGGTGAGGCACTGGAACAGGCTGCCCAAAGAAGGGGTAAATGCTCCATCCCTGGCAGTGTTCAAGGCCAGGTTGGACAGAGCCTCGGTCAGCATGGTCTGGTGTGAGATGTCTCTGCCCATGGCAGGGGAGTTGTAACTGGATGATCTTAAGGTCCTTTCCAATCCAAACCATTCTGTGATTCCATTAGGCAACTGTTATTGGAAGGGGCAATTGTCTAAACATATTATAAACATCTATTAATTTAGGCATAATATAAAGCAAATGAATGGGAATTCATTACAAGAAGTCATCTTTGAGTTATCACTTAACATGTTTCTGGTAACATTTCCTTCTTTATCCCTTCCCATGGTGCTGTTTGTGTATTCTTCCTGCATAGCCACTGTTAATCTCCCTTTGTCTCAGTTCCCAGGCTCTTTCCATCCTGCCTGATCCTTTCTTGTTACATGCTTCTAGTTGCATCCTATGCTTTTTGTGTGTGTGTGTGTGTGTGTGTGTGCCAGGAGGCTGAGAAAAATACCTGGGATCCTTAAGTTTTAGACGAGACAAATGCCAGAACATGTTGCATCAGATCTTGACATTCATGCTTTACAAGGCACTGGTTGGAGCTAATAGGACTCTTAGTGACCCAGTGTTGCAATCTTATACAGTTAAGAGCTTGGGGTTATGCCTGTGCTCTGTAAAGTAATAGAAAAGCTGTAGCTAGGATTATGTTATTTTGAGTTGCATTTAATGCATTCTCAAACCACAGATGGTTTTTTTTTTTTTCAGCTGCCAGTTCAGCAGTGAACTGGGATCATTATATTTAAATTGCCATTTGAAGACACACCTGAGTCAAAACTCAAATCCAGGCTTGTTAAATGCAAACCCCTACTCAGGCAAGGTCTCTGGTTAACTTACAGTACACATTAGTGTGCTTTGCTTCCCTGTGTATGACAGTGCCTGTTCTTTCACCATGTGCTTTCTCCCACAAGGCTGTGTTATAATGTTGTTTACCTAACACTGGGCAAATAAATTGTTTCTGGGTTCCTTTCTTGAAGGAACCAAAGTCACATGAAGCAGTAGGTTATGGCACAAGTAGGTAGCTCAATCTTTAGCTACCCTGAGAGCAGCATGGATGTAATGTGCCCAGACAAGATCTCCGTAGGAACATATGTAATACAAGCATGTAGCTCTGTACAGTTTTTGGTACAGATAGTTTTATGGAGCAGAAGAGAGGGCTAAAATGGGAGGATATAAGAGGAATCTTTCCTCCAATTATTGCCTGAGTGCGCTTTGATGGAGGAAATTACGTTAGTGGTGTTCAGATAAAAGCTTGTAAAAGAGCTATAAATAAACCACAGCTTTACCAGCTGTCATGGCAAGCTTTAAATTTGCAGGTGTATTGCAGAAATCAGTACTGTAATTCTTACAAATTAGGAGAATAAAGGACTTTGTTTAGATAATATTCACACACAACTTCTGCAGTAGAAGTGTCTTCTGATGAGCAATTTAGGGTTAGAATAGAGAGATGGACAAGTCTGTGTGGAGTCTAGGTGGGGTTTTCATTTACTGAGAAAGAAGTGAGCAGTGGAGGACAACAAAGACTAGAACCTTAGAAATTGATTCTCTCCATTGGGTAAGTGTTGGTTAAACCTGAGCACGTTAAACTGTGCGTGGTCACGATTATGTCAGTTTAATCCAAAGCAAATCTATAGTGCTGCTGAACATGGTAACTTGTACCATCTGCTCCACTCTGTGGTTCTGGTTTTTATGTGACTATAGCCAGCCACACCAAGGGCCTGATCAAGCTTAAAGATCTAAAGATGTTGGGTTTTGGTCAGCTTAACTGATCTGGTGTGTTTCACAAGCACATTGCTATGAGCACTTAAACATGCAAGGGGTGAAGGACAGACTGCCCCAATAGTGCATGTGTAAACCTTCCTGAAGTGAGAGGGCAGTAACATTGTGTGGGTGAAAGGAGTTGAGAAATTTCAATATTTGTCTGCCTCTAAGCTTTAAAAAGTGCTTGCATGGGAAAATGAAGAGCAGGAATTTAACTTTTCTTAGTTGCATGAGTACAGTAAGCTATTAAACTTTTTAATGTAAGATAAAGCTGGTTCTGAACAAAGGGAAAGAAATACAGGATAAAGGTGAAGATAAATTTCTTGCTTTCCCCCCTTTGTTTGGAAATATGTAGGTTGTAATTAAACTGTGTGTGCCACCATGGGCTATGAAAAATCAGAATTCAAGTACTTTCTTGCACTTGTTTGTAAATTCGTTAGTGTTAATACCATACAGATAGTATGTCTTAGGTACTTCATGTAATTTTACTGTTACATTTTGTGGCTTGGTAGATGCACAGTATACCTCAGACATCTTAAGCTCTGTGAAAATAATGCGTTAAGGCTTACATGAAAGTTTACTTGGGGGTGGTGGAAAGGCAAATGTTCAGTGTTTATTTGGGGGGGCGGGGGAGAGGGTTAAGAATACATGTGAATGGAACAAAACCATGAATTTAAGAGATTCACTGTGTAACCTTTGACTATAGTTACCTTGATTTTTATTTCATTGCCTAGTGCCAACAGACATATAGATTAGTGATTAAAATAAAAAAAACCCTGTGACAGTAAATCTTGTGCATTATTTCCCCTTTTTAAGATAGGTGCTTAAAGAAAAAAAACAGGCACTTTTTTTCTGATTATAGAAATTTTGGGTAGACGGAAAATCTTGTTACTTGTAAATGCTTCATCCCTGGCAATGTTCAAGGCCAGGCTGGACAGAGTCTTGGGCGTCATGGTCATTGTGTGAGATGTCTCTGCCCATGGCAGGGAGTGTGAACTGGATGATTTTAAGGTCCTTTCCAACCAAAACCATTCTATGATTCTATGTTAGAGGGTTGTGTTTACTTCTATAATATGTAGCTTTTGTCAGACAGTGCAGTAAGCCAAACACATGTCATTTTGTAGAAAGCTTAAGTAAAGTTTTGATGACTTTAGTTTATGTTCAGATGCTGCAAATATGGTATGTGTGCTTAATTATTCTGTGGCCTAGGAAGGGGCACATCTTCGTTTAGATGCCTGTTCTATATAGCTTGTATTCTAGTTGCATATTCTTATCACTGGATGTGAGGTGTGGGTACATTGGGAGTTTAAGTGTAGAATGTAAGGAGACACTTGGCCTGTTGCTCTTAGTAAATATGTTCAGTGCTAAACAAAGCTTTGAGCTGCCAAAAGCTCAAACCAAACTTGGGTTAGATTGACCAAAAGCAATGTAAAAATGTTACCTTGGTTCATTCTTTCCTTAGTTATAGAGTTAATGTATAACTGTGAAGCAATATCCCTCTTCCCTTCCCCAGTAGTAGAACATTGTGCATGTTTATGTAAGTGTGTTTTTAAAATAATAATAAAAAATCCAATTATAACTTGTTTAAAACTGCTTCCAATTGGCTGATTTTCTTTTTCTTTTTTTGGTAGATGAAAGGGGCACTGACTGAAATTGTCCAGCTTGCTACCTTGGATTCAGACCCTTGGGTCTTAATGGTAGCTGATATTTTAAAATCCTTTCCAGATACTGGCTCCCTTAACCTTGATCTTGAAGAACAGAATCCCAATGTTCAAGATATTTTAGGAGAGCTTAGAGAAAAAGGTAAGCCTTTTCTGTTGGTGAGAATTACAGAAATACGCCCTTTTTCAGGAATAACCTGTTGCTTCTCATTCAGTCTTTCTAAACAGAATTAGTATCAGGACAAGCAGCATGTCTTGTCTCAACTACCACAGTTCATGATCTGGCATGTTACTGGACTGGCAACTGTGATATTTTAGAAATGGTAACTTCTTAAATCATCTTTTCCACATCATCAGAATTTATGTGCTAGGTATCACCCTGAGTGCTTGTGAAGAGCAACACACAAGTTACTGTGGATTCATTAGTAGCGTAGCCAGGCTGTATGTGCACTGATAGGTAATTGATTTACTGCAGGAAGTTGAGGGGTTTCTTGTATATTGCTCAGTCTCATATTTTGTAGTACCAAAGCTGACGGTAAGGCTCTGTTCTGCAGTGTGAGTGAGTGTATGGAAGCACTGCCTTTGTGGTGGGGTGCACCTCTGCTGGAAGTCCTCCTCTAGGCATCAAATGATAGGTGTTGGGGGGGAGACTGAGCCCAAGCAGAGCTCTGCTGCTTACGTCTGAGTAGCTACCGACTACCAGCAGGTGAAAATACTGGCTCAGGCACTTGCACAGTCCCTGCTTCAAATAATGGAGTAAATGGGTGATGCAAAGCTTCTTCAATAGATTTGATTTAGCATGTTGCCTAGAAAAAGCCCTTGGGCATCAATGGGCAGATCTAGTGTTGAATTAAGGATTGCAGCAGAGCAATAATGAAATAACTTGGAAGTGGAAGCATTTTGTTTTACTATAAACAAATGGTCACTTATCTGTTCACACTTTTGGTTTGCATTTTGTTTAGAAGCTTCCTTTTTATGTGTGATTAAGGAATGTGAGAATTCAATCATATTTATCTTTTACTCTGACAATAGTAGCCTGTATAAAGTTCCTATAACTTGGCCAGGTATAATAACATGGAAGCTCTTATGACGCTAATGTAAAAAACAAACTTCCTAATAACTGGTTCTGTATGGTGTAATAATTACAGCTAAATTACTCTTGGCATTTAAACAAGTCATCTAGCATTTAAAAACATCTGTACAGTCTACTTGTAAAATGTTTTGTAATTAGCTACCAGAGGTGATAATACCCATGTGTTAACTCTTTATGCAGTAAGTGAATGTGAAACTTCAGCTATGTTGCCGTTGGAATGCCAATACTTAAACAAAAATGCCTTGACAACACTAGCTGGGCCACTTACTCCCCCAGTGAAACACTTCCAGCTGAAAAGGAAACCTAAAAGTGCCACTCTCAGAGCTGAACTCTTGCAGAAGTGTAAGTAGTATTACAGCTAGTTGGTAAGATTGAGTGGTGAAAGGAACATTCCTATTTGATCTTGTGTCCAGTATGGCAATATTAAAGTTTTCCGTTATAAAAGCTGGCTGATATTTTTTCTTTGACAGACTGCTGTGTATGGAAGAGTAGGTGCAAGTCATTCTGGCTGAGATTATATTAAAATGCTAATCTTTACTTAAATGCTGTTCAGATTTCAAAACATACAACCAGTTGCAGCTTTTTGAAGTGCAGTTATAGTCTCTCTCTTATGGGTATATTTAACAGTTAGTTGTGAAGACTTGAGGGACTGCTTTGGTTAAAGCTCCTGAAACAATACTGAAATAAGAACCTAGTTCTGTTTTGCCATATGTTTTTACAAAAGGGAGGAAGAGCTGCTAATCGCTGCTTTCTTTTGCACTGTATGGCTATATCAGGTGTGAAAGCCAAGAAAGGCAAGGAGTATACATACAGGTATTGGTAGCTGGTTGAACTAAGCAATCTTAAAATAGCGTACTGTAGCTGCTATTCCATTGCAGCAGCTTGCTGCTTGGATGTAACTTGAGTAGTTGCTGTGGTTAAATACAAGATCTGTAACTTTTTATGAAGTTATGTAGAACTTTCTTCTAATTATTTCAGTCTCCATCGAGTACATTGACTACTCTGATAATGTCTTTTGGCTTGGACCATCTTGTCAGTTGCACAGTCATGTTGATTTTACATCTTCTCCAAACACTGTGTTTACTTTTTGCATAAATGACCTAGGGTTTAATTAAAGTATTATTCTTTCTTTATTGCTATTCCCATCTTCCTATGTATTAGCTTATAACATTTTATATAAGAAGCAATGTATTGGTTTGGGTGTTGGGTTTTTTGTTTTTTTTTTCAGCATAAATGCTGTAATAACTAAAGTCCTTTTTCTTTTAGCAACAGAAACTGCACAACAGCTCAAGAAGACTGCAGGAGTGCCTTTCCATGCCAAAGGCAGAGGCCTGGTCAAAAAGATAGATACAACAAGTATGGCTCACTTTCATCACTTCCTGGAAGGAAAATCTGATAAAATAGCCTTGATGGAGAATAAAATTACTGTCTAGTTTTAACAAACTCTTCAATTCTTCTGATGCAAAGGATTTCTTCCTTTCTGCCTCTTTCTCTCCTGATATTTTAATGCTTCTCATGTGTCTTGTCAGAAGGAACAAAAATGTGGGGTGTTTCTTAAATGGCAAGTGTATCTGCCATGCTTGTAAAACGTGCACAGCTAGATCATGCCTGTAGACTCTGGTAAGAATTTAATTTGCATCAGGCCAGGAATAACTCCTGACTAAACCCTGCTGCTCCAAAAGGGAGTAGAGTGGATCACAGTGATGTGCTGTGCTCTCCGAAATCCTGTGAAGTAGACTGAAACTGTCTTGTATAATTCTGTATGAAGAAAGAAAAGGGGACAGTGTGCTCTCTGCCAAGGCTGTGCAGTGTCTTCTGTTTAATGGGCATGACAAAGATGTATAATCATTCTTAGTGTTCATAGATTTCAACTGTTTGCTGAAATGCCCAAACTGCTTGAATTTTTCAGCTAAGTGTTTTGACTAGGAGTAAGAGGAGAGTTCAGAATTTGTTACGTACGTTAAATCACTGCACAGTTATAACTTCTCTGACCATCAGTATGATGCTGAGGTGTAAAACTAGAGTGTTTTCTTGGTGTGGCAGCTGGAAGCTGTGAAGTACTTTGTGTGGGTACTGTTTAAGATGTGGTTTTAAGCACAAAAGTTTAGCCACACATTCATACAAGAAATGCAGAAAGTGTAGATGTAATTTGAGCTAAAAATTGTCCCAGTATAGGAACTGACCTTTAATTCTTGGCATTCTTTTTAGCTGTTGAACTAATAAAGCAAGTTCTTAGACTTGGCCTTTAGAGCCAGGTGGTATCTGGAAATCTGAGCTATAGGATCAGCTGGGATTTACTCTGCTGAAACTTACATTAGTCAGGGAGGATTGTCCTACAGTGAAAAGGTTTTCAGTGCAGCATAGAGGGGGGTAGAGAGTATCTAATCTCAGACTTAAGTTCTGTGTTTGTCTTAATAGTAGGGTATCAGGACATAGTTGATAGTGAGGAGGCTCAGAGATCTGACAGCTATGTTTGTGTCCCAGTGTTTTAGTAGTTGATGAAAGAATGCTGTTATCAGTACTTACATTGAGCATGAGCTAGAAGGGTAATAGGGTAAAGTTTGGGGAAAACTGCTTCTTACAGGTGTAGCAGTTCCTCTTAAGTATTGAGACAGCAGCTTTCCCGTTTGTAATGGACACACAGATTGGATCCTCCTCCTTGTGCAGGCAGCAGGTCCAGAATTTCAGATCCCTGTGTGAAGCACTGATTTACCTTTCCAGTAGTTTACAAGCCCTTAGCCCTGCAGAAGCTTGGCTAAGAGTCTTTGACTAAATACAGTCTCACCAAGTAGCTAGATCTTACAGTTCAAAGAGCAGCTTGGGCAGTAACTGGATTCAGAACATTTGTACCCAATATGTTTGTGTTCAGATTTTGTTTGCTGTAAGTGAGGAAAGCATCAATGTATGTAGCAGAAACCCATTTTGATAGCAGTGTACGTGTTTGGTTACTTCATTTGGAATGGGGTTGCAAGCATTAGCATAGAGATTGGCTTTTACTCCTTGTTTGAAGGGTAAAACCTATTCTGACCTTTGAGGGACATGTAGTGTATTATAGACAGTTTCAACTTATAAACACCTGATGTTCAAGGGATGGACTGTGTTTAGTAAGAAGGGGAAAAGCTGTAGAACATTTACTTTCTGTTTGTAAGTAATTAAACATATATTACAGTTGTTGCCTTTTTTGATCTTCCTTAAGCACCACTCAAAGGAATACCAAAACAAGCTCCTTTCAGGAGTACTTCAGCACCCAGTGTGTTTAGTTCTTCTGGAAACAGAACTCCTATTCCTCCTTCAAGAACACCTTTGCGCAAAGAAAGAGGAGTAAAGGTAGGTGCACTCTTTCTTAGCCTCTTGTTTTCCTGCTCAGCTATCCCCCCTATCTAAAGTGAATTTCTGATGCTGTTTTGAATCAAGTATCAAAATATTAAAAAAAAAATGAAGGACAATACATAGAGAGATAAGCAATGGTTATTAAGTTCTCTGTGGTCTGTCTTTTTAGCTTCTAGATATCTCTGAGCTGGATATGGTGGGTGCTGGCCGTGAAGCAAAGAGAAGAAGAAAGACATTAGGTCGGTATAGCATGCTGCCTATAAAGGCTACTAATACACCTGCAAGTAGGGTCTAGATTTATACTATTCTGTTCTTCATTTGTTAAAACTTACCATCAGCTGAACTTTAAAAAAGGCTAAAAAATGCTTTAAGAGAGGATTTTCACTTCCCCCTCCCCAGTGCTCCTAATCACATTGCCATGTGTCTAGGTAATAGCTTGGCTCAGTTGCATGAAATGGTTGAACTAGTCACTTGTGCTTTGGGCAGCATATAGGTGTGTGACTGGCTTCAGTACTGTTCTGAGATACTTTGCTTACTTCTACTGGCTGAATGGCCAAGGAAATTAGTTGAAAATAATGTTGAAACAGTGTGTAGTGTGGTCTGAAATTCTGGCTGAGAGATCTTAAGTGAATAATACCTGATGTGCTGCTCTGAAGTCAAATGACAGTGCAGTGCTCTACTTAACCATGTTGGGAAGATACACGAAGCCTCAAAACCAACCTTTTTGTATTTGTCACTAAAAAAAGTAAGTACCGCCTCAGAACAAAACCAGAATTGCAGTTCAGTTTTTGCTTAAGGTTTTGATGCTTTCTAATATTTCAAAATTAGCCAGTTCTGCCTAGTTACTCAGTTACTGTATTTTGATGGATATACATAGAATCATAGAATAGTTAGGGTTGGAAAGGACCTTAAGATCATCAAGTTCCAACCCCCGTGCCATGGGCAGGGACACCTCACACTAAACCATATCACCCAAGGCCTTGTCCAACCTGGTCTTGATACATTGTGGTTCAGTTCATAAATGGGTTCATTATACAATTGTATATGAAGATTACTGTATCTGCCTTTCAGATTATACCTCTTTAAGCATGTTTTAACAGACTGAGAACTGCATTTTTTTATATTTGTTCAAAAAAGTGTATCTAATTCAATGTTTCAGAAAAATTCCTTGAACTGACTTGTGTCTTTATGCAATAGATACAGAAGTTGTGGAAAAGCAAGCCAAAGAAGAAACGGTAGTAGAAAATGCTACCCCAGATTATGCTGCTGGCCTTGTGTCTACACAGGTAAAACCAAAATAAGCAACAAAAAAAAACAGTATGAGGAAACCATGATGCATGTTATTCTAAAACACTAAAACCACTGTCAGATGAATGGGCTAACAGAGCTTTCTGACCCTGGAGAGGTAGAATCATTTCACTCTGCCTGTGCATCCTTGGTGACCCTAGTGGAATAGTGTCCACACAAGTCTCACTGAGGAGCCCTTGTCAGTGACCTATGCCCAGGAAGAACAGCTCAATACAAGCAGCCAATTACGAAATATTTTTTTTTTTTTCCCCTGAAGATACTAGCTTGTTGCTAGAGATAATTCAGTCAGGGTGGGTGGTGGGAGGAGGAGTTGTGTGCAGGGTTTTTTCCCTGTTCTTTCAGACATGGTGCATTGGAAAAACTGTGATGTAGCTTTGTTTCTCAGTCCGAACATAGCTTTTACAAGAATGTTAGGCCCTCCTCCCACTTCTGAGTTAGAAACTGTCTGTTCTATTCCATCAGGCCTTGGCCTGGAATTAATTTGGACGATAGGGTTCTTTAGATACAAATAGATTATTTGAGGCTGCTGCACACAGTGTCTGCAGGCCTCTCAGGATAATAGAAATCCATCTCAAATCTGAAGCGTCTTCTCTTCTTCCAAATTTAAAGTGGTTATGATTGCCTCTGTCTCTTAAAGTCCATATGCTGACATTCAGTGCTTGCCTTTAGAGAGCTCTCTAAAAGACCCGTGATTCAGTTGGTGAGTCAGGCATTTTTCCCTCTAGAGCCTAATGGTAAGCACATGCAACATTGATCCCATGGTTATGGTGGTAGGAATCTATCTAAACAAGCCAAAACCAACATAAAGGCAGATATTGTTAGGCCTGTGGTGATAGTGAGGGTAATTGCCTGCCTTTCTTTGAATGCTATCTTTTTTTTTTTTTTGCAAGCTCCACATATTACCGAACACCCATCTTATGTCTAGTAAGAAGAAATTATTTGCCTACTAGACTTGTTCCCCAAAAACATCTTTTTGCTGTCAACCCTGATGTTTATAAAGCTGGATTGGACTAAAGATCTTTATAGAGATACCAATCTGTTGTCTTTATTCTGTGTGTGCAATGTCATGGACAAAAGTGATATACATTAAGAAATATATATGGCATTTTCTTTGGCTTGATCCTAGATGACGTCAGTCATGTTGGTGCTGACTGCCCATTTCAGTGGCAACAGGATTTACCTGTGCCTTTACTACTGCTTTCTGCTTGTTTATGTCCCAGAGGCCATTGCATTCTCCTGGGTGATGTTTTAGTAGGCCTTTTGCCCTTGGAGGAGCACAGGTTTCTGCTTGCTAATAGTGAACCGCATGTTAGCTCAGGAAGAAGATCACTTGTTTCTATAGTGTAATTCTTCAGAGTACTGTCTGCACAAATTTCATCATCTAGTCTCCATGCTCCCAAATGAGGAATGGGGTAATGGAACAGCAGCTTGACTCTCTCTGCAGAAGTACATTCTTCCCGGCTCAGGCTGTGCCTTTGAAAGCAACTTGATCTGAATTAGGGGAAATAAAAGCTGTTTTTTCCCTCCTAGGATAATTCTAATGCCTGAAGTTTGTGTAGAGAGTTAAGGTTGAAAGGGCAAACTTGCCCTACCAGAAGAGTCTGTATTTAAGTTCCCAAATTATTATTATAGCAGAATTAATTGTACTTAAAATACAAAACCAGCACATGAATATATGCAGTATGGCTATAACACTTTATTTGTTTTACAGAAACTTGGCTCACTGAACAATGAGCCTGCACTACCTTCTACAAGTTATTTACCTGCTACACCCAGTGTGGTGCCATCGTCCTCGTATATCCCAAGCTCTGAAACACAGCCAGGTAAGAGAGACCTCTTTGGGTTTTTTTTGACCAAATACTTCCAACTGCCAAGCTCTGCCTTTATTTACAAACCTACTATCCCTCAACTTTAGTGAAACTTAACCTTAGCAGTCTAAAAATCCATTGCAGGAACCCAGCATTTGGGTTTGAGGTAACCAGACATTTTATTTAACCTGTATGAAGAAAATGCATGTTGGTTTTAAGTCTTTAAATGACTGCTAGGTAAGCAAGCAAAGCAATTTACTGGTTGGTTGGTTGTTGGTTTTTGTTGGTTTTTTTTTTTTAATCTTACTCTGCAATAGAAAATCCAGGTTTTTAATCCCTAAAAAGACACCAGTAATACACATAAGTCGGGAGTATATCTCCATATGCACATCTATACACATGCACAACAGTTGCTTTGAGTGTCAGAGACGTTAGTAGAGGCAAGTACATATTAGCTTTCACACAAGCTGGGATCCAGCCATCTGTTTGCCTTTTACCTTATTATAACAGTCTGACGGTGGCTGAGCTCCTGCTTAGTTTGAAAGTACTACATTACTTTCAGTTGTAGAAAATTGCCTATAGTAGAAAACAGTATTTGTAAACATCCTTCTACACCCTTTATTTTAACACACTTGGTTTTACTTTTCCTTCCCTGCTGTGTGTAAGGCTTTAAAGGGTTGTATCAGTTTGCACTAGCAGATGTGCATGACTGAGGTTCATTGTCAGGCCTTGTAGTTACCAGAGAACCAACATTTCAGTTTAATGCATTTTTTTTTTTATTCTTGCTTCTTGTGATTTGGTACTGTAATGTTTGCCTTTATGTCAGCCATGGCGTGTTGGCCACTATAGAAAAATGCATATGCAAAACCAGATCACTTGGCCCTGAAACAGTTCAGAATCTCTCTGAAGGTCCATGCAAATCTTCCTCTGGCAGAAAACTGGCATCTCCAAAAGGAATGCAGCCAAGAGCATGTCAGTGTTGTCAGCAGCTAGTAGTATTTTCCAGAGCCTTGGCATTGTATTCAGCAGCAGGAGAAGCCTAGTTTAAAATTCTTTATTGTCTTTCTTTGTTCCCTATTTTTTTCCTTTTATTTTTTTTTTGGAGTATGAGCTATCAATCTTTTCTCATGGACAAGGAACATAAACTTTCATGCCTTCCTTGATATAAGATGCCCACAGAAGATCCATAGATTTGGTCTCATGTAATCTGAGGCTGCATAATTAAGACGTTACTTTATGCAAGTCAGTTGTGATGACATAAGAGGATTGTACAAAATTTAGGGGTAACTAATAGTTACAAATGCTCTTCCTCTGAAGTGTCTACTGTCCTGTTCCACATTTTACTCCATAATAGCCATATTGTTAAATGTGCCATATTGTGTCTGCGTAAATGGAGAGTGGCAGACCTCTTGCTCTCTAAAATCTGATCTGAAAAGCATCAGTGTATCTGCCTTTTAGTCTACTGTGAAGACTGTGAAAATAAGTTGCCATAAACCTCATGAAGTTCGTGGAAAGGTGTTTAAGCAGCTGTGCCTATGTCTTAAGAGCTGCGAAAAGATGTTGCTGGCTACAGTGGGTAATTACTGTTTTCCAGACAGATGGTAACTTACGAAATCAGAGTAACCTGATCAGATATGTAAATCTCCACCTGCAGCCAGGATCACCATAGTAACTCCTTTAAGTGCAGGTGAATGGATCAACTTTAAGAAATAACAGAGTTAGGACTTCTAAATACTGTGGGGGTTTAACCCTCTTGGCAGGAAATAAAGACTTATTTGTGAAGAGTACTTTTCATTCTGTCATCTGTTAAAATATTTGTGTATTTTTAGTATTTGTTAATGGCTGAGATTTAATTACCATTTCCTTTGGAAGCTGCTGCTGTATTAGGGAAAACCTGATGAAATATTTTTATGGTTTTAGCCTCTACATAACAGTACAGCAATAATCCTGGAGGGGTCAGAGTACAGTTGTTAGAGCTACATAAACTAAAAAGTAAATCAGTTTCAATTTGTTTAATCTGGTACCCGTTAAACATAAAATTAGATGCTTATTGTAGTATAATCTGTATTGGACAGGTAGTCAGTTGTCTCTAAGTATTGTAGATAATTGAGTGGAAAGAGCATTATTACTTCAATTTTTCACATAGATGTTGAATCATAGTGGTAAAATGGAATAAGATTTATTAGTTTTCTTTAAAAGGCCATTGGTGATGCTCATCCCTGTTTGGATTATCATATTTAATTGTCCTGGTTGGCCTTTGCAGCTGGTTCTACACGAGAGGCCTTGCAGACTACCCGGCAGACCGAGGAGCCTACAGCTCCAAATGCTACTACAACTCTTCCTGCACAGTTCAAACAGAGAACACCCATGTACAATAGCAACTCAAACCCACCTGCAGCCACACCTACCTCACCTCTAACACCTACCACACCTCCTGCCATTTCCCCTGCAGCACAGGCACCACAAGTGGCCCCCCAAACTCAGCAACAGCCACCACCAAAAAAGAGCCTCTCTCTCACAGTAAGTAAAACAAGGTTCTTTTTGACTGCTGCTTTTGGTGTAGATTGGAAAACACTAATCTCTATTATTGAGCTCATACAGTATGTTGGCAGTTCCTGGCCTTTGAATTATTGAGTGATTTAGGTTGCTTTTTTTTGTGACCAGAGATAGTGAAAATGTTTTGTGGCTTTGATAGCATTGCTGTCTTAATCACAGCATTTTTACTTGTGCAGTGCTAATGTCCCAATAAGATGTCTTTACTCCTATTTGTTATGTAAAATAATGTTGTGTTATTCATTATAAAATGGATTTCCAGCAAAGCTGTTGCCCAGCCAGTTGCCTGTAATGTAAGCAACAAAAAGGATCCTGTCATTGCTGTGGTAGGAGAAAAGGTATCCATGGATTATTCTAAGGCAAAAACCTTTTATGTCTTCATCCTTTCACCCCCTGTTGCGCTTGGCTTTTTTTAAAGCCTGAGAGTGGGGAGGAAGGAGATTCCTCAGGAACAGCAATTACATGTCCTGAAGCTTCTTATTGCTGTATGTTGGTATATATTATGTGCATGCTGAAAGTTAAGCAGCTAACTAATGCAGAATGTGACTGATTTGAAGACTGCTAAGCACATCTGTAAGCCTGCCTTGTGAGATCTGAACTTTTAAGAAGCTGAGTGACCTTTTCGGTACCTTTGCTTCATTTACTAAATAAAATTAAAATCCTCAAATTATTGCAAGCCTGGGTTTGTTGGGGAAAACATTAAGTCTCAGCACATTTCAATAACTTTTTAAAGGTAGTTTTTTTTTTTTCCCCCAGTTTGAGAATTCAGTTATTTCTGTGTTAGGTTTAAGCATTAGAGAGGGAAAGCCTTGAGGTTAAGGCAGGGTTGGTTTTTTATTTACTTTTGTAGATCTGCAAATTTCCACTTGAGTCTTTTATGCTTGTCTGTGATTCTTAATATGGTACCTGTTGGCAGTGTTTTCTCCACTGGAATTCATATTTGTTGTTATCTCTTGCAGAGGGAGCAAATGTATGCTGCACAGGAAATGTTCAAGACTGCAAACAAAGTTACAAGGCCAGAAAAGGCTCTTATACTTGGATTCATGGCAGGATCCAGAGGCATGTATTGAGACCAATTTAGTTTGGTTTTGAATACCTAAATCTGAAGCACAGCCTAGCATTTCTAAATGTGCACATGTGAATGCAAGACTCTTGCTTTAGCATTTCTCTGTACATACTGGACTCTCTGTTCTACTCTGGGCTGTACGTAAATTATGGATTATTGCTCTAGCTATTTCAGTTTTAACTACCTGGAAATGAGTCTGTAGAGTCTATTTCCAGTAACTCGAACAGTCAGAGCAGCTGCTAAACACAATAGCTACACAACTGAACACATGTAATAATAGCATGGCTTAGAGGCTGAAGAGAAATGAGGCAACCAGTCAGAACAGTGAACAGATTGTTCTGGTCCTAGTAGTCTGCCTAGAAGGCCAATGAGTAAGTTCTTCAGTGCCAAGTCGAGGTACAAGTTGGGTAGTACAGAGCCTCTTCGCTAATTCCTTAGTGTTGGAAATGTAGCATGTGTTGTCTTGGAGACTTTAGCTAACCACAGGTGATGTGACTCACAGGAAGATAAGCTGCCTTATAGCTAATCCTGTCATATATTCACCTTGATAGACAAGGCTGTTTTACCCAGAAGATTATCAGATGTAAGATGAGAAGGAGCTTAAGAGGCCTTAAGTGAACTCTGTCATCTGCACTAGGTCTGCTTTCTAATTTGGTAATTGAGGGCTTTTAACACTGGAGCGGTGGAGCGTAAATGTGGATCATGCATTTGGATTAATGCAACACATTATTGAAGGTGACCAGGGTGGAGTTACTGTGGTGGTCCCTGGGCTTTAAGAAAGTTTTGTGTATCTTGCATTAATGATGGTGCTCTTTACTATTCAAATGCAGTAGGAGGGTGTATTTTTAATGCTTACACAGGCATTCTTTTTTGTAAAGCAAGGTAAAATGATATTTTGGAAGTGCACCATGTGCGTGTTATGTATATTCACATATGTGTCTATATAGATAAGTGTATATAACAGTCTGAATTATGAGTTCCTTCTGTAATGATGTCAGCACCTTCTAAAGGCTGGGTAAATGTCAATTATGGTAATCCTGAGCTTCTTGAATGCCAATTCCAGTACCTTGAAATGTAACATTTAATACTTTTACTGGCAAAGAACTGAGTCTTGAACTAGTGATTTCAGTGAAGCTGTTTGGGCTTCCAGAGCAGCTGAAAATTGTTGAGGCTTTTAACTGCAAAATGTATCTCAAATAAGGTAACTCTGGTGGTTCAGGTTTAGCAGCTCCCACTTAAATATAAACTTGTCTTAAGACTCTTGATGCCTATAGAAATGACACTGGCATGCTTTACTCCCCTTTTTGGTGTTCTTCCAGTTACTTTAGCCATGGGGTTCATCTTCTGGGGTCTGTTTTTTTTCATCTTTAAAAGTCAGTCTGTGATGTATGGAGGGAGGAATATCTTTGTGTGGCTGTGTCTATTGGGGATACTGCTTGCTCAGGTTTGAGTTTGGCATTTGTTGCTTGGGAGTTTGTTTGCTGTAAGTTTTCTTTACCTTTCTTAGTACAGTGCTGAAGTGTATAATTTGTTCCTATTCTTGTTTTCACAGAGAATCCTTGCCAAGAGCAGGGTGACATCATCCAAATTAAACTTAGTGAGCATACAGAAGATTTACCAAAGGCAGATGGCACTGGCAGCACCACTATGTTGGTTGATACGGTCTTTGAAATGAACTATGCTACTGGTGAATGGACCAGATTCAAGAAGTACAAACCTATAACTAATGTTTCCTAAGAGATGCAGCAACAGCAGACTGGACCAAATCAAGCTCAGAGTCAACCAGCTCTTAGAGTATGTCAACTGTACAAAATGGCATTCATGTGTACATTTCTTAGTACCCTCCAGAATAGAAGCTGTGGCTCTTCGACTTAACTGAGCTCAGTGAACACAAAAGATGGTGTCAAATTTGCTTTTTCTTTTTTAATCATGGGAGAGGGAAAGGTGATCTGGGGGGTGGGGGAGATGATGTTGGTGTGTTTCTATTTTCCTACAGTTCAAGATGCCAGAAAAGAAGATCACAACTGAAAGATTACAGATGGGAGCAGTTTACTTCTGAGTACCAGAAGAGAAGACTACTGCACAGTCATTCACGGTTTACCATTAAACAAGGGCACAGATCTTTATTGTAAAAATATTTTCTTTGGCTACATGGGTTCTATTGTAAGAATGGACATTAAAGCACCACATGCTGGTGCTTGATTGGTTTGTAATTCAGCTGCAGTATAACTAAGTATTGCAGGTGGTAGATGTCCAGTGTCTAATGGTACCCACTGTGTTTAGCTTATTTATGCTTGGGTGACAGAATGAGATGGAGCAACTTTGTTAACTCGATATATTTTCAGTGTCCATGCCCAGCATGAGTTAATTTATACCTGACATTATTTGAGATCAGGAGAAACTGAATGTTGGACCTTTCTGAAGAAAAACAAAACCAAAATTAAGAAGAAAGTAGCGGGGGCTTGTCACTGCCTAGAAATGATGGCCCTTTGCTATGTAAGTAGAAGTTGATGTGTGACTCTTGCATAGCAAGCTGTTGAACAGCATCACTTACCTGGGGGGAAGTGAAACTGTAACATCTCAAGACCAATTGCAGCTTGATTTAAAAATGGCCTTAGAAAGGATTGAGTGACACCTGTCTGAACAGAGGTGGTTGGGAAGGTTTGTTGTCTTGAGGCAGTGTTTGGTTGGTTGAGTTTGATTGCCAAGCCCTGATACAAACACTTTTGAATGACTGTAGCTGTGGTTCTTACCAGTGTAGTTATATCAGTGTCATCACTAGTGTGGCCACAATTATACTGGCATATAAATGTGCCTTATACTTGTCTCCTTCTAGTAGAAGCACGTTTTTATCTTTATAACTGTGTTCACACCACTGGTATAATTTGGCTTTAATAGGACAAATAAAAGCTTGCTTTTATTGAGAGAGCTTATGTTCATAGTCCAGGATTCATCCTTTGGAAACTTGGTTTCATCACCTGAAGGAGGCTTGAGTTGAATGTCTGGGTTCTACCAGTACTTGTGTGTGGAGCTGTGCTTGGTTGGAAATAGTGCTGGGGAGGTACCTTGAACTGACTAGAGGCTCATCTTGAAGTGGAACTCTTAAGATAAAATGAGGCTTTTATCTTTTTTTTAATGGAAAAGCAGACCAAATCCAGTAAGTACTCTTATATACTAACAAAGACACTTAGATGATTGATTAGAGCCTTTTTGTATTGGGGCATTTTTATTGCATTTTATTTTTAGTTTGTCAAGCAAATTACCCAACAGGACAGGGCAAGTGTAAGTAATAAGAAACCTGTATTCTACAGTTTTAAGATGTGACCAAAAGTGTAGGTTTCTTAACTTTAATCAAGCAAATACACAGAATGTTCTAGCTCCTGCAGTGGGCAAGTTATTTGATGATAGCTGCTACCATCACGCAGTGTTGTGTATGCATTAGTGTGCAAGTTACTCCCAGATAACTGTCATACTGGGGGCTCTCCTCCACATCAGTACCCCATTTCAGAAGCAACCTAGATTGTGATTCTGATTGCAGTTTTACTTTATACAGCTAGAAACCAGCCTGACAAGTGAGGATGAGCAGTGAGGTTGTTTTTTAGGAGTTCAGTAGAATGTGTTTTCATGGTTCTAACTTACTTGGTTATAGTAGATTACACGGGGCTAACAATAGACTATGAAAGTGTTCACCTTAGAAAGGTTTAAAGAAAAGTGACATTCCTTTTCTTGTCTGCATTATTCAGATTTTACAGCTTTCTTGCGATGACCAGTTTTATGTACACATGTATGATACTCCTGTCTTAACTGTTGCTGCTTGCTACATAAGCTGCAAATACCAAATACAATTTTTAACATGAAACTTCTTGAAAACTGGCTTGAAGGGCATGTACTGTCACTGTAAATAGCTGATGCAAGACTTTGCAATTCAGTAGTGGTCAGGAGCTGCTGTGTGATGCCTTTTTCGGCTTACTTGAGATTAACTGGGGTTCCTCATTAAACCTTACTCTGTAGAAGTGTGTATGTCAGACCTGTGCTGTGGGCATGGGGACAGCTCTTCCTCTCCTCTTCAAGAAGCCCTTCTAGAATGCAGTGGAGTCATTTTGAGTGCAGTAGTGTGTAGGAAGCTTAATCATGCTGCTATTGGTATCTGCTGCCTAACAAAGTCGGTCTCCTCCAGGCCTGTTTGTCTGAAGTCGGTCATACGTAATAAACTGAGATTTTAATTAGAAGCACAGTATATTTTTAATTCTATTAAGCCACTAGGATAAGGCAGTTTAAACTGCAGAAATAATTTATTTGTGACTTCCTTACCCTCAATACCACAGCATTACTTCAACTTATAAAGGAATTGTTGTATACAGAACAAAATTTGGCCCTGGAACTTGGTATTTTTTTGTCTTGACTATTCAGTCACTTGGATGTTAGCTGATTCTGTTCAGTGAGGCTCAGTATGTGCTGTAAGATGAAACAAGAACACTTGTTGACTATAGAGTGACTTGCAGATGCACTGACAAATTGACCAGAGAAGCAGTTCAGAATTTTATTAAAGCTCTATTTTTATCCTTTTTCCTTTTATCTGCTCATGAAGTTTTAGGAAATAGCAGTCCCGAACTTCCCTAAGTGCATTGCTGCACCTCATAAGGCAAGATATCCCAGCTTCTCTTGCCTTTGCTTGTAAGGAATCACCTGTCTGTGCAAGCTTAGGCATGATATGAATTGATTTGGTTTGATTTTTGGAGTATGGAATACTGGAGGAAGAAGCAGTGAAAGTGGCTTGTCCTGTCCAAAGCTTTTATTCTTGGGAGAGGAGGAGCACATACATACATAGCCAGACTCCTTTAACAATGTGCCCTACAGCAAAGTATTGGGTTTCTTTAGGCTCTGTTTTCTTTCATGAGTGCCGTGAGAACCAGGAAAGATAAAATGAGTGTAATGGAAGAAAATGAGCCTAAGGAGGATGCTGAGCAAGAGTTCCGATCATAGATTCCATCTTCCTTTTTGACAACATCTTTTTTTCCTTCTCCTGTGCTCTGTAGTTACTCCATACAAAACAGTCTAGGCTTAGTTTGGTTAACACTAATATTCATGGAATCATAGAATGGTTTGGGTTGCAAAGGACCTTAAGATCATGCAGTTCCAACCCCCCTGCCATGGGCAAGGGTATGACGCATTAGACCATGTAGGGTTGACTTGATTTTTCCCTGGTAGTATTGCCATTTAATCTTCAGTTAAACACCATAGGATGCTGGATGCAGTGGGGAGGAGCCTTAGGTAGTTGCTTGGCATCTCCATGTGCAATTGATCACTTCTCTCACTAAGTTGTGTCAAAGTGCAGACCACTTTTCTAGATGAAAGAAGCGTAAGACTTTGACATGATTCAGTTTGAGTGAATTGCATCTTCATAGTAAGTTCTGACTGGAAAAGAAAATAAGACTATAAAATGTTAAGCCAGAACCCTCTGGGAATCTGGTGCCTTTAACAAGAACTGTCATTTTGTATAATGTTACATCTATAGCATAGCCCGTATGTTTTCTATTGTTTTTTTTTGTACAGTTGTAAATTCAAAATACTCTGTCTTTGAGTACGTATTTTCAGTGTAATACAGTATGTATAATAAAAATCTAGATTTTTCTAAGGAAATGGGCTGATAGTCTTTTTAATAATCAAGTTGTGTGTTGTACTAACAGCTGGATTGGTGATAAGGATCACTAGCCTGAGATCAAATAGCCAAACTGCATGAGAGTGTGCATCCGTTTTAGGTTTGTCACATCTGCTTCTGTAGATGCCTTTCAAAGTGGACATGTCAAAGCTGACAAATGCTGGTTTTGCTGGTTAGAATGTTTGTGAGGAGGAGATTTACCGAAATACCCATTATTTCTTTCTGGGTGGATTTGCTGAAAGCTGATTAACCTTGGCTGATGTGTCTCCACAGTGTATGGGCATGCATATACTGAAGCACTTGAGCCACAGCACAAACCTCATGGCACAAGGAAAGGTATGCCATGCACGGGCTCTGTGGATGGCCCACATCTTTTTAGCTAAATTACAGCAATGTTAGCTTCTTTTCCTGTTAGAGTGCTGTGGAAAACAGGTGGTGTTTTTGTTTGGGGCTGTTGGGGGGGTTCTGTTTGTTCTGGGTTTTGTTTTGTTTCAGAAACTATTTTCATGCTCAGAGATACTGTTTCCATGGTCCAGATTACCCTGTGATGAACATGGAGGTTTATCTTACATGTCCAGAGAAGCCAACGTTGTGTGTCTGGCCTCAATCCAGTTTCCTTCTGTCCAGCTGTGACATGGCTGTTACACTTGCTTGTGCTGGTGCAAGGCCAAACATAGTGTGAGGTTTTTCTTTCCTGTGTTGGGTTAACCTTATCAAGTAGCCAGGAAGGGAATTCTGTTCCAGGTCAACTGCTCTGGTAGAACACTTGGGGTAAAAGCTTTGAGAATAGGTTGAGATGCACATTTTTGTTTGTTATTTCATAGGGCACTTACTCTGTCAAAAGAGATTTCCTGCTGCTCAGCTGAGTGACTTGCTGATACATTTTAGGTGGACATCTAGGTATGTGCCTAGATGTGCTGCTTTTATTTCTTGTGTAGAAGTGTCTTGGCCCTCTTCTTTGGCATAAAGCTGGCTTCAGTATCAGTCAGGAGCAACACACATGAACATTAGGATATATGCCAGTTTGCCTGTCTTCTGAGAATGGTGTACAT
The DNA here is from genome assembly GCF_033815535.1 of Pezoporus flaviventris. Taxonomy (NCBI): domain Eukaryota; kingdom Metazoa; phylum Chordata; class Aves; order Psittaciformes; family Psittacidae; genus Pezoporus; species Pezoporus flaviventris. Next base: position 5,529,071 of record NW_026892550.1, on the reverse strand, counting down.
AGAATCAGACCCATCTGTTTTTGGCTCTGTCACTGGGTGTTTTGGACAGGCTGGTACAAGCATGTAGGCTTTTTAATGTTGAAGATGCTGTTGTAATACTAACCCTTGTGACTGATGATTGACCTGTTTAAGACCTGGACAGAGCAGTGTCAGGTGCTTTCCTGTATCTCTAATGCTCAATGCTCTTAGAACCTAAACCATGTCAGACTTCACTTGCTTCACTGCCCCTGTGCAATAGGGTATTGCTGGGTATGCTCAAGTGGAAGAGGAGAGTTTACAGGTCATGGAAGGAGGGGCTGGCCACTTGGGAGGAATATAAGGCTGCTGCTAGAGGATGTAGGAAGGCAGCTAGGATGACTAAGGCCTCCTTAGAATTAAACCTGGCGAGAAGGGTCAAGGACAGCAAAAAGAGCTTTTTCAAATACATGGCAGACAACCCTAACACCAGAGGCAATGTAGGCCCACTGATGAACGGGATGGGTGCCCTGGTGACAGAAGATACAGAGATGGCAGAGTTACTGAATGCCTTCTTTGTCTCTGTCTACTCTGCTGCGGGCAGTCCTGAAGAGCCCTGTACCCCTGAGACCTTAGATGAAGTCAGGTCAACGGAGCGGTTTGCCTTAGTCGATGAGGAATGGGTTAGAGATAAGTTGAGCAATCTGGACATCCATAAATCCATGGGTCCAGATGGGATGCACCCGCGGGTGCTGAGGGAACTGGCGGAAGTCATTGCTAGACCACTCTCCATCATCTTTACCAAGTCTTGGGAAACGGGAGAGGTGCCTGAGGACTGGAGGAAAGCAAATGTCACTCCAGTCTTCAAAAAGGGCAAGAAGGAGGAGCCGGGTAACTATAGACCGGTCAGTCTCACCTGTGATGGAACACCTTATCCTTGGTACCATCTTATGGCGTATCAAGGATAAGAGGGTTATGAGGGGCAGTCAACATGGCTTCACCAGGGGGAAATCATGTTTGACCAATCTCTTAGCCTTTTATGAGGAAATAACACGGTGGATGGATGATGGCAGAGCGGTGGATGTGGTCTGCCTTGACTTCAGCAAAGCATTTGACAGTCTCCCACAGCATCCTCACGGCTAAATTGAGGAAGTGTGGACTGGATGATCAGGTAGTGAGGTGGACTGCGAACTGGCTGAAGGAGAGAAGCCAGAGAGTTGTAGTCTATGGGGCTGAGTCTAGTTGGAGGCCTGTAACTAGTGGAGTGCCTCAAGGGTCAGTACTGGGACCGGTATTATTTAATATATTCATCAATGATTTAGATGAGGGAATTGAGTGTACTATCAGCAAGTTTGCTGATGACACTAAGCTGGGAGGAGTGGCTGACACGCCAGAAGGCTGTGCTGCCATCCAGCGAGACCTGGACAGGCTGGAGAGTTGGGCAGGGAGTAACTTGATGAAATATAATAAGGGAAAGTGTAGAGTCCTGCATCTGGGCAGGAACAACCCCAGGTTCCAGTATAGGTTGGGGAATGACCTGTTAGAGAGCAGTGTAGGGGAGAGGGACCTGGGGGTCCTAGTGGACGACAGGATGACCATGAGCCAACACTGTGCCCTTGTGGCTAAGAAGGCCAATGGCATCCTGGGGTGTATTAGAAGGGCGGTGGTTAGTAGGTCGAGAGAGGTCCTCCTTCCCCTTTACTCTGCCCTGGTGAGACTGCATCTGGAGTATTGTGTCCAGTTCTGGGCCCCTCGGTTCAAGAAGGATAGGGAGCTGCTGGAGAGAGTCCAGCGCAGGGCAACAAAGATGATTAGGGGAGTGGAGCATCTCCCTTATGAGGAAAGACTGAGGGAGCTGGGTCTCTATAGTTTGGAGAAGAGGAGACTGAGGGGTGACCTTATAAGTGTCTATAAATATATAAAGGGGGAGTGTCACGAGGATGGAGCCAGGCTCTACTCAGTGGCAAACAATGATAGGACAAGGGGTAATGGGTACAAACTGGAACACAAGAGGTTCCACTTAAACTTGAGAAGAAACTTCTTCTCAGTGAGGGTGACGGAACACTGGAACAGGCTGCCCAGGGAGGTTGTGGAGTCTCCTTCCCTGGAGACATTCAAAACCCACCTGGACACATTCCTGTGTAACATTATCTAGGTGTTCCTGCTCCAGCAGGGGGATTGGACTAGATGATCTTTCGAGGTCCCTTCCAATCTCTAGCATACTGTGATACTGTGATACTGTGAGAGCAGGAAAGTTAAGGCAAAAATCAGAAAAGTGATTGTTCTAAAGTAGATGAAGTAACTTTGTTTTCAGAACCACCTGTATTTCACACCACTTACGTGGTACCAGACCTTCTCCTGAGGAACCTGGGGAGATTCCCTCATCTGGCTCTCAGAACGTGGTTCCTGATCAGCATTTCGTATTAAAATACATTTATTTATTCCTGGTGGAAATAATAATAGCAGAAAACAATGTTTCTCCAAAAGTGGTTCATTCAAACCCGCAGCAGCATGTAAGTTTGGTTTTCGTGTCTGATAGCATTGTTTGGTGCCATTAAAGTGCACAATCTCTTTTTTCCCTTTTCATCTTTCAGTAAAAAGTATACTATTGGCTGTTCCTTCACTTCAGAGGGCTGGAGACATCATGACTGCTGTTGCTTGTGCTAAGATTCTGTGGTCATCTGCACTGATCCAGTGCTGTTGGCTGGATGGGACCCAAGGCGCACCTAAATGGAAATCAGCCTTTTTTCCTTCTTCCCTCTCCCAAGCACTGTGGGCACAGGCAGCAGAAGCAATGCTACCTGCACTGGTCTTTAAACGGCTTTCTCCTCTTTTGGGTAAAATACAGTTCTGGAAAACATTTCAGTCTCCCTTCTGCAAAGACCTTGGTGATAGCCGTTAAAAGCTGTTCCTCTGAGTTACAAACAGCTTCTGCTTTCTATGTCTTGTGTGATGCAGTGCCTGTGAAACCCCATCCCTGAAGTATTTTGGTTTACTGTTACATACCACCAGCTGCCCTGTCAGCATTCCTGAAGTTTGAGACCTGGAGCTATAGATGTGCTACATGCATGAAGCATTGCCAGAGGAGTTCTGCCTAAAATCCAAGCACCTGAGGAAGAAGTGATTTGAGTTAGTTGATAGTGACTGTAATAACCCTTTTTATTACTCGAATTCCTTCAGCTCCCTTTCGTGGGCTTTGTTATTCATTTACACAGCACCGACGGTGGAGGTTTCTGCTGGTGCAGTTTGAGAAGAGCAGCCTACCCTTAAGAGCGCTTTAGTCTTGACTCCAGCGATGCGTCCTCGCTCCCCAGAGCTGTGGTGCCATCCTGTGGCCACTTGTTCAGGTACAGGGTTTAGTTTTTGTGTTCTCAACAGCCTTGCGCGTGCTCTTCCAGGAGCACTGATGGCTTTGGCTTGCTTCTTTTCTATCTTACCTGTGTGCAAGTGTCTTGAACCTCCCTTGGGCACAAAGCTGGCTTCGGTATCATTCAGGCGCTGCCCCCCTTACCTGAAATGGGGGAGACTCTTAGCGGCTTCCTTCCTGCTCACTGAAATCAGGATCTACCTGGAACTGTTGAGCAGTCTGGTCATAACTCTATAGCAAAGCTCCTCCTGACCAGGAGGCTCATCCACCACATACACTCGCAGGGTTTTCCCAGTAAGGTGCTGAAGGACAAGCTCTGTGTACTTGCTGACTTGCAGGCTGTTGGGTCTGTGCTGCTAAAGCCTGAGCTCCTGTGCTGTTTGATGAGAGTCAACAATATACCTAGAACCTGGAAAACCTTGCATCTGAAAGAGGCTTCTAGATTCCCAGTTGCTTCCCAGCCCATGGGCTAGTGTATCCCATGGGTGTCAGGAATGCTTCAGTGCTTTTTTTTTTTGTCTGCAAAGGAGGAAGCAGTACCTCCTGGCCAGTATTTCCTGTATATGCAGCCAGGTTTGGGTATGACTTGCAAGCTGTATTGCCTGAAAGAAAGTTCTTTTCCAGGAGAAGTACCTGTCAGAAGCCAGCATGCAGTTTGTCTGAATACCTTCTCTTTCTCAGCTCAGCCATAGAAAGAGGAAAACAGGAATACACTGCCAAAGGACCATAGTCTTGTCACGCAGCTGGATGCTGTACACCAGGGAACATTATCTTTTCCCTGGCATAATGGGAACAAGATAGTTCTGCAGTAGCTTGCTCAGCTTGGAGCATGACAGTCATTTGGCACTAGAGGAAAGGGCTGTTAAACCCAGGATTCTGGCAGTGATGGTGGAGTGGTGGATAATCATTAGAAGAACCTAAGGATACAGTAATCAAGTGCTCTTTCTGCTCGCATCTGCTGGCAGTTAATAGGGACTTTCTGACCTTTGAAACAGTTCACCCAGTGGCTGCTGTCATTTCAGGATGTGTCCACCTGCTCTCAGCTCATGCATTCCCCTGCTTTTCACTATCCTTACCATAGGTGGCACCTCACCTAGGGGCTTTCACCCCACAGCATCCAGTTAACAAAAGCTGAAGTGATGGCAGCTTGATGTTGCAAAGACAGCGGGTGTTCGAGAGAGTCTTCCTGCTCAGTGTTTCATACTAAGTAAGTGGCTCTCCTTGTAAATGGGTCCCTTGGATATCAAACACCCAGGTGACTTGCAGCTGATTGATGCACAGTCCAGTGCATTGATGCACAGTCCTGGCCCTTGAGTTTGCTGTAATGGCTGGGTAGCTTGGAAGTCCTGCCCTCAGCAGATGGGATCTGTAATGGCATATCCTTTACTTACCCAGCTTGGGTGGATGGATGGTTGCAGGCAGCCTTGGACAGACAGGATGTCTGTCCTCTCCAGGCTCTTAAAAGAAACATCTCCGCTGCTGCCTCTGCCCTGTAAGGAACCAGTCAGGTTCTGAGGGTGGAAGGCAGTGTCTGGTTTATCTGGGGACATGAGGTTCACCACCCATGGAAGAATAACTAAACTGACAAGAAGAGGGCCCTGTGCCAGCCTAGGATATCTCTTTTGATCAGCCATGACACTGGTTTTTATTCTCTGTGAACCAACTAGCAGAAGAGTTTAATCTCAACAGAGACAAAGCCAGGGCAGGGCAGGGCAGGAGTTTCTAAACGAACCCATTTGTACTTCTCTGCCCTGAAGTGGCATCAGGCTTTCCCTGTCAGAAGAGCATTTCCAGCTTGCCCAGTTCTTAACTGAGAGGAAAGCAGCCTGCCCCCCTTCCCAGCTATGCTCTGGTAGCTCATCCACAAAGGTGGCTTTGAGGACATGGGAAGGGGTTTAAAGATGCGGTTTCCCTCTCTCTTCCATGTGTCAGGCCAAAACTCACAAGTGAAATACTGTCACAGTGGTGTCAGCATCCGGTTCCTGAGTGTGTGTGTGTGCGCTTGTAGCAGCTTGTAGCTGCTCAGGACTTGCTCTGGGACTTGGGCTTTGTGGAAAGCTCTCAACAAACAAGGGGTGCAGGTTGTGGTATGGAGGGCACTGATCTGCTGCTTTGTAACAGAGTAAGTCTTGCTGGGTAGCTGCTGGCGGTGTTTCATCAGCACACAGAGCTGCATCGTTCTGCAGTGATGCTTATGCAGAAGTTCATCACCTCAGATCCTCAGCCCTTCAGCTGGGCTGCTGAATGGACAGCCCCTCACAGGTCTGGGCTGACCAGGTTGTTGTTATTGATGCAGAGAGAGATCAAACATCCTGCACAGAGACTTGTAAAACCTATAAAGCCAAGGTGGGAAATGTCACACTGAGAGCCTATCGCCCTTGCTGCTGGAGGCTGAAGGAGAAGAGTGTCCCTGGCCAAGCTGTGGGTACCAGAGAAGGCTCCTGGGCAGGGACTGACTGCTGGTATCTCCTGCAGTGGGGGCTGTGCCTCTCTGTGTGGCTTGTGCAGGAAGCACCACAGGGATTGCATGAGAAACTTCCCTTGCATAACTTCCCAGCCCATGGGTAGCTGTGTAATGTTGGGGAGCAACCACCCCTGCAGCATGGAGTTGTAAGGGCACTATGTGTGATGCCAAACTGACCCTGCCTGGGCTACTATGAGGGAAGCTGGAAGGTTTGGGTTAGAACACACTAACTGTTGGCTCACCATGTTGAGCCCCATAGAGGATCTTCAAGCATAGAAGACATAGCAGCACATGGCAGTGCCTGACCTGCTCAGTGAACACATAGCTGGTGAGGTCTGCATGCAGGATATCCCTCCTATATGAGTAGCCAGCTGTCCCCTAAACTGGGGGAAGATGTGACATACATGAGATGTGGATGTTGACACCTGTGAGGATTTGGTCTTCATATTCAGGTGTATGCAAAAGGAAATCCTCTACCATGGTAGAGGCTCAGTGATGCTGATTACTAACTGATGGGGACAGAGAGAGATGGGGGGGCCTTTCAAAGCAGGGCTGCAAGGTGAGGAAACCCCATCTGTGTCCTTGGGCAGCACAGGCAGGAGGACCTGCCCTCAGAGCAGGATAGCCCCAGGTAACATGTAGAAAATGGGATGGGATCTCACTAAATTTGGTGGCCTCACCTTAAAATCAGCATCATCAGGACTGCTGAGTACGATCCTGATCACAGCACCCTAATGCATCAAGTTTGACACTTGGGTGCAATGGGGGAAGAGTTAAACACTGATTGAGAAAGCTCTGCACACAGCAGGTGAACCAGCGGGTTTAGGGTATGGTTGGTCTCAGTTAAACCGGGAGCTGCTTTGACCCACAGGCCCTTTGGGGGTTGTTTTTCTTCTTGCAGGAAATCCTGGGTGTCTAAAAGATGAAATCCTTTCACTGGATGTGGTCACAAGGGGCTGGCCAGCAGCCCGGCACAGGGCTCCTGCGTGGCTCTGCCCATTCCTCTCTATAAGCCCATCACTTCCTCCTGGACACTTCTCTCGTGTGTTTGTCTGCACCCTGCAAGAAGAGGCTTGGATTTGCTCTTGTGCTCGGTGTTTAGCTTGCACTGTGCTTCGAGAAGGCCTGTAATGTCTTAAGACCTGTTGCAGCCTCTGGATATAAACCCCCCCTTTGTTGGGGGGAGGTTGACTTGACTGAGGCGCATGATCAGAGTCAGATGACGATATTGGGCACAGAACCAGAGGAGGATAAACACTTGGGTGTAGGAGATCAGCGGCTGGTCCTGCCTTCTGACAAGCTCTTATTCCTTGGGGAAAATGAGTGCCTGGGCTCCTCCTCTGCTTTGGAGCTTAACCACGGCGTGTTTAACAGGTGAGTCCTCTGGAAGTGGTGCTTCTCTGCTCAGAAATGGAGGTGGGTGAAGCTGTGGTAGGTGTGTGAAAGGACTGGGTTTCACCGTCTCGGGGTGCTGCAGGAGCACAGGGGGAGAAGGCAGGAAAGGAAATGAGGGTTGAAATACAGGCAGTGCTGGAAGTGGGCCGAATGTGGTAAACAGGCTTGTGTTTACAAGGAGGGAAAATTGAGCCCTGTTACTGTGAATACTGAGGATTTGCAGTGGCCTCTTCATGGCTTTATCTTGAACTCCGTGGAACAGGATGCTGCAACGTGTTTGCTTTCTTGGGCTGTTTTGGTAACTGGGTCTTTGTAAGAGGAGCACACACAAAAATGCATGAATGTTTTTTGTAGTCATGTCCATGTCTGCTCTTCTCCTTGTTCTTCTCATCCTTTCGTACTGCTTAGCTATCAACCCAGATAATCTGTGTTCTTACACTTAACACTCTGTGCCATGTGGGATCTGCAAAACCTGTGCTTCAGATCATGTCCCTTTGGGAGTGGAGGCTGCCGGGGGGCCCTGCTGAGTTCTTGAGTTTGGTTCTTGAGTATGAACCCATCAGCCCTGCTAGAGCAGTTTGAGTTTGCTTGGCAAGGGACAGAAGTGCTCAGAGCAGTTACTCACTGAGCCTCACCCTAGCTGTGTGCATCTCTGGCAGCCTGAGCCCGTAACCAGGTACCAGCCATAGTCTGGCACTGGTGCAATTAAACCATTTGGGGAAAATCTCCTTCTCAAGGACCAATTACTGACCTGCTGAATTCACCAGCCATGGTGATCATCTTCACCTGCCCTGAGAGAGGTGGGTCAAGCTTTGCCTGGGAAGGCTGGACCAGCTGATCCTGGAGGCCCGTTCAAGCCTGGGGTTCAGTGGTCCCTTTGGATGTGTCACTGTTGTCGTGGCTGTGCTGTGCTTGGCTCCAAGGATGCAGAGGCCATGCAGTTGTGCAAGACAGAGGGAACTAAACCAAGGGAGTGTCCACTCTGCTTCTGCATTTGGTGAGTTCCCAGCCCATGTCCGTGTGCCTCACACAGCAGCGGGGCCATGGGCCTTGTAAGTCAGGAAGGGAAGTTCTGCAGTTTTGTTCCGTAACCTTCCCGACACCCTCGATGCTGTTGGGGTGCAAACCCCGTGCCAAAGCATGGCACAAACCCCAACCAAACAGCAAGACTCACCCAGCTGTGTGCAGCTGGAGTGCTGAAATCCCCTGCAGCATCCCCAGCTGGCAGAGTGGAGCCAGCCCTGGGGCAGGCTGCCCCGTGGGAGAGGAGGCTTTAGTCCCAGTGGTCATCCTGAGAGCTTTCCCTAGGAGGACTTGACAGTGCCCTTGTCTTAGTGCTGGTGCTGACCTTGAGATCAGTTCAGTGAGAGCTGAGACCAACTCTGCTCATCGCCAGGCTCCAGAGGAGCAGCAGACTCAGCCCTTAAGGTGGGTGAGGCAGAGGAGGGGAATTATTCATCCCAGTCCGGGTGGAGGCATGGCCGAGGTGGGGAACTGCAGAGCTGTTTTCCCTGCCTAGAAGCAAGGACGGCCTCTCCAGGTCACTTGGATATGGGCATGTGGCAAACCAATGCACCACAAAATGATCACTGTTAAACTCAGCATCTCTGGTTTGGGGGCTACAGTGAGAAAACGTGGGCAATGGCCCAGATGGCTGGGTGCTTGTGTGCAGCTTTACTCAATAGTGACAGAAAGAGTGGTTTTCACACTCAGTGGAGTACAAAGCAGGCAGTGTGCAATAGCAGGGATGCTCCCAATGAGCTCTCTCCATGTGATCACAACTTTATAAGGACTCTTATTCAGAGTCCTGAGCTCGCTGTAGAAACTCAACTGGAGTTACCAGTCGGCTTGGTCTGTGTGTTGTTCATACCATGGAGGTGGTAAGCACTGGTTCCATGTGCCTGGCCTCGCCTGGTGCAGCCAAAACTGAGATAGAAATCAAAGGCCAGGTTGGACAGAACTGTGGGTGACACAGTGTGGTGCGAGGCACCCCTGCCCACAGCAGGGGGTTGGAACTGGATGATCTTAATGTCCTTTCCAACCGAAAACATTCTGTGATTCTGAAAAGCCTGCAGGGACCTGTGGGTCTGCAGCCAGTCAATGGTGCAGCCCCTCTAAGTCCCCAGCTTCCCACCTTGTTCTCATGTCCTTCCTCACCTACATCCCACCATCAGTTCTCAGCTCTGCTCTTTGTGCTCCTTGAAACCCATAAAGCAATTTCCTCAAGCTATCCTTTTACTTTCCCCACTTGAGTTCAGCCTCCTCTTGCTGTGGAGGCTTAGCAGAGGTGTGCTGGGGGAAGAGCATGTAAGCACCACACCACCAGCCACAGCCGCATACTGACGCTCTATGAAGTTGGAAGGTTTCAGACACTGAGCAAATCCCTGCCCTGAGTGCCTGACCCAAGCTGATGTGGCAGGAGCTGCTTATTCCTTTTCTGTTTGCCTCCTTTGCTTAGTACCACATTGCTAAGCTAAAACCAACTCTGTACTGATTGTGTTTAGCTTTATAGGTCCCTCCTCTGTGAAAGACATCCCCTGTGCTTGTGGCCATCAGCAGGTGGTGTTTCAGGATCACAGCACAACAACCTGAACTGCAGCAATACCCCTTTTGGATTAGAGCTGTCCCACTCTGACAGGGGATTTCGGAATCAAAGCCAGTCTTGGCCTGTGGGTTCCCTTTTGGTTACTGGATGTATCTCCAGAACAGCTTAGAAAAATCCCAAACCCATGACTTTTCCTTGCTGATCCCTTTAAACAAGATGGGATACACCAGGCAGCTACTTGACAAGTGTCTTAAATCCGATTGTCAGGGGACCTCGGGTAAACTGTCTCGGAGCTGTCACTAATAAAACTGTTTCAGGCAATTCTCACACCATTTCAGCTGGGAGATCAGACCTCCTGGGCATTGAGTTGTGACCTTGTGGACCTGCTTATTTACTTCCTCAGTTAAGTCTCTTGTGCGCCAGGGATGCTCAGATGCTGCCAGTGTTCTCCTCCTTGCTTCTGTATTGCTCTGTAGTGAACCATAGCAGAAGGTAGTTTCAAACAAGGATACAGATTAAGCAGCTGCTGAAGACCAAATGGGAAAGCTCTGTTAAAGGGGTAACAATGCTTTGGTCCCTAATGATGTTTTTCTTCTCTCAGGTATTGCTTTAGGCCAGACAACCACCACTGAGGTCCCCACTGCATCAACCCCAGCACCTCCCGTTGCAACAACCAGCGCAGCCTCTGACTCCCCAAGTGCCACTGCCACGCTCCCAGCTGGGGTGGCATCAACCCCTGCAGCCCTCATTGTGTCCACAGCAGCACCGTCTGCTGCTCCAAGCACAAACCCTCCTGCTCAGGCTGTGCCCACCACCATGGATGTGACCGTCCTCAACTCCAGCAGCACCGGCACCTCCCAGGTGCATACAGGACCGATGGCTGCATCCACCAGTGCATCCCCTCCAGGCATGACCGTATCTGTGGTCCCGTCAGCAGCTCCATCCCTCACCACCGCCAAGCCCTCGAACTGCAGCATGGTGAACGTGACAGCCTGTGCCCGCTGCTCCCCAGGGACAGCTCCCAGTGGAGGTAAGAGTCTGCTCGCTCAGCTCGTGCTGGGTGCAAAAGTGACTTGTCAAGGATGGTGTAACCAGGGGTTGTTCTTGTGTCAGAAGTCAGGCAGCATGAGTGGGACTCAATTCATTGCCCCTGTCTGATGTTAAGGACTTGGCCTTTGCTGGCCTTATGCTGTGGTCTTCCAGCAGGATGAAGAAGCAGTAGGGCTGTGGCACAAAGCGTAACAAGCACAACCTGGTTTATTGGCAGGACGCTGTTTTGAGGTGCGGTGGCAAATACAAGGACAGCTTCCAACCATCTGTCCCAAACGTTTGAAAGAGAATCTCTGCTGTGGAAACAGTCTTTTCACTTGGGCTTGAGAAACTACCAGATCAATCCTTGTTGTGGTCAGGAGTGCATGATGTCGCCTTTTCCACACATTATTTGTGGTGTGATGTGGTTGAGGTGTTTTGTGAGCACCCTAAAGTACCTGTTGTTCATTTCCCCCACTGCAGGGTGCGTTTGAAAAGAGGAATGAGCAGCTCTGCTGCTTTAGGGGAAATCCAGAGGACAGGAGTTAATTCCGACCTCCCTCAAGTGCAGGATGCTCATCCACAGGGGTTGTCCCTTCTTACCTGTGTGTGGTTGCTGCAGCACCAAGGGCAAACAGTGGGGTGGCAGGGCAGCAAATCCCACATGAGTACCCTGCACAGCTTGGGTTTGGTTCGGGAGCAGAGAGGGCTGGAGCCTGTGTCTGGTGGGAATGCCTTGGTACCTGTGCTCAGAAAAAGGCTGTTGCTGCTTTAGGCAGATCCTCTGCTCTGGGGTTTTACTCTTCAGTTCTGCCTCCTGCAAGCCTGAACTGTCAGTAATCCAAGAAAATATGATTTGGTTTGGGTTTTCTTCCCTTCCTTCTTTGTTTGTGTGTTAGATGGAAAACCAATGCTCCTCAAATTAAAGGAGAAAAAAGCAGGCATCTTCATTACCAGAAATCCATATTGACAGGCTTGAGACCTTCCATCACCTCACAGCTGTTCTCCAGCTTGTTAATGGTGCACAACAGCATCATTAGCATTGATACTACAGTTTCCATCCTCTAAGACTGCCTCGCTGGAATGGTTGCATTGCAACCCATCTGCACCCACAGAGGTGACCTGCCCTGCCGAGCACAGGGGTTTATGTCAATGCTTATAAACCTGATCCTGGCTTTTTTCTTCCAATTCAGGCACCTTGAGCTGCTCGTGCTGTGCGGGGGGCTCGTGCACAGACCCCAGTGCCTGCACCCCCTGCCCTCAGGGCCACTACCAGCCCCAGAGCGGGCAACCATCGTGCCTGCCTTGTCCACAGGGACATTACACCAAGTAAGTGATGAGCTCTGGGGCACGGGATGGTGGATGTGCATCCTTAAAGCACTTTGCAGCCAGCAAGATCTCCTCCTTTTGGCTATGGGGAAAGTGCTGCCAGGGTTGTTTCCCAGTGGGAAGCACAAGGTGAAAGTGTGTGCCTCTGCAGCACTGCTGAGTTCTCCTCCCCAGGAAACCCTGGTGTGGACATGCCTGTGCCAAGCAGCGGCCCAAGCTCTTTGCAGGCTGTCTGATTTTTACCCCATGGTCTTTTGTATGTATTAGGAGGGAATACGTTTGGTTTTGTGATGGGGGACACTTGGGAGTGAGGTGTGGGTTCATCTCTTCAGCTGTCCTCTAGGATACCTCTGGCCATCTAGCTTCATCTCTGTGCTTTGCCCAATTGCTTTTGCAATCCCCATTTTGTTGCCTCCAAGGGATCTCATCACACTAAAGTCACTGGCACCTAAAGCAATGTATTAGCTGATCCAGTGTGGAAGAGCTAACATGATTTCCCAGCCAGAAGCCCAGCCTTGCAATTCCACCAGGCTGCCTCATCCAGGATGCTGTACATCCGCATCACCAGGATGCTGCACCAGTGTCCTCTGCCTGCGAGGACACACGGATGCACTGCTCTCACCATTTCCCCTCAGCTTGTCCCTCTCCATGTCCAATACCTGCTGCAATCAAATGGAGTCCTTTGGCCCTGGGGCAGCTGCAGGGACAGGAGGGGTGGCGAGAGCTTCCCAGCATCATGTCCCTCACAGAGCATCTCTATTTGGATCAGCCCTGGGGAGAGGGAACAAACGCCTCTGATGGGACCATTTAACATTTGTTGTGGGATTTGGAGATCCAGCATTCCCTGAGCTTGGAGCAGCTCTGGCTGGTGCAGGCCCTGTGTTGTTTTGTTTTAAGCAAAGCATTGGCTTTGTTTCCAATTGAGGTGTTTCCCCCCTCCCAAATCTTGCTCTGCTCTGGGGTTTCCAAAGGAATTAAGGAGTTTGTCCTTGTTTTCCTCCAGAGCATCCCTATGTTAACAAATGCTTACACCCACATGCTTGGTGATGGGGGTTTGGCTCTGTTGGTGATGAATGCAGTGGCTTTCACCTTCCTCTCCCTCTTTTCATCCCCTTCCTCCTGGAGGTCTAACACTACATCCCCTTTCCCAGAGTCCCTGTTATTTAAGGTCAGGCCTCTCGCACATCACTGCCTGTGGTTTAGCTCCCTATTTCACCTCCCGAGTGACCTGACTTTGCACAATGGACCAGCTCCTTGTAAAACTGCTGATGGATGCTGAGCATCAAGCACCTTTCCAATTCAGTTCCATTTCCAAGTGTGCATTTAGAAGCCTGTCTTTAAACCAAGGTTTTAAGCTTGGATGTAACATATTTCTCAAGACCCAGAATCCAGGCTCAGAACCCATCTCTAATAACACAAAGTTCGGTTTGTTTTCAGTGAACCCTCAACATTCAGGTGAGTCCAAACTGTTGTTTTTCTGCCTCCTGCTTTATAATTGCTCTGTATGCTCTGCCCTCTCCTGTGAGCGGATACAAGCTGGCGTGACCTGAACCAGCGCTCACTTCTGCTCCCTTCTCTCTCAGCCTCACAAGGAGCATCACCTGCATCCCCTGCCCGCCCGGCCACTTCACTAATGAGACCGGGGCCGCAGCCTGCAGAGCCTGTGACAAAGGTAGGGTTTGTATTCAACCCAAGCGTGCTTCCGTCGGGCTCCGTGGTGCTGTTTCCCCATGGCCAGATGCAATTACCTGGTACCTTGAAAGCACTGAAGAGCACACAGGTTATTTTGTTCGGGCTAAAAACGGAACGGCAGAGCTCTTCCTAGTCTGTTATTGACATTTCTGTTGGAATGGAAAGAACAGATCTCGGAGTCACGCTCCTGTTCGCAACAAGCTCATGTTAATGCTGACACTGCAATCGGAAGCCTTTTCCAGAAGGAAAGGTTTATGAAACTCGGTTATAGCACAAGGTCTCAGGAAAATAAAGTATTCCCCCATTTTTAATGGCAAAAATGAGTTAAACCATCTTTGCTTTTGGTTCTTCTGCAGTCTGAATATTAAATGTAATACTCTCCTTATGCCCCAGACATTAAACCCTGGGTTTTCAGTGAGCTGCTTTGCACTTGGCTAATGCAGTACGAGCCTGGTACAATGTGTTCACAGATAGCATAAAACATGTTCAAAACAGACCAGCATTTACTTATGCAAAAGCCTCATTAACACATGCAACACAGCAGCTATTCTGTACACACATCAAGTGCTCCTCACGCATACACAACTGTTGTTGTGAACGTCCACCCACCAAACTCATTGGCTGGTACCTGTGTCTTGGCTATCGCTTGCTAAGGCTGGGAGGAGCAAAGTTTCACTGGTGGCATCACTGCACTGCCTTTACTGAGCAAATTGAAGCACCCTGTTTAGGCCACAGAGGAGTCTATGGAGGCAGCCCCTAAATCACACGATCATGAATTAGGAATGTTCCCTTTTCCTTGCAGGGAGAAGGAGCTTGTTCTGGTTTCACCCTGCTCTGCTGCAGCCCCTGCTGCTGGTTGTAAACCTGAGCCACTATGAAGGGTGTGAGGCAGATCTTACCTGTGCTGCTTCAGCTCCTCTGTGAGCACTGGCACCTTAGTTCTGTCCCATGGGTGCCTGTTGCAGTGACCTGGGTCATCTGTTGTCAGGCACCTTCCCGGAACCATCTCAACTCCCAAATGTTCTCCTGCCCTCAGCGGTTTCCTTTGGTGGGGCAAGGACTTGGAAGCTGGGTCCTGCCTGTCCCCTGTGCCCACACCAGGGGTGTTTCAGGGCATTCACTCCTGGTTGTGCTTTGGGGAAGGGTCAGTATGCATCCCCTGCCCTTTGGGGTGGTGCAGGGCAAGCAAACAGCAACACATCCTGGTTGGTGGCTCCTGTGTCCTCCCCTATGGGGGGGGGGAGAAGATGCACCCCAGAGTTCCTGGGATGGGGGAACCCAGAAATTGGCACTGGGATCATAGGATCATGGAATGGTTTGGGTTGGAAGGGACCTTAAAGCTCATCCAGTTCCAACCCCCTGCCACGGGCAGGGACACCTTCCACTAGAGCAGATTGCTCCAAGCCCCTGTGTCCAACCTGGCCTTGAACACTGCCAGGGATGGGGCAGCCACAGCTTCTCTGGGCACCCTGTGCCAGCGCCTCAGCACCCTCCCAGGGAAGAGCTTCTGCCTAAGAGCTCATCTCAATCTCCCCTCTGGCAGGTTAAAGCTGTTCCCCTTGTCCTGTCCCTACAGGCCCTTTCACAAGTCCCTCTCCAGCCCCCTTTAGGATCACCTGTTCCAGCTCCATTCCAGTTCAAGTTGTTGTGCTGGGAATGTTGTGCAGGTCTCTCTGTCTCCCTGGCAGGGCTTTGTATGTGTGAGTGACAGCAGGGAAACCTGCCCAAGTCCCCTGCGCTTCTTTTAGCACGACAGAAACATTTATGGCTCTTTCAGGACTATTGACAAATAGAAACCCAACCATCCTGCATTAGCCCATGAACTAGCACCTGCAGTGTGTCACAGGGAGTTGTTTGGTTGCTTGCAAAATGAAGCTGAGCAAATACACAACGAATTGGGGCAGTGACACTGGAGGAAAGATCCTGAACCTTTTCCCTTCTCTTTTCCAGGTTATTTCAGCTCCAAGCAGAATGCAGCTTTCTGTCTGCCTTGCCTGCCTGGATCATTCTGCAAGTAAGAAGTGTGCCTGCGGTGCTGCTGGCTGTCAGGTGCACAGGGAGGGGTGGTTTTCTTATAGCCACTGAGATAGAGCAGCAATGTAGTGGCCCAAGGCAAATCACTGCTTGTTCAGCTGTAGGGACGTGGGTGCTGACCCTGGGGAGAGAGGGATGGCACGATGAGTGGTGGGTCCTGGCAGGATGCGGACCTCTTCATTGCACCTTCCTCATCACACCCCACTGACAAACGCTGATACCATCGCAGGGATGAGCTGAGCATCGCGCTGGGCTCTGCAGATTGAAGCTGAGCTGGTGTTTATTGGGTTGGGATGCACAGGAGGAAGTGCCCTGGCTGAGCTGTCCCCTCTGGGGAGGGGAGAGGTGCTGGTGGGTGCCTTGCGCTGGGCTCTGCTCCCTGCCTGTAGAGATGCCTGCACGGAGGCTGTGGGGCTTACACCCACATGTATAACCCAGACCCTGCCTTGAGCTCATCTGTCCCGTGTTATGCAGCAGGTCTGTGCTGACCCTGGATTAGTGCCACAAGGCTGGAACCAGGGGTTACCCAGCTCATCACAGGTCTGTCTGCCAGCCCCCTTCAGGAAGCCCATTGACCAGCTCCAGCCAAGTTTGCTAAGGAATGGCCACTTCTGGGATAGCAGATTCCTACACGTTCCATGGCCATGAGCAACCGGGAGAGCTGGCTGTGGTGGGCTGGTGTCGCAGTGCTTGTCCCCAGTGTTTTCTGCCTCCTCTCCCCTCCCAGCACCACCAGCTGCCCCGCGTGTCTGCCTTGTCCTGCGGGGCAAGAGGCTCTTCAGGAGGCATCGGAGCAGTGCGTGCCCTGCCTGCCAGGTAACTGCCATAGCCCCACTGGGAACACAGAGCATCAGCTCCAGGGGTGGCTCATCCCGAGACCCATCTGACCCAGAGCGCACCACTGCCCTCACAGGGATGGGAGGGTGCTGGATGGGGGTTTGACCCTTCCTAGTTTGCTAGGACTTGCTGTTGGAGGCTGTGCCAATGCCACACGTCCCCATCCACATGGTGAATGGCTTGGAGGAAGGCTTGGTCACCTGCATGGCAGGGCTGCCAAAAGCTCCATAGAGTTCTAACAGACACATCTGCATTGGTGGTTGCTTCACTGATGAACCCATAGACTTGCTGCAGTGGTAGAGGATGCTTGGCATGTGGTGGAGGAGACAGTCACTGAGGGGAGGTGAGGAACTGACTCTGCTCCTTGCATTGCTGATGTCTTAAACATCAATCCACAGCAGGTGATGCAGTGGGAGGGCAAAGCCCTCCATCCGCTCCCACAGCCACCCATGGATGGCTGAATCTCCACTCTGAGACAGCACCAGGGATTTCTTGCGGTCAAGATGTGTTTTAAATGTGCAGCAAAGCATTTATGGCTCTGAGACCTGGGAATTCCCACAGGGCTCAGGAAACGGAGCCGTGCTTTGAGCTTTGTTCAGTGAGTTTCAAACAGCTGGAAGAGGTGTTTGAATCCAGGATTAGAGGGGATGAAACGCTGCTGACCTTCAGCTCCAACCTTCTTTCTGCTTTAAAGCCAGAGCTCACTGCTGAACCCATCTCCCACTGAACTCCTACTCACTGCCTTTGCCAAGATCTAACCCCAGATATCCTTTAGTCCCTCCAGCCCTGTTTATTCTCTGTCCTGCCCCATTGCCACTGAGCAAGGACCAAAGTCCAGGCTCAGCCTTTGTTACGCACATGAAATATTTAACAGCCTGTCTCATCGTGCCTCTGAAGGCTGAATCATCCACACGCAATTGCAAAGGCCCCAGGCTCCAGTCCCAGATGTTAATTTTTGTGCTCATTTGCTATTTCAGGCATGTTCAGAGGTCCCAGGGACAACAAATGCAAGGTCTGTAGGACAGGAGAGTACCAACTGCAGCCGGGCCAGGAGCGCTGTGACCTGTGCCCAGAAAATCACTTCTGCCCCGTGAGTCCCCATCAGCTGCTTTGAGATCCCAGATTAACAAATACAGCTAAGTAGGCTTCAATTAACACCTTTTTCTCTGAGCCTCTGTCCTTCAGCACAGGCAGAGCCCTGATGGAGGGAGATGGCTAAAACAATGACACCAGGGGGTGGCTTTGTGCCACCCTGGAGCTGTCCAGTCTCACCGGGTGAGCAGGGGAATGTCAGAGGATGGTGTGTCCATTACCGAGGGGGTTTGCAGGGACACGGTGTGTAATGTCACCTCCTGCTCTTCAGCCTGCTCTGAATGACACCACGGGGGCAGGCAGGTTGGATTTAACGACGGCAGGTTCATTGCTGGGTTATTTCCAATGCAGAAGTGCCACCTCTCTTCACACGTGTTACCTTCTGCAGCCTCCCCTGTTCAGTTACTTCTTCTCTTGGGCAGAGCCCTGATGTGAACCCAGTCAAGTGCCCTCCCGATGCCTTCTGCCCCCCAGGCAGCGCTGAGCCCACGTACTGCATGGAGGTCTTCCTCTACAAGGCAGGGGACTCCTGCCAGCTCACCCCCCTCACGGTGGTGCTCCTGGCCATCTGCTCCGCAGGTAAGCGCTGCTCTTCTCTGTCTTCCAGGGGTAAAACTGGACACCCCTCTGCAGCTCGGTGCCTTCACGTTGTGCCAGCAGCGCTCTGCATGGCGTAGTTCATGTTTCTGGAAACCTGGAGTTCTCATTAAGGACTCTATGGCTGCTTTCGGTGCAGGTGATAGCGCTTGCAGCATTTGGAAGGAGGGATACTGATGTATCTGCTCTGAGCAAAGGCTAGCATAATACTGAACGTTTGGTGTGTGTATGGACCCCAAAACAGGCGTTTCTTAGCGGACCAAAAGTAGGAAAAAACACAATATCCTTTTGCTAAGAGACTTCCAAGTTTCCTAAAAGCATTCCTCCTCCGTAACCCTTGGTGCAGCATCCAGCAGGCCAGGGTGCTGTCAGCTTGTGCACTGGTGGTTGTATCAGTGCTGTAGAGCATCTTGTGACCAACAGAATGGACAACCAGCAACTGCTGAGCATGTGGAGCACCCCTCTTCCCCTGCTGTAATTACCTTGGTAGGGTAAGCCCAGTGAGTGGATGTAGCTACCTGGAAGCTACACTATGAATACTCATTTCAAAACAACAACTGCGCTTTTGTAGTCTCAGCAACGGGAAAAATAGGAGTTTTGCAGCTTTTGAGCAGAGTTTAGGGAAGGTTTAGTCAGAGGTAAGTTGCAAATGAGTAACTGTTAGTGCTGTGGATTGCTAAGGGGCAGACAAACAAAATGGGCAGAGGCCTTGTCTCCTGTGCACATGCAAATGAACAAACCCCACTGTGAGGGCCGAGCTAGTAGCTCTCTTGACACAAGATTTTAATCTCAAAGTCACGGAGGCCAGGTTGGACAGAGCCTTGGGTGACATGGTTGTGTGAGCTGTCCCTGCCCGTGGCAGGGGGGTGGAACTGGATGATCTTAAGGTCCTTTCCAACCCTAACCCTTCTATGAGTCTACGATTCTGTACGACTAAGTCATCAGAGGATAAGGAAGCCTTATATCCATGGGTTCCTTAAGTATAACTTATATGCCTCCTGAAGACCCAGTCTCCAGTCCAGTTTACTGTTGTTAAAAGGCAGGAGTGGAGATAAAATAGATGTGTTATTCCCTGCAATGAACAAGGAGAGCAAAGCTGCTTCTCCAACAGCAAAGCTGCGCTGGTTGTTCTCATCAAACTCCTCTCTTGGCACCCAAGGAGAGGACTCCATGGGAGCAAAGGAGGAGAAAAGGATGGCAGGGTCTGCAGGAGCTGTAGCAGCACTGAGTGACTGCTCATCTCCAGAGGGCTGGAAAGTCCTAGTGGGGCAGATGAGGGCTGTTGTCAAGCTGTGGCTTGGAGCCCTGTGAGAGCTCCTCCAGTGGCCCATACCCCTTGTGCCAGGCTGTAGTCCAAAAGTCTGCCACAACAGACACCATCTGAAGCGAGTATCGATTAGGAAAACTAGATTAAACTGAAGCCTATGGAAAGCCTGTCCACAGAGGGACAACGGGCCATGAACCAGCACATCAGAAAAACAAGGCTGAGGGGCATTCAACAGCATTCTCAGTGAGGTCCTGCCTGTTGCAGAGCTTGCTATGAAGAGGGGAAAGGAAAGGCCCTGCACAGGAACCTGTGAGTATGTCACGGCTGGTCTAAGAGACCAGTTCTTTACCATGTCTGTTCATGCGACCTCCATCTGGATGTGTTTGTCTGGCCATGGTGCATCACAGCAACAGATCTGTGCTCTCCTGTTAAGATCAGTTGTCCCTGATTATGCTTCTGCCTGAAGGAAACAAACGCCATCCCAGTACTTTGACAGTTATTTCCACGTCTGTGCCCAGCCTAAAAGTAAGTTTTTCTGACAGTCCTGATCTCAGTCTAGACCCAGTTAATCTAAGTTAGTTCTTGTGCTTCAGTGTAAGTGCTGAACAGAGCAAACTGATGCCTCAGGAAGACCCTTTGGTAGGATCTGCAACAAAGAAGATGCCAAGGGGAAAAGAACAGTTCCTTGGAGCAGAGAATAAATGGGGTCAGAAAGCAAGTTATTGAATGATTTCATTGAAATCTGCCATTATTGCCTGCAGCTTCCAGAGTAAAGCTGAAATGTTGAAGTTTAGTATTTATTATTCTAGCTACCCAAACCCCTTTGTGAGTGTGCTGAGGATGCAGGAGAGAAAACCTTTTATTTTACCAGAATACTCAAGTTGAGAAGCCCTTGAGCAAACATCACTTGACATTTTACCTTCCCATCTGAAACCAACTGCGCTTCCTTACCTTCCAGGTGCCATCCTTGCTGTGTTTCTACTTATTCTGAGAAGAACACCGGAACATAGCAAGAAATTGCTGAAGTCTCTACTGCTGCCCAAAGGCTCAGGACAACACACAACTTACGGGGGCACTGAGCACACAGAGCCAGTCTATGCTGGCTGGTAGAGCAGGACATGCGATCAGCAAGCACCAAGGACGTGCCGTCAACAAGCACCCACTTCTCTATGGCCTGGGCCAATACAGCTGTGTGTGTATGAGCAAGATGTTTAACCATGTGCAACCTGTTTCTGTAGAGCTAAAATAAGCGCTGAGAAATAAAACCCCATTGTTGAGTTGTGATGACTTGTGCTGCCGGCCCAGCTGCCTGCTGTGCTAAAATGGACTGATGAGAAAAGACTTCTCCTTTCAGTAACTGCCTTCATTCACAAGCAAACACTTTTCCACAGGGGAAAAAAACAAACCAGAAACCAATCCTGTCTCTATTTCAACAGTCAGCTCAACAACGGGAGGAGTGACTGCTTCAGTTACTGAGGTTCCTGGGATACAACACTCACTTCCACCTGAGCAAGAACTAACGTGGATGTGCCTCCTTTTAAGCATTTTTTCCCCCATTCTCAAACCTTCACCATTACTTTAAGCAAGGAAAAGGATGCCAGTATCCTTCCGCTTCCTTGCAGCTGTGGGAAAACATGTGCAACTAAACTAATGATTGATTGTTGCACAAATCTGTCCCTTTTGCTTCCTGCTGTAAAGTGATGCCTCACACTAGAGCTACCAAGTGACTTAAAACTTGCAGCAAACCACACAGGAACTGGTTTTTCTCCACCAAGCCACAGTGGCAAGACATGAAGCTGTGCCAATCCCTTGGAGCACGCTGCAGCCATGGAAGATATGTCTGCACTAGACCCATTGCTGAAGTGCCCATGCAAGTTTGATTCACCTCCCACCCAGGAGGGCAGCACTCATGTTTGCCCTGTGCAGGTCTGTGGCACTCCAAGTGTTCTGTGCAGCCAGCCCAGTTTAACCATAGGTTAACCTGATGTGGTTTGTGTGTTACAGGGATGATTTTGAATTGTGTAGGTGTTTGGTGTGGTTGGTTGACTCTTTATAAACTTGTTGCTTGCTCTATTTTCCCTGTTGTGCTTTATCACACATGGTCCTCATGGCTGTTTGAGGTCCCACCAACATTCCAGGCACTCAGAAATAGCCACAGGCTATAATGGAGCCAGTTTCAACTGTTCCATGAAACCAGTAACTTGGGTCTCAATCTTCCCACCTTTTTGCCTTCCTTCTCTTCCTACACTGCAGTTCATGCACAGTAGGTGAGCTGTGTAACTCCAGACAGACCAGCCAGCTGTGCCCCTTCAGCACAGCACTGTGACTCACCAGCTCTTTGAGTGCTAGTAAAAATAGTACCTACTAGTGAAAGACCTATTAAATGCTTGGGTGGAAGCAGGTGTTACTTCTCACATCAGTCTTTCACTGCAGCAGGAGTCAGGTGAAGTAACCCAGCTGGTGGGAGGTTAAGTGGCTGCTGCCCTCAGCTGCTCATTCTCCTGTCCCCAGGGGAGGTGTTACTGTGTTCCTAACAACAATAATAAAATATATCAGTTCTCTGCTCTCTCTCAACTATGAGAGATGAATGAAGGGATGGGAAGAGAAGAGAGGTACATTGCCCTTTGTGGTCTTCTCTTGCCCAGAGAAGCTGTGGCTGCCCCTGGCAGTGTTCAAGGCCAGGTTCGATGGGGCTTGGAGCAACCTGCTCTAGTGGAAGGTGTCCCTGCCCGTGGCAGGGTTGGAAATGGATGAGCTTTGAGGTCCCTTCCAACCCAAACCATTCTGTGATTCTAATCTGGATAAGCAGCAACATGGATAGAACCTATACCCCAAACTCTGCTGCACAGCAACAGTCTCTCTCACACTATTGATTTACTAGACAGACATTATGTTTCTCAACTGGCAAAAGCATGTAGCTTATCACGGGAGCAGCAAAAGGACAAGGTGGTGACATACTGCACCAGATGATTGCAGCACAACAGTAATCTGCTAGTATCAAAGCAATTTTCTGAAATGCTCTTAAAAAACCCAACTGTATCTGCTGTCAGATATGGGGTTTTCCACTCACTAAGTCAAACCAGACCCAAGCAAAAAGCTGGCTCAAAGAGCAGTGCGCAGTCAAATTCAGACCTGGCCAAGCAGCAGCAGCACCAGTGGCAGCTGAACAAACCCAGAGGAATGGAATTGGTAGGACTGTATGATTCCAGCTCCAAGTCATTAAAGCCTGTAGAATTATAAGCAACAGAAAGCAGCTCTGTAATGGGAAAAACAGGACTGCAAAACGTGTCAATATCTGTGTGATAAGCAATGGTGTGAACACAAGCCAAAGTACAACCAGTATCACCTCCATTCAGCCTAAAACATTATTTCCGTGGAGTCCTTAGAAGTCCTGGAGTGTAAGTAAGTTTTCACTATGAAAGAACTACCACCAGCTCCTTCTCTGCCCAACTCTTGCCTACTGTGTATCATTTGACTTAAAAATGTAAGGAAAAAAAAACAATTGGTGCAAAAATAACGATTTGGAGCCATTTTACAAAAAAGAATTAGCAACTTCTTAAATAACTAGGAATAAATTTTAATATTTAATAAGACTGAAGTTTCTCAAGCAGTCAGACATGGAATAACGTGCCTCAACAATGCCGAAACCCCCGTTAATACGTCTTTCTTTCACGATATTCTGCTTTTCCAAGTAATTCAAATTAAAACAAATCTAAAAACTGACCATGAACACAAAGCTATTGAACAAAACAGACATTTCATTTGATTATTCCTCCTAGACTGTATGAAAACACATCTAACATATTCAACTGAAAATCGGTTCCGTGCTTGCTCATGTGATGAACAACAAACTCTGAGTTTGGCTGTTATGTACCAGGTTTGGCAAAGGAAAGACATCTTTCTACTCCAGCGGGAAAGACACTAAGAACATAATTTAATCCCACATAACGTGCCGTGCTTGGATGTTATTTAGATGAATTTATAACAGAAAATCTTTTAGGCTGCTGAATGCTAAAATGTGTTGAGTGGCACCATGAGAAAGCTTCATTTTTCAAGGCCGTTTCCCCTTGTATTTGAACAGGGGGAGAAGGAAAACAGTGAAACAATTTTTGTCTTCTTTTATAATAAAACCTCAGCCTGTTTTCCCAGTGCTGCAGTGTAAGGTATAGAAGTCTTCATGAAAAGACACCTAAAAACCACCTTCCTGCTTCGGAAACTGAAGTTCTACCAGCTCACCACCTGAGTGACTTTGCTGAGCACATGAGGCTACACGGTCAGTACATATTAAGGGAGAACACGATCCACATTTCATTTATGTGATTAGCAGATGGAACGAATTCCCAGCACCTCCAAAGCAAACTCCTAGTTTGCAGTCTCAGTGATGCAAGCCTTCATTGGCCCAAAGAGTTGAGCAGTAAAGAGCAGAGGTAGAAGGAAGCAGAAAGTCAAACAGCCACTTGCTAAGATCTGTCTGTGTAAACTTAACCTTGTGAAACGAGTGCTGAGAGGGGCTGCTTTGAAGGCCAAGGTCTTTATCTACCCACAGACAGATCCAAGATGGGTGGCTGTCCTGCATCCTGCTATACTAAATGTGCTTGTGAGCCCACCTGGGAGGCAGGCAGGGAGTTGTAGGTTCTGTGACCGACTCTAAACCAGCTGATGTTACTGTGCCCATCCATAACTATCTGAGACGGTGGCTTCTGGAAGTGGGTATCTGCCTCTTAGGACCTGGGACATAACTGTTCCAGGGTGCCAGAGCTGTTACACCTACACATGAAGAGGAAAAAAGCAACAAAACAACTAAAAATAATTCACAAATTGTAAAAGCAATGGAATGTAAAGGTAAAATTCATAATAACTTATTTAAAGGTATTCTTCTAAAGCCTTCCTTACATGGTAAAGTATTCAAAGAATGGTCCCAATGCCATCAAATTCCTTCATTCTGTTTAAAAGCAGTCAGGAAAAACTTCCTGCTTTACTACCTGATCGCACTTCCCTCCCCTCAAAAATCAGACACACGTTCATAATACCGGTTTTGGGGTTTGATTTTAGGCACAGGCCTGCGCTTCAGTCCTGCTGTAACAAATACCTAGAACAGAGGGAAATTTACCCTCCAAATCCATTAGATCTTGATTTGTATTTAGCGTGAGTGCAAGGCTTGGCAAACCACTTTCAAACACAACCATGGAACGCTTCCCTCTGTTTGGAATTGTGCTATTTTTGTCCAAATGATCTGAAAGAAAATCAACCTTCCAACAGTGTTTATCAAAACTGCTTAAAAGAACAAAGCAGTCTGGTCACAAAATTGAAACCAAAGGGTTCAGGATAGGGCAATGCTACATTTAAAACCTCTTTGAATTAATCTCTTCTGATAAAACCAAAGTTTTTCCATGTTGGGAATAAATGGGGATTTTGAGAATTCCAAAAAATAAATCTGCAATCAAATCCTGAAGAAATACTTTGGGAAATCAACATACACTTCCATGATATAGCAAGGCTTCATCTTCAAAAGGGCTACACAGAGTTTCTGCACTATTAAAGGCAAACTAAGCTAGAACATACACAAATTACTACATGGACATGAAGGCCACATTGCGTTCACGTAGGCTAGATAACAATGGCACAAGTCAAAACTTACTTGTAACACTGCCTAATCACACACCAATGACATGCACTGGGAAGAAAACAGGTGAAGACCTTTTTCTTTACCATTTTTTCCTAGTTCTAATATTATTTCCATCAATACTAAATCTCGTACATTCATCTCACTGCAAGTGTAAAAACCTGATGGGAACAAAGAACTCAAAACAGCTTTGCTGACACAACACAGTGGCAACAAGAGAGGCAACAGGCCAGCTCATTTCAGTCTGCCAAGTCAAGTAGCCAGTTTTATACAAAGGTTATCAAAAGGAACAGGCTAAACCTTACATTAAAATTGTTCCTTATGGGCTTCCTCAAAACTCTATTTCAATCTTAAGTAGTTGGTTTGAATTCAGGTCTTTGCACTTCAGTCAAGTGTCAACTTCTGCTTCATTCATGGTGGGTTTTTTGGGTCGTTGTTGGGCATCTTTTGCCTTATCGCAAAGTGTAGTGCTTGGGCTTTAAGCATTCCAAAGAAGCGTTTGCCTCTGTGTTTTACCTGACATTTAGGGAAAAAAGGCAAAAAAATGGAGTGATTTTTTCAAATACTAGGTTTTGTAAGAGTCTTTTATTATTAAAACATAAAATTCCTAGAGTACTGGGCCTAGATCGCAAGACAAAATCCCTTTCAATCCAGACTTGTACAGCTCTGCAAGATCAAGTCACCTCTATTTCACTGGAATGAAATACAGGAAAAAACAGTATAGAAAAAAATCTCCTAAATGTAAGGTTTCCCCTCTCTGGTACAGGGTGTGCCTTTCCCACCATGTACTACAGGTCTTGGTGGAAGGATATTTAAAACCATGGTTGTTTAAGCAACACTGGAGAGCTACTTTTACGAGCACAAATGAATTGTCATGTGTGTGACGATGGCGAGATACGCACCTGGATCATGAAATTCATTCAAGCACTTGCTCAAAAACACACAAGGCAAGCAAATCTCATTTGGGACCACAGACCAAGCCATTTCTTACTTAAAAGGACTTGCAAGCTAATAACTTCTTTCAAGGATATACTATTTTAAACATCTGTTGGTTGACAAATACTATCTCAAAACCCCTACGTTTACACCTACCTGGTTTGATTTTTAACCTACCTCCAAATCTGAAAGTATTTTGGAGGGGACCTTTTACATTCGTAACAATTCAAGTGTAACTGTAATGCTGAGTAGTAAGTTTGGTTTGTCCTGAAATTCTCTGAACTATGCAGTTCGGTATCAGTGCAGAAGCAGCAGAAGACTGCTGTGGTTGGCTCAGTGGATTTATAAAAACAAAATAAAACAAAAAAATCCCCCCCCTCCCCATGTATCCTTTACAGAATATATGTAAAATCGTGTCCTTCCCTGGTCATATTCACAACTTATCTACAAGATAGTGTTGGCAGTAGAAACTGCAGTCCATGACTATTTGCAGTCAGCTCTCATCCATCTGGTCCTCTGCTTTCTCTTAGGCTTCAACTTGTTCAGTTTTTTGCGGGGTTTCTCAGTCTTCTGAGTTTCAACAGAATCCACCCCGAGAACATGTTCAGAGCAGCATAACTGTCCATTCAACATGGAATTTAGTACTGTCCCGTCTTGGTGTTCCTTGCAGAAAGAATTTGGGCAGAAGTGGCAGAAAGAAACAGAAGGTTTGCCACAAACATCACAGTGGTGCCAAGGACACTCCCACTTCCCTGTGATCAAAGACAAAAGAGCTCATTAGTGGGGAGTAAAACATGGCACTGGCTTTTAAAGAAGCACTGTGTTCCAGCAGCTGAACAACAAGCGACTCCTGACAATGCAAGATGAGACAGCACCTACCAGGCCTAATCTCAAAGATCAAAATGCTACCTCATATTTCTAAAGCACAAAAGCCAGCAGCAAGTAGCAGATGGGACATCATCTCTTCAACACTGCAGTTGACTTCAGCTAGAAGAAATTATTCAGGCCTTACTCAGTAGCATCATTACAACATGCAGGCTTGTAGAGTATCCATCAATCCAACATCCATCAATTGCTGCCTACCATTACAATGCTTACTTGTTACCTGCAAGTTTTGCTTAGGGATGGTTGCTGTGCTTTACCTACTGATGCTCTTTTGCCCCAGCACGTTCTACCAGACATTGTTTTACTTGTTTCTGGGGTAACAGGCTTTGCCTGCTTCGCTTCATATCCCACCTGACATGGCTGACTGGAACCAGGTAACTTCTGTGTTATCTTGATCTACAGCCTCATGTCTGCTGCCCGTAACATCTTCCCACTCACCTTGCTCCAGATGCTGCTGCTGTTCTTTTGGCTTGAACTCAACTGGCTTCACGTATTTCTGACACATAATCTATTTGCCTATGACAGGACTACAGTGCTCCAACCAGGGATGTACTCATTTACCTACATTTGTAAAACAAAGAGCTCATTTTGCCACAGAGGCAGGAGGAAGGCCATCTTTTGTTTCCATACTCAAGAAGAGCTCCTACATGACGCACAAATGAAGTTCTCACCATACGAACACAGTGCTTTCAAGCTGACACTCTTGGCAAGGTTTCAGCACAATAAATGAAGTACCTGCACAAGTGCAGTTTAAGAGGCAAATCGACTCACCAAAGGGACGTTTCACCAAACCAAGACAGGAGAGATGATAAGCTTTAGTACAAGACTTCCTGTCACACAACACCAGCTGGCCTCCATCACCGCAACGGAAACAATCATCTTCGGATTCTTTCTTCCCTTCATTTTTCGTTCTGCGTCTCCGTGTTCTCTTTTTGGTCTTTTTGCCTTTTTCTTCTGAGGCGTTGGTGGAAGAATTCTAAAAGAGTAAGAAGCAAATCTGTAAATGCCAGTTTTGCAAAGGAAAATTATTACCAAGCTAGAAAAACTGCTGTCGTGCCTGGCAAACCATGCACACTTTGACTTGGTGCAGGCCTGTTCTGTGCCTCGCCATACCTATCTGTATTGGCATAAATCCCACTACCCTTGTGAAAAGTCATCTTGAAACCAGGTCTTGTCCCTGTAATCCCTTCCTAGTGGAAAGCTCTTCCGCTTTCTTATCACTGAAAAAAGGTCTAATCTACTTGTGGCTAATTTACACCCATTTTGCTCTTGCACAACCGATCACTTCAATATCCACTTTTCTCTCCCAGTTGCGTATATTTATGCTGGAATTACTAAAACCAGGCCCCACTTCTCTTTGAGGAATGGACAGCAGAACTGTAGCTGTGCCCATAATCCTGGAGAGAATATACAAAACCTTACCTCTATTTCAGTCTGACATCCTGCTGCTTGCCACTTCGACTCTCCCTCACCAAATCATATGAAATGCATTCTGGATCCCATTTCAACCTCCCTTCCATCATTCCCTCCCTCTAACCCCCACAATCATTACCTACTTTATAATGAGCGCATTCTATCTACCAGTGCAGACAGCCTTGCCAAACTGAACTGTAACAGTTCATTTCTTCATGGCTGTCTGTGTAAGCTGACCACAAACTTATGTGAAACCTCGCTGAAGCTTATCCTTAACAAAAACCAGCTACGGGAATTCTGGAAGCTTTAAGTCCACCCTCTAAAGTGCCTGATACTGTGTGAAGGACCACACGAAGGTGCAGCCTTTCTACATCCATATTCATATACTTGTACCCTCCCTTGCACTCCTATGCCAGCCCTTCAGGAGGCCCCATCAACTTCTGCTGGATTACAGGTTTTCAATTAACCCGACACAAATCATACAGGTAATTTTCTTGGTGCAATTTGGGACCAATTTTTCTTCATTCAAAACTGGCGGTTTTTTCCCTGCAGTTCAATGGATTATTTTTTTAAAACAGATCTTAACAAAATAATCATATTTTAAGGCTTAGATGGGGGATATATAAACTGCAATGTCACAATGATCTCATTGACTATAGTTAGGTGTGTTTCCAAACCCAGTATTTCCTACTGTACTGTTACACCATAAAAGCATATTCTTTCGCACCAAGATTATGTTTGGCAAAACAATGTTCTATCTTCCAGCAAGGGAAACAGTAAGCTTTTTCTTCAGAAGACATCTAGCATCTGTTCGAGCAGCACTGACCCTGATCATAACATACAACTGGTTCACCAGTGCATGTCCCAAAAGAATAACAACAAGGCCAGTAGACGAGACCCTGTCAAAATCTCTTGATCTATAACTTGCCTTTGGTCTGTCCCCAAGAAATCCACTGCAGTTTGGGGCACCACATTTGCAGACTGTTTTTTCGTTGCCCAGACAGTCAAGGTTGTAATTAAAAGTCAGCTCTGTCCCTGAGTGAGACAAGACAAACGCTTTCATTATGAAGGACAAGGTAATGAAGTGGATTCAAATTATTACAAACAAATACAGCTTTCATTAACTGTTTCATTAGCTGCTGGTCTACTACCATGGGATTTCTTCCTCTCTATTGCTCATAAGCACTGACAATGATTAACTACATGCCAGTACAGCATGTCTTATGCAATCACATAAAAATAAATGGGTTTGACGTAACAAAACTGTGTGTCTGGTCTACACACACAGAGGTTATATATAGCTAAATAGCTAACAGCTAGATAAAGCTCTAGATAGAAGATACACGTATGTGTGTACAGAAACCAAACATATATACTTTTAAGCAGCCTCATTCATCCACTCCTTCAGCTTATTATCTTCATTTGAAAAGATGCACAAGTACTGTCCAAGATCTCCAAAACAAAACCTATGGTCTACACCACAAAGTGAATGCAAGGGTACTAACTAGGGTCTCCTTGCTGTTCCCTAGGAAGCAAGCAACAAGAAGCAGCCATAGCACTCGCTAACAAGAAACATTAAAGTAAAAGGCAGATCACAAAGCATCTCTTCCATGTGCTGAGTTCTCTACAAAACTATTTGCACTGAACCAGTTAAACCATGACCATCCTGCTCATAACAGTGCAAAAGGTTTAACTTGGGGAATTAAACCAAACCCAACACATGCTGACGTACCTGCAGGAATATCACACACAGCAAACAGGCCAACACGAGTGTCTCCATTTACTGTCCATTTGAGAGTTTCACAATTTGGTTGGCAGCTGTGATTCATAAACCGAGAATAGTTTCCTTTAGGGCCAGCATCAATAATCCGGTCCTGGAGATCAAACCAGCAACAGAACGAGTGATTTTTCTCTTCACAAAGTAAAAATCCATGAATTATTTCAGTAGTCGCATTCAAAACAGACAATCAAAACAGCTTCTGCTCCCCAGAAGCACACAAACAAACTGATGGTACATGTTGTATTGAAAACTGTAGTGTCTCATGTGGCCTGGAATGTGACACTCCCAAAGCAATACCCATGCTCTAGCTCACATCTTCCCAAAACCCATCGCAGCCACATGGCAGGATAAGTGTTCTCGTGAGCACTGTGGTGGTGATGTTAGAGAACCCCTCCCTCCAGAAAGCCTCAAAACTCACACTCAGTCCATTTAACCTTTAACTCTGCATTCACCAAGCTGTGATGCATTTACAAACACTTAATTTTGTGGTATTTACCAAGTCACTGGGGGATTACCTGCAGAGATTACCAGTTTCCCAACAGCTTTCTTTCCCCAATAAGCCTAGTTCAAGCAAAACCAAGCTCTTGATAAACTAAACAAAAATCCTATCCCTACATAAAATTACCTTTTAGTTTCTATCTCCACCAAACGTATCAGACATTAACAAAATAGAGTCATGAAATAGCCAGAACTGTGTTTCTTTGAAGAGCTGATTAAGAAAGCTTTGTTTATTTATGAAATACTATTAACTTCCCTTTTAACTAATTTTCATTAGAGTGCACATGTATGATTGTGAAGACTACACACACATAGACTCTAAGTGCATGTGCATGGGTTATTTCTGCAAGATAGAACCACGCTGAGCATTTATTAACTACAGTATGAGTCAAATACATGTTCAGTTCAGCTTTTTAATGTACTGATGTTGTATGTCAGTTTAGTAGAGGGGCGAGAAACTTATGTGTTCAGAGAAACATGGGTTCATCATTCTGAGGTGATAACTGCTGTGCAGGGACTCCTCTGTTAACAGGACTAATGAGAACAGTAGCTGTGGAAACACAGAACAGCACAGTCTCAGCAAAAGAAAGGTGATTAGGAGTGAAAGAACACGCCGGACTGACAGACAGCTTTGGTTTTTCTCCTAGGTATCTGTTTGGTACTTAAGCAATATAATATATATACACACACACACACAATACCTCCCGCATATATATAATCTATACCCCTACTTCCAGGAACAAAATTCTCAGAGGCATGCACAGAAAACTACAGAGTGGGATTAACGTGCTGTGTTAATCCATCTGCTGGATTAATTTGCTGCAGAATCAATTTGTGGAGTGCTGGCTGGCTACTAAGGCAGACAGTGCTTTCTGAACAGAGTATGCACTGAAGCACAAGGCTGGTTTTGCTATAGACAAAAGGACAGAGAGTTGTGAAAAACATTAAATGCTCAGTATAGGACACAGCCTCACAACTACGTTCCACACTACTCTGCAGTGAGAATTTCTGCTGTTGTTGAGATGTTATTAAAAGGACTGCTAATAATAATTCATCCAACTCTATAATCGCTATTTCCCAAAGCATCATACTTCAAGACTAGGCAGATAAATACTTCCATTGTACTTGATGGCAAGCAACAAAGCACAGTTATAGACCTTAATATATACTTTATTACATTATGCAGTTAGAACTAATGAGATGCATTATATATATATCTCTCTAAAATAAATACACATATATATGCATATATGCACATATTTTTATATATATATATGAAGAATGGAGCAAGCAGGCACAGAAGATACAACAACAGGAATATATGAAAGTGTGGAACATCAAAAGGAGCAGCGCACTGTATCAAGGTGATCAATAGAAGGAAAAGGAATGAAAATAATGTTACAAATAAATACTGGAAAAATGTAAAATACTCTACCTTATCGATAGTAAGCATATAGAAGTGGGTAATATCATTTTCATGTGCATATTTGATTCTTGCCATACATTCCTCTTCATCAATCAGCTCACCAACATACTCATTCACAAACTCTCCCTGAAAGATACCAGGTATCACTAGTAAAGTATATACCAAACCCACAAACAACACCCCGAGTCCCCAGTTCCCTGCTCCTCAGGAACAATTCATACCTTTTTGATGTCCCTCTTGGCAACCAGACCCCAGCCTTTCCCATCGGTTTTGATGATCTTTGTCTCTGGGTACTGTCGCTTTGTAAAGCACTGGTTTTGGCACCGTTCTCCCGCTGGACAAACTTGTGGATGGCATTCGTACATCAGCATCCGATTTAGGCACTCGGAATCGAAGCCACACGGGTTTTCATCTGTGGGTTTGCAGTTGCACTTGGGAATCTCAGAAATATCAGCAGTATATATCTGCACTTTACCACAAGGTTTATTCACCTGAATAATACATTAAAATAGTTCAAACATCACTTAAAAACATTGGAATTTACTGCAAGAGTTATTATAGTGGTTACTAATTTCTGCAATGATGTTCCAATGGAAGCAAACTTCCATCATCTCCTGGCTGTGAAAACACAATTGCCAGCACATCATTACCACCTCTCCTCCCCACCTCACCATCCAGCTCTTCCTCTCCAGTGCTGCCTTAGACCTTTCAGTGTCCAGGGTAATTTCCTCAAACTTTACCTTAATATGCTTGTATGGTGGAGGTTTACGTTCACTTTCTTGGGTTTCTTTGGCTTCTCGCTGTAGCTTTATTTCTCGAAATCGAGCTTCGGCTTCTTGCAAAGCTAGAACAGATTGTTGTATCATCAGAAAAGGCTCATTCCCGTGTGTGTTAGAGAATCACCCTTTTCTTCCTCATCCTATCATTCAGTTTTCTTGCAAACAATGGTTCTGGAGTGTTAATGTTCTTAACAGGTATCAATTCTTTCTGCCTCCCAGTTACACTCATCATTTCCTTTACGGAAAGTAAAAAATCATCAGAAATCATTCCAATTAGATGCTAGTCTTTTACAAGCCATGCAAATAGTGCTTTTATTCAAAATTAGTACCAGTGACTGCTGCCCAGGACACCAAAACCATTGTTTTGATCTAATATTGTAAAACAAATGTACAAAACCAGGCCCAAGGCTATGTGTAGAGAAAGCAAAGCACGCGTTATCACCAGATCACTCTTGTTAACTTCAGCTATGTACCATTTTTGAAGACTTTTCCAATCCCTTTGATCCCCTGGTATCTACTCCCTCGGTCTCCCTCCATATAAGGGAACACCCGTGCTTGGTGTGTCCAGTAGTAATCCTTAGAACCAAAGAAAAACACAGGAAATTCTCCGATTTCATGCTTCATTTTCTGGATATTTGGGGGAACGTTTTTCGGATGGCAAACTTCTGCCGGCCACCATCTAGCACAGAAGTACAAATAAAACAATACAGCATTTTAGTCAAGCTCTTTCTGCAAGAGACAGTTTAACCACATCACCCTGAGCAGCAGCAACTGATCATTTTTTCTGAGATCCAAGAGGATTAAAATCTCTTCCTCCCCCCAGTAAGACAGGTCTAGAGCAGGAAAGCCCAACACTTAAAACTGTGGGACTTCCATCGCCTGCAAGTTGAGCATACACATAAAGCTCCCTGCATCTGGTTAACAAAAACATCATCTTTAACAGGCCTGTAATCACTGTAATCATCAAAGATCAAGAGACAGCTGATAATAGCTATTAATGCTTCCTAGGATAAACCCCACCCACCTCTATCTCACTCAGATCTCAGCGAAGTGTGAAACACTGACAACCTGAGTGACTTATCTCCCAGCCTGCAAGGTAGTAATTTAGCCAATGACAAGTTATACCAGCTTCATTATTTGAAGAGACCTCTGAAACAAAAGGGGTTGAAGACTCATACACTGGAAGCAGATGTCAGAAGACTACAAGCAGTCCTGTATGGGCAATGCTTTGGTTGAGAGCAACAGTACGACTTGAAGATTGCAAGGAGATGGGGTCTCTAGCTTAAGGAGGAATGAGAAATCCGTGTGCAGCAAAGCTGCCCTACAGAAACAACCAACTGTATGCTCCTTAATTAGACATGCCAGTACTGTAACACAAAATAAATCTGTTCGTCAGACCTGTAATTTCCCAGTTTAACCCAAATAATATCCTGGAAATGGAGCTTCTTCCCTGCCCTGCAGTCATTGCAGTACCAGCTCCCATCCGGCATTTCGATGTTTAAGCAGTCTGGGTGAAAGGCTGCGGGACACGACTCGCAGCACAACAATCTTCCTCCTTTAGAGCGAGGAAAAACAAAGATTGCAACACATAGAGACAAAGGTAAAACCAGGTTTAAAGCAGTGCAATAGGTTCAGTTAGAAAATAAATGGTTAAACCATGCTGGCTCGCAACTAAGATGAAACCTTTAGTTATGTACAAACCCCAAAAGGTCCTTACTAATTTGAATGCCTGGCAGACTTGGATTAGTAATGCATACAAAATAACAAGCAAGCTAGCAATAAAAAAGCCAGAATAATGCACCACAAATTGTAATTACTTTGTTTTACTTTAATGGCTAAAATATGCTTAACAGTTTAATATATATTAATATTTCACTGTATGCAAAATGTTACCAAGAGATTTTGTTATGCTTTTCTTTGGGGGGGGGGGAGAAAGAGGGAATGAGGTTCTTAGTTTGCTCCATGAATTATCAAGTGCAAAGTTAGCTGCAGCTTAAAAGCTGCTATGCTGCATGTTAATTTGTTAACAAATCAGGTTAACTTCCACTGCCACAGTTTAATCAGCACTGTGCATTTTGTGGGGCTCAGTAAGAAACAGATTTATTGCTAGACATAAACCAAACCACCCTTAATTAGTGGCACTCCCAGCACCAACAAATACTGATTCAATTTGCTGTCTGCTGCTAAACTAAAAGCAACTCTTAAATTATTTAGTTTTAATATTACGTATTAGCAATAAAGAAACACAAAAAGCTTCAGTACATTGAACACGGGGGGAAAGAACAAAGAAATACTACTCATTAAGTGTCTCTGGTAAAGAATTAAATTGGCTTCTGGTTGCTGGACAAAGTCCAAGTGAAAACATTCCTTAATAAATTATATCTGCAAAAAAGGGATACTCAAAAACTTGAAGCAGCACAAGCTGACCTGAAGCTATTTCAATACCTCACAGATCTCTAAAGAAAGAGATTGCTAATAATTCTCTATAAACAGATCAGTACAATAGCATTTAAACTGAAGGATAAATCATTTTGCTGCTGCATTTGTGAAGGAGTTTTCCATCAGTTTACCTTTTGAACACACAAAGCACCAGCTCACATTGACATGCGCGTGATGACTTTTTCCTTTCATGGCAGTGAAATGATTCGTACAAACAATGCTGTTGGAAGCGATGACTGCACATCCCGCAGCAACGCAAACGTCTCCAGCATGGTATGCGACAGGACAGCGAACACAACGCATCATCTTTCCTAGCAAAGCAGAACACTGCCATATTATTTTGGAACAAAACTGATTTCTTAGTTGAGCTAAAACACGGTAGTACTGCCTCAGGTAGGCTACATACAAACACACAAAAAAATATCCACTATGCTTTCAGAGTTTGCACATTTGCATTTAGCAACAGTACTGAATTAACAACAGCTTTTAAAGAACCCTAGACTGAGTTTAAAGCATTATGGTATTTAAATGTGCAGGTTTTAACTACGCACAGCAGGGTAGGCAAGCTTTCCTCATGCAATCCTGTCTACAGATGTTGCCCAAAGCTAAAAATATGCACAGGATCAAACACCTCCACATCCAGCGAGCCCTGCTGCAGGATTTGCACGTTCACAGGTCCTGCCCTTGCTCTGCTCAGCCTGTCTCTCCTCATCATCTAGGCATTCTAGGTTTCATTCTCTTACCATGGTTAAATATAGCAAATAGAAAGCTAGTTAAATAAATAGAACACAAGGTAAATGCTAATGTTTGACTAAAATGTATTCAATCCTTATTTTTAAAGGAATTCGGAATCAGTCACCAGTCCATGCCTGAAAACCTGCAGGCAGCAGCTATTAAATGGCCAGCTTCCTTACCTTAACATACCACAAACAGACTTAATTCATCAGTCATCCAAATGTAAAATGAAACTACCTTTTGAAATCCGTGGATGTGAGGGGTTACTAACATGACAACTCAGGCAGCTGTGGAGAGGGCATCGAAACCCCCTGTTCTCAAACACAGTGAGATGGAATTTTTTCACACAGGCTTCATGGTAGAATTTCCCGCAGTGAGACACGACACAGCGTTTCACATCTGCCTTTCTCTCCTTGCACACAAAACACGTATGCACACCTAGTGGCAAAAGTAAGGAAAAGATCTGTCACCCAAACGTGAATTCAAACTGCTTCTGTTGGTTTGGTTATGCATGAGGAAGGGTTTTGTTTTTAAACAAACTCAAATTCTATTCTTTGATGCAGCAACCCATTTAACTCTTCAGTGTTAAATACTCATCTGCTCAGATAAAGTCACAATGCAAACCCACTGCAGTTAACACGAGCACAATGCCCAAAGCCTCACCAACCTGCTTTTACATTCTTATTTATAAGCCTCGGTACATGAGTAAGACTCTATTTTTTGTCATTTTTCTTATTAAACCAATGAACCAGGATAATGGGCTGTCTGTGAGCCTCTGAAATTTGAAGTGGGTCCACAAACCAAGGACAAGCATCCTCTAATCTCTCTGCACCACTTGGAACAGCTTTATTTTGAAGCAGCCTTGCTCCAGCAAGGTTCACTGCATGTACTGAGATGAGCTTATGAGCAAGAACGCAAATCTTTTACATAAGTTTTATGATTAAGAACTTTCAAGCAGTTATTATAGGATTAAAAGCAGATGAAATTAATAGCAATAAAGTAGTCTTTTAATAGGAAAAGCAAAAGATTGGTATAGACACAAAGGACTGAAAAAGGGCTTAAAGCATTTCACCTGCTGCTTTTTTTCCTAGGATTTCTTAAGCCTTTGTGACAGACTTTATAAATCTCATCTGTAATTGCACTCAGAGAGCAACTATTTTGCAGTTATTAAGGCAATGGAATTCAGACCACATCAGCCAAGTTGCAAGAGGTTCTCCCCGAAAACACTGTGTGAGCTTTCTAAACCACGGCACACTCAGTGGTACTGTATGAACTCCCACCCTGTCAGGCACCAAAGGTAAGTATGGTTTCTCCCAGGATACATACTGTGTACAGGAGGATTTCCTAGAACAATGTATGGGGAAACTACAACTATTTTTTTTATATTAATAGAAAGGGACAGACTTGCCTGATGTACATTCACTACATATGAATTTTCCTGCTGGTCTTCCAGAGAGCCCAAGGCAGCTCACATGAAAAGCTCGATAGCAAAGTCCTTCACACAGTAGGAGATCACCTGTTTTTTCACACAGCTTTTACAACACAAAGGCATTGAATGTTAAAGAAAAGTTCACATGTGGAAAAAACTGTTTTCTTTATTCCTTTTCATATATTGCTCCTCAAAATCTCTTTTCCCGTTGTTGAAATCAAATAATGGAGTCATTAAAACTGCTAGAAATATCACTCATAGAACCACAGTTCAGGAGTAAATACAAACTGACAGAAAAAAGGAAAAGAAACAGAGCTTTAAGAAGCTTTCCTGAGCACACTGATGCACCTGAGTAGGGTTAAAAGGCTTCCTTATTTCCCTTTTCCTCGGCAAAAGGAAATTAATCTAGGTGGCACAATGACACTTCTATGTCCGAGTGGGTAGCAATGACACAAGCACAACTAAAAACGAACTGAACAACAATGCTGGCAGAACTTAAGGGATTAGCCAACATTTAAAAATAGATATAACCTCATCACCGCTACAAGACATGAAAATACAGCTGCGTGCCTGGTCTCGTGGAAACAAACTTGATCTGTCCATTTGTATTGTGTTATCATTTCACAACCCAAGAACTCTTCTAGAATAGTCTGAGAGAGCTTTTTGCTTTCAGTTAACACATCACACGCATGCTGCTAGCAATGCAGGGCTGCAATCTTTGCTGCACACAGAAGCACAGGACCCAATGGGCTTTACTTCCTCCTCTTTATTAACAGAGAAGCGAGCAGCTCTTCTCAGTCATTTAACTAGTTACCTGGCAACACTCACGCACTTACTCTGAGGTCCACATTACGCTTATCTTAGAGATGTGGAAAGCCAAGCAGAAAGGAAAAGTCACGTATTGGAGGTCAAGGAAAAGAAATAATTAGGAATGAAGAATTCCAATTACTGGCATAGCACCCTCATGGCTAACAGACATCTCAGACACACATGATAAACCTGTTTCT
Source organism: Pezoporus flaviventris (assembly GCF_033815535.1). NCBI lineage: Eukaryota > Metazoa > Chordata > Aves > Psittaciformes > Psittacidae > Pezoporus > Pezoporus flaviventris. The sequence continues at coordinate 5,490,518 of NW_026892550.1, read as the reverse complement.
GGCCTGATATTGTCATTTTCATATTTCAAAAGCCCTCTTCTAGGGAGCCTCAGGAAACATCGCTGCCCCAGCTGACATCTCTCACCTGACACACATATTCTTTTTTTGTTCCTGCTCCTCGCTCAGATTTTTTGGATGATATAGACACTTCAGTCTGAGTTTCATCAGCACTTTCATAGGGAGACTCTGAGCGCTCGTCTCCTTGGCCATCCGAGATCTGAAGATTAAACATACGTGTTAGAGAAAGCAGCCATGTAGGGTCAATTCTGTACAGAACATCAACTGAAGGAAGCAAGCACCCTGCAACTCACACTAACAGATTCAGGCACACTCTTTGGGTTTCGTTTCCCCCACCTTTAAAAACAGCTTGATTAAAACCAGAGTATGCATTTGTGGAAGTCACAACTGTAACCACCATCCTCAGCAACTGAAAAGCAGCCAAAACAAAACACCAAAACCTTTTAATACGGCAGTTTATTTATAGTCAGTTCTGTAATACAGTTAGCTGTTAGCCAGTACCACAGGGATATCTTCAACCCCCTTGATTAAAGTTTGCATACATGTTTTATGAGAGTAGCAGTTAATTTTAGAAAGAAACTTGGTAAACTACAAGCTGCGTATGAAAGTCTCTGACCCAAATAATCCCCAATAAAATGGGAACAGTATATAGAAAGAAGGAAGAAAGAAAAAAGTGGCTGCCTGAACATGCTTAAGGAGCATTACAGCCAACAATGAATTCAAAATACCATAAAAGATATAGCCCTGTAATGGATTTACGTTAAAATACCCCAAACAACCCAAGTAACATATTTAAAAGAAACTATAGGTCAGTTTCCAGTTCAATAGAATTTAGGGAGGGGATGGACAACTGAGTCATTTGTCTTATCTCAGATTACCCCAGAAGATGCAGAATCTCATATTGCTGCCCTCAGACAGTACTCACTGAGTTGTGTTCTACTAAGGGCATTCTCCAAGAGAGCATCACAATTAGGAATTGCACAAGAAACCTGTCACTTCTCTTCAAGCTTGTTCTAATGGTTATTCATTCACACAGACCAACAAAGATACTGCCTCAGGTCCCTTTTGAGTTGTCTTACTGCAACTCACAGTAGATGCTGCTTTACTCCAAGTATTTCAACCATATTAAAAGCCCTCTGAAAGCAAACATTTTCCTCCTATGGAAGCATGCTGCAATGAAGCCTGTTTCAATCCTTTTTAGTAAGTCAGAACCCTCTAATTTTCACCCAGAGGAACTTTTCTCAGCATCAACAGAATTTTGGTGCGTTTTCTCTAAACCTCAGCTGTACTTCAAAAAGGCTCTTGAAAAATCAGGCATGAGAACTGGAGGCAACAGCCCATTAGAAGGCTCCTAAGTACCATATCAAAAGCAAACCAACATGCTACTCTTCAGCGCATCTGTTCTGCTGCATAAGGAACTCCCTAAGTCTTTTCAATACAGCCCTAAAAGTCCTTGTAAACTGCAGTGGAACTCAAGAGCTCATTCTGGCAATAGCTGTTCGTCAGGATACAGACACCCCGGTTTATATGAAGAATTTGCTCTGTTTTCAGACATATGATCTCATATTTATCAACAGCAGAATGTACTTTATCAAGAACAGCCCAGCTTACAAATAGAGACAGCTAGACTCAATCCCCCTATCAGCCAATCTCCTTTAATGTGAACATTTATTAGAAGTGATTTATTTTGAAATCAGAGAGAAAAAATGTAAACCCGAACCAGGCCTGGCATTAGTCTTCACAAAATCCCTTTAGAAACACTGGTTTTGAGCGATTACTTCTCACTGTTGCTGCCAGCTAACTCGCATTCCTCCTTTTAACATCTGCTTTCCTTGACCATGCCTGAAAATACTTTGTGAATTATATCACAGTGACGGTTGGGGTTCCCCCCCCCCCCCTCAGATTACTTGGAAGGGCGTAAATGCATTTTCTCTGTGCAAATGCACACTAGCAAAGCAACTCATACCTACACATCACCTATGAATATTTCTACAGTTGCAGTGATTTGGAGATTTAGAGCTTTAGAAGCAGTTAACAGAGACTGCATGTTAAGTCATTGCTTTGTTCAGGCACCAGGAAATCTCTGTCCCCTGGAAGGAGCTGTGAAACAGTAAACTGCAAATGCAACCTGAGCGCGTGGCCAAGAGCAGCCCCTTCTTGCTGGGAATGGCAGATGAAGAAAGGTAGCGTGGGAGTGTGGCAAAAACACAACCCCCTTTTCCCTTGCCGTTGAAGTAAACTTCCACACATGCTTATTTCTGTTTAAACCATTCCCACAGAAGCATTAATTAGCACGTCATTATGTTCCTGTTCCAACTAGCCAAAATTAGTCATGTTTAGGAAAGAAAAAAGCCACAGTGAAAACCGCCAAACCGAAAACATAAGCTGGAAGGCCTTAGGTCTTTATGGCTGCTCTACTTAAAGTAGCTTTTCTACTATATAAAAAAAAGGGCTCTATATTGTAAACTAAGCAGTCTTATGTTAACTTGACACTGTGGTTATCTCCCATCTTTTCCCCACACCACAAAGTACATGTAAAGCCCGAAGAAAACCCATTTGTGCAGCATACCTTAAGACTTAAGACAGCCTTCTTTCTAGCAGCAAAAGCTACAGTCTTGCCCTTGAGGGAAGCACTCCTCTTCCCCCAGCTCACTACTTCTGAAGGCAGAGCAGAGAAACAGAACATATCCAGGGACAAATAAAGCCACAACAGAATGATGTTTGTTTCAAAGCAATGGGTCCCTCGCTTTGCTTTGCTTTAGACACTTGTAAAATGTTCAAAAGAAGGATGCAGACCTCTATAGGATAAGGTAACCCCTATGGCGGATGACAGCTTTTCAACCCCCCCCTAGACACAGGTCACAAAAGCCCAGCCATTTGTGAATCATAGGTAGAGAGCCATTTGTGAACCACAGGTAGACAGCCATTTTCCTATAGAACCGAGATTTCACTGCCCCAGAATGAATGCACCAGCCCTTCATTTAAATTGAATGGTTATCGAGCTAAAAAGGAGCAGTGCTGGCAAGAATCAAACTCCGCACCACAAATGCAACCACAAAAGCCAAATTTTATCAGCCCATTCAAGATAAAACTTGGCAATTTACACCCGCCTACAGATTAATGCTGGATTTCAACCATGAATACCAGCACATACAGCATGAACAAAATGCCTTTAGTTTATCAACTGTATGGCTAACAGACTGAGAGTATCCTCCAAGATCTCTCCTTTGCGGCTGTCCTGAGCCTCACACACTTCACAAATCAAATGCTCTATTAACTACCAATTTTGCACTACACAGACAAGCCTGGTGGATACCTGCTTAAGGCAGTCACAACTCCTAAGAATCAATACATTCACAAGAAGCTCAGTGATATACTTGCACTGCCTGATGCAGGCTGCTGCTGCAGAACACACCTCTGATCCCTGCTACCATGATCGAAGGTTTAGCCAGCACATCCAACAGCCATGTTACATGTAACTCACGTACACAGCTCACATCCACTCCACCATCACCTGAGTTATATTGCTAATTTTAGGGGGCTAATTAAGGCAGAGATCAGCAGATTCCCTGTTATAAGTGAGGGAAGCATTTCTTCAGGACAATTCAGAGTTTGACCCTCGCCTTATATCCTGCAAAGGTGAAACACTCTCTACCAACTATCTCCCTTTACAAATAACCCCTATTCTATATAAACATCTTTTGGGAAAGCTCTTTCTATGAAGACAGCCAAAATTCAAGACCTCAGCTCAAGTTATTCCAGAATAGATGATGGAATCTATCAGGGAAGTAAAATGGGTGCCTGTCCCTTCAGGCCTGTGTAGAAGGGGCTGAGGTAACCTTCACCCAATGTTTCTCATTAAGGACTTTAAAACGTAGGTTTAAAACAGGTAGAGCATGAGATGTTTGGGAAAACTGTATTTGTAGCCCAAGCAAATGGCACCTAGCACCAAGAGATTCTGATTCACCAAGGGGACAGCTGAGTTTTGCAATAAAGATGCCTTTAGATTGAAACAGTCACCAAGTAAAGGTGATTTACAAGACGATTGCTGGACATAGTTCACGCTGATGTGAAACATGGCCACATCTAAAATTAAACAATGCTTCTGTGGTTTAACACAGCTTTCCACAATAGTTCACAGACAAGCATCCAAATCACAGCATTAAGTAAAAATCAGCATAGGTTTTGGGGGCTTTCTCCTTTGTTAACTTACAAACGTAAATCTTCCCCTTACGATCATGCCAGAGCATGTCTTGTCTTTACTTTTGTAATATAATCTCCTTAGCAAAGTAAACTGTGTGTAATTAACTGTTCTGATAGTCAGGCCAAGGTTCGAAGTAACCAAACATTCACATTAGTGGCAAAGCCTGTTAATTCGCAATTGGGAGCCACTGCCGGTTTGCTGTTGCATTCTGGTTTATATTTTGAGCCACTTCTCATTTCTCATAAAGGCCAAGTATTATTTTTAAGAGTACAAATTCAGGGGGAAAAAAGGCAAGGCTGCTCACTTCGGATCAACAGTAAGTGCCAAGTTTCTGCAATGAAATCGTACCCCAATTCTGTAATCACCTCCACTATTGGCAATTATTGCTGCTGCAACACAGAAGATTCTGCAGAAGTTAACAACATCGCAAGCACCGTCACACTTCACACTGCACATCAGTCAGGCTTCCCTTCCCGTTTCCCTCGATTACTGAACGTCAACACTGCTTTGCGAGGACGTGCCTGCAGAGGCTCTTGCATGGCTCCGCGTGAGCGCTGAGCAACCGGGTGGCATTTCAGAAATCAAACGCAGCTCTTTCAACCGGAAACTGCGCCTCTGCATACACAAGTGAGGGAAAGGGGGAAACTGGCCTATAAAGCAAACCATGAGCTTTGCCCTTCTTTTGGGCTGAATTTACTCCAGGGCTCAGTGAGGTTCAGCATACCAGAAGCTACAAATTAACCGCCAGGCTCCCAAGGCAAATCCTTCCTTTCCCATGTGCATCAGTTAATCACTACTCATACACCTAAGACTCATAGGAAACACGTAAGGACACATTACTGCATTTTTCCGAGTTCTTTATAGCTTTGTTATTGGAATAATACTTCTACTGAGTCAATCTGGGACAAAATGTTGGCATCTCTGTAAATTCTTTGGTTTTATTATTATAGTTTTACCCATGGATACAAATCTATCGTTAGTTTAAGAACTGGGCCTACTCATCTCAGGGTATTTTGATCATACCTCTTATACCACTACAACTTTCTTTTTGGCAATAGTTACTCAGACCCACAATGGCACAGGAATAAGCACATCGAGACTCTCTATCCCCAAAGTATTTTTGATCTTCTTTTGAACTATATTCTGAAATTCCCCGTTCACATTAACCAAAGTGTTTAATGGATTCTTTTCAGACAAACATCGACCTATTTTTAGACAGGCTATGTAAGAATGCTGATAAAAGCATTAATTCTGAACTGAATGAAGATGCTCTTGCAACTGAATACTGGGCAACTGCTTAATTACTAAATATGAGATTTACTCATTTATGCTGCATCCTGAACTACTTTTCCTCATTTCGTGCAAATGTGAACAAAGATACAAGGACTGTTTGTGAAATCCTGGAGTTTCCTCCTCATGACTGCATTGACTAAGTAAGAATGTTTTTGATGTAGGGTGCTGGGCAGGCTAAGCAAAGAGGAGGAAATGTGCAACTGTACATTTAAAAGAAGACTTAAGACACTAGCATATTAAATGGAATTAAACTGAGACAGGTATGTGCATCTTGTGAGTTTGTATGTTTATATTCTTAATTTGGGCTATTTAAAAGGATGAAGGGGGAGGGGGACAGAAGATTATCTGACTGAAGCACTGTGTACAAAACCACTTCTCAAATGTTTTTCCTACTGCAAGACTTCCCTCAGCTGCAACATGGAGTTTCAGTTCACTGCACCACCGGTTACAGCGTGCAAAGGTGAAAGGATAAGCACTAGCACAGGGGAACGTTTCTCAGACCACTCAGTACATCTAAACGTTGAGTTCAAGCCTGCAACTTTTTAAGCATTTCTTTTGCAACCAGGTACCTGATTCCGGCCACACACCCCAGCAGCAATGTGAGCCAATTCTTCATTGCCCCTGGCTTAAAAATAGAGGGGGAAAAAAAAAGGTAGGATACAAGCTGGTTTGTACGCTCAGCCTGCGTATTTCCAGAACCACGTGGGCGAACTGTGCAAATGGCATCGTTAGTTCCACATCTGGATGGTGGAGATTTCACTTTAAAAAGAAAAAAAGAGGCAGGTACTGACGTATTTTCCCTGGCATTTAGTCAAAGTGATGCGTGAGACAAGGGAGGGTCGCCTAGGATTTAAAAACTCAAATGATTCCGTGTTTCAAAGAGGCAGGTGAGGACGAACTGAAACAGTGACGGGGGCGTTTGCTCCATCCTCTCACCTACCCGAGGAAAACATGCTTTGTTTTTCCATTCCAAATTTTCTACTTTCTTTAAGACAGCTCCAAAATCCAATAGTAAATGCCAGTGACAGCAAAACCATTGCACTGTCATTGCAAGGAAAAAAAAGGTTCAAAAACTCTACGCCTGAAAATGAAACAACTGAGAATTTCAGAATTTAACATACTAAGAACATAAAAATACAACTGTTCTCCTTGTCAAGGCTGGCCCTCAATTAGCTGTTGATCTGGTTATTAAACGTGCTTTTTGTGTTAGGCTTAGCATTAAGTCTTCATTTCTAAAAGATGATCTCTAAAAGCATCTTTGATGGCTCAATGTTATCCTGGGGGTTGGGAGGGGGTGGTGGTTGTGTGGTTTTTTTCCCTTCCCTGGAAGTACCTCCTGCTAAAGTATGTCCTAAAGGACTAGAGCATCGGTATTTGTTCACGCAAAAACTCATGCCTCATGGAGCAGAAGCAAGTTTCAACTACTACTCACTGTGTGTTAGCAATTGCAAAGTGAACAACATTCACACTTCTTCCCAGCTTCACTGGGACTTCTCCCCTAGATCCCATTCAGACAAGCTTTCTCTGCCCAGTGCTTGAAGGTTTAAAAAAAAAATTGGGAATTCTGAGTGAAGAAGTTTCTAACATTTATGCACCTATGGTACCCACGCTGGAATGGGCTTCACCAGTTACTACTCCATCAGGCACACCTTTTCAGACTTCCAGCTACCCATTTCCATTAAAACCTGGTAATTCTTCCTCAGAAAACTCACTTTATTAACTCAGTGTTATAAAAACACTTCTTATATTACTCATGTATCCTTACTTAACAGCACTTCTTAAGCATTAAGAATACAAAGTTTGATCTTAGTCATATTCAAGATGACAGTGTTCTTCTGTCACATTATGCTTAAGCAGTTATAAAAGCAACTAAAGGGCAAAATTTTCCAGAGCCAAAAAAGTTAACTCTCCCTCTTCCCCATTTCACTTGAGCGCATCTCTTGTTTTATGATCCTGCCTGTAGAAGATGAAATGGAAACAAAAATCTGCTCCGTATATTTACTTTAAAGGTCAGAGTATATAAAAGGAAACCAAAGCATGGCAGAAAATTACTGCCTACCAAAGAAAAAAGTGGGAGAAAGTCACCTCCACAGCAGGATCCATCAAAGAAAGGGCCCACAAAGAGTGACCTGCCTCTCTTTCCGAGCTGTCAGACACTCACTGGGCTAAGTGGCATCCTCTTTCAGGTCATCTGCTATCTTTAATAGATACACTGCATCTTTCTAAAAGCATTTCAGAAGCATGTTTCCATGACTTCTAAATGCTGTTGGCTATTAAGTTCCACTTTGCTTTAAACTAAGGACACTGCTACAAGCTCAGACTTCTTGATATGACTTTAGAGTCAGTGACTGCTGTACCACAATCATCCAGGAGGAAGTGGTCTGGTCAAGAGCTTTCTCTAGAGAGGCTGGAGTACGCATGTTCTGATAAGCAAACTCTTACCACAGCCAAACCCCAACTGCCTTTTTTTTTCCTCATTAACAATATCTCAGTGGCTACAGGGCTGGGTTTGTTTTAATCTAAGCACAACTTAAAGGAGCATAAGTCAACAAGCAACATACAAACACCAGGTCAGACTGTATTCAAAAGACAATCTATCGTGCACCCACACGGAGACAGAAAAACTGACAGAGCCAATTGAGTTACAGTTAACATTTCCTTTATTTCAGTATAAGAATTCCTGAACTGAATGAAGAATGGTATTTTGGCCCATACTGCTAGACTAGATAAATTCTTTAAGTATGCAGTGCCACAAGTGTACACAGTACTGTAAGAGCAAAAAAGACGGCCTGGGACAAGTTTCATTTTTATTATTAGCAGGAGTTAGACGTTTCAGGTAAGGATATTATGCATTTCTGAATTTGCCTGGAAAGTTAATTCAAACTATGAGAACATTTTAAAACATGATAAAATTGCCTACAGATACTCATGATACTTTGGTAGGGGATGCGGAATCAAAACCTACATCATGTAAACATTCAGCAAACAGATTCTCTGCACTCTGAAGCCTAAGTAATACATAAGGTGAAGATAATTACATAAAGAAACTTAATTTTCTACACAGAACGTGCTGCCAAAGAACAAAAGTCATGCCTAGAACTTTTTTCCATGTGAAAGTAGAAGCACAGTAACCAAACCGTATGATCTGGTGGGTGATGCAGGTCATTTCAATTGTTAGAGGCTTTAGCAGAGGTTTAGCAAGAAACAAGTCCAATAACTTGCAGTGTTCCACAAAACTGTACCCCTCACTGCTCACTGGTGCTTTGAAACAGGGAAGAAAACCAAGAAACATCTATAGGCATACAGAAACAAACACAGGAAACAACTGTCTGCTAAGTCAGAGGATTTAAGGTGGCACTATATATCTTAAATTACCCTTAAGTATTGTTTTGAAGAGAAAATTACTCTCCCAGCAAGGTAGAATGGAACGCTAGAAGCACACTGATTGCGCTTAACAACCTCCAAGGTTAGCTTCAGATCTATTTGCTGTAGGCCAGTACTTCGTTTAGAATAATGTTAATTGCTTTCTTCCTTCCTGTTTTTAGGATCTCAAAGACAGTTTTAACCTTTAAACCTAAAATAGTTTACTTGTGTACTGTAGGACAACTATACTCCTGCGTCAATAAATGGAGCTGACATACTTTTCAACTGCAAGCTGTATATGTCTCATGACTGCCTTCTCAATCAAATATCTTACCTTTTAAGAATGGCGTTTTCTCCATTGTGCATACATGCTAATACCCATTAAATAATGCAAATAAACCAAATCTACCTCAAATCAGTAATAAGAAAAAAATCTACTGCTCAATATGCAGAAAAAGGGCAAAAGTTCAGGTTTACATTATTGTAACTTGCATTATTAGGCCTTGGCAACATAATAAGTTGTAGTTAGAAGCAGCAACTGAGCTTGCTTTGACACCGGATGTTATAGAAAAAATTCCCCCTAGGGAAGACACGAGGAACTCCCCATAAAAACACCACTGTCAAAACCTCTTTAAAAGCTTCTTTGAACTGCCATCTGCTGGTCAGCTCATACTTCATGAGGATACGATGAATGACAGGCTAGCTCAGAATTGAAAGTTACATGGTGTTTATTTTGTCCTCTCTCAGAAAAAAAGTTACCATTTCTTTGACAAGAAGTCAAGTTCAGAAGTAGAACCTAGAGACTGCAGGATACCATGGCACTTATCTGCTGTCAACAAATCCATCCAACCTAAATGAAGCCAGCCAAAACCCATAAAAATGGATTTAAAAGCTAAAGCAGATGTATTTCATGCAAACCCACAAAGCGTGCCAATAATCCAGCAGTAATGGTAATGTAAAGCCTTTTTTATTTAGTAAAAAAATAATGGTTACACTCTCTAAGGGCACCTATGACATTACTGGGCTGTGAAGGGCTGAGGTAAAAAAAGAAACAAGAACACATCACCTGTATCTCTTCTCACAAACATCATGAGCTTTTGGATGGTTACACCATGTCTGACACAGGCAGTAAAAAACTACTCCAAGCTTTTGCAGACTTCAAATTGTTGAGTATCTTTCTCACATCTGACCTATCAGTTGCTCATTAGGAATTAGATTTTAAACAGAGTCATATTTGACATGAAGTACTGGAGGAAATGACTACTGGTACCAAGTGCCTAGAAGTAATAAGTATTTCATTTCAAGATTGAATACAGGTATAAAATTTATTGTTCATGTATAACACCTGTATCTGCCCATCCATCTTACAAGAACTGAAGGGAGTGAAAGTCTACATTTCAATCTCTGATAGGTCTATAAATGATTGCTTTTAAGAACCCCCACCCCGTTTCTATCCTCTGTAAATTACATACCCAAAGTAACTTATCAATTAAAAATCTGGCCTCAGCTGATGATGTAGTATCTCAAATAAACACTGTTTAAAAAATATCCCCAATAGTAACAAAAAGCATCCAAAATAGTACTTTTTTAAAAGGTCAAGAAAGATGCATCTTTCAAACAAGAAAAAAACTGAGCGTACCCTTCTTACTGTACACAGCCTTCCTAAAACCTAGTTGCAATGCACTGAGATTTCAGAGGTGTGCAGCTAGCAACAGTCCTTGGCAAATAACAGTCCTATCCAGGTTCCATTCTGGAACCAGCTGTCTACAGATAGTGTGGGGGGAAATGGATGAAAAAGAAACAAAGGCCAGAATCCACTTAGTATTCCATGTGGAGGTGTATGTGCTTCTGGAGTATACAGAACCTTTCCTGTCTTTGTTAAGAGAGCATCTAACTCAACATTTAGAAGTACTATAGTGAACACAGAAATATAAAAGTTAATCACCAAATGTATTTAATGTTGAGAAGAGTTACATCCTATTCTATTATCTGTGCAAAGCTTTCATCATTGCATGATTGTGTCTGGTTTTCAAACTCTTTCCCTTAACACTGGCGAAGGTTCCTCTCTGGATGTACGCTCTAAGGGTACACACACATTTAGTCATTTAGACAAGTGCTAAGTAATAATACAAAAGGAGAAAAAAAAAGCTTTTAAAGCTACACACACAACCCCAAATTTAGGTATTTCCTGTTTTTTTTTGTAGAATGGATCAATAGCAAGTTCAGAAACACATGCCTGACATTTTTGTTTTATTCAAAGGCAAAATATATCTAGTATCATAGGAAACAAACTGGGTTCAATCCTTACTTGGTACAAGTTGAAGTTAGTGTAGCTTTAGACCACCTAAGGATCTAGTCCACTAATCTACTCCTGGCCTGGACCCAGCCCTCCAAAAATCTCCTATTTGACTGGGTATATTTTCTGTTATCTTGATTTGGATTGTTTTGATATTTTAAAACCTTTTAAACCTTTGCAATCAATAAACTGATTTTCTAGTCTGTGATCTCTGAGCAGTGTACCACCAAGTTATTTTTCCTCACATCTTTTGCTATTTAGCAGGAATAAATAGCAAAGTTTTATTCCTTTTAAAACTGCAAAGTTTTAAAATAGCAAATAGTTTAAATAGCAAAGTTTTAAACTTCCACCTCAGTTTTAAAGTGTTTTAAAGTTTTAAAGTTTTAAAACTTCCACCTCAGCCCATATAACCATATCCTTTTTTACACGTAAACCATTAAGTCATAACCCCAAATCCTACAAAAATGGACCTTTTGTAGAGAAAGATTTCCGAATATATAATTTTAGAGACACTATCTAGAAGAATCTTTCTCCTGAGACTGTAATATTTAGAGATACATATTTAGAGCAAAAAAGACAGTATGTTTCTTAAACTGGTCCGGCTGAAGAGATGGTCCCAAATACAAACAGCAAGTCCCAGCAGTAAAGCCAAAACAGCAGAAGCTGGTAGGCCAACAGATGGGAGTCTCTCTACTGAGAGACCAAAATAAGAACAATTCTTGACTGCTGCCACGGACATTACTTCCTGTAGGCCTTGCTTTGTATTGGGGTACAGGTGAGAGAATTTACTGGATTTTTTTGGTTAGAATCTTTTTCCTGTACATTAAGATATACAGCCATTAACATGCAACCTTTTTTTCCCCCACCCAAAGATAAACCATTTATTCAACATTATTCAATATTGCCTATTGATATTTCAACTGCATTCATTGTAGTGTCTAAGCACCTCATGCGTTTTGGTAGGGAAGATGAAAGAGTCTCTAGCATGGCTGGAAGCCCTACTCTCGTGTTAGCAGGAAAGTATTTTCTCTACAGCTTTTGTAATACAAACTGCTTGGTGCTGTTTGTCTATGGATATTTTACTAAATCCTACCAACTACACTTCTGAATCCACCTGCAAAACAGCATGCATACTTCACCCTCATGCTGCCACTCTTTGGCTGATCGGTTTTAATAGCGTAGATGACCTGGGGAATGGTTTAATGAATTGTATGAATACACTTCTGGTACATACATTTCATTTATTGTATGTCAATTGAGAAGAATTACAGTTCCAAATATGTAGAGCTAAGACTATGATTAGTAAGTATCAAAGAGATACATCCTTCACTGCCTGTTTAACTCTACTGGCAATGAAGCTATTTGCATCAGAGAAATAGTGCTTAAAATTAAACAGCCTGTAAACTAATTTGAGCTTAAAGGGGCTCTGCTCAGAAAACTGTCCACTTCTAGATCAAATAGAGGATTAAGAAACTTGCTTCAATATAAAAGCTATGGCAACATGACAATATTGAGTTACGTAATGTAACTAATGTAGTACACTTACATAAAGTCTGTAGAAGAAAATACAGAACACACTGGCATTTTACTTTGCCTCTAATAGAAGGTTACAATTCTAAAACCTTGTTGGTAAATACATTAAAAACCACAATAATATCTCCACGTCCCCAAATCAGACGTTTGTATTACAATAAATGAATTTGCAATGCACACGTTAACAGGTTTCACAGAGGCCAAAACTGTAACTTGTCTAGAGCACCAACGTTAGAGAATTCGCCTTTGATTTTTGTGTTTTTAAACAAGATTCACACCTGATCATTTTGTAATTAAATGGCTGTGTGCAAACACCACTTTTTTTTTTACCTCATTCTCAGTTAAGGAAGCTGAAGGAGATGAACTCTTGCTAAAAGCAAGAGTTGAAGATTCTGGTGCTGAAGCCCGATTTCGCTTCTTCAGAGGTTTACATGCATCAGACAGATTTTTCGTTGCTGTAAAATAATTTTGGTTTACAAAGTGAAGTTTGGAACTTTAAAACGTTATCTCCCTGAAGCCATTTAAAAATACTCCTTCGGCTAAAGGAAGGAATGATTTAGGTAGGTCTTCTGGGCACCTATGTAGGGCTGAGAGAACATGAAGTATATGTCTGAAACCTTGCGTTTTGGCTTGTTTTTAAAAAATAAAGAGGTTTCTATCCATCAAATATGCACTAAAAATGGCTAAGGAATGTCTTCCCAAAGCTCAGGTCTATTAAAATATCTTGTGGCTTAGACCTCTTTACAGCAGAGGTAACAGTTATCTCCTCAGATAAACATTAGAAGGACTACATGATCTCATCACAATCTGAGTACCACTAAAGCTTCATTAAGTTATACATTGGAGCCAGGTACCAGACATCTATGGCATGTCCCCACTTCTACATTGTGCAGAAGCTGAAGCTTACTTATCTTTGGCAAGTCATTATAATACCTAAACAGGCATGCTCTCATAGAAATTACCTTAAACTTGGGCATCATTAACAAGACTAACTTTTGGGGTTTGGTTCAAGATTATTTAGAATTCCCCTCGTGCTCCACACTGCCTCCCATCAACCATCATTTAAAAGGACTAAAATCACATTGTAACTGATTACATTGATGGTCGCTGTACTTGTTTCATTGGGCTAATGCACAACAACAGACTGGAGCAGTAGGATTTGCATCAGTGCTCGCCAAGATCACAGGGCAACAGCTTTAATTTGGTGCCATCAAATGGTGAACTTGTGAACTGCTGCTCTAAATCAGCAATACACAATTTCAGTCAAATATAATGTTGCAAAATGGTGGTAGTGGAGGAAGAGGGCACGTCCCCCCTCCCCATCTGTGGCACCGTGGCTGTAACTGGTTATGGCATCGGCAAAATTCAGCTGCTGCCTCAGACAACCTGTTTAAGTTATTTAATTGAAAAAGTGACATTAAAACTTATTCTGACCACATTACCTGACTGGTTCTTTTGTGAAGAGGAGGTTTCTGTGACCTTAGAAGAGTTTGTTTTGGCTGTTTTGTCATTGCTTGTCTCCCTCTGTCACAAAAAAAAATATGAAAAAATAAAAAAACTCCTAATTTATGAGTGGTTGGATAAATCTGGCAATTACTTCTGGATTTATGCTATTCAAAAGAAAGCATCTTTACAAATATCTGAATGGTAATGGAGTTAAGCTAGCCCCATTTAAGTGACTTTTAAAACTCATTTACAGCACAGGGTACAAACCCGTAAACAAAGGAGAAAATTAAACACTATATTCCAGCAGCCCACTTATCCATCCCAAACTCCCCATACCAAAAGGGGAGCTCTAAATGAACGGGTAAACAGGTAAATTACCCTTACTATTCTTTGTCTAAACTACTCAAATTAAAACCTTCAATTACTAAAGGTAAGCTGCAGGATTAGTATATAAATCTGAGAATAAATCCTGTGCATTACTGTAAGTCTCAGAGAGGCTTGCTTTCAACTCCACAACTTATAGCAGTGCCATGGTTTAAATTACTATGGTTAAGATTGTTTCAGCATTTCCAAAAGAAAACCTACTACTTTCAAGGGAGCATAAATTTGCTCCAGATGGAGAATTTATCATTAGAAGTTTAGGCCAAAAACTGGGGAAGGTTTTGTCAAAGCTTTGTCAAAATCACACTCTGTCCCTTACACATGCCACTATGTTTTTCCTTTTTGTATTTTACAAATTCACTGAAGTAATAAGTCACCAAAATCATAGCCAAGAATGCCTACCCTGACAAATGCTCACTTAATCAGTAAGAATAATACTACTGAACAGAAGGTTTTACATACTTTTTATAGTTTCCATCTGACATTCAGCTTTGCAAAAGATGTGCAGGCAAACACCTCGAAGGCCAGAGAACTGGTTTCCTTTGTGAAAGTAAATATGCATGGCTACTGCACTACAGATGTGCTACACTGTGCTTTTAATGGCTTCTCAGTAGATAACATGCGCTACCACTAATGCCACAGGACACTCCCAATGTTTTCTAAGATTACTGTTACACTTCAGTGTAAAAATGAAAGCAAACGTACAGTACAGTCCACTCTTAAATTTAAAGCATGCTTTACAGAACCCCCATTTTGTTAATGCGCATTTTATGTATATCATGAAAGCATGGATGAGCGAATTAGTTTTTCAAGACTTCCATATGGGTACTTATGGCTTGGTTACTTTGTGTGAGAACATTCAGATTTTGTCAATGAGAATTAAGGACAAAAAGGAAAGGATGACTCTCATGCAAGAAGTAATGAGAACACATCATTAAAGTTCCTCCTATCCAAAATGATTATAACAAAAGCCTGTAGGTAAATTGGGAATAGCAGAAGGAAGGTGCTCGGTTAGAGTTTGCTTTTTGAATCATTACATAGACATTTTCACTGTCATTCACTATGTGTTTTACTAAGCAGCAGCACATACAGCTAGAAGTACCCTGGGCTGGCGAATGCAGGAAAGAGACTTAAAGAGATAATTCATAAAAGAAGCCACACAGCAACAACTCCACAATATACAACCCTTCTGTGGACAGAAGCACAAGCACTGCTATACGAGTTTAGAGTTTCCGAATTACCTGATATTTACACACACCAGATTCCTAGTACCTAGCTCTGATAAACGGATCAGATAGAGGACAACACTTTTTAAGCGCACATTACTAAGCATTATTAGTGGTATGTATCTTCTGGACAGAATTAATCTCATTTGTTTTCCTGTTAATAGTCACATCTGTGCCACAGCATCAAACATATCACAACTTCTCTGCCTGAGCTACGCTGCAATCACCTTTCATTCTGCTTGGGATAATGCAGGCTAATTGTAGTGTACGAACGCTGATGGGATAGTAAAGAAGTAACTTTAGGGGCAAGCAAAATAAGGACTTCAAAGCAGGAATTAATTACAATAAGTAAACTCAATTATTCCATGGATCTAGTGTATTATAGTGAATTCAAATCAATTTGAAAAGTTTAAAAAGGACCCAAAAAATTCTCCTAGGACACGAGATGAATATTTAACAACTAACCCATTAGAGCAAGAAAGGCAAAAACTAGTTTTGGTCCTCCTTTTTGCAAAGGTAGCAACATTTCTGGAAGAATTATTTTTGTCCCTTGCTTATAAGCTCATTAAGCCTGGGCATCTGAAGTTCTCTATACTGAACTCTAGACAAGTTCTCTGAATACCCACAATATCAACAGAGGCACTACAATAACCAGCCTACAAACACACTGACATATGTGACCTTCATAATGCATATAAAAAATAAATCAACTACCTTTCCTTATATTAGGTTGCTTCATTTAATCACAGTACTACTGAAGTCCTGAGATGAGGTCTGTGATACACTACAGTACAATATTGAAAACACTTGAGCTAAGCTTTACACGCAAGTAAAACCCATGAAGTTCAACCCATGGTCTACATGCATGACTAACTAAAGCTGTGCTTAAGTCTCTACAAGATTTGGGCTGTATCCATATCCATATTTAGTGACCTATGTACAGAAAATCCTCACCCTCACAAGCAAGCTAAAGGAAGGAGCCTGTGATTTGTGCAGTAACTATACTGTAAGATTTACTGCAGCTCTGTAAGTTAACAAATGGATCAGCATGCCACCCTAAAATGTTCTATAGGCTTCCAGTTCTTGAAAAGTAGTTTTTCTGTTTTGCTTTGCTCGTTTTCCTCTCTCCCCCACCCAAAATTGTCTAAAATTAGTATTGACTAAAGATATTTTTCTACATCTGTGTATACATCTCTGAACTCCAATTCAGGAGGAAAGGAAAAGAACTACAAAGCATGACAACACAGAAAGGTCATGCCTCTGCACGTTCCTTCCGGAAACAGATTTAGACATGCATTTTCACCACAGTTTTAAGTATCAAGTGCAATTGTCATACCTCCATCCTCAAAACCAAAGGGAAAAAACCCACAGCAATAACTCACATTTATCTCTGAGTATTTACCAGAGTTTGGTTACTTTTATAACCCTGAAAACGGAAATGCTGACAAACTTAACTACAGCAATGTGACTGGTGCTGCTATAAATCAACCCAAACAAACCAACGACATAATTACCTTCCGATTATTCTGTTTATCCATCCTGAGTCTTTTCCTAGGTGCTTCCTGAACTTCAAAATCTTCTGTAGGTTCCTTTGTCCTCTTTTTTTGTTTTCTTTTATTTCCATGTAAGTTACCTTGGGATGGGGGATGGGGGAAACTTACATGAAAAATAATCTAAAACCCACTTTCAAGTTATTTTGAACTGATCTAGTTATTTAAGTTACTTTTCTTTCAGTCATTATTTTTAAAACATGGTTAAACATTAAAACAGTTTAATGACCTCTTAATGCTTAAGGTCTGGTTCCTGGCGCTGATGACTAACTCTAGAACACATCCAAATCAACTGCTTCATCCTCAAGCTATTTTAGAAAGACAAAAGTCTACCTGTATAAGCACTAGTTTAAGAACTGAATATTACTGCCCAACATTTGTTTCATATTATCAGAGTGCACATGATTGATCTATACAGCTTTTAACTCTCCTTCCACTTTGTAATAGTGTCTTATCACTGAATGAATTTTTAAGTCTCCATCTTAAGTCTCCTTAAAGCTCTCCAAACGATGGAGATACCGGTGACATCTATTAAGGGGCCTCTGGAAAAGACAAGATATCACCAACTGTACAGATTAATTCTCTTTTCCTGGTATGGCAGCTCCAGACTCTAACAAGCTTACTTCTATTTCACAGGAGACTGTAAGATCCCCTTCCTTTGTGAACCAAAATCCTAAGAACAGAATCACATTGGTCATTTTAAACCAACGGACTTATTCACATATTTAGATGATTGTTCACAGTAAAGTTCAAGCAGCTGCTAAATTACGAAAGATAAGTGACTAACCTACATACCCCTTCCACAGGTTCAGCTATTGTTTGCACTCTACCTCAAAAAGACAGATGAAGGTTTAGGAAGTGGTCTGTTCCATCAGGATGAAATGACAACATTATTACACTTTCCAGTACTCTATTTTATGAAGCTACAGAGTATTATTCGCATGAAGATTGCAAGCTCCAAGGGCACAAACACGTTAACTGAAAATTGCCCTACAGCTACAAGCATTCTATTCCAGTGGGAACAAATAGCTGTAAGTATAAAAAAAAATAGCAACTTGAAAATATGGATAATTTTCAAATTAATGTTCTTATCTTAAACAATCTAGGACATATTCTACTATCAGACTCAATCCACAAAGCAGACTGAAATGGCTCCAGGAGAACCTGCTACTTACAAAAAGCCAGCAAAAAAAAAAAATCCCACAGTATTCTTCCAAGTTTAAGATAAGAGGATCTGGGTAGGGAATGATTGAACTGACATGTTTTCATCTGCAGATAACTATAAACGTACACAATATATGTACTAAAAACACCTGGTACAGGTACAATTTCAATTACATTTCTTGCAATATGACACTGAGGAAGGTGAACAAAATTCAGCACTACAGTGTTTAGGATATTTAATTTGGGATCCATTAAAATTCTAACGCCAAGGAAGACAACATCTGAGATAAAAATAAAGAGATTATGATACGTGGGCGATTACATAAAAAAATACACTCAATAGCTACTTATAATGATGAACTATTTGCACACAACACAAATTTCAATTACTTCTGGATCTTGATCTCCTTTTAGGTGAGTCTTGAAACACTTTACGTTTGGCCTCTCCAATATTCTTCAATGATGAACCTTGAGAGATACAGAATGTGTTTTTTTTTTTTAAACTGATATCCAAATATTTAACACTTAAAATTTTAAGTTAAAAACTTTTCAATTTTCCACAAAATGTTATTCCACACACACACAGATAGTTAACAAAACTGACTACCATTTTTATACAAGTTTTTCCAAGTCTCACAAACTTTCAAACACTCCCTCTCATTCTTGTCATTGCCCAAAGCAGCACCTGTTGGCTTCTAATACTTCCATCGTAAGTCTTCTTACAGTGCTGTAAAGCTATTTAAATTTGAACAATGATGGCTAAATTTGATAAAGTTCATGCAAATGCCAAACTATCTTCCTCCTCCTTTCTCAAATAAGTGACTCCAAACCCCCTCCAATATTTTGCAATATAATTGAGACTGTTTATCAAACCCAAATGCTAGACAACAGCAACAAAAGAAAGAGAGAGAAAAAGGGTATTTACAATCTTGTACAATGTCCTACACACTTTTGAGTAGCACAACCAAATGCCAAATGGATGAAAGTTTCAGAATAAAGTTAGGAATACTTCTTCCTGAGTTGATGGTGAGGTGAGGTAACATACTTTAGGTATATATGAAGAAAACGTATAGCACTGATTAAACTTTTTAAACCATTTCCTAAGTATTCTATGAAGAAAACCCCTCAAATTTTACTAGTAGTAACACTTCGTCTTCCCTTCCCACCATCCACTCGTACTGGCAGTGGATGCAATGGCAGCTGCTTATGGGCAGAAGAAGAATGAGAAATCAGCAATCTCTAAACAGCAGGTTTACATATAACAACTTTTCAGAACAATGAGCAAGAAATGTAGACTTCATGGGTTGTGTTTATTGTAACCATTGGCATTCCTTTGCTATTGGCACAAACACCAAGAATTAAAACTGGAAAACAGTGAAAGCTGTTTTCCCTACACGTCTCAAATATGTGCTTAGTTTAATGCCACTACGTATATCAAATTTAGTTAGAGTACACTAGCACAGTTTTACGTTTACCAGAGTCTTCTTCAGATTTGGGAGAGGTCACTATGGCAAACTTTGTGTTATAGCGAGCTTTCTGTTTTTCACTAAGCATGTTCCACTGCGATTCGAGCAATTCTTCAATCTCCTCACTTGAAGCATCTGGATGTTCAGCAACCACCTACATATGCAGAAATAGGGTTGTATTAAAACAAGATGACCATTAAAGAGAATGGTGTACATTCACCTATCGCTTTGGAATACTGGATACAAACAAGTTATCTAACATTCATGCTGAGACACAACCAGATTAAAACCTTCTGTATCCAGTTTTCCTTTGAATAACCACTTCTCTTTCTAAAAACAAAAAAATCTATAAGCATATGCAGATGTATTAAGAATTTTGGAAGTATCTATTTGCCTTTTAACATTAAAAAAATGGAGTAAGTGTAAAATCTTGTCTTGCAGTCATCAAAAAAAAAAGTATTATTTCTTGATGAAGTTTAAATCTACACAACAAAAGACAAACAAATAATACTGGAGTATATGTTTGCCTACAGAGACATCCATCAATTCATAGGAGAACTCATTAAACACAGAATTCATACACCTATCTTAACAGAGATTTACATCCGCTAGCATCTGATGCAACATTTTCCTGTATTAGTTCATCATTTCATATCATGTACATGAATTTTAGGAACACAATGAGTTGTGCATTTTTTCTTAATAATATGAGCATGACATATAGAAGCCATCAACATGGAACTTCAGAGAATTTCTAGAAATTTATTCAGCACAAACAAAAAAATCAGTACTGAAACCAAAGAAAAATCCTCCCAAACTCATTCACTGTTCCCATACTTCTACTTAAGGAAACCCAGATTTGATTAAACACAGAACTCATAAAGCTCTAAGATTATATGATTTACAGAAATTACAGTAGCTTCAAAACAACCCCTCTCATCTCATTATCCAGCATTCTCCAAAATCCTGTTACTGGAGTGATGCAGCCAATATCCCAAAATCATGGAGCAAAGTAAAAATGAGGCCAACAAAGCCAAGTGTTCAAACTGTAACACCATTCAACAGAACCAAAATGCAAATTTTCAGTGATAAGGGAGATGATTAAACCTAATTTCTTAGGAGATAGTGTCTTAAAATTGCATTTCCTGTTGTCAAACTGGGTAAAAGTGTGACTGGAGCTACTCTGAGGTTTAGAACAGTTCTAGCACTTTCCTTCCATTGGAATTATTCAGTGTCTAGTAGAGAAATTCATACTGTAATTTTCCCCTAACAAGAGTACGAAGAGTTCTCTTGCTTCTATTTGGTACAACCCATCTGCATAAAACTTGGAGAATACAACAACCTTTGGAGACCTGTACTCAAAGCTTGATTAAAATCCAACAATGTCAAAAACTGACCGAGAGGTGAGAATGTAGGCAGCCCTGCAAGACACCCCTCCCACAAATCTCATTTCTTTAGGAATTAGCATCAGTTTTGACCACTGCTGCTAAGAGAATAGGTCACTGTGCTCAACTAGTGCACAGTTATTTAATTCTCTAAAACATATCACCAGCTTTGCTTACACAAATGAGATACGGTTGAACATCACCTCCGGTCCCACCAAAATACAAATAAAACCAACTTTCAACTGAGTATGAAATGATGAGCAAAATACACTCATGGTGAAGGGATTCTTGCAAAGAAGGCCTCCAAGGAAAATGCTCATCAGTCACCACCAGAGTCTTCATACAGTAATAGTCCATCCTGGTATACATACTGGAAATCATAGAGTCATAGAACAATTAGGGTTGGAAAGGACCTTAAGATCACCCAGTTCCAACCCCCTGCCATGGGCAGGGACACCTCACACTAAACCATGCCACCCAAGGCTCTCTCCAACCTGGCCTTGAACACTGCCAGGGATGGAACATTCACAACTTCCTTAGGCAACCCGTTCCAGTGCCTCACCACCCTCACAGTAAAGAACTTCCTCCTTATATCCAATCTAAACTTCCCCTGTTTAATTTTTAACCCATTACCCCTTATACTATTGTGACAGTTTCTAATGAAGAGCCCCTCCCCAGCATCCTCTGGAATACTGGAATATTGGAAATAATTTATCACGTATCTTGATGTACATGAAAACCACGCACTTCTTCCAGGTACTTATTTCTAAGTCTAACTGTGCTACAGAACACATGGAAGATCTTTTCTTGGATACCTTTATCTCAAGTCAGACATTCCTTTCTAATGACTACTATGGTTATATTTCACAGAGGAAGTGTGTAAGAATGCCTATATTACAAAATACATCTTTACTCCTTTGGTAACAGCACAAAATACTTCAGTGTGTCACTACGACCATGAAAGTGCCCCAAGCTTTCAACACCTCCCTCAGGAAAACATGCCTCTTAAGTTATTGAACATTTTCCAGCAGTTCATCCAGTGTTCCAACACCCATCATTCATTCCTAAGAATTCCAACTATTCCTCACCCTCCTGTTTCCAGAAAATGTAACACAAAAAATAGTAATTAATAAAATCAAACTCATATATGAATCCTACTACCAAACAAAGCCAAACTCCGAGCAAGACACAGCAGAAATTGCTCTACCTCTAAGAGAGCTTGTATTATTAGAGACCCCAAAGAGAAGTCCTCAGTCATTCCTTTCCATTCACTTCCATCCCTTCCCAAGTCTGGGGCCAGAAAGCCTCTTCTGGATCCATAATGTTCCTTTCTTCTAAGTTTCTACATGCAAATACTAAAGGAGCTATACACTAAACTCTCAGATACCACCAATACAAGTAGCTCAAAACCAGGTCTGGTTTTTAGCCATTTCCACTCCTTCTACAGCATAAGGACATCTACAACAGCAACAAAAATGAAGTCCTGGATGGAAAGCAAACCACGCAAAGTTGAACTAGATAAAGCCTAACGGAAGGGGAAACTCCAAAGACTAGTTAGGATATGATGTCCAACTTTCACCAAAGGCACAAAACTGCCATTTTAAAAGCAACATGAGAGGCTGAAGTGTACACAGGTAACAAGTGCTGTGCAAGAGGCATGAATATCTAATATGGAATTTCCCACTTTGCCAGTTAACTGCAAATCAAGAGAAAGGAACAAGTCCTGCTGCCCTGACTGGGTTACAGGGACTATTATCTGCAGTCACCTGGTACCTGCAGCTTTCACAAATTAGTTCTGTTCTACACGCAGAAGTGCTTCTGTATCAATTAGAATGTATCACACAGCTGGATTTGGGTTTTCATGACTGATTTTATGAAAAGGTATTTTAAGCAGAAATATCAGGATGATTTGTATGTATATTTTATATACCAAATACGTAGTATTTTGAAACTTGCTTCCTTCTACTGAACTCCGAGCAACATTAACCACTACCATCAGCAAGATTTTCAAGTTTATACAAGTTTTCAGTTTCCTGAAGACAAAGCAATTCCTCAGTGTCAAAGACTGTAATAATATTAATATTTTCCATCTATTAATTTGAGAATTACAGTATAACTGTAGTAGGGAATCCAGCTTGATAACTGGCATAGAAAATAGAAATACCAACATCAGAGACTCAGCATGTCTCTTCTGCGGTAAGATGTCTGGCTAAGAGTCCATAAATCCAGTCATCATAATCTCATTTGTTCCAGAAAAGTAATTTCATGTCCCTCAATATTGCACAAGACTTCTTGCTACCTACATTAAAGGCTAAGGAAATTCCCCCTCGCCACTATATGAGAGGTTACTTATAGAAGGAGGTTACTTATAGAAGAACTGGAAATAGAATTCAGGTCTCTCAACGTGAAATAGATGATTTACCCATACAGTTTTTCATAATGAATATGTCAAAATCTGCATTTAATAGACTGGCTACAAACCTCTTTCCTTCCTGAAGCCAGCAAACTGAACTGCCAATGCTTCTCTCAATTTAACCCAAGCCATCAAAAGGTATGTGTAACATTTTCTTTCTCAATATTAGCTTAAAGTTGCAATGATCTAAAAAGATCCTAAGTTGAACCACAACTAACTGACTTCCACACAACAGAATCTGTTTTTTTCAATTTCTCCTTTATAAATAGTTTGTATCTATTAATGCTTTCTGACATAAATATCCTCTAACAAAGTTAACTATTCGGCAGCTGAATAGTGTGACAAGATCACCACTAACTTTCTGGTCCTCCTGTGGCTACTATGGAATAGTACAAGAAGATGAGAACTCTTGCTTCTTTCAGTGCATGGAAACGTACTGCAAATGGAACAGGTTTTAAGGAAAAAAAATGAGGGTCATGATTTTAAAGTAACGAGCTAGAACAGTAGTACTGTTTTTATACTTCTAATCATCTTCCTAAAAAACATTGATATTAAGGTATTTATATATTCTACCTTCTCTTCAAGTGTAATCCTCTCAAGAGGACCTCATTTCTGTCCCAGCAGACTGCACACTGACAGTGATTTTCGCAAGCTTTGGTAACTAGATTCTTTTGAAGCTCAGCAAAAGATTCTAGGTACATAAACTGAGCTTGAGCTCCAAGACAAGGGAACACACCAAAGGAATTGAGTCACATGTTCAGAAAGAATGCATAAGCTAACCACAAATAGACTGCTATAAACAGCACAACCTTTGTTATATTTGCCTAAGTGTATGTATGCATATCTATATATTTTACTTACATTAAAAATATTATAGCTAGTACAAACAACTTATGGTTAAAGTACAGTGGCATTATTACTATCTTGTTTATATGCACATCTCCATTCCCTTCTTCCTCTGTTCCTGTTTAAAGATTTGATGCAGGCATATCTAGTCAAAGCTGAAGTATTATGGATTCTACAGTAGTAACTACTTTTTGTCAACTGAAGTAAAGAAGTTTCTTTAAATATAGAAACGAGAAGAGGCAATCAACAGCAAAAATGGCGAAAAGAGACTAACCTCATCTCTGTGCTTCTGACAAAAGACCAAAAACTGAGATACTGCATCGCCCTTTCTGCTTCGCGGAGTAGATGCTGGAGTTTTCTTTCTATTGAGAGGGGAGCCTATCCCTCGTTTCGATTCTGCCTGTTCGGATGCCTTTTGAGGAGTAGTATCCTTAGTCCCTGACTGAGTGCTTTCTTCCATATCATCAGTGGCTGAGAATTTTGCTGTCCTTCTCCTCCTCTTGTTAGGAATGCCAGACTCCTTCATCGATTTCAGATTTTGAGTGGTTTCTTCGCTCGAGTAAGACGACTCATCTACCTCCTCCAGGGGTTCCACAGCAACACCAACTTCCTTTGCCACTCGAGGATTAAGATGTGGTCTGTCCCTAACATAGATGAAGGTGTACTTGGCCTTCCGTTCTTCCACTGTCATGCCTACTGCTTCACTTGCTTGCTTAACACCCATCTCCCACTGTGGCCGCAGCTTCCCTGAAACAGGCTTTAACATCTGCAAGGTAAGATGGCAATGTGAGAAATTTGCCCACTTCTGATTTAAAAATGTCAACAGTAACAAAAAACAACTCTAAGAGATGAAGTGTAATGTATAATTATCATTCAGACATTAAAATGGAATTGTATTCGACAGTACTGGTACCATGCACGAATCAATGACAAAGCAGAAGAGTACTGATTTTTAGCAAGTAATAAACAGTGGTAAAACATCCTGTTCTTTACATCTCTAAGTGAAGTATAAAACTACAGGTGTCTGTAAAACAAGCTGTCTTTAAAGTTCTCTAGAACATTTATTTATATCTGTATATACCTCTAAGTAAAAAATCTCTGAATCTTGTCTGACCTGGTAGCTTCTTACCTTTATTTTCTCTGATTTAGTGAGGGCTTGTTTTGCACTTTCGTGGCATAATTGTTCAAACTGGTCTTTTTCTTTAAAGGGCACAAGGCTCTTCTCAAATATCCAGGCTCGCTCTGGGGCATCTCCAAAAAACTGAACATGATATTGACGAAAACTCTTTTTCTGTCCTGAAAATTAAAACCAAATGTATTTAAGATACAACATAGGTTGTTCTCTGCACTTTCAGACTTGAAGTCTTTTGTAAACTGCTATAGTTCCCATGACAAAAGCACAGTACAACTGGTTAACCTTTCAAAAACCCACTTAACCGGCATTAAAGTCTCTGAGCTGTAATCTATGGAGTTGGATACAAAAGACCAATAGTTTAATTCCAGAAAACAATACGCTTTGCTAAATTAACTGAAGGTTACTACTGTCTGTCAGTGCTTTCCATGTGTATTAACTTGTAAGTAGGCCTGGATGTTACTGAAAATGCTACATTTGAAAATGTTGTCAAAGCTTGGACAGCTGCTGCCCTCAGCCTCATCTCTGATTCACCTAAACTTTACCATATTCTTAAGCTGAGATACAAACTTCATCTAGTTTTGACATTGCAATCATAACTTCATCCTAACCAAGCTTTTAAGGAATCAAAGCAAGAAATGAAAAGGATTTGGGTGGTGGAAGAGAGAAAAGGGGAAGTGGGAAGATAAGAGAACACTTCTGAAACCTAGATAAGAAACATTCATTCTTCTAGCATTGTAAAGATGAATCCTGTCTCACTGCCGTAAGGCACAGGCATACGACCTTCTTTCTGTTAGTACTCTGTAGGTTGTATTCAGACACATGGCACTGGGGTTTTGTTAGATCAATTTCTATAGTTTCTTAGGAAAATGTACCACAGAGATCCTTGATAATGAAGCATAAACCTTGCTCCTTTCAAGGGGAGGAGTAATTCAGTTAGGAACAAATAAACAGCTTTATTTCCCTCAAAATAGTATTAGGTCTATTATGTCATAATAGACCTAATAATCCAATGAGTAAAATCACAGGGACTGCCTGATCAAAACTCTGAAAGACTGCTACATGAAAAATTTGTCTGAGGAGTCTATAATAACCACTCCAACAACTGTATGAAAGCAGTCAAGAAGCCATTTAGTTTACTACCAACACTGAGTCTAGCTATAATCCTAGAGATACTCATTCAATCTGTTCTTAAAAACCTTCTGTAGAATCATAGAATAGTTAGGGTTAGAAAGGACCTTAAGATCATCCAGTTCCAACCCCCCTGCCATGGGCAGGGACACCTCACACTAAACCATGTCACTCAAGGCTCTGTTCAACCTGGCCTTGAACACTGCCAGGGATGGAGCATTCACAACTTCCTCGGGCAACCCATTCCAGGGCCTCACCACCCTTACAGTAAAGGAATTCGTACCATTTTTCCAGGCAATCAACCCCAATGTGTCACTATTTTATCTTTTCCAAGTTTTTAATATGCAGTCTAAATATTCATTGCCACTAAGCTCTCTTCTTACCAGAACAAGAAGAGTTTATGCCTTTTCTTCTTTGCATGTAACTTAAACTATTTAAGGCCAGTTACTGGGTTCTCCTTTAGCTCCTCCTTGTCGGATTAAACAGCCCCAAGCTCCTTCAGTCTGCCTGCACAGATAAGATTCCTAGATGTCTGTGCATGCTGTTCTCAGACCTTTCTGTTTGGCTCACGTTTCTTTACATTAGTGGCCCAAACAGAAAGAAAAAAAAACCTAATACTCCCACTGAGACCATGCTACCCCTGGAAAACCAAAGGATATAATTCATGCTTTTTATAGGCAGCACTATTAATTTACGTCACTGTGGATTTTGGTCTTTCTGCAGAGAAAACTATGATGGATTAGTACGACTGATTCCTCTCTGTGAAAATGCAGCTTTCCACTCGTTTGCCAGCTTGATCACCTACCACTATAAAAATCCAACCCCTATTCCTACTAAACTGAGGGTTTTTTTCCAGACTACACCTCCAACGTGTCAGGATTATTCAGATTTACAATCCTTACAGTTCCCCCACACTGGAAATCTGTAATTCCAATGCACATTTTAAATGTATATTTTAGTCCATTTTCTAAGTCCTCAATACAACCCTTGAAAACTAGGGAAAAACCAAACCACAAAAACACTGCTTTCCCACACTTGGACATACATATTTCAAAGTTACTGAAATCTCTAGTGACAAGTAAATGCCCTACTCTGTTCAGAACAACGGAAGTCGATAATTCTGCCTGTTCTAATAAAATACATGAAATCATTGAGAAGCATAAGTATCAAAACAAAGTCATGTGCTCCTATTTTGGTTTGATATTCCTATTAACCTCCTGCTTTTCTCCTTAACCTGCAAATTTTCTGGATTCTGTTTTCAGGTTTTCTAAACTTTCTGTGCAATTTTGCATAAACATAGTAAAAAACAGTTTACAGTGCTCAGCTGTAGTTAAAACTAGCGAGGGATGCAAACCACAGCAAGAAGATTTGCTGTAAATACAACAGTAGCAAAAGGAAGGCTAAGGATTGCTCACTGGGGCTGGAGACTGAATGACAAAGGGACACAGGCTGGGGAACTCCATACCTCTGTCTCAGGGGTTTGCTTGTTTCTTAGACTGTAACATCTATTCTGAAGCCTTCTGGTCCTTTAGTCTAGTGATAAAGGCTGCAAGACTGACACACTACCCACAGTATATTAAGGAAAAGTCAAGGCACACTTAATCAGACTGCACATCTCCAAGATGCTGGACCAGGTCGGATGCTTCAGAAGATGTTGAAGGTGTTGGCCAATGTGGTTGCAAGGGTGATCTCGATAATTTTTGAAAGGTCACAGCCATTTAGGGAGATATCCAATGACAGGAAAAAGGTAAACACTCCAAACATCGTACCTATCTTCAAGAAAAACAGTAACAATCTGGGGAACTACAAGTCAGGTTGACCAGCTTACCCTCAGTGACCACAAGATTACGTGGCAAATTCTCCTGTAAGACCTATTCTCCTGTATGTCCAAGTGCATGAAAGACAAAAACGGGTCTGGGAATAGCCAGCACAGGCTCCCCAGGGGCAAACTGTACCTATCAATTTGACTCAAATAGCACTGATACAAAAGGCAATGGATGCAATTGAAAGAAAGGAAATTTCAACTAGATAAAGGAAGACGTGTTCTTGCCATAATGGCTACCAATAACTGAAACCAGTTGCCAAGAAAAGCCATAAAGTTACCATGCCTGAAGACATTAAATATTTGACTGGACAAGGCCCTGAGCAACCTGCTCTAACTTGGAGACCATACAACTTGTAGAGGTCCTTTCCAAACTCCATTACTTTATCATTCTACAACCAGAGCAGAGATGCCTCAAAGGTTTCAGGTATCAGAACAGAGAAAGCTCCAAATGACACAAAGAAATCATACAGATTCCTACTCAAAAAGCTTGTTCACACTTGATGCTCCCTGTATTTTGAATAAACTAATGTTGTCCGTAAGTAACAGTACCGATTCTACAAACCACAGAAAATCTAGTTGCCTGAATTACGGATTGCTTGTAGTAAAGCATAATCATCAGGAGTATTTAACGCCCATTAGCTTTCAACAAAATTTTTAGCCTACATCACTTCCCCAAGCATCTCCCTAAAACCGGTGGAAAGCACCATCAGATAATTTTTAATAAGACTTCACACAGTTTCATAGATCACAATTTTGGTATCTGTCAGAGAATGTTCCCAGTTAAAAAAAAAAACACAGTAGGAAAAAAGCTCTGTCTGCTATATGCTCAAGAGTAGCGTTCACATGATTTTAACATTCCTCTTGACAACAAGGAGGTGATTCAGCTACTGATACAACTGAATAAAGAACAGAATTTCCCCAAAACAATGGTTATGGATACCTAAAGAAATTGGGATGTTTGCAGCATCACTGACATACCTTTTAGTTTAGTGTAGGCATGGAGAATAGGATCAGCAGAAACCATACATGGCCACCATGGAAAACCAGACACTTTTGACCACACTAGATCTCCTACATTGTACTTCAACAGATGGACTTTGTCTTCTTTGACGGTACTTTGAGTTGGATCTCTTTTAGCAGGAGCCTTAAAAAATGAAAAAAAGAAAAGAAAAACCTATCACCATGTTTCTTCAGATGTGCACTAAACAGCACACAAAAATAACCAACAAATCACAGTTTGTATTCTGTTTAAACATTATAGGCAAAAACAAGAGTGTTAATGGAAGGAAGCAGATAAGAAACAGTTCACCAGAATAAAGAACTATCATGTCTGCTAGCAAACAATAATTTTATTTCATGTGTAATAAAAACTATGGAATAATTTTTGTTCTCATTTTGTTCCATTTATGGTTTTAGTTTTAGTAGGAAATATTGGCACGTAAGCTGTGGTTTGCCTTTATCTTTTGAATCGCTGCTGGGGGACCATCAGGAAGGCTTACTTTAATTTCAAACACATTAACTGAACACTGGATGTAGATGTGGAAGAGCCAACCCCCCTCTGTATTCAATATTATTAACCAAGTAAAGTGTAATACACACAAATGTGTTCTTATATTTAAAACCATAAAAACATCTCAAACCACAACAGACTGAAATACTGCCTTTATGTCTAAATACAAATGCACAAATAACCCATTACCCCCCCCCCTCCCCAAAACTCTGCATCTTTCAGCTGTATTTTTACATACTGAGAATTGACATGAACCCTTTCCCACACCCTTTAGCAAGGTTGTTCTCTGTTCCAGTCCTAGCAGTAAAAGTTTGTGAGTGCTCAGCTGATGCCCTGAAGCTATGTTAGCTATTGGAAAACAGTTACAGAACTCCTTCCACTTCAAGGGACAGATTTAACCACCAGGGAGTTTTGTGCTCCCCTGTGATAGACATATTCTTACTGCTTCATAACAAAGTTCAGCAACACAGACATTTATTCACCAACTAAAACCATTCCACAAAGTTAGTTACATCTTGTCTTTTTAGCTTCGTCTTTTCTGTTTGATGGAAATACTGGACACCTTTATTTAGGTAAGCACTAATTCTAGATGTAACAAAGCACAGGATGCGCCTCATTACAGATACGTTAAAAAAATCAGTTGTAATTTTTCTATTACTAAATTTATGAGCAATGTGTTTCATCATTCATCTTGCCAGCAGTACCAGCTCAGCATACAGAGCTTCAGGCTTTCAGTGGATTTAATGTTAGACCTGGAGCAAAATTCTGTTTTCATTAATTAGAAGTGACAAGAGGAAAGAATGAACACTGTTAAGAAACTGGAAATCTAGAATGCAAGTATCTGGAGCACTATGTTATATCAGAGTAGATTAGGTTACCTTGGACTTGATTTTAAATCCAGATAATACTATTATAACTAATTACACATTATTTCCAAACACAATCAACAAAAACCTTTGATGTGCTGCAGAACCATAGAGATTCTTCTTGCACTTCAAACACAGAGGTACATTCAATCAAAAAACCTAAAGCTTATTGTACTCAGAAAGTCCTTTCCTCAAAGCTTTTACAGCTATGCCTGGTAAACACGCATGATGCTATGTCATCTGATTGTTAGGGACAGTTACTCATCCAGTGATTCAGCTTTTCTGATGAATTCAGACTTGGTTCATGTGCCTGCAGCTAGAGCCATGTTCCCATGTCTCAAGGTTTCTGGCTCTCTAAGGATTCTGTAAGACTGTCAGCAAAACCCCCCCGCTGAGCTTGCCTCAAGTCCAGCACTCTCAATAGATCTCAAAGATTCCAAGCAGATGTGAAAAATCAAACCCTCCTTCTAGCAGCTAAACATGACATGAAAAGTTACGCTTAAAAGCTGAAAATTAAGAAATACATACGCTGAGAAAAGATCTGCAAAAACATTAATCCCAACAAACAAACCGACTTCAGCGTTTAAACTGAACAGGTGAGCTGAAAATGGTTTCCAATGAGTTCAGTTTCTCAAATGTAAAAGTCAGTGAGGATTCGGAGTTTCAGCTTTGATTTACGAGTCCCTGGTTTTTCAGAAAGTGCAGCTAAGCTGCAAAGATTTATGACTACAGTCTGAGAGGGAGCTGGCTGGAATAATGAAAAGACTCTAGCAGTGCTTCTTACTGCAGCACAATCCAAGAAGGGTGGTGGCACAGGGGTGAGTATCACATTTGAATGTATCTACAAGCACTTCACAAAGTCTTGAAATGCCCACAACACTGACTTTATAGTTTTAGTATAGTGGACCATGATAAAAAACTTGAAAATGACAGGCTGTGATAAAACCTGCAAGGTTTATCTCTATACCACGCTTGCTGTGTGTATGCTTCCTTAAGGTGATAAAACGTGCATACTTTATAAGAACGGCAAAATACAGCACAGAATTCTGTGTGCAGAATTTTAAGAGCTCTTGTATAAGGTTATTTAAAAGCCTACAGGAAATATTACTATGAACTCGCACACTTCCATCTTACTTTCCCGCATCATTCCGGTTCAGCTTGATTTTCTTAATCTGGGAATTACTCTGGTCTATTTAACCACTATCCCAAGAATGAACAGTGAGGTAAAATTCCTGGCAGGTACTTCTGAGACAAGCAACTGTAGGACTTCAACAGTCTCCTCAAAAACATTTTACAAACTGCCAGCACTGCATTAAATGCTTAAGTGTTTAAATTGTTTAAAAACATCAGAAAATGCCAGACACTGCTAGAAGGCAGTCATATGCATAGATTGTAACTTCAGTGTCCAGGCTGGTTTTATTTAAATTATTGATGGAATAGCAGGAAGAGAGTATTTCTAAACAAACTTCCAACCCAGTCTCCTGATGGCATCTATGTTCTCACATGATGAGAGCTGGAGCTTCTTTAGACACTCGGACTCTTTGCAGCTATTAAGAACAGGAAATCACCATTCAAGTTACCAAAGTGATACAGACAAAATTTATGCTTGCAGGGTTTTTTCCTCCTGAAGAAAACAGGAACTACTGTTTAGTCAAATTCTGATTCCCAACAACACGTAGTCAGGCAGAACCAGGCATCTACTGCACACCCGTGGAAGATGGAGAGCCAGGACTGGATGCTCACTTGTACCAGAAGACAGGGAATACCTCCTCCTGCAATAGCTGATCTGTTCTTGCTGTGATGATAACTTAAGCAAGCAAATTAAGACGGTTTACAGCCCAACTGTAAAGCAAGGGAAGGGCACACAAAATCGAACTATTTTAAAATAACTTCCCTTTAATTTCTGGCTCTTTACATCCTTTTACACCATTTTACTTCTTGAAATTGTTCTCATTTCTAATTAGCTCTCCTACCCATACATGTCAGCAAAGTCAAGTCTGTTGGGTCTTCTGTGCTGCAGACTAGCATAAAATAGTTTTTGCTTGCTGTCATTGCTAAGTGAGTCTTGACTGATCCGTGTGTGATCCATCCTGCTCCTTTTACTGCAGATTTGACAGAAGTAAACACACACACATTTACTCACAGCATTTCCCCCTACTCTTTCCTTAATTACAGGCAAGCTTTGCAGCCTCTGAGATAACTACCACCGCAATCACCTTAGGCCCAGACTTTAAAACCAGTTATACTAAACAGAGGAAGGAAACAGCTTGTGGTTGTATTGCTTTTCTATTTTGGGAAAGAATTCCTGGGGTTTTCCCCCCCTTTCAAGCACCAGACTGCAGAGTAGTTACATAAATGGGCAATCAAAGCCTGGGTGATGACTCCCACACACAGCAGTCCTAACACTGAACAAACACAGGCCATTTGACAGGCTCCGTACCACTTGGTATGGCAGACACTGAAATTCCTGACTTTCTGGATTAATATCCCAATGAAAGACTTGCTCTGAGAGGCAGCTAGATGGATTTTATTTTCTCCAGGAGGGCATGGAATGTGGAGTAATTCCCTTCTTGTAACTGAGTTTTTCTGTGAAAAATTATGCCTTGTTGAGTAACAGCATCCTTAAAAACTCATGTGGGCCAGCAGATGCAACAGGCCGAGGACCAAGAAAGAAATAGCATGCCTTTCCTCTTCCCTTAGCATTCCACAGATTTGTCATTTTTCTCAGCACTTTCATAAGCAATGAGTGACAGGCAGATTGAGAAGAATTCATGACAATGCTGTAGCATTTTACCAGCACAAAAAAGTGGCTTGGCCATAGAAAACACTGGTATTTAATTAACTTTGCCTACATCTGATCAAAAGAATCCAATCCACATTCATTTAGTTCTGGTGTGACTGAAGAACATGACGAAACAAAAGAACACACCATGAGTGATGGGTAACTTCAAAGCTTAGAACTATCTTACAATGACCAAAGAAAAATGGATTTAAAGACAGCATATTTACTGTACTGAGAGCTTTAGGTTTCTTTGTAGTCTCTATTATGAAAACACCATGATGAGTATTTAGTATACAAGGGACAAAAGTAATTTCAGAACAACCAAACACCTAGAAGGCTTACTAGGTGATGTCAGACAGAGGTAACTTTATCCCTTTTAAAGTGATCAGTGGTAGAGATACTACTACTATAATAATCTATTCTGTGCAAGGAACCTCTTTGAGGAACCCCTCAAAATTACTGCAAATTACCTTAGGCATCAAAAAGCTATGATTCCACTATACAAACTTGGAAAGCTATGGAAATCATTAAAAAAACCTTGACTGAACTGTAAATTGTCAGAAAGGGATTAGATAAAGAACAGTGTTGAGAACTGGTGAAGAATACACCACCAGAATTTAAAATACAACAAAAAGAGAACAATTAAAATAAGTGAGGACACGAAGACAATAAACGCTCTCCTCTGTGTAACATAACAGGGAAGCAGATACTGAACAACTTGCAGATACCCAATATCTCCTCCCTTTGGTTTTATTTTCAGTTCAGTTCCACCCTGTACCAAAGAACTTCCACTGGACTGCACTGTAACTGAAGGCCATGCAACAAACACAGACTGCTGGAGGTCTGCTTGCACTATTGCTCTATTGCTTTTTTATTCCAGACTAGAAAACAATCTACTAGCATTGCAAAGAAATACAAACAAAATAATTAAGGTCACTAAACGGAATATATGCAATTAAAATGGACTTTGAGTCAAAGATAGAACACACAAGCTTAGTTAAATGCGTTCCCTTACTATGGGAAAGATGATACTGCTTGCTGACCTGGTCCTGCTATCTACTGCTGCTGTGTTTCATCCACTAATACTCCTGTTTTCTACCATGGACCTCTGTAATGAAAATAAAAGTAAACATGTTTTGTTTTCTCTCTCCTCTCTATGAGGACAGATAGAGAACTAAGGAATTAGCTGCAGAACAAACTTCATTTCCTTCAGAGGCTCAGGAGAGGTAGGTGGTAGATTTGTCTGGAGAAAAGCAAAAGGAACAACAGAACAGATTATTTTTGTCATGTTGTTCAGTCACTTGACTTCACCAATGATTAAGGACACTATAAACAAGCAAACAAACAAACTACGTAATAGGACAATGACTCTGAATGTTTATTCCTTGAAAAACCACCAATTACATTCTCGGGAAAGCTCTTGCTTCCTGAAAAATTAAGGATTAATGAGACAAAAGACAAATCACCATTCAGTCTTCAGGCACAAGAATGGAGGGATGCAGCTACTTCTCCAAAGAGTGATGTCCTGTCATTCAGGGCAGAGAAACAGCTTCTTTTCAGTTTGTGACCGAGAACAAAGATCTCATAAAGTCAAATCACTTCAAAACCAAAAATGACAGCCACAGCCAACTGAAATTGCTGCAAAACCCTCAACATGCATTACTGCTTCAAATGAAACGAAAGGGTGGACGCTTAAGTCTGTTAAGGAATACCCAGTGCTCATTCTAAATGATTCTGTCTATAAAAATAGTATTCTCACCAACATAACTGCCTTACTGGTTTGTCATTTATTTCTAAGATTGTAATTCACACGTTAAACTGTTTACCCCAGAAGGTAAAGTCCTTAGAGGCCCTATGTTTATCCAGACAGCTCCCACTTTCTGGGATGGGGATGTGGGGCAGTATATTTAGACAGTAAGCCACAAGTAACTGAATGCACTAATAAAAATAAATTTTTCCACTTTGTTTTGTTATATTCTTTTTATTATCTAATGGAAGAATGCTGTGTAGTTACATATTCAGCAACCCACTGCCTACAGTGAGAATGTTTCAGGCAGGCAACTAAAGAGTCAACCAGATCCTCACACAAGAAGATTAAGAGAAAACACTGAATTACTACTACAGAATGGAGAAGGATGAGGACACATGAAAGAAAAAGCAATGTGTCTGCAAAATTTTGTGTTCCATCTTCAGCACAACAGAAAGGGACATTTCAGTAAAGCATCCAAAGACTGTAGCCCTCAGAAGTCCACTGCATCAACCCTTCTGCAATTCAATCTGCAACAACCTTATAAAACATAGAATCACAGAATAGTTAGGATTGGAAAGGAACTTACATGCACTATTTTGTGCAGTGAGGTAAAGACTGAGGGGGAAAGAGGACTTGAAAACTCCAGATCAGAACAAAAAAGCATGAACAAACTATCCTGGGGGTTGGTTTGTTACGTTTTTCAGATTTGCTCTTGTTTTATACCAAGCCACAGATTTAACTAAACCCTTTCAAATTCCATTTCAAAAGCAATTACATAAAATGTATTTCTTCAAGTTTTCTTTTCTTCCATTTACTAACCACTTCCTTCCTTCTGTTACTGACAGGGGGGTCAAATCCAGCAGTGTGAAGATTAACATTTGCACAAGTTTGAATCTTCCTGCC
Source organism: Pezoporus flaviventris (assembly GCF_033815535.1). Classification (NCBI taxonomy): domain Eukaryota; kingdom Metazoa; phylum Chordata; class Aves; order Psittaciformes; family Psittacidae; genus Pezoporus; species Pezoporus flaviventris. The sequence goes on along the minus strand of NW_026892550.1, from coordinate 5,454,035 downwards.
ACAACTGGGATTTATTTATTTTTCTACAATGTGCTTAGACAGTAAAGCTATAAAACAATAGGAGAAAAACAGGTGGAGAAAAATGACTGCTCTACTTGCAGATCCCCTGAAAACCTTCTGTGCTGGCTGAGGCTCTCTGAAACCAAAGATAACTTCGTTGACAATAGATTTGCTTCATCCATTTCTTTCCACAAACTCATCTATAGCAGTTTGTGGACAGCATGTTGAGTATCACCACACAGAACCCTCTCCTCTGAAAGGGGAAGCAAGCAGAAGACTCTACAAAATCTAGTTAAGTTTACACAGGGCTTCATAATGTAGATGATGCATTTTAAAACAAGATAAAAGCTCAAATTCGTATTTCTTATCAACCATTAAACTCCTGGTTACATTTCAATTCTTTTTGCTGGCTTTGGTTCCCTCATTAGCAAGTCTCCAGCAGACGAGATGTTTTGTAAGATGATTTTACATTTAAAAACAAATCTGTCTATGCAAATGAGCAATCTTCCTCTCCACAAACACTACATGAGCAAGGATTTCAGACAGCAACTTAACACGGTATTTTAGTAACTAGGATACAACCCTTTTTCAGAGTAAAGAGTTGAAGAGAAACAGATTCAATCAATCACAGATTGATCCCGTAAAATGCAAGTCCTGGAACACTTCCCAACACTCTATCGCTCTCAAAAACGTGGAGAAGTTTCTTCAGCAGCTTTACTGCATTTCTGCATTTACATTTAGATGACCTCTTAAATTGTAAGTTAATGCCTTATTGAAGGGTTCCATGTTTTGGAAATTTAAATTAGATAAGGCTGGATGAGAATGAATGAAACCACCTTTTATACTGAGTATTAGAAAAAGATTTCTGCCTACATCCAACTTCTCTAACCTTCACCAAGCCTCAAAAGTTACAACTTTTGATGCAGTATTTGGGTATATAAGACAGAATGGATATGAGATACTACAGAAGTCTGGAACAGCGTAACTTTAGAGCCCTGAGGAAGTCTGGCAGAGGAAACAGTTATTTCTGAATAATTTCCATATGAATTTCACTTAGGATAACAGAATGGAAGTTAAATCATCTCAGCATACCTACAGGTTTTCAGAATGCCATATCCATATGTATTTTGTTATCTGCATGTACAGTAATTTCACATCCTTTCAAGATCAGAATCTGTGTCAGGGCCTTACCCTTAGCACTTTCCTTCACCTTCACAGAGTTCAGTAGGAAAGATTTCCCAAACCACTTTCTTAACAGATATCCTCCTCTTGGTAGCTCACAGACATCCAAGGTAGCACAGGCAGATGCTCTGTATCCTAAAACTGTTCTTGGTAGAAAACAGAAAAACCAGGCCCAGACAATACTGCCAACAGTCAACTCCATTAACAGAACACACTGCTCCCTAGTGCACGCAGATACCTGTATTTTATCTACCTTTCTTTGCAACACGAACACGTTGAAAGCAGCTGTCCAAGCTTAAACAGAACAAACTCTGATTTGGCATAAAGGAGCTCTGTTAATTAAATAATAATTTGACATAGTCCTAGCACTACTTTGCCTTTGAGATTAGATCTTTAAACATGAATCCCCATACCTAAAAACAGACACAAGAGGTTTCCATCCAGGTTGTGTTGTTACATATACCTAGTAGGTCCTACTCTTCTGAAGATGAAATGCAATAAAAAGCTATCAGTGGTTAATCAACCCAGGAGCAATTGTGGGGAGGATAAAAAACCAAAACAAACCTACACCTACGTTACCTTGATTTGGTAATGCTGAAACATATTCCTGAAACATTATTTTCAGCAAGAGATGTACAAAAACCCCAACCCCATAGGAGTATTAAAATACGACAGTAAAACACCATGAACCCCGTGGTCCAAGTGCTATGAATTCCACAAGAGCTAAGATCCCAGTATTTTACTTCATCGCAAGTATCTTCAACACACACTGGAGCTGACTTTTATCTACTGAAACAAACAAGAAACAAACCCAAGCTTTTCTAACATGAGTTGCTGCTATGAGGCCACAGATTCACTTCTCCACACAAGTGCAGCAGAGCTTCTTTAACAACAGGCTGTGCAAGATCCAGCTCCTCCTCTTGTACTGGGCTTCCAAAATAAAGCCTTTTTATGAACTGTCTTTCTGAGAAGGGAATTCATTCCTTATTACTGACAACTTACACTTTAGATACTGACCATTTTATGAGGCACAAAAGAACAATTCTTGTAGGTACTTTGGGTATTCACAAAAAAGCAGACATATCAGTGTTAGCCTGGTTGGACCTATTTATTTTGAACAGCAGGATAATGAAACATGGCAATAGACAAACATAAAATTAGTGACCGTGAACAAAGACCTCTTTTGAAGGTCTTAAAGTTCACATGCTCTACATGAAATCTACTCCAGAACAAGGAAACTTATAAAGGAGGATGATATCACTGTTCCAAGAGAGACCAAAATATTTTTCTTCTGCTACTTTGCCTAAGGGTTACCACAAAGCATCTTTCTTTCTTGACAAAAGGGGGCTTTAAGGGCCAGAAATGGCATCTGGTACAGATCACTGAAGTTTCCCAAAAATCTGCCTGTAAATCCATCCAAGTAACATAACCCTGAACTTTAGGTCTACTCTTAGCTAAATATGAAGGTTAGACATGCATTATTTCGGTTAAGGAGAATGCTGAACAGAGCAACAGAAAGTTTTCACCCTACTTTGGACAGGAAAGCAGTGAAAACAAGCAAATGCCTTGCTATACCAACCAGTAGTGATCCATACAATGTGAAGAGGAGATGCTAAGATGACGGTATTCATTTAAATACTACACTACATGTGTGACAATTGAGAGTAAGTCTGCTCAACTTGAAAAAAGCCAAACACTTAAACCAAAAAGTGTTATTAAGCTCTCAACTGCATTATGGCACATAACCTGCTGTTGAGATGTAAATGGAAGATAGTTCTTAGAATCACAGAATAATAGAATAGTTAGGGGTGGCAAGGACCTTAAGATCATCTAGTTCCAACCACCCTGCCTGGGCAGAGACACCTTGCACTAAACCATTCTGCCAGAACATGGCCTGCTCATCCCTTTATTTGACCTATCATGTCCACCATACTGCCCAAAAGACCAAAATAGAAAGTCTTACAATGCACAAATCAAAGATGAGTACGAAACAATGCAACAGTTGCTGACATTGTCAAATTTGACTGAGATCACATCTGGTCTGCTCTTCTCCACAAAGAACTGGCTCAGTGCTCATCAGCAATCAAGAAGAATCAATTAAATGCTGAGTATTATTTATACTGAAAAATGATGAAATGGAGAACAATACAGAAAATCATTACATGCCACTGTATGCATCCACAAGAGATCTTGAATGTCCTGTGCTATTCTGGTCCCTCATTCTCAAAAGCAGAGACAGCAGAACCCAAAGGGCATCGCAGTTCAAGAAAGAAAGGATGATAAGAAGTAACATTCTGGAACGGCTCCTATATGAGGAACACTGCGTTAGGATCTTTTAAGCTGAAATTAAAAATTGAGCAGGTTTGTGAAAAAAATCTATAAAATTATCAGTAATAGTTTGTCCATGATCCCTACTTTTAGTATTATGAGAATCAAGTGAAACAAGTAGGTGGCAAACAGAAATGTAAAAAGAGCTGCTCTATTACTTAATGTTATGGATGCCAAAAGTTCACACTAGGTCAAAAGGAAACTGAGGTCTTCTTGCATGAATTTAGCCATCTATAGCTATTAAATACAAAATCACAAGCTCTAGAAACCTGAGTCACAAACTGCTGGAGGCGGAATATATTTATTCAAAGAGAGCATCACTCCGTGATTTGCCACATCTACACTCCCCATTATGCATCCTCCGCTGAACCTCACCCCCAAGATGAAGTGCTGAATTAAACGGCTCCTTGATCCAACTTGGTAGAGCTATTCTTTTACAGCATTTTTGTCATCACTTCAAGGTATTATTTCATATTTGATTTGGAGTCCTCCACCAATGAAGAGAGGGGAAAAAAAAGTATAAAAGTATTTATATTTACAGATTGAGATGACAGTTTTACGTAGAAAGTGTACTTAGTTCAACCGCTTTTACATACAAGAACAGGAAATGTGGCGTGGAGAGCCCTGAACAAATATTTAAGCTTTCTGCAATTAATTTTGTAACCACTGAGAATACTCATAGCTTCTGATCTCCCCCCAGACCAGTATACTCTTGAGGCTGTATGCATTTTGGTCTTCTCAGCCTACAAGTAGTTCCTTAAGATACTTTACTAATGAGGTGTTAAGAACAATTTAAAGTTCCAAAGTAACAATCACTGCTTCACAGGAAAGCTTCTTAGCACAAACAGGTTTTCAGCTGAACATAAGCCTTTGCTAACAGCTAACACAAAACAGTAGCTCAGTAACCCTTCCAAAAAGGGTAAGAAGTTATTTCTCTTACTCCTGAAGGGGTCACCCAGAAGAGAGTTCTAGGGTTATTCCTGTTCCTTAGGAATTCTAACATCGGCCAGACAGCCTGTGTTATCACTCACCTGAAGACAGGATCCGGTATCTCAAGAACAGCCTATTAAGAAAGAAAAAGTAACAGAGTTCATTTTACCCTGCAACTACAGATCCTGACTCTCATGGTAGTTAAGCTGCACATTTTACCAGTAGCTGAGTAGTCGTACTTGAGCAGGAATCTCTAATAAGTGATGATGAGAATCAATTCCTCCTTCTGCAAAAGACATGTTTGAGGTTTTGTTTAATTTTTTGAAAATTAAACCAAAATATTTCATGAGCACAGTTCTCCAGTCTTACAGAGGGAACTGGTAGGTTCCTGCTCCTACGTACTGATTAGATGCAAGTGTCACCACCTACCATGATTCCCATCTGTCTGTATTTAGCACAGAAGCATAGAAAGCAGCAGATAATCCCCAAACTGCTTCTGTTCTACCCTTACTGGGTTTCTAAATCATTGCCGTTCACTGAGAAAGGCACTGTAACATTATGTAGATATTGGATATAATGGAGTTGGTTAGAACAATTTTTCTCCATGAAGATGAAATGGCAACAAAAACCCATTACAAGAACCACTGGAATCTCTCCAGTAACTTGCAATTGCCCCCTGTGTAGCTGCTGCGAAGTCATTCTGTACTGAGCAGAAACAGTAACAAAGTGCCAAGTTTCTGGTATATTACTAAAAGAAGGCTATAAGAAAACTGGATAGGAAGCTATGTGGAAGGTACAGCTTTTGGATCATGTACATCTTACACAGCTGGAATCCCTACACTAGGAAGTACAGCAGTGTGTGGACTTCCAGGATTGCTCTGGATGCCACGCTGCAGCTTTTCTGAGCTACTGCACCCATGCTAGGAAGACCTGCCAGGAAGCCATGCCAAAAGGGCAAACTGCCACTTGTAGGCCCAAACCAGCTTATGCAGAATAAGCTCAAGTGTGCAAGTATCACGTGCTGAGCTGTTATTAGGGTTAGAGAGCACAGGCCTACCTTGGGACCACCAGCATGAGAGCTGCAGATATACGTACTCTTCTTTCCCATACAGAAACTCTGGATTGCTCTAGACATCAGATTTGGATTACTTCATATTAGTGTATGAAGCAAACCTCTGCTGTTCTTCTCCAGACAGGATTGTTTCACTTCTAACAAAACCACCAAGTGGGAAAAAAACAGGGAAGCCCTCATTCCTAACTGGTAGTGTTACAAAAACTGACAAAAACAATGACTGAAAGAGCAGCCACCACAAAATCTAGTAGTGAGGCACTGCCTGCCACTCTCATGGGCAGCACTATCAAATTGGCTCCTCAAATCAAATCATACTCCTCTTCATCATGGATTGCAGCGCTAGGACAAAGGGTAATGGGTTTAAACTTCAACAGGGGAAGTTCAGGTTAGACATAAGGAAGAAGTTCTTTACTGTAAAGGTGGTGAGGCACTGGAATGGGTTGCCCAGGGAAGTTGTGAATGCTCCACCCCTGGCAGTGTTCAAGACCAGGTTGGACAGAGCCTTGGGTGACATGGTCAAGCGTGAGGTGTCCCTGCCCATGGCAGGGGGCTAGAACTAGATGAGCTTAAGGTCCTTTCCAACCCAAAGCATTCTATGTGTCTGGTGTCTATTCAAACATCTACTATGGGATACCTACCACCCATAACATGGAACATTCGGAGGTGCTGCCAGACCACTGTAAGTGTAATGCCTTAGCATGTAAGTTGCTAAACCAGGTCTTACCAGAAGAGGCCTGGAGTTCAAAGCAAACTCCTCAGGTGGAGAGATACCTGGGGCAAGGAAAAAGGGTGAAAGGCAGGAGGGGAGAGAGGAAAGAGCCATGGCTTGCCCCAGTTCCCCTCTTTTACCTTGGGAAAATGAAAGCAGCACAGCTGTTTCTCCGAGGCCTGGAAAAGGTGGTAGTTATCGACAGTGATCTAACTCACCTCAGAGCTGGGCAAATCACATTTATTTGCAATTGAAAACTGACTTGCATACAAAAGATTCAAAACAGCCTTCTTTTACGTTAACAAAAAATGCCCAAACAAGAAGAAAACCCAACAACAGAGCACTGGAACATTTGTTAAACGATAAGCCTCTCACCCCAGCAAGATAGTAATCTGCTGTGTCCATCAAACAGAGATATAATTACCTTGCACAAAAGGCAGTATGTGAACCATGGTGATTTCTGCTAAATCAAAGACTAAGAACTTGGACAACAAGAAATTGAGAGAGAAACCAGGCCAGAAATGAAACCAGACAAACAGGTTCTACATTAACTTGCAACCTACAATAAACAGACATCTAAGCGCAAAATTAATCAGCTTTTACTCCAAGGATAATTCTCTAACTTCCACTTTGCAGCCACAGTCAGCTACATAAAACCGCACTATGATGCACTAACATTAAGGCTTTGGATGCTGGCAATGAAGTAACAGCAGGGGCCTCAAAACAAAGAACACTGCTAGTAGACATTACAGTTATGATCACAAAGAACACATGCATATCACTAGTCTACATGTGGATAAACATTGAAAAATCTCCCTCAGCATGTTCCCCAGTATTATGTTTTTCTTTCTTTATTTTAAACCTTCTCAGTTGCAAACCCTGCCTGTGAGACAAAGAAAAGCCCCAGACTTTTTATGATCAATGAGTTATACCATAAAACAACGTCTTGTGACCTTCAAATGCTTTTTCTTTTACCCTTTGTCCTTTAAAGTGCAGGGAAAAAAAAGCCAGAAGCCTGACCCCGTGTTTCAAGAGCACTGAAAAGAATAAGGTTATAATATTGCAAAGTCTATAAGGAGGGGGTTGTGCTGATTTGGTAGTTTGGCAGCTCATGGATTTGGCACAGCAGCAACTACCTATCACATCTAGGGTGAGACAGCCACCAAGTCTCAAGCACTCTGGGAAACAGCACTGACATGCTTTTCTCCTGACCATTTCTGGCCAAAAGACAACTCGGAGAAGCCCGATCAACCCTTATTTTAATCTTAAATGAACTGCTCACCAGGAAAAATTAAGGGCCATCCTTAACAAACAACTGATATGAAAGGCCTCAGAATAAACTGTGTATATGAGATTATTAATTACCGCGTCCTCTTTCTAAAAACAATACTAAAAGCCACACAAATATGCTAGTCATTGATGCTAATAACTACATCACCATTTAGTCCAATTTAACCATGACCAGAGCGAAGAATTACTCCAGCTACTGACTGCACCCATCCTTTTTACCTGAGTAGTGATTAGAAAAATCTGAACCAATTTCTGTTGAAACATTCTCCTTTAAAGAATTAAAGAAAGCAAACTAATAAAATTCCTGTAAACATCAGTATGGATCAGTATAGGATGAATAACATATTCAAGTCATAAATAAACACTAAATCTTTCTGATACTTAGAAGAATGTCTACACAGTTCTGTAAACTCATTAAGTAGTTTTAATGAAAATAAGGGTAAATAAAATTAGTAATACAGAAACATGTGTGTGGTGGTTCTCTGCATGTGTGACTGGGAGAAAGTAAGAATCAGTGGTGGACTTGGGAGTGCTGGGTTAATGGCTGGACTCCATGATCTTAAAGGTCTTTTCCAACCTAAATGATACTATGATTAACTACTAAACCTGCAGTTGACAGAAAGATTATAACCTGCATTTTGTGTTTAAGGTGGGACCTGTTCAGCAGCCGAAAGCATCCATTAATTACGTATATTACTTACTGAGAAACTTAATATACACAGAAGTATTCCTGCTATGTAGATTTCTTCCTCTCAGATAAAATTATAGTAAACCACATTCTTTCAAAAGGAATCTAGGCACAAAAAACTAAATAAAGGGGGGAAAGGGCTTCCAGCAGCATTCTTATTTACAACTTGGCAAAGCAAATGAAATTTCTCTTTCTGCCTGTGCTTAAAAGAAGCAAGGAACAGATGAGCTTGGCCACAAAACCTAAGGACATTTAATACAGGTACCTAGACCTTTTCAATGAATACAATTGACCAGGTTATAGCAAGCAAAACCAGCTCTTTTCACGTGACAAATAAAGGTAGGAACTATATTCCAACTGCTAACCTCTGACAGTAAAGAACTATATTCCAACTGCTAACCTCTGACAGTAAAGAGCTTAGCTTCGCCAGCTGACAATTGAGCACATTTTTCCTTAATTCAGAACCAGAAATGCAGAAATAGTTCACTTCTTTTCTGAAGCATCTGGCTATTAGGAAGCCAGAATACCTCATGCTCCAACAATCAAAGGCCACCTATAAATTTAGAGGTCTCCCCAGCTCCCCTGCCCAGGCACACATCCTGGCTAGGTCCTGGCTGCATGTCTGGATAAAGTTTCTGTTTCAGACATTCCATGCTACCACATGCCCTGATTTGCTCTGGAGACTTATTTTACTTACATAGAAACAGAATTTTCAGGGTACTCCTAGCCTAGGCAAGAAACATGGACCAGAATTAGAGTGTATCTGTCCTCCCTTGAGATAACAGTATCATCAGAAGTGACTTGCTTGTGGAAAGCACCTATTGCAATACGTGAAATGAAGATTGGCATATGAACAAATAAAATCTCAGTATGATTAACAAACCTAATTAAAGAATGTAAAAAAAGTACTACCTTCTTTTCAGTGGGGCTTGAAGTCTTTGATACTAACGCTGCTTCAACAAGACCCTGCTCAAGTAAGGAGTCATATTTTATGCTTCTTTTTCTGCTTCTCCTCTCCTTGTTTGCTGGCTTCTGTTCATTTTCCTCTGACTGAGACACATCTGCACCATTGTCTCCACAAATGGAAGATTCGAAAAGAGGCTTTCCATTCATGTAGGTCTTAGTGATTTTCAGCTTAATTTCTGGAGAGCCATTCTTGATAGGAGTAGTGCTGGGTGGTGTTCCAACTCCCTTTATCTCCTGGGGTTCAAAGCGCAGCTTGGCATCTTGGGCCCCAGACTCGCCGTTAAACACTCGAGAGGTCAGATCTTTCAATTTATCAGCTGGAATAAAGGGAAGAGCCTCATGGCCGTTGTATTTTTGCATGACACCTTCTTGTAGAGTGGCAGAAAGTTGTGCTTTGCCCAAGTAGACAGAACACTCGCGGTTCACTTCACAATTCTGAGTTTTCCCATTGGTATTTCCAAGGATCTCTGGTACCTGCTTCATTTTGATGTAGTTAATTTTTCGAGTTAACAGTTGAGAACTTCTTTTGATGCTAAAGTCCATCCAGCCCAGATGTTTCCAGTCTCACACTGCTATATTAAGACAAAATGATAGAGAATATTTTTAATAATACAGAAATATCAAAAGCTACCAAGTATTAAGATAGATGGCCCCACTAATACTGCACTTCATGCAAGTTTTACTGAAGTGTTGCTTCTTATATCTATCACCAAAATACTTCAATATCTGTTAATATGCATTACAAAAAAAGACCAAGAAAAATTGACTGATGAATCATTGATTTTATTCAAGCAAAAGCAGAGAGCAAAATCACAGCTTTCATTTTAGCAATCTGTTAACAATCTACAGTGTGAGCCTTACCCACACTAATTACTCAGAGGTACTGCACTGTTTAGAACAAGTAAGAGTTAGACCTAAGATAGTATCATTAATAACAACATAAACCAGATGAGTTTGTTTCTAAGAGGTTGTGCCAACATAAAAACCCCACAGGCTGTGTTGTTGTAGCACCTACACACACCATGGACAGCAGCATCACAAGCTTCTCTTCCTCAACTCTACAAACAGGCCCTCAATCTTCTGTCAAAACACAGCTCCTGAAGAAACAACAGTCTCCAGACACATCCCAAAGCATGCTGGCTATGAGAACAAACAAAAGGTGAGCATTTGGTGTCATGAGCACCAGCCCACTGGGAAACAGCCAATCTTTCAGGCTATGCAGTGCAAAATGTAAATGCTCAAAGCTACTGCTGGGGTTTCAGCTTTTCAACAACAATAATAGCATGTAGCACCCATTATTCCTATAGGAATTTGAAAAATAGTCAACAGGTTAAAACTGCACTATTATCTGCCCTATGCAGGTTTTCTGAGGGTTCTGCCCTGTCCATATTAACATCATACCATCACTGCAAACAAATGAATCTGGCAGAATGACTCCTTTATGTTCCTAGACCAGGCAAAATGATAATTTTCATTTCTAAAATTCATATGCATAGACTACTCATATTACCAGGTGCAGTGTATACACGATGTTGAGAAATATAGCATCATAAATGAGAGCTCAGCACAATAATCATCATATCCATGCTCAAGGTAACTGATTTCATATATGCTTAAGTCCAAGAACTGTCACATCAAATCAAAAAATTCATCAAATCTAGTCTCGCATGCTCCCAAAATAGTGCAGTAAAACCATGATGAATAACTATTGAATTGTCAGTTGCTATGGAAGAAATCTCTTCTGAATCTCACCACCTTGCTTATTAATGTACACAGCTACAATGCCTACAACTGGCATATTCCTGAAACATACATATTTGCTACCTCTACATCAGGAGTAGCAATGTACAAATGCTTATGTTTGAGCATTACTTTAAGCCTGGCAAGCTTAAGGGTGTCAAGCCTGAGCTCAAAGCAATTGGTCAACAGGAATCCCTTTTATTCACAAAGATGTAGGTGGAAAAAATAATCTAAAAATCATAACTCTTTATCACTCTTTTTAGCAAATGCTCCCATCTCCCTAACATGCTGCTCTAAGGTACCTACAAGCTAAAAGGGTCTCTCTCCATAAAAGCCATATAGACTTATTTGAGAGATGAAAACTATCCTTCAGGGACAGACAGCAGCCAGAAAAGCTCTTATTCAACAAGGTAAGAAGCGCAGGTATACCTGAACTCCAATGGAATCTGCAACAGGAAAGGTTCCAGTCTTTCCTTAGCCAGATGAAGTCTGAATTACCATAAAATCTCAAATAAAATGAGTGGAAACCAGCCAATTGTATAACCCTTTAGAAGAGGGGTCAGAGGTAAAAGGAAAACCAAAACTCTACCAGAACAGGACAAAGAACTCACTAAACCAAAAGAGAACTCGTGCACTTTCACAAGATCTCAGAGAACATGGGCCATGAAACAAAACTCTCAACCCAATTAACAATATAAACATCTTTCAAACTGTGATTCAGCACATTTAACTGAAATCGTATCTATTTTAAGAAACAACTGATGACAAATTCTGTAAATTTTCAGGCAAAAGGCAAACCCGTTATGGAACATGTGACACGTATTTATGGAGACGAGAACAAGACTCCCTTAAAAAAAAAAGAAACCTAGACCATTGAATTGTAGCAAAATCTGTGCTTCCTTCCCACAGATTCTTAGCAGACTAAACCAGAACGCAAAACAAAAGATTTGATTTGGGCACCTAAACCCCCTTCAAAAAATAAGCCTACAAGCGAGGAGCTTTTCTGCGGCTACAGACGCCCTCCAGTGGTTGCCTGGACCAGGCAGAGCTCCCCCCTTCGCTGTCTGACACAGCGCTGCAATCACAGCTCTCCAAAGACGACCAGCACCAACAATGCCTTGCGTGACTCCCTCCTGTCCATCAACTACACGGTTAAGTTGAAAAACATTTCTAATATGGTTCCATGAGGTGCTTATCAGGATCTGCACTGAGGCATCTGCATTTTGTAACTCTATTTCAGTGCATGATTCTACTAGTATTTTTTTTGTCCTGCTTAAGAAGTCGTCTTGCTCTCATCACTTATTTCACTAAGCTAGAAAGCCATCAAGCTTGAGGCAGACCAGGACAGCTCAAAAAAAGCAACAAATAATCACATTATACTATGTTACTGGTGTACTCAAACACAAAATGCTGGATGCATTAAAAAAGTGATAGCTGAAGAGTTTCAAAACATAAAAATCATTAGAGCATCACAGAATCGTTTAGGCTGGGACTTTCTCAGATCATCTCTTTCAGCCCCCTGCTTTAATCAGGCCTAAAGCAGATCAAACTGCTCAAGGATTTGCCTGGAAAATGACCATTAAGTATCTAAGTGAAAAGACACTGCTCAAAGAAATCATGTTACTCTTTCTAGGCAATAAACCTAAGAGCAGCAATTCTGCATCACAAAAATATGAAGACCAGTAAGACGATGCAGTGAAAGACCCTGGAATTTTAGGAGTTACTTTGATCTGCATAATACATCTGAAGATACACAGCATGCAGATTTTAGCCCTTCAGTGAGTGAAGGTCCCTTCACTTAACAATTCTCACTAATACAGGCCACTAAAAACAGCTGAAAGCACTGAAAAAGGCCCCTCAAATCACTGGAGCCAAGAGACAACAAATCCAGGAGTATAACTGGTAAAAGGAATTCAATGTACCCAAGCCAATAAAGTGAGAAGATGAAGATAAAGGCAGTAATTTGAGACAGCAAGATTATCAGAACCAGTAGATACAGATTATAGAACATGGAAAATAGACCGTGTTTGTAAAAACATTTAATGGAGCCAAATGAGAAGAGGCTTAAAGTAAGAGGCAGAATAATGGGCAAAGATAATAGATGTGAGTACCTATAAGCAAATATAGCCCTATGGGGAGATGGAGCTTGCAGAGAGCAACTGGCAGGTTAGTTACCATCTCTAAGACAACCAATGAAGGGAAATTGCTGATACGCATCTCAGCCCTCCTTGTAAAAAAGAAGCTACATTGTGGGGTTCAGTTAAATGAAAGAAGCCAGCACATATACACAAGGGAATAATAAAAGGTTTTGAGAAAGAAGGGAAAATTGAGGCCAACTGAATTTTGCAGAACCTTTGCCATCTAAAATCCATGGCAGTACAATACCGTAAGCGAGAAAAAGGACTTGGCTCTTTGTGAGAAGAGGACAATGGAACGGGAAAGAAGAAAAGGGGCAAGGAAAGAAAATGATCAGCAGCAGATAACCAAGCAGTACTGTGAGCTTAGAATTAATACTAGAAGACAGGACATGAAAAAATGAAGTGAGATAGATTACAGACAAGATCTGGTTGATCTGAGTTGTAAGAGTAAGGTCCTGAAGCAGCTGAGCAGATGATTAGATTTGGTAGGTAAAGTAAATGCACTCATGCCAGACCACGGTATCACATGGAAGCAAAAGCAATCCCTTTTTCTAGATTATTCTGTATCTATAGAAAGGGAAACTGGGGGGAGGGTAGAGAAAGGAAGGGGACAAAAGCACCACACGCCAGTAGCAGCTAATGAGCTTAAGCTACTATCGTCCCATATTGACGGTCTGGTGACCCAACAAGTATTACTTTTACTAACAAAGAGAAAAAAACATGATAGCCACGGCGTCTGCTGAATAAATGTGTTCTGGCCTGTGAACAAACAGTTTTCAGTAAGCAAAAGATGTGAGTTATCAGAGAAAGGTCTCTACGTATTTTAATCAGAGAGTGCCTGCAATGGCTTTGTACACGTTTCATACTAAAAATATCCAGATTCTAAATAAGACAAATTATTTTGCAGGCATTTTAAAGAATGTTATTAATTACTTGAAGGTCCATCATCTGACAGGAGTCATGAGCCAAATACAGTTAGTCTGCATGTCAGATTCCTCCTTCCCTGTCTGGGCCGCTATCATTTATGTGATACTTATTATTCATTTCTCCCACATCTGCTGCAATTTCAGAGATGCTTTTCTTGTGTGTCAGAAATAATGGAGTAGTCCACTCCTTCCAATTCTGCCAAAGGGAGTGAACAGAGTAAGTAATCAACAAAAAGCGTCGCTATTAAATACCACTTCTGGGTTTTTTTTTCTACGTGTTTTCTTAAAGCCATTTCTCAGGTAAATTACTGAGGGGAGGGAAGGGGGAATGACACACCTCAATACAAATTCACTGTAAAATAACTTTATCCACAAAAGCTATTTTTATTACCTACAAATGAGGCTTTCTGATGGCACTAAAAAAGCTAATAGATGACTGCTGCTTTTTTTCCTGTAAGGATAGCTTTCTGGTAAGTCTTCTCCAATCTCTCACCAATTTTAAGAGCAAAGGTTATTCCTATTTTCAGATCAGAATGAGCCAAAACACTTGAAAAGATTAGTAAAGACACAACACATTCTTGCCAATACATTTGAAAACTCAAGTATACTTACTCCCATTATCTTGTATAAAATAACTAAAATATCACATAGGAGTAGAAATATTTACTATCTTTCAGCATGCTCTGACTGTTCACTATATTAAAAGAGTAAAAACTTACTGCAGGATTTAAATTAAGAAAAGCCATAACTGAAAATTGCACTGTGGGTTTGCCAAAAACTGTTACAAACCAGCTCTATCCAGCAAATTCAAAAGCATTCCCTCTCATGAAGAAAACCATTACTGTACTAGCTGACAAAGAACTGAAACCAATTACACCAAAACTTTCTAACAATTTACCACTTGCCTTAGAAAAAACGTAGGAACGAAAGAAAGGAAGCTTTAGTCCAAAGGAGCCAATTTTGAGTTTAAAAGCACCTGAAGCAAAGACTTCATTAGTCATTAGTGTCTAGATACACAATGATTTCAGTTCACCAGTCAGTTAGCAAGACCTATAAAGTAGGTTTAGGTAAGCGCATGAAAATTTCCTTACACTTACAGTCCAGAAACATGTTTATATAGAGATGTAAAAGACATTTGCACAAAAACATCAGGCATATCTTGAAAACTGCTTGAAAAGGGGTAGGGTACTTACAGCTGCATTTCTGCTTACATGCCACCCAATTATTATTTTTTTTAATCAAAAAAGTATTGATCTTCCCTAATTTGTTTTGGGTTTGCTTCCTCCCCCCCCCCCCCCCCCCCCCCCCCCCCCGGATAAGATTTTAGAACTTCATTGTTACAGTCTATATTCATCAACTGGAACAAGTATTCACTGACTTCTCACGAAAGCAACGGGCAACGCCAGCTTGTACAACTGAAACCTGTAGCATGGCAAGTAAAGAATTTCTTCACTTGAAATGTTTCTTGCTACTGCAGAAAATGAGCTTACAAAACTAATGGAACTGACTTTTTGTTCCCTCTCAGGAAAAGCTTTTGCAACCAACCCTTGCTGCTGAGGACCAGGCTAGAGGACTGCTCATCAGGACTCCTCCCCATTAATTCATTTTCTTCAAAATCAGAAGAAATACTTTTTCCACTGCTGCAGAAATATCAGCTACACTCCTGCTCCTGGAGTGGGTGGTGAAAGAGGGTGACAGATTTGAGTGAATTCAAATTCTTTTAAAACATCATGTTTCTGTCTGAAGAGAGAATACAGATACTACTGTGATGGGACCACAGACCAAGTAGAAAAGAATTCCTTCTCCTCTGCAGATAAGCAGATGGGAACACTGGTGTTTGAAATGGTAGGAACTACTGGACTTGCCACCAGTATTTAACACAGAAAGGTGGGCCTCAACAGTTGCTTAACAAATGGCTAAAAGTAAAGAAAAAGTAATGTTTTCAAATGTGAACTTGAGACTTTTCTGTCTTCTGGAGAGTTCCAAATGGCTCAGCTGAAGGGGATGGCCCCTCTCTAGCAAACCAGGACTTGGTAATTCAGTACAGACAGAATACTCCTTCAGTCTAGGTGCTTACCCACCAATGAAATGATGCACCTCTCTGTCTCTCAGGTAGGCCAGGGTTGTGCATTTGGCTTCTACTTAGCTTGGGAACAAAGCAGTAAATGCAGTCTCAAACAGCTCAGCACTTAGGTGCCGAGCTTCTTCCTTATTGACACTGGTATTTCACCTGGTTCAAGTCTCTTTTAATTTCCCACCCCTTTAATCCTACCGCTTTATATTTTCAGGATCCTACCTCTGCTCCTTGCCCTTATTGCCATATGTAGTCATGACAGCACAGTAAATGCCCAAAGCCTCACTGAAAGCCTCATAAAATTACTGATTGTGCGAATACTGAGATGGGAAGATCAAATCTGGGAGGACACCACAAAACAAATTATGACTATAAATTATGAATCAAACGGTAATATTAACAAAATGTTATTTGCTCCACCTCTACAGAAATATGTTTCCCAGATCAGACCAGGCAGCAACTAATTTTAATACAGAGGATGCAATCATTTTGCCGAGACCCTTAAAACTCTTGCTATCTTTGTCTATAATGGCATGAAAACCTGGGTTTAGATGTCAGAAGCATACTTGGTACATTGGAATAATTCTAAAAAGCACCATTGTGACACTGGTGATACATGAGGCCCTGTCAATAGTACAAAAGCCTAGCTATATGTATACATAGGAGAGATTCATAATCTTTATTATGGAGCACTACTTGGCCATGTCTTCTGTTGTTCATACAAACAGCAACACATTGCACTTATAATGTACCCCCCTAATGTGGACAGGTAATACATAAACATATAGATGATTTGTTTCATTGAGTACGTTCCACTTCACACCCCATAACATTAAGTAAGGAACTAGAAGGTAAAGTTCAAAATTAGTTAACACTGACTCAACAGTCCTATGGAATTTTATTTACAGACTTGCACTTTTCATCAAGAACTGTTTATATCCGTATCTGAACAATGTAACTATGCACAACGTAATGCTGGCCGTACTATGCTAATTCTATTTTACACATAGACTGTAATGAGACTGTAACGATGCACATGTCTATATTAATTATTCTGTCAATGTACTACCTCAAAGCAAAACACACACAACTGGTATATGTATGCCAGGAACACTCAATCAACGCCCAAGACTTGAACACTACACACTCTCCAATCAAATCCAAATAGTAGCTACTAAGTGGCCTTTCTGGTTTGGATATTATTTGAAGTATTTCCATGTGCTGGGGCTTTAAAATGCTCTTGCCAAAATACATTACCACCTTTCATCTGCATGGTTCTAGATTCCCTGTTTCTTCCACTAAGACTACATCAAAAATCTTTCCAGAAGAGTGATTAGCTAAACTGTTACAGGTAAAAGGTCTGGAATTTGAAGCAAGTCAGCTTTCTGGAGATAAAGCGTAGCTTACCCATTTAACTTGGGGTTAAAAAGATAAAACTTCCCTGTACAACGAACCAGTTCCTTCCTGTCCACTTCCCCAAACTAATGTATTGAGAGGTCTGCAATGGGCATCTCTTGTCATTTTTGCTGTTCTTCCTCCCAGCACACCACTAGTTCTGTGCTTTGCTACCTTGCCAGATTTAGTTCTTTCAACAAATGCTGTTGTATCTCCTTCTGATGGGTAAATCTAGAAAATTTTGACTGTAGAAGTAAGTCATGTTAAGCAATTGTAATTGCCTTCCTTACTTGCAGAGTTTTTAAGACTCAGCTATCACTACCACTACTGAGCCAAGCATTCATCTGATGAAGAGACTGTACAACCACGACTCACTATGATTTAAGCCTACTAGTTTTTTGCATTACTGGTGAATTTCAGTCATGTTCCACTTCAATTACAGCATTTGTTTCCAGTTTGTTCAGGAGTGCTACTATAAAACAGCTTCTGATGGTCTGCATTTTGCATCCACAGGAAAATCACAGTATTAATTTCATTCTGAAGTATCTGTTTGAAAGTTCTTGGCAATTACTCCATAAACTGAATGATCCATATTCATATCTTTCATCCCACACTGCACTCTGAGGTTCATACTTTGGCTTAAATCCCTATGGCTTTATTATCAGAATAGAATCTGGGCATTCTTTAGTACAGAGATAACTCCCCAATTTAGATGTTTCTGAGCGCCAGTGCAGTCAGGTCCTTTGCTCTGATGGCATCCCACCAAGGCTGGCAAGTTCCACAATTCATTTATCTGAAACATGATCCTGGGAACCTCAGCTCCACAGACTAACCCATGCCACAGCAGGAATACTTACACTTCAACTTGTTATGAATAAATAAATTAAATGGATCTCAAAAACTATGCCAAGAGGCTGCATTACTGCATCTCCTTCCTATTGCTTCTTTTATCAGTAGCTTTTAAAAGTATTCCAAATGGTGTTTAGATCACATTTCTAATAAAATCTTTACTAACCTCGGCCTTCTTTTTTGAAGGTATTCTTGCCACAAAATCTTTCATCTTCTGCTCCTTGTGTATCTCTTATTTAGTAAGGCAGAACTCAGAGGACAGGAGAACACCTGCTATTATGTTTTTACTATGGAACAGAAAACATGGAATTCCGTTGTCAGCCCTCAAGGCCAAATATGCTTAAAGATTATTATAATCTTAGAACACGTATTTCGTTGTTTTTTTTTTTTTTAATGTGTATTTTAGCACAGATGTGAGATGACAGTATTTTAGCATTTCGATATGAAGCACAGGCCAGAAGAGGTTTCACAAAGACAGTTAAATGGCCATCTCAGCCATCAGAACAAGACAGCCTTGTGCTTCTCCAAAGAGCCACACAGAAAACCACCAGCAGAAGAAATATGTTAAAGCTTCTATGAAGTCTACTTGAATAGCACATCATGCTACAGTTTTCCAAACATCTGCCATGTATGTATCCTTACCCCAAATATGGATGAATATAAAATAGCTCCGATTTGTGCTGGAGAGCTGAATATCAAAGTTCAAAAGAAGATCAAATTGCTATCTTGCACTAAGATAAAAATAGGACAAGGTAAAAGGATTGATACAAAACTAGAAACTGAGCCATCGCCTGTTGAGTAACCCTTCCAATTTAACACATGCTTTAAGCCTCTTACACGTTTTATTAGTTTCAAATTATGTCAAATACAAGAATCTACATCAGTGGTGCCCCACGGCAACACAACTTTGCCCAGCGTAACAATACTCTGAAGTGTGTATGGGCTACCACTTCTCTTTTCCATACTTAACTAAATCTCATTTGACTTCCATGAAACTCTCAAAGATTTTCCAACATCTTCTTCCACATGTAGCTCATCACACCACTGTACTATCAGGATAATTTCCATGTAATGGTATAATTTCTTAACACTAGCAAGAGGGATAGCAGAAACCTTGCCTTTGGTTAAATCTTTAACAGGTATATGTTTACTGCACACAAAATGTGTTTTAGAGAAATTATATTCTGGTGTAACCTATTACACACTTCAGACAGAAGCAGCTTCTCAAACATACCAGAGAGCCAACAGATTATCTGGCGCTAAAGTTAAGAGTTTCTGTGAGCAAAGTAATGCATAATGGGCTATGCATGAACCTATCATCACCATACACAAGGCATTAGTATATATGATCTGTTCTTCAGAACCTTGCATGGTTTTGTAGCTTGCTATTCACCAGAAGGGCAGCAGAAAAGATGATGATCTAAATTTCCCTTATAGCACATTCCAAAAACTTCTCTTCCTGCTGATGCTAGAAAATCTAAAATAACTATGCAGGACACCATCAAATTGATAAAACCATTAAAAATAGCACTTGATATATCACTTTTGTAATTTCTGTCATTATAAACTGAAAGGAAAAAAGTAGATACATTATACAGCTGTCTTACCACCTCCAATGACTGCAGGTCATAAGAGAAGATGATTTGAAGGTGATGATACAGAAATGTTCCCAGAATCAAAACCTTCCAAGCACCCATTAATTTTATAGAATAGTTAACTGACCCATTCAACCAGCTCCACGAATTTGCACACTGCAGGGTGGCTACTGGCAAGTACCCCCTAAGTCCTCCACAGTTAAGCACCAAAGGGAAACTGGACTTGCATAGCAAGCTCTGATAGGAAATTATTTTCTCTCTCCACTTTACCACCTGATCATTTATCCTGATGCCATATTCCATCTCCGCCTTCTCTTTTACACCACCAAGATTCCAGCACATCCTCAGTGAAGACATTTCTCAAAGCTACATCCTAACTGGAAAGTGATGCTTCTTGGAAACATGGACTTATCTGCCTAGATCCACGTCAGTATCTCCATTCTTTTTTCCTCCAAAAGCTAGATTAGAGAATTATACCAGGTCTATCACCTACTGCATTATTACTCATCCCACCAAGCATTTCTGTATTGGTGTTTGACTGCTGAATGTTAGGGTATCTTCTGTTTTCGGCGATGCCAATCAGTGGATGCTTCCCACTATGCCGCACAGTGCTCTCAAGTGAAAATTCCACCCCAAACGCCCCCCCCCCCCCCCCAAAGGCTAGGTGCTTTACCTTGTTCTACATAGTACATATTTGCCATTTACATGCATTCAACCACCTCCTATGCTTAAAACCTAACAGATGTCTTGTAGGTATGTAAGCAGGAACGACCAGAGGTGACCCAAATGCTGCAAGAATTGTGCTTATATCTTCCGCTCTTCATAAACCTACATCCTTGATCCAGTAATCCAACCAGAGTAGGTGAACCTTTATAGAGGTAGGGAGTCCTGAAGCAGTCAATAGGCTTTGGTCGACCATGAGGAAAGAGCTGTATTTATCAGTCTGTAGAAATAAGGCCTCGCTTGGGAATCATAGTGACACCGGTGGAACAAAAAGCAGGCTCAGTGCAAAAGTGAGAGGTGAATGGGCCGTGAACAATAGGACACTGAAAAACAATTCCTTCTTGCCATTCCTTGGCTATCTTGTTTGTGTCAAAACCATTGTGCTAAGTTATGTATATATAAATATATACATATAAGCATATATATATATCTGTACCCATACACATCAATTTCACCACCCAAATATTAGAAAGCAAAAAACAATCATTTCTGCTTCCAGTCGAAAATAAACTGGGGTTGATTGTGTTGTAATATCCAGTCTATTGCGCGCAGGCAGTAATTTAAATGCAACAGTCTCATCTGCAAAGCCACCGCTGGCTTCAGAAAAAGCACGTAGCCCTACAGATATTAAAACATTGTTTTTTCATTCTTACTAGCCATTTGGTGGACTTGTATTGAACCAAAAGGAAATATATGCTACATTTAATTTCAATTTCCTAAACCACTTTAAATCTACACCCTTAAAGCATAATGACCCAGTTTCTTCTGATATTTTCCAATCATATTTGGTAAATCAATAGGTTTTACAATACTTTTAATATCTGAATTTTTCCAAGTATGTATGACTGTGGACATTCCTATAACCTTCACAAGAACCAGCCATATAGTCTCCATGAATATCCATACATACAAAACTGTCATATTTTCTGATGGCTGCATACAAGATGAAAATCCCAGGATGTTTTAATACATGGGATACCGATGTTTACTGGAACAACCAAAATTGTACATAATGTAAGTACAGAGCCCTGAATCATCCTGCAAACAGTGGGTTTATTGAATGAATACATCAAATAGTCAAATATCAAGCTGTGAAATTGAGTAGTTTATTAAGGTTGATACATTGCATTTCCTGAACAGAATTCCCACATCAAAACAAGCAAATAAGAGCTTCAGTGAGAAACTGACAGAAATCCTACAAATGTATGAACATTTTGGTGAAGAACCAGGTTATTCTTGCAGCTGAAGCCACACATTCCATGTTTCAGGAATCCTAGTATGCATACATGTCTGCTTAAACCACCAGCAAGGGCTCTGCAAAATCTATTACAAACTTCACTGCCACCCTACAGTGTTTATGGCTACCTTCCTTAGATATCTGAAAAGCCTAAATGCCAAACAGATCCTCCTTCTTGTTTTGGGGTCTTTTTTAAAGCAGACCTCATTTAGTTTACCTGGTGTGGGCAGTACTAGCTCTGAAATTCTAAATTTAAGGATCATTATAAACCAATTTTACCGCAAATGCCAATAAGAAACTATTCAAGCCCATAAAATACACGGGCAATGACTGATACCAGCCTCCTGCCTGTTTAATGGCTATTAGGCCAATTTTCTCTGAAATGTGTTTAAATACGGTGTTTACCTTCCATGTACTTCTACTAGCATTTACTCCTCCTTTCAGACAACATATTTAAAACAAAACAACCACCAAAACCAAAAAGCAAAGTATAAAATGTTCAAGAAGTATGGCAAATTCCCTTTTCCACCCCCAGAGCGGTAAAGCCACAGCGGATGAGCTGTAACTATGGCCTTGGGAATACAAGTTCCCCAGGCTCTTTTACCACACAAATATCAATTCAAGTTACAAGAGCCCTATCCTCTTATACTTAATGGGAGATTGAGCCAACAAGCCTGCACGCCTTCCCAGGAATGTTTTCTTCCCGTTTTCCTAACAAGGCTCTCCTCCCGAACAGGTCCAGGATGGACTGCAGAAGGGTGTAAGGAGAAGGATCATCACACCAGTGTTTAGTGGAGGAATAAATCAAACATGGCTTCCCCCTCCATACATTTCCAGAGTTACATTCACTCCTGCTGCCGTACAATCCCAGTCCTACCCGGAGGGAAGGGGCAGGAGCAGCCTCCACCTCCCCACACACTCACCGCCACGGGGGGGGGCTTTTGCAGCCACCCCATCCCTTCAGGAGGCGGTTTACACCCTGGGGGAGGCTTTTTTTCCTTTCCTCCTCCTCTCCCCCCCCCCCCCCCCTCCGGTTTTCCTTCTGATTTGCACTGATTGATCCCCTCTTCCCCAGGGAAGGGAGGTGGGACGGGTGGGCACCTCTCCATTACCCCTTTATGCTGCCCCCGACCTCCCGCAGCGCCAAAAAGGAGGGGGGGGGGGGGGGGGGGGGAAAGGATGAAGCTGCAACAGCCGGGACTCGGCATCGCTCCTTTCCGCTCCTCCGCCACCCAAGAGTCAGGCCCAGCCAGCAGCAGGAATCCTGCGGCAGCCGCCGGGGGAGGGCGGCCGGGGGACCCGCGGCCCCTCAGCCAGGACCAGGTAGCGCGGGGGAGGAGGGAAGGGAAGGGGGCAGGGGGGGAGCGAACAAAAAAAACCCTCCTCCGGGGAAAGGTGAAACGGGAGCTGCGGCTGCCCGGGCAGCGCGATGGAGATGGCGGGGCGCCGGCGGTGAGTTTGAGGGGAGCGGAGCCCCGTCGAGGAGGAGTCCCTGCGGGGAACGGCCGGAGCCGAGGGACGGGGGGGGTGGGGGGGTGGATGCTCCACGACGGGACCCCCGGCCTCCATAGCGCTGTGCTGCTCGGAGCCCGCGGTCCCAACCCGGGAGGGTGCTCCCGGTGACCGCGGCGAGGCGCGGGGCCGGGCGGCGGCATCCCCACGGGGCCAGGGAGCCTCGCCGCCTCTCCCGCCTCCCGCCCGGGGCCTGCGGGAACGTGCCCCGGGTGCCTCCTCCCTTCCCCGGGGAGGCGGCAGGGGCTGAGCCGGGCGCGCCGCAGGCCTACTGACCTGTGCCCTAGCGCATCCTCCTGCCCCGAGAGCCGAGCGGCGGCGGCGGCGGTACCTCGGTGCCGGGGAGCGGCGGCGGCAGCGGCGGCGGGAGCTGAAGCGACACGGCAACAGCGGCGGCGGCTCCGGCGGTCCTGCGCGGCGGCCCCGCCCCCTCCTCCGGCCAGAACCAGCGCGAAAAATCCGGGCCGCTGATTGGCCGCCGCCGCTGCGCTGCCCCTGGAGCGGCTGTTTCAAATCCCCCCGCACGGAGCCGCCCGCACGGAGCCGCCCGCACGCGCGGCCCAGCGGCCGCGAGCAGCGCCACAGACTGCGCCAGCGGCGGGGAGGGAGCGGGGCCGCCCTGACAGCACCGGAATGGTGGCGGGGAGGGAGCGGGGCCGCACTGACACAGGGAGAGGGGTGGAAGAGGAGGGTGGGCCGGGTGCCAGGGGAGGGAAGGCCGCGGCGTGAGGTGGGGTTGAAGGCGGGAGCTGCGTGGGGCCCGGCCCGCCGCCGCGGCGTCCCCAGGTGGGTGAGAGCGCGTCGAGGGCCCGCCGGCCCCGCTGAGGTGGTGGAAAGCACTTGTTTGGTCTGTAGGGCCAGGTGAGTGAGCATCGCGCTGTACTGGGCACTGGTGGGGCTGCGTATCGAATACTGTGTTCAGTTCTGGGCCCCTCACTGCAACAGAGACATTGAGGTGCCGGAGCAGGGCTAGAGAAGAGCAATAGAGCTGGTGAAGAGTCTGGAGCACAAGTGTGATGGGGAACGGCTGGGGGAACTGGGGGTGTTTATAGTCTGGAAGAAGAGAAGGCTCAGGGGGGATCTTAATCACTTTCTGCAACTATATCTGACTGGAGGCTGTAGTGAGGTGGGATCGGTTTCTTCTCCCAAGTAATAAGTGGTAAGACAAGAGATAAGGGCCTCAAGCTGCACCAGTGAAGGTTTAGATTGGATATTAGAATTACAGAGAGGGTGCTCAGGCATTGAAACAAGCTGCTAAGTGCAGTGGTGGAGTCACCGGCCCTGGAAGTTTTCAAACACCATGTGGATGAGGCCGTCAGTGACATGGTTTAGTGATGGTCTTGGCAGTCCTGATGGTTGGATTTGATGGTCTTAAATATCTTTTCCAGCCTACTAGGTTCTATGATTCTATTTTAAAAGTACTTTTTAAATACATATTGCTATGTACCCCTCCTCACCCGCTGGCCTCAGTGACTGTACATGTGAGCTCGCTGAACATCCTGATTTAAGCCAAATGTTTTGAGTTTCCCCACAACTGCACACAATTTTGAGGCTGTTGGATAGCTGTAAGAACCCAAGTGTGCCTGGCTGTGAATTACCCGTGCTGTCTCTCTGGAAGTATGGCCTGGTTTAGAGGTTGTTTTTTTTCCTTGCATCAATATACATACATGTGCTTGCAATTTGCCAATTGAAAGCATAGCTATTTGGGGGGATTTTTTTTAGGCCAAATCGTTAAATACCTGTCATGTTACGACAGGAACAAATATTCTCATGAACTGTTGCACCAGATAACGTAAAGCAGGTCACAACCAACTGTTTGGATGGTTTGATCAAGGGCTTGTGGAGCTCTGGGAACCTGTTTTCTGTGTAAGGTAGAGAATGCAGCTCTTTGGTGCTGTGAGAATGTGTTAACCTGGTAACTAAGGGCTTAACACACCCCCTGTGCAAGGTAAACTGATGACAATGGAGGAGGAAATACACCAGCATCAGCCTGCTGGATAGTGGTGAATTACACCATCTGTCACAGGCTCTTTTATTTATTTTTTTATGTAATCCTTAATTTGCTTTCATATGTTGAAGCTTGTCCATGTTTTACCCATGTATTTAATGGTGGATGCACCTTAGCATAGCAGTTAACAGTTGAGCGGTGCAAACTTAGTGTTAATTACTTAGTAATGAAAAACTTAATCATCAGCTGATTAAAACCTTAATCTCCAGGTGGCAGAGGGAAATCTCTCTGTAGTGATAAAGGTTCCTTAACTTGTTTTACAGCCTGTCTATAAAATAAAAAAAGAAGCACTATCTTTAAGGTGTTAGACCAACAAGATTTTGTTTTTGAATGTCAGTATTTACAGTGTTAAAGAAGTGCATCACATTTTAGAATAGTTACCTTGAATTAAGAGTCACAACATCTTGCAGCTTCCTTTCTAAAGCTGAGTTATATGCATTTACGGGGGGGGGGAGGAGGGAGATTTTTTCTAATTAAAACCAGAGACACCATTATCAATACAAATAATCAGAAGCATAAATATGTGAATCCTGTTGTTTTGCTACAATAAGGGCATGTATAGAATCATAGAATCACAGAATAATTAGGGTTGGAAAGGACCTTAAGATCATCAAGTTCCAACTCCCCTGCCATGGGCAGGGACACCTTACGCTAAATCATATCACCCAAGGCCTCGTCCAACCTGGTCTTGAACACTGTCAGGGATGGAGCATTCACAACCTCCCTGGGCAACCCATTCCAGTGCCTCACCACCCGAACAGGAAAGAATTTCCTCCTTATAGCCAATCTAAACTTCCCCTGTTTAAATTTTAACCCGTTATCCCTTGTCCTATCACTACAGTCTCTAATGAAGAGTCCCTTCCCAGCATCCCTATAGGCCCCCTTCAGATACTGGAAGGCTGCTATGAGGTCTCCACGCACCCTTCTCTTCTCCAGGCTGAACAGCCCCAACTTCCTCAGTCTCTCTTCATACGGGAGGTGCTCCAGTCCCCTGATCATACTCGTGGCCCTTCTCTGGACTTGTTCCAACAGTTCCATGTCCTTTTTATGTTGAGGACACCAGAACTGCACACAGTACTCCAGGTGAGGTCTCACAAGAGCAAGGTAGAGGGGCAGGATCACCTCCTTTGACCTGCTGGTCATGCTCCTTTAGATGCAGCCCAGGATACGGTTGGCAGGTGTACAGGTGTGCTTCCACAATTGAACAATAATACTAATATATTAAAAGTACAAAGCATGATATATTTGCAGGGGTGCTTGCTATGTTGTCCCCCCTGTCCCTGCCATGTGTTGCCTCCCAAAAAAAACCCACCTCAACCTTGTATAAGAACCCAGGTTAGTCATCAATAACTTGCATGCTACAAATGTGTCATCTCAGTTCTCTTGGGAATGAATTCTGGGATTAGGCTCAGTGATGCAAATTCATCTCTGTGTGACTTATAAAAGAGAAACAGGTTTTTATTCTGTACTTATTACTAATGCACAAGGTCCCCTGGATGATGCAGTTCTCGTTTGCTTTCTTCCTGGTCAGTAGGCCGAAGTGTCAGTTGAGATTTAGGTGGAAAGACTTTGCTATCATGGTCAAGGTGGCAACAAATCTTCCTTAGTCCTTTCAACTCCTATAGATCACTGGCCTTGTCTATGCTGCTAAGATTTGCAGCCACATAATTACCTCCTGATAGACCCACCATGTGAATTTCCAGGAAAGCTGATGCTGGGAGTTAACAGCTTTAACTGGAATAGCACCAGTTTCTACTCTCCATAGACACTGGTGCAAACTTCTCCAATGTCATGACTCTTTTAAACAGCAACTGCATGTGGGGGTTTCTTTCATTTCAAAAAGAACTGTCTGTTTTCTTGAGCTCATATCGTGATGATAAAAACCCCTCATTTTTTCCACTGCAGTACACAAAGAGGTCAATTCTTCAGTTCTTCTGAACTTCTGAGATCCAAAAAGTTTTAACTTCCAATGGTATAAATAAACAGGGAGTACAGAATGAGCTTGTGCTGACAAATAACAGGCAGACTGCATTACACATGAGTGATGGCTCCAAAAGAGTTGAAGTACATGTCCTCTAATCTTTCTAGGAGCTGCAAATTTCCAGACTGAACCTCTAGGAGGCTTTATTCTCTTTCACTTAGTATTTTTTTAACAGTTTGATGTTTCTTGGGTAGCCAAAACAGGTCATTGAAACCAGAAGATGTACAGCTACATCAGAAAACAGTATTCATTTATTAATGATGCCTGTTTCATTTGGCATCTAAACTTTTATTGCTCCTTACTTTCAACTTTTATGGACATACTGTGTTAAGAAATGGTATCAAGGTCAATATCCTGCCTGTTCAACTCAATAAAGGAATTTAAATAAATGCAGTGGCTGCATATCGTTCTAGACATATTTAAATATTTTAGAGACTATCAATTGGTTACTAGGTCAAAATTTAAACACTTCCAAGATCATTTATTCTGCAGTAATGGTAGTCAGTGCCCCTGACTTCAGGCAGATGTTGGGGGATGCTGAAATTCTGAAGCTGAAGGAAGATTTCGTTGCCGTAACAAGGACAGACAGTGCCTGAGAGGCAAAGGCCTACATGGCCGTTGCTGTCGTTTCACTGCATTAGGCAGAGCTCGGAAGCTAATTCTACGTGTGTGGCGCTGCTCCATGCAGCAGTGTAGAGCTCTCTCCCCTGAGAGTTCCGTCAGCCCTGTTCACAAGGGGATGGGGCACATTTTGGGGTACTTCTTGCTATTAGAAATAATGGAGATTAGCAGTCCCCGTACTAAAGCTTTGTCTTTCTCCTAGCAAAGGCCAACTGTAGAGCACATTTAATCTCATTGTAGGTCTCTGTGGCAGGAGCTTCATGTTTATATTTCTCTCCTGTATGGATCCTAAGGATTGATTGCTTTCTGAATTCCTTTCTTGTATCCCTTTTTATTTTGTTTCAGGATTTTACATAAACATCTGTTTCGTAAATATTTTCCTGAATGCAGATCATCTTGGTGGCAATGTAAACAGAACTACAAGTAGAGTTAAACTGAAGCCACGTGAGTGCAGTGATGAGTTAGATATTCCCAAGTTAGTACAGCAGCACAGCATGTTTACAGTGTTTATTGCACTACAGGTATTTAATTAGATAAGGACTGTACTAGCCCATATAGAATCTACAGATGTAGGTTTTTCTTGTTTCACAGATTTTTTCACCTATAAGGGCTAAACTCTGAAGATGTAGTTCTACTTCAAAATGTGAATGCACTGGAAAAATTAATGCTGCTCATTGTATTGTTTGGTTGTAGCAATGCCACGGAGAGATCTTCCCAGTGGTCCCTCCTGTCACCATTACTCTCTCCAATGCTATCATCTGATGACCCACCACCTGAGCGCTGATTTTGGCCAGCAGTCCTTGTTCTTCCTTTGGATTAACAGTAAATGTTGCTTTCAACCTGCCTGAACCCCATCTGAACCTATCCTTAACTATATAAGTCACGGATCCTTCAGCATGTCAGTCCATGTGTCATCATGACTGTTCAGAAAAAGCCTCACTAACAGGTATGTGTTTGTCTTTGGCCATGCAACATCCTGCATGCTGTTTAATATGAAGACAGCAAACTGTTGATTTAGAATTAAGAGTGAATGAAGTATAAAACTTAAATCAGCATTTCAAAATATATTAAATATAGCATAGTCATCATAAAATTATAGTACTAAATGTGTTCTTGAGAACTGACACATACATTTGCTAATTAATTTAAATCAAATTTCACTGCAAATGGTTATTTTAAAAAAATCAGCATTATGTATTAAAGTTGTTTTTACTTTTAAATTAGCTTGAAAATGAAAAGTTGAGGCTTGTCAGGCTTTTTGTGTGTTTTGTGTCATCCCATGGAAAAACAGAGTATTTTTTTAATTGAATGTCGATTCTTTGGGAAAGGAAAATTATCTGCTTAGAAAATTTCAAACCGAATTAGTCTCTGTCCAAATAAGACATCCTAAATGCAACTACAGCTTATAGCTTGAATACTGTTCTGAGTAAGAAATGGTAAACTTGAAAATATACAGTTAAATATGAATCTTTTTCATACTATGAGTTACACACTGGTCTGTTTACCAGATATATTTTCCATTAGGAAAAGAATGGCGTAAATACCACTTTTCTTACAAATACCTAGTTCTGTTTGCATCATTTGTACTGAGCAGAAGGAAGAAGTGCCATTGAGGGAGCAAAGGATGAGGAAAGTCAAAGACATGAGAGAATGGCATACATCTTCAGGGGAAGGCAGAGGCCAGGAGAAAGAAAAACTAAGGAGCACGTCCCTGCTGTTTTCCAGTGTTGAAATGATAAAAACCAGCTGTATACCAACTCTGAGCAGTTAACATGCTCCAGCCTGGTACAAGTAACTTAAGCGTAGTAATAAATTTATCTATAGAAGCTGTATGTCTCTAATTATCTTTGACATCAGTATGACTTAATTTAAACATTGCTGACATTCAGAATAAAATAAATCTAATCTATGTAGAAACACACAGCTTGAGGATTCAAAACACATTAACTCTTCTATCTATTGATAGCACAGTATGTTGCTGTGTTTATAAACATAAACTTAATCTGATTTAGAAGTATAAATACTGAAATACATTCATAATCAGAATTAATGTTTAGCACTGCAAAGCAAAACTAGTTTTCTTGCAATATGTTTGGTATGCATTTCTAGATCTGAGCTTGTTGAGGATAAAGCGTAACTCTAACTCAGCTTTTGAGGAGCTGGAATGTAGGTCTGAATGTTAATTCTGCTGCATTTCAAATTACTGACTTATGTTTAATCTTCACGCCAGTACTGTTCAGTGATAAATACAATGTGGTAAGTTATACAGCAATGGAAGTCTTGAGGGGGTTGTTTTTTTCATTTTGGCAGAGAAGTGACTATTGATATTTCCACTCTATGCCAGTGCCAAAGAATAAAGTTTGTTCAGGGTTGAATAGGCCAGATAGATAATGCTACTTCTGTTTTCAGCAGATGCTAATCCAGTGTTTTATTTTGCACATATATTAATCTTTGCTGCCTCAGTACAGAATGGTGAGGGGAACTATGCCGGTCCTAAAGGTTAATTTCATTCTTTTTTAAGGCATGCCATTATTCTGTTAACAGTAATTGCTCTTTTTTGAATGATTAATTTGATCATATGAACTGTTTCTAATTATGTTGGTGGCTGGCAATTTCCTGTACTGAGAAATCGTAGCTGTGATCATATCCCATTTACTCAATATATATGCCCTGAGAAAAATGCTCATTGACAGATGTTTTCAGAAATACTCACTGAGTTTTAGAACTGTCTGGAGGCTTTCTATAAGATGCCTTGCATTTGTTTTATATTGGTGTTGAGTACATGCAAATGTACTTGACAAATGAGGGCTAGTACAACTGGATTTGAGGTACAGGATGGGCAGGTTTGCAAATGCAGGCCCTAACTGCTAAATTATCACCTGTGCTGCTTTTGCTGTGAAAACTGGAAGGAGTAGGACGTGTTCCTTGCACATTTTACCATGTTCTTACACTCTTCTTGAGCTTGCTATGCTCACTCCTCTAAGCTATATTTGTTCACATCAGTTACTGATGTAAGCCAGAGCTTACACTTTGCAAATTGGTGCAGGCATTTTATAAGACACTCCTGCTTGGTGAGCAAGCCTTACCAGCGAGGGAAAGGCAGCTGCTGAGCTGCCTGCAGGAGTTATACTGCGGCTCACTGTCAGCAGCTCAACCTTATGAGCAAGAGTGATCCCACTGTGGCAGTTCTGGCTCCAGTGCCAAATCTGCATCCAGTTTACGCACAGCAGAAAACCATTGGACTGTCTCAGCTGCATTTACAGCATCTGAACCAAACTGTGATTCAAATGAAGAATGTGCTCAGCAGAGGTGTTGGGTTTGACCAGTGTGTAGGAGGCAGCCTACATGAAGGTTCACCCACTCTATGTTGTCTCACACTGAAGCTGGGCATAGTTTTAGTGCCATTTTGCTAATAACACCAATATTCATATGGACACAAGCCACTATGTGTTGGACACACTTGCTTTTGCAACTGCTACAGCAAGTGGGCATGCAGTATTTGCTAAAAGGCTGAGGTTACATCCATCTTCTGGGTGTGAGCTGGTTCGTCAGGGCAGGAATAAACTGTTTGCCTTAATCCAAAGTAAGAGATTAGCACTTAAATGGCACTCAGAATTCAGGAGTTTAATCTGTGATTCAAAGCCCCAACTTTTGTCTCGCACCCAGAAGCCCTTTATTGAGGGTTCGAAGAGGTACTTTTGCCTTTGACTAAAAGTACACCACTCACAGCATGCAGCTCACCTAAAATACTTGGAACCTGAAACTGAGCATTCTCTTTGGTGATCATAGAATCATTCAGGTTTGAAAAGACCTTTAAGATCTGCCAGAGAGTCCTTCAAAGTGCACCTACATTCTTTGCCACAGTGCACCATCTTAAATGCACATTCTACATGTGTTCTTTATGTCATGTACACTTGTAAAACTGTGACGTTTGACTTATATTTGGAGTCACTCTGGCAAATATATGTACATAACATTATGTATGTGAGTTGCCTCTTTCCAGCCCTATGATCCTGTCTGTTTTAATGCAGCTGTAATCGCCAGTGCCTGCGGGGAGTTTGGCCTAGCCCACTCTAGACCTGCAGGAATGAATAGCTGCAAGCCATTTTGTGTGCCCCCTGATTTGCCTGCAACCTGTCCCCAGGGATTTTGCAGGCAGCCTGTAGGCCTGGTATGGACATGTCCCTCACGATACATTGAAGAACTTAATGAGGCTTCCACTGGCTGGTTAAAATTTGCCCTGTGATCCCTGCTCCCTACACACACATATTGCCCTTCCCGATTACTGCTGCCACCTCTGAGGCTGGGACATATGATCTGTTTGTGAATCAGCCTGGGCTCTGCTGCAGTTCTCAGCCTGGCACGCAAAGGTAAACTAACTCTCTCCATGAATGGATCACAAACTCTTGCTTCAGAGTTCTGGGCCAGAGAGCTTCTGCTGCCCAGCTACAATCCACTGCTGCATGGCTGTCTGCATTCATCTGCCTGATGCCATCCTAAAGTGTAATAAATTAGGAGGTATGTCCTCAGATTTACCAGTTTGCTTGACTGTACAGATAGCAAATAGAAATCTGAAGGATGCTTTGGAAATGCTTTTTCCAGTGCAACATAAACACAGTGACTGTGGATATGCCCATGCTGGGCCAGTGGCTGGGCCTAGCTGATGCAGGCAAGAACATAAAGTCGTCATCGATTCAGTGGAAAACATTTACCTAAGAGTAGTGTTTGAGCAACTCGGGTCTCTGAACAGAATTC
Organism: Pezoporus flaviventris; assembly: GCF_033815535.1. Lineage (NCBI taxonomy): Eukaryota > Metazoa > Chordata > Aves > Psittaciformes > Psittacidae > Pezoporus > Pezoporus flaviventris. Next base: position 5,421,316 of record NW_026892550.1, on the reverse strand, counting down.
CAATATACATTTTAAAATATCCTGTGGCTTCTGAAAATGAATTCCTAGGTCAGCTTAAATAATCTGTTATCCTACTTTTTCATTTCCTTTTCATGGCATTTCAGCAAATTAACTGTATGTTAAATCTTAAATCAAATCTTTACAATTATTTATGACCCAGCTATACTTGCCTTTAAAAACTCTCAAGGGCAGCAACTTAAAAGTCTTACATGTTTGTATGGCACCAGTACAGGAGCCCTCAGCATGTAGGGGTCCTGTAAGCAATAGTGAAATATATTAAACTATGGTGTCTTCTGAAGGTGAGAATTATGTTTTTGCAAGCTTTTTACACACCCTTGAGTATGTGTGAGGAAGATGAGTACTCTGGAGTTTAAAAGTTGAATGCCTTTTGAACTGTAAGTATCCCATCTCAGTATGATTCTTAGAAAATCTCCTGTCCAAGCTCTTTGGATTTATGTAGGCCCTGTGGAGTTCACTGGTGGGTTTATTTGGCAGGTGGGCCTTATTAACCTGCCAGCAAGGGACTATTTGACCTGCTTAGGTTTGTAGAGGTTGTAAATAAAGATTCTGTCAGGGAAGAGAGATTCTCTTGTGCTTCAGACTATTTATATCTCTTATAACTGTGGCTGTTAAAGCTTATAAAGAAACAGAAGGACTGGGATGCACCACAGAAAGCCCCAAGGGAGTCTTACGTGTTGTATTTGGATTGCTGTGTTAATATCCCAAAATAAACACAGTATGCCAGAAAGTGGGGAGTACTTTTATTGTAATTATTATTAACTCAAAGACCTAAATTATTGGTTATTGAATGGAGTATGGCTGAGCTTGGCTGCAGAGGACAATAAAATCACTTCTTAATTTAACACTAGTAGCTATTGGCAATCGATGGGAGCTAGACACTTACATTTAATCAGCTTCATTTTCCTCTTCTTCCTTTTTTTTTCCCCCCCATTGTTCTCAAATTCAATAATTACTGATATTAATATTTTTTATAGCTCAGGTTAATAATGAATACAACAAGTTTACAATAAATTGTAATCATAATCAAACTGTGATAGACTCTTCATCAATGGAATTACCTTAATCAGGCAGAACTATTAGATTGAAAGGTATGTTGTATTTCAGAAGTCTTTCCTTCTGTCTACTCCAGGTCTGACGATAGGATCCTCTCTGACACTACAACATGTGATTTATAACAGGAGTATGTGAATCAATGGAAAGACTTTGTATTATTTTATTTGTATTACTCATAATGTAAGAAAATGTTTTTCTCACTGAGAAGCCAGGAGTTTGGACTAGTTAAACAAAGGCAATAATTGTTGACAAAGGTTTCTTCTGCTTCAGCTGACCTTCTCAGGCACCCAAGTGCTACTGCAAATCAAATGACTCTGGGTTCAGCATCTACCAGAGCTGAGATTTTTGAGTCTGTGCTCCTTGTTCATTCATTTGAAAGTCAATTTTGCAGTATTTCTGCCTTCTGTCCTAAAAAGGCTCAATAAATGTTCTTTGACCGTCATGAGGTTAGGCTGATCTATACTCATGAATTCTACTGATATTTTAAAATATTGACAGTCACCAGTTTATACAGAAACTGATGAACTTAACAATTACAAACACAGGAGCTGCCAAAGTACTTCACTCAAGAGTTGCTGCCGTGGCCCAGGAGAACTTCACACTGGGGAAGGATAAGTAGGGTGTTACCATTGACATGCACCGAGTGGAGAAAGGCTTCCAAATTCTACTAGGCACCAAAAATTTACAGGTGGAAGCCACTCAGGAGAGATGCCAAGGCAGACAGTGCCCTTTCTTCTTTTGTTCCACCTCTCTTCCTCTTTTATAAACTGGATCCCCTGGCTCCCAGCCCTGCTCTGATGTGGGACTGGCAAACTTCTGTGCACCTGCTCCAGAGGGATTAGCCACCAGTGACAGCTCTTATGCAGAATTTCCTCCACAGATGCTACTACCCTTCAACAAGTGAGTCAGAACCATTTGACCTGGAGCTTTTTATAGTTGTTGAGGGTGACGATAATCATCCTTATAGAGTCCAGTTCTTAATCTCTCCTTCTTAATGGTTTTCCATTGGTCAAAGAAGATACCATGGTGCTCTTCACTCCCATCCCTATCTGCTTTACCAGCATAGCAAAACACTGCTAAGCTTTTACCATCATCTGTCATTACACTGGGAAGTGAGTGCTGTCTGGTGGATGAGATACCAGGCTGAGCCGAGAATTGCCTCCGCTGATGAATTCACCATTGGGAAATCTAAGACTATATTACTTCCTCTGCTGTTTTGATTTTCCTATCGATAAATACAGTCATTTGAGATTTCAATAAACAGCTCATGCTGAAATTCAGGCATGCCAGGATTGCTTTGCAGAACGGGGCTTTACGTTAAGTTTTCCAGTCCAAAGAATCAAATATTGTCTGTATTGTATTCATATATGATGATATGCACCATATACAGCTATGGTGCTAATTGATTATAAAAATAATACACAGGTTTTTTCCTCTTTTGTCCACTGCTTTCAGGCCTTTATGTCATTCTAGTAGGAGACAGGTTTTGATATAAATAATTTATTTTATTACTCAGGTTTTATTACTGTTGAAAACTGTGCCCATAGAGCTGAGGGAATAAATGTCCTAAAATTGATTCCACCCAAGTCCTTTTTTTTTTTTTTTTCATTTTCTCTTTTCTCTCCCTCCCCCCACATTTGTAGATTTCTTATCTACAAATACATAAAATGAATCAGGCACTTCCTGCTATCCCTAAGCGCAAATTCAGTTCGTGGTATATGCACTCTAACGTATTCACAGGAAGGAAGGAATAATCTCTCTGAGGCCATGGTGCTTTTACAGTGGCTGCAGTAGCTGTAGCTCAGACTGTCAACGAGTGAAAAATACTGGAGGAATTGTGTAATGTTTGATCTTTGGGAGTAATAACGAACAGGTCCATTCATAGGTGAGAATAATGTGCTTGGACTAACATTGTGCAATACAGTGAGGCAGGTGAATATTCCTGCATAGAGGAGACTACCGTCTGCTAGGATTAAACAAAGTATTCATACCAGCCACAAAATGCACTGACTGAAAAGCTTTTTTTCCTACAATAAACCCTTCCATTTTTTGCCCAGGATAAAGTAAGATTGATCAGACACCACTTGTAAAAGGTGGATAGTGTGAGGAGGATGCTGAGTACTCTAGAGAGGAAGGATTTGCAAGAGAAGGGTGGTAAGATAAAGGTTTGTCCAAAATAGGACTAGGAAGTGGCTGGGAACTGTGACCTGAGTGTGCAGGAGGAAAGGAGGCAAACATTCATTTCACCCAACACTAAGAAAAGAAGGCGGCTCAGGTTGGGGGCAGGTTTCTGTTTCTTCATCCACTTAAAATTAGATAACCTGTTCATTTTAATTATGGAATGTATTAACTGTATTCATTGGGCTTTTAATGTATATTTATCAACCAGTTCGTTGTGAGTAGTTTGGATTTGTCCTTTGTTCTAATTGCTCTCTTTACCTCACCAAAAAAATACAGGAAGTGAGAACCACTTTTCAATTCAGATTCTACTTGATTTAGATCCAGGTACTTTGCCTTAAAGGTATCAGCTATTATTTTTAAGCAGCACACCGTACAGCTGCTCTAGCTTTCACCTCCTAGCAGTCAGAGACAGGTCTAACATACCCTCATGCCACTGATAAAGGTTCTCCTGGCCCCCGTGGCAAGCAGATATTAGGACAGACTAGCACAGAACAGGTATAGCACTGGTGTGGGAGGAAGACAGAGCTGCCTGGTAAAGCAGCCTTTTGTGTAGCGTATCAGGCTCAAGCTCTGGCCCTGTTTTGCTATAAATTAGCTGTTTTAATAAACATTCCCTGCAACTTCCAGTAAACAGATCAGTTCATGCTTTAACTTATTAACATGCTCTTATCTTTGCTATACAAATATACATATAATCAAGAGAGATTTCCGAGTGATGGAGAGGATTTGTAAAAACATCCACATCATGTTTTTCCACTTGCTTTCAGCCCTGTTCTTGGATTTGCTGGCTGAGACAATGTTTGGAGTTAAGTCACATGATCAATCTGCATTTTCTTCCTGAGCTGTTGCACCACTCTTTTTCATGCTAGGTATTCGGTTGATCTATAGATCTAAGCTCCTTCTTTTAAGGGTAATAAATCAGAATTATACAGTGTTTAGAATTTCAGGCAGAAAGATTATGTCAGAATTAGAACATTCCTGAGCGAAGGTCATATAAATCAATCCTTCAGTTATTCCATTTTCAGTTTCATTGTAATGAACAGTACCCTGCTTGCAGTGAGAAAGCTTATGGTGTTAGAATACTGATAAGATGATATTGCATTCAGAGTACATTTTCTGCTTTGGATGAAATCTGCAATGCAATATATGACATATATACAGGGGTCTGTATTTGGAAGCCTTGAAATTGTCAAATTATAACATTCTAAGGATGAGACTGGTTTGCAAAATCATTGAATCATCTTTATTGCAGAGACAATTTTAATGAACAAAGTAATAACAAAGGTCTTGTAGCAGAAATGTAAAAGAAAAACGTATCACTCTCAAAGCTATCATATTAAAGAAGTTAATGGTATACTGTTATGTATTCTTAACACTGGGGTATAATTTTACCTGGGTAGTAATGCCTAACAATTAACATCACTTTTCATACTTAAAATACGTGACAACTGATGCTGCTCACAATAACATAATGTAGCTAAGTAGCCATTTTAATTGCCTTTGAATTTGTAACACTGAGAAGTGAGGAACTTGGAATTGGAATCAGACTCATGGGATTTGGTGTATGCTGCTGATTATTCAAGTTGTCTAAATTCTTTGATCATTCACATATACAACCTATAAATACTTCCTAATATATATATTGAACCTGTGCTTGCAGGACTGCATAAAGCAAATGTTACTCTTTGAACACACTCCTACTCACTTCACCCTGAGGAAATAGCTAAAGCATGTTTATTTATTTACTATACACAGCCCTCCACTGACATGCCAATATACCAGGGCCTGTATATTCCAGCCTATTTGCTTGCTTGTTTATTAACCTTTCACTGACTGCTCTTCCCACCAGCTTCCTCCTGGGTTAGGCATATTTGGTTACCACTGATTTGCATGTGGCTTACTCTAGTTTCTGTGCACCCCTGCTCTGCGCAGCAGCGCAGCTGGAGGCCACAGGGAGGAGGAGGAGGAGCTCTCCAGGGTTCTGCTCAACCTGAGGTGCAAGGATCGGGGGAGAAATTCCTCAAACCTGCCCTTCCATCCAGGCAGCTTGAATCACCTTGCAGAAATAAGGACATGCCCAAGTTAAAGACGGAAACAGAAATTCTGGTAACTCCCTACCTGCCTGCTTTGTGATGTTCTGAGTAATATGGAGCCTGCAGTCCTCCCCACATCATGTTTCTGAAGGGAGAGCAGACCAGTGGAGGTGGGAATAATGGTTGCACTGGAAGAGACAGTTGAAGAGGTGGCAGAGTTTCAAGAGCAGTGGTGAAGTTGTGAGCTCACCAGATGTGGGCCTGCAGCTGATGGATTTAGTTTCTGAGAATCCATTCAGGCATGATCTGATGGTGCTGGGAGTTGCAGAGTAGTCCTGAGGCAAAGTAGAGCACAGTTTATAAACAATTTTTTTAACATAGGTGACTTAAGCATTATCTTTCTGATTGTACTGGAAATGTAACAGCATCACCTTTCTACAAGCAGCTTTAGCTGGGTCATTTGAAAGAGTCAGCCTCTCCATGCTACCTGATAGAGTGACCTTGACTTGGGCTACAAAGTTGTGGAAAACATCTGCAGTTTTTACACTCACTGAGCCTGCTATTCTGGGGTCTGAGAACTGAGGGATGACAAACTTAAGAGAAAGCGCAAGAGCCACAAAGATGGAACATGAAACTACATGAAAACTAGAGGAACCAGAAGGACTGGGGGAAAGATAAAGGGGCACAGTAAGAAATGCACTGGGATATTATGTAGCTCTTTAGGAAACAGTCACAGATGTTAAGCAGCTCATTAGGGAAGAACAAATCTCTCCAAAACGTAACACCAGACCTGGCCAACTGCAGTATGAATGCAAGCGTGGGTACACAAGCGTGGGCTATGTGTGCCTCTGCAGTGCGGAGGATGGAAGACAGGTTTGCCACAAGCACACACACACATCGGCTGGGACGCAGCAATACAGAAGTAACCTTGGTGACACAGGCACGACTGAAACACTCGGATTCATAGCTCCCAGCTCTGTGCTCAGACCACTAGACTATCTTCTGTGTTTATCACAGCGATGAAATACAACAGCCGCTGCTGCAGGCAGAGCAGGCTAATGGCAGCAACACTATGCTTGCCCTATTTCTCATGCTCTTTCCATAAGCATTCCTTTCTGACTATGACCAGAGACTGGATAAAGGGGCTCACAGGCCTTTGGTTTACCCCAGTGCAGTCGTTCTAGTTTCCGTTCTGCCAGATGAAGCCCTCATCCAACATAAATAAAGAACAGGATGTGGCAGTGTAAGTTTCTTTGTTTACAGTGTCTTAATAAATTCTAGAACAAATGTACTCAATTTGGAAGCAAAAGAACATTTTCTTACTGTCAGCTCTACAAGCTGGTCTGGAAAGTTGATTGTCACTGGGTTCTTTTTGTCCTGTACATCAATGAAAGTAAAGCTCTGGAGAAAAGATCCGTACATTTCTTCTCCAGTACCTTCTCCCTGCCTCCATATCCTGTCTCTGCGCCATCTGCAGTTCTTACCTTCAGCAGGTTTATGAAATGTCTCAGCTGAATAAAAATGTTATTACTGATATAGGAGCAGGATTGGAATTCATTTCATCTTTATTACAGTGAAATGAAATTAGTTACGTTGACATCTCTGTTATAAAGGGAGTAAAGGCTACAGAATTTTTTATCCATGTAAGTAAAATAACTGTTGATAATCCTGCTATGCTATATAGGAACATTATTTTTGTGTGATGCTGTTTCACAAAACAGTGTAGACATATGGACTGCGTACTTGTTAGTAGGGGCAGGATCTGCTCTGAACAAATAATCCATGATCACACTTTGTTTCAGTTAAATACCAGTTTGTCTTCATTTCATTCATTCTCCTTTTTGATACTGAAGTTTGCCATAATGAAGACTCTGTTGGGATTCTAATTAGTAACTTTTGAGGAACACCATTACACAGGGAATTGAGAAAAAGGTCAGTGCCTCGAGGAATCTGGAAAATACTTGGGCTGGAGCAAGATGTATTTCCTGTTGTTTTATTTAGGTAATTTAAAGTTTTAAGCAGAAAGATAACAGATAATGATTAATACGAAGCCTACTATCACTCCAGAAATGTATTATTATCAAAGCCTACCTAAAAATTTCTGTCAACCAGATGTGTCATTTTTCATTTGGACAATACTGGCTTGTTCATCTTGTTGTCTGAAATGCGCTTAACCAGACAAAAAACTTAAGAGTAGGCAGAGAAAAGAAATACCTCTGAGAATCATCCCTAATATACTTCCATTAATCTCAACGGGGTAACAGCAGTAGAAACCAGCCTATGTTCTCTGCAAAGGAGAGAACTGCAGTTCCATGGATAAAAGACATGGTCTTGTTAAAGCAATTTCTTATAGTATCTTGTCTCAACGTATTTGAGAGCACTATCTTTCTCAATTAATGTCAGCTCTGCTCTGGGAATATTCTTTGGTAGTTAACTGTTGCTGTTAGACAGCTAACTTCAGATACACCACAGCTGGCTTATGTATTTTGCTGTTAATATTTTGGTAATGTCACAACAAATGCAACGCAAGCAAACTACTAAGCCAGAGTGCAGAAAATTTTCCACCCAAATAAATCAACTTTAAGGATAAGACAACCCAACTGTAAACTTCTTCTGACTGACTCCACATATTAAATTACCAACCACATGAGCATATCTAAGGCAGGTCTTAGGGTTTTCTTTTCCCCAGATTGCTAAGTCTCCATCATACTGGGGGTTGCACATGTGCCTCTGTGCAAACACCACCCATCTCTAGAATGTTTAATTTTAAATTTATTCTTGGGCAGTTTCTTTACTTTCATTTCCATTTACATCAAATAGAAACCCCTTAAAGAGCCTAACTCCTCACGTAGGCCGAAAATGAAGGAAGAGTAGACATGATGGTTAGATGGTGTCAAGAAAGAACTGAATGCATTTGTGAGGAAGATCACAGAAAAAAGAAGAAAGCAAACCAAAGAACGATGATAATGGAAGCAAGTGCAAGGCAAATTTGCAACGCACATCTCCTCGTGGCTTTCCTGGGCAATTACCCACTAGAGGGAGATAGACTGTAATTTGTTGCCAGGTGGATTATGGCAGAAGTTGGACTTTGTAAAGGCCAAAGAGGAAACTGTGTGGTATGAAACCCAGAGAAGAACCGAGTTCCCCCACCCTGGTAGAGTTTCATGCTGCAAAGTTCTGTGCAAGTTCCCAACTGGATTGAAATCCCTTCCCTCTCTGACCCAGCTTTCATTGCACTTCTATTTATAAACTCCCCACCTCTATTAACCTGTTTGTTTGTTGGTGACAGCATCACCTGGAGTTGTAAGGATGGCAGAAACAGTGTTACGCTTGTCTAGGACTAACTGAACTGCCACAGCCCCCCAGCATGGGGCAGGCCATGCACACTTCAAGTCAAGTGCCTCAAAACCCACCAACAGTGACCCTTCACACACCTCATCGGTTCCAATTTAGGACTCATCCTATGGTTTTCCTTAGCTGCCCATGGGTGTTTATGGTCTCTTATTCTCACCTATATTTAAGCAGAATGGAGAAGACTTTTATAATTCAAAGCAGGCTCAGGCACATCCTTTCCTCAAGGGAAACCAAGAAGTGAAGTAGTAATGGATGCTTAGAATTGGAAACAGAACATAGGAAAAGTAGCTGTTACCCATGTGCGTCATTCCTGCATCAGAAAATCAGTAGGTTAGAGACTTCCTAACTTCCAAACCAGAACTACATCTAGATGAGAATGTGTCAAAGACTTCATTAAGCCTAGCTCCCTTGAATATGTCTATTTCCTTTTTGAACCTATTTATTTATAGGTTTTGAAACATCCTGTGGCAACAAGTTCATATGAAAATGTATTTCCTTCTGTTCTTTTTTAAACCCTGCTCCCAGATAAACTGATTGAATTAATACAGTATTATGAGCAGTGATAACCATTTTCTACTCACTTTCCTCCCACCTTCATTATTTTCCAGACCTCTATGTGTCCCCTTCCTGTTGCAGCACAGAATACAAGCACCAGTCTGGCTCCTGTTTATACTAGGATTTTTGAATGATATGAAGGCTTTTCAGAGTCAAGCTATTAGCAGTGACAACAGTCTCTTAACTCTAACCTTGCCCCTCTGCGTAAGAACTGTTGGATAAGTAAGAATCTAATGCAGACTCGGAAAAGATGCATAATTATTTCCACACAGGAAGTTTGCAGTTGATAGTTTGGTGTCACAGACAGAAATGACTACTCTAACGTGCTGTGAACTAAGTCAGAGCCAAAACAATTATCTAATGCCTGTGAACCCTCACGGTCAACTATATTCTCTACTACCATGTGTAACTGCCAGAAAAGTTCGCTGACAAACACCAGCCATCAAAAACACTCGTTCTTCCCAAGCCCCATGTCACTAGTTTCCAAGTGGTGTGCAGTTATATCCTGCTCACCTTCAAATTCCCTCAGAAATGGGGATATATACTGGGGTTCTGGGCACTACTGTTTCAACAACCCTGGTTTAAGGATTACTGAAAACATGGCTCCATTTGTCAGTACCCTGAGATGATCCTTAACACTGACCAAGTTTAGGTAAATGTAAAATAGTGCATTTGCAAAAACCCAAATCTAAGCAACACATTTGCATTGCTCAGCCAAAGGGATACACAGAAATGAAAAGAAACAGGGTATAGAGGACATTTGCAGACCTAGAAGAGCAGCTGGCTGTGCTCTGTAAGAAAACTAGGCACAGGTGCTGGGATTGAGCCCAGGGCCCTGATTCCCAGCTGGCATGCTGAAAGAGGCTTCCCGCTCAGGGAGAGTTAGATGACTGTTCCTTGGGAGGAGAGGCCTCGGAAAGGGGAGGAGGTTGTTCCTTTGGCACAACAGGAAAGCACTGCTAGCTGAGCCAAAGGGGAATGGAGTCTCTTTGTTGATATCAGTTGGGTGTACTTCCTCTTTCAGCTGCTGATTTAATGATTAAACCAGAAAATGACTGATATATGTCATATTGGAATGAGCGTGGGGCTCCTCACCCTGACTGATGAGCAGTCTGGATGACTTACTTCTACCTGTTGCTCAGATTAGGCCCAGTGAATTCCCCTTGTTCTATCCAGCTGATGAACTGCTAGGTATTTGCAACCCCCAGCTAAGGCTTCAGTTTCTACTCAAAGCTCCCTCTTGAAATTGCTTTCAGAGGAAAGTGCCTGGTTTGGGGACTTCCCCTGGATAATGATCAAACCCAACAGTAAAGCTCTTTTATGTCAACTTTGTATTTTCTTCTATACACACATAACTTTCAAGCCACATTTCATACTCTCACATAACCAGGATTAAAGCATGTAATGCATTGCTGAGAAAACAACTAATGGCTTTAAGGTAACAGGACGTTTGGGGGTATGCCTCCTAAGTCTGTCTCTAGGGGATACTCTAATAGTAATAAAGTGAATAGAGCCCTAAGACAGGCAGGAGAGAGGTTGCTGATTACATGGGAAAGCCCAGACAAAGCGTCTTCTGTTTCTGATGCCTGAAATTGAGCCGCTTAAGAAAAAGGCAGGATACTGGCAAAGCATCACTGGGATGTACTTGTGCTGATGGCTCTTTGTTATTTTTCTATAGCTTCACATCACATTTTACCAGGTATTTCCCCTCAAGATTCTCATATACCCACAAATCAGTCCAAAAACCAAGTGTTGTCAACAGAGCTGCCCCTTCACTTGCCTTACAGGTGGCCACTCTTTCTGTGTCAGAAGAACAAGGATTAAAATGTTAACTTTTAGCCCTCCCCAACACTTTGACGGTATTATTTGGCAAGAATATATGCCAGATTTGGGTTTATTACATAAATATGCTTGTTCCTTTACCACTCTGTCTGTGAACATCACTGATAGCAGAGGGACATGGCATACATATGCATGCATAAGATTGGGGCCCAACAGCTTAGGTCCTGCTAAGGTCAAGGCACAGACATTCAGACAAACACTGATTTGGAAAATTTACAGTACAGGGGATGGTTATAGAAAGGGAAAGTGCACTGACCATTCCAAAGGAGCCAACTCCTTTTTTAAATCTCTTAATCTGCTTTTCATTATCTCCATGGGGAGGCCTCTTGAGAAAAGCAGCTCTTTGACTTGAATAAAAGAGGGGCTGTGGGCTTGCATGCTGGAATGGGGAGGTCATTGTACGGCAGCACGGAAGATGGGAGCGTTAGTCAGGTCAAGGAGAACAGGATAAAAACGTGTGAGATCTGTGCTACAGGCTTGGTCTGGATTATGTAAGGTAGAAAGTTTAAAGCTGAAAGGTAAACAAGAGAGAGCGATTCAAAGGTTGGAAAGACATATTCTGGTAGGGTCACTCTGGCTGATTGTTAGGGAAAAACATGGGCCAGGACTGATAAGATCATCAGCAAAACCAGGAAGAAAGAGGTAACAACAGCTGAGGCGAAAGAGGGCTAAATTCAGAACAGGAATTTTAAGCATCAGGCTTCAGCAAATCAACCTTTCCATCTTCAATCTTTTAACAGCAATGCTTAGTGCTGCTTGCCTCCTTAGAGGCAGACAAAGCCCATAATATGCCTGGGGGACGATGGGACTACATAGCATTTTGCCACCTACCAAGTCATACAGCTGTGTGCATGTGCTGGTTGTAATCCTCTCCCCTCTAAACCACTGCTTATCACAAGGAGCCTCAGCCTTGCCAAATTGCTACAGAAAGTTACGTTACTGGCACCAAAATGGTCCTTGGAAGTAGCTTTTTTAGCATAAACAGGTAAAAAAATCTCCTAAATTGGTGTACTGACCTTCTGCTGTTTATTTCATGGACACAGAAAGGTGTCTCTGGTTTAAAGGTACCTCCTGTTGTTCCAGCACTCCTGTAATACTGGCTGACTTCACCAGGAATTTGGAGATATATAAGGAGTGCGGGATCTGGTCTACACAATCCAGGATAGGTGGGAAGAGGGCATTTGGAGGTGAAACAGTTATCTTAAATACAGGAATAATTTCAAAGCACGATCTCAGACCTTCTCATATCAGTTGCAATTAACAGGTGTCTTTTTAAGCCTAGAGACTCCTTTTGTATTTCTGCATTTCTCAAAGTCTGAATCAGTTTAGTTACAGCTCCGTTCTTCCCTTTTTGCTACATGTGCAGCCTCTACACTGCCCGCCCTCCCTCCTCTGCTCAATCCTGCCTTGGCCAGAACCTTCTAGCTTTTTCCCCATGTCCCCCTCCAGTCCTGCAGACAGCAGCACCCCAAAACACAGCACTGTGCCATGATCATGCATCTTCTCCGCTTGTTTGTTTCACGTAAGCTCCATCTGCTGGTTAAAACTAGAATCTGTGGGGCTTCCACTAGGAGCTGCAAATGCTCCTTTTTCCTCAATTTGAAACGATGTTCAAAATTATCTGTTTGTGCTCTCCCAGTCGTGTTCTCCCCGTCTGCCTGCACGTCAAATTTAATTAATGACAACCTAATGTGCTATTTTGTATTGCTAATTTGGGTCGAGCCTATGCAATCTTTTAAAATACCCCCCCCCCCCTTTTTTTTTTTACTAGCATTTGAGCAGCTAATTATCCTTGGATCTGGAATGACTGTTTACAGCACGTTATTACTGTCAAGGCAATCTCTGAGTAGCTTTTCACTGCATTGTTTGAAAGGCACCCAAGGCAGATTGTTTCTGTGCTGTCGCTAACGCGCAGCCACTGCCGCTTGGGTTTGGAGCATTAAGAGACAGGAGTGAACTTGTGACCTGGACGTACAGACAGAGCAAGTCTGTAATCCAGCGACCACTTGAACTTTTACCTTTGGGTTTTAACATTTACAGAGCAACAGGCTTCAGGATCCCACAGGTCTCTCCTAAAACTCTGTGGTGATGAATGGGAGTATTTTTAAAAGAACTACTAATAATCTGTTGTGTTGTTTGGGTTTTTTTCCCCTTGAGTGGAAACTTAATGCAACTTGCTACACAGTAATGTCTTCCCCCCCCCCCCTTCAGATTTACACTAACAGCGGTGAATAAAGATGAGGTTAATCCCACATTGTTAAACCTATTCAAGGAGACAACCTGGGGATTGCCATGGAAACAGATTCGACAGACTAAAAGCACAGTCCTGCTTTTAAATACTGTATATGGACCCTGGACCACAACGTACCTTAGAGAATCACTCTGTGTTAACAAACGTGATGCTGCAGCACAGAAATGGCAAACTCATCTCCTGTCTCATCAAACACGAATTATGCCCCATCTCCTCCCATTTACAGCCCAGAGCATCAGGCATTGCACCTCCTTCCTCTCCACCCCCTGTGCCTTATCTCACCCAGACAACAGGGAATGGAGGCCGTTTGTGTTCTGAGAAGTGCCATGCATCTGCCAGCCACTTTCACAAGCTATAGGACAACTAACTGGCCCTGTGGCTGAAGCTGGGAGTAGGGGTCCTGTTATCCATCCTCCAAAAAAAAATCAACAGGATCTAGGAAGTACTTCCTGGGACATGTCCTCACGGAAGGGGTAACAACCATGGTGACCATGGAGGGGTGCCCCCTCCAACTGTGCATCTGCCTACCACCCTTGAGAGCTCGTTAGATGGTGAAGAAGGAAGGGACAACAGCAGATCTGAATTTCATGCAACTATTTAATCGTCTGTGCCATGAAATAGAGATTTTCTGAAAGAGAACACTGCACACATAGCTAGCTACCTTGTAGTTTTGCCCCCTGTTCATACTGACATTTGCCCCTCAGTTTCTAGACAGATCTAGAGGAGGGGGGGAGGAGTTGGAACTAGATGATCTTTAAGGTCTCTTCCAACACAAACCATTCTGTGATACCATGATCTCTAAACTTCCTCAATGAATTATAGGTTCCGCTGCTCCTTTTTCATGTCTGTGCAAGTAATGCACTGATGCAGGCATATCCTGTGCTTTTATAGGTCTTACTCACATACCTCTTTTAGACAAGAAAAACATTCTTGCCTTTTTCCTAGCACTGGGCTGTGCTCATGTGTCAATAAAATACATGTTTCAGTATTTCCACAGCCTATGGCAGACACCGCAATTTCCTGTTGGAGTTTGCTTTGTAATTGTTTGGACAATTCTCACCTAGTATTGAACTTTTTATGTTCAATACTAATCTTTTTTTAAAAAAAAAAAAAAAGCTTATTTTAATCATTCTCAGATCCTTATTAAATCCATCTAAAAGAAGGGATTTGTATGTCTTCCTCTCAGTCCTGCTAGAAAGCACATTTTTCAGTAAGATGGCTGACAACATTTCCAAAGACATGGTTGCTTTAAGAACCAGGTCTAAAATGGCCATAGCAGCTTAAGTTAATTGTGTGTATTGTGTTTTATCCTGGGGATGAGTGTCTTCTTTGTGAACTCACAGGCTGTTGGTGTGGATGGTGTGAAAGATGTGTTTTGTTACAACAAATGACTTGCATGCAAGGTCTGTGTAATACCCACAGTCACTAGGCCATTTCAGGAGACACCTGCACAACTACTTGAAAATTATTAATACTTTGTTTTTTCTTAAGCAAGTGCTTGATAAAAGTAAAAATCAATTTGTATTTTGGAACTGTATCCGTTTAGGAAATATTCACAGAGTGTATTATCATTCCTTTTCATATATGGTAGGAAACCATGTAACTTCCCAGGTATAAACAAATCTGGAACAAAAGACTGTACAAAAACATAACGGATTCAGCTCTGAAAAGGCTCATGCATCTACATTGTCTGCTACCCTGAATACTAATGAATTTAATGAAACTATTGAAAGACTGGTTACTTGTCTGCATAAATGTATTGAGACCTCTGTAATCATCTGTTTGCTGTCTGAAATCTCTTGTCAATAGTTTAATGACTTCAGAGCATATTATTCTTCTTGTATAGGCTTCATATAATGTTTCTACATAATTAAGCAGCTTTGTTAGAGGAACTGCCATTAGTTGCCCCATTTCATTTGGTTTTGTTATCAGCCAACCAGAAAGAAAAAAAGAATAACAAGAGAAGGCTACAAATCCAGTCTAGTGAGAGAAATGTGTAATTGGGAAGATTTCTTTGTTGTTGTTGTTTGCTTTTTTTCTGTTAAGATTGCCATATTAAAGCACCATTGTTAAGCTCCACATCTGAAGTAATTTTAACCATTTAAATGCACTGCGTATTGAAATACTCAGAAAGCAAGCAACCGGCTAAATATCTTGCAATGCATATGGGTGCCTTAACATTAAGGGTAGATCTGATAATAAGTACATAATAATGCCAGTTAATTTTAAATATTCACTAAATTTAAGCAACATTCATGTTTCTGTAGCTAACAAAGTCGTAAGATGTGAGAAAAGGGTGTCCTGTTTTTTAAGATCTGGTCAATCAAATATTCCATCTTCACATTCTTTTGAGTTAAAAATATTAATATAAATCTAATCAATTTTTTCATCCTTAGGAGAAACCCTATTTTCTTCAAATATATAAAATAACCTTAACATACCACTAATTAATTTCCTGCATTTGCCAAGTCTCAAGCATGAAAGAATGACTGCACACACTTTTACTCTTTCCTGCTAAGCAATGCTGTTTCACTCATGTTTTGGGTCAAACCTGAAGCTTCTGCAACCCTTTACACATAAAGTTAAACAGTACCTATTTTCTTTGGGGCTTATGCGGGTGTGTAGGTGAACAAACCCTGACATTATAAATAGTGTGTGAAAGATAAGAGGTAGAAACCATGACACCCTTGTCCCTTCTGAGCCCTGTCCTTGAGGCAGCCATCTTGTTCATGGGGTGTCAGCCATCTTGTTGAGAACAGCTCCAGGAGCTTCACCTTCACCTTTTTAGAACAAGGCAGGCATTAACACCCAAACCTCACATACATAGCTGTTTCAGTAGCATCAGATTAACTTGCCGTTTCTGCTTATGTCCTGCATGGGTCTATACAGTTAAAAAATAAATGAATGCTACTATTTAATACTGTATTAAGAGTACTGAAATATTTGATGAAAGATTCTAACGCTGGTATTTGAAGAATAACGTGCTACCTGTAGCCAAACTATTAACCAGCACTAGCTGACTCATGCATGTAATATTTTCTATCAAAAAAACATAGCTCCACAGGAAAGGTATTTCTGGTGTCACATCTCAAGATTCACAAGCAATGCCCATTTATGCAGTGAAAGAACTGCAGCTAAGCAGTATTTAACACCAGTATAAATGCCAGATTTTGTCCCAAAACGTGAAGGAACGTTGCTGCACACACGGTTTTCTAACAGCGCACGGTACTTAGGGTCACCGTTACGTGCTCATTGCCCACACTGGGCTCCCCGGCTGAGGACAGCTTCATGAGGTACCAGCGCCCTCCCTCCGGCAGCGACCCCTCAGCGCACACGGCCTGCGTGACCTTCTGGGCGCGGCGGGGAATAAGCGTGCTGCGATACATGGCCCCCAAGGCTAAACAAACCCCGTACTGCTCCCGGCGCCACTCGGGCGGCTTTTCCATAGCCTCAGTCTCCGATAAGCTGCCCGCCGGCTGTCAGAGAGGAGAAGCGCTGACCGGTCCGCCGCGCCTGCGGGAGGACTACATCTCCCGGCATGCACAGCGTCCCGCCGGCGCCATCCATGGACACAAGTCCCGGCATGCCGAGTGCCCCGCGCCTCCGGCCGCTTACCGTGCACCCCGAGGACTACACTTCCCGGCGTGCCCCGCGCGGCGGGCGGGGCTATGCAAACGCTGCCGGTGGCCGGGGCCCGGCTTTGCTGCGCGTGTGGGGATCGGCGCGCTGGGCCCGGGCGGCGGGGCATGAGCAGGCCGCCAGCCCGCCGCTGCTAAGATGGCGTCCATGCTGCTGCAGACCTGCGGCCGGCGGGCCTGCCGCCTGCCCCGAGCGCTGCGCCGCCAGCCGCAGCTGGGTGAGCCTCCCCGGGGGCCATCCGGCAGCCAGGCCCTGGGGTGGGGTGCGGCGCGGCAAGGCTGCGCTGCCGGCCGGCCTGCCGGGCCTGTGCGACGCTGAAGGCCTCGGGGGAGGGGGAGGCGGGGACGGCTGAGGGTTCCCGGTATGGGCGGGGAGGTGTTTGCGGGAGGTCCTCGCTGTTCCGTTCACCGGCGAGCCGGGGCTGGGCACGGCGCTTCTGGCGGGGCCCTCGCTCCCGGCTGCTGTGGGCGAGGTCGTCTCTTAACGCTCACCTCCGGGCCAGGGCGGTTTGAGGGATGCTCTCTGACGGCAGTGAGGACACATGAGTCTTTCCAATGCCGGCTGGCCAGGAAGTCAAAGAACATGTGTTTTTCATTAAGGCGCAGGAGCACGTTATTGCGCTTAGCTCCTGCCTGCCTTGTTCTCAGTGTAGCTTGGCTGTGAAGTGATGTTGTCACTAGGTACACGCTTCTCGTTGCCCTTTAAGAAAGTACAGGAGGTTATTTTCTTAGTCCGTAGTAGGAAGGAAATGTGGATTTGCCTTTTTCCAAGTGGCTTTGAAAGCTTGGGGAAATAAAAAGGGACTGCAGCGTGTGGTACGGTTTCTAGTAATAATCGAGGTAACTTGGTGGTTTAAATACCTTTTGGCGGTGAAGTTTAATGACATGAAGCAGCTGACAGCTTGTGACGTACGTGGGGCCTGTGGTTGCTCTTTATGTCCCTGAGCTGGAATGGCCGGGGTTTAGTGAGGGGTGAGTGAAAGCTTAGGGCAGCGAGTGGTTTGTCACTGACGCTGACGTGCTGTCAGTGAGAACAGCCCATCTGCACGTTCAGGTTCTGGCAAACCTGATCGAGCATATAGATCCTTGTTCATTTATGAGAAACAAGCTAGCTTCTTGCTTACCAGTAGTCACTCAAGAGTGGTAGCTTCCTCTAGTTGGTGTTTATTTTAGCCACTGTTGTAGAAGCATTTATGTAGGTTAAGCTTGTCCTGTGATCTGAACAAAACCTCGGGGTATTTTAGCTGTCTAGTTCGTTTAAAATGAGGGAAGAAATACATGCATGTACCTTCAAATTAGATGGGAGCTTTGATTGTCTTGAGGTATGGCATAAGAAGAAATGCTGATGATCACTACAAATATGCATGCTATAAATCTCATGTGAAAATTCTCATTTCCTGAAATACTGCAGTAGAATCAAATAATCTGTGTGGGGTGATGCACTGTGCTTCTAATACAATTAATGCTTTTTTATTTAGAGTGTTAATCAAGTATTAACACCTTATGGTGTAATGCTTTGTTTAGTGTTTTGCTTTACTTATCTTCTTTGCTTTATGTGTAAGTAGTCTAAGATTAAGTTAAGGCTAAGTGCTTCTAAGAATCCCAGCTGTTCTTCCCGTAAAGATCAGGCTGCAAGCTTATACTTGTGTAGGGACTTACTTTGTGTTAGCCTTTTATTTTTAAAAACTCTAAACATAGTAACACTACACAGCTATTCTGCACTTAAAACTTTGGGGTTGATGTTTCCTTATATTTAAAACCTAAGTTTCTCATTACTTTTTTTCCAGGAATATGTTAACATACAGATTTTCTGACACTACTGCCTTTCTTACTCAAACCAAGTAATCCTAATGCAGGTGTCTTTAACGGTGTTGAGTATGGTAAGCTACTCACCTTGCTCAGACACTTCTGTATTATCCTAGAAGCAAGGAGTATGGACTTTGCTCCTTTCTGAAAAAAGTATAGATTTTGTTTCAGGGCTGGCTCATTCTTAGGTACGTGGTTAGAACAGTTAGAACTGCAAAGCATAAAGAGCTCTTGTTGGCAGGAAGCTGAAGTTGACAATTCTGCTCATCCTTTTGGTGACATGATGTTTCTGTGTGCCTGCTCACACTCTGAATGGCTGTGTGACAACAGGGGTTTGAATCAGAGTGTTTTCTTGTGGTGACTTTGGAATTCTGTTCTTTGGCCCTTTCCTTGGAATTAAAGAGTCTGGTTGGAGAAGAAAACTAAAAGAAGTGACAGTGTCTTTGTTTTGGAGTTCTGTCTGAAAACTTCAAGCCAGTTTTGATCCCCAGATCACCCTCTTTGTTCCAGGGACACCTTTCCATAGCAGGTAATGTCCCCTACTAGTGGGGCTTGTTTTTGGCACGCAGGTTTTGTATGCTTCCTGACACTCGGGTGGGAAGAACAGATTCTCATGCTGCAACTTATCCCTCAAGATTGAGTTCTTCTCTGCTTTACTCAGCTGTTCTTAGAGCCAGACACATCCTGCTGAGATGGGAAGCCTCTTAGGTCAAGGAATTCAGCTGCTGGTCTTCCTGTAAATATTGGAGATTATCCGCTCACAAATTCATGAGGCTTGATTTTTGAGCAAGGAAGAGGCAGTTTTTCCCCTGACTCTGCTTGCAGTGGCAGTGAGTACCTGTTAGAGTTGGATATAAGTAGACATGGGTAAATCCTTTTCCTATGGCACTGTCAAGTCAAAGCTTTTGCTGTAATGGCATCAAAGCCCACTTAGCATGGAACATCCCTCGAGTGTTGAAATTCTTTAATAAGTTCACTTATTCCCCCCACTTTTCTATACCTTCTGGTTGCCTCACCTGATTTTGCAGCTTTCTCTTTTCCTCTAGTAATTAGGACGTTTTGTTAGAGAAGGCTTTCAGTGACCAGCATTGAGTGCTGTGTTTTCTCAGATGCAGTTGTCTGATTCAGGGTCTACCATAGGCTTTGTCTTTGATAGTGGAAAAACTGACCACTAACCTCTAAAATGACCTTTCTATCCTGCTGTCTCTTAGGATTGACCAGAAATAGTAGGTTCCACATGGGAGGAACAAGCCACAGTGGGTCTACTCCATCCAGCCTTCCATTTTTGTTTTGTTAACAGTAAATTCTGAAAAGATTGACCAAAAAGAGCCAATGCATTTAGTCTTGCTTGATCTTCCTTTGTGCTGTCCAGCAGTCTTTCTGCACTTGGTGTCGGGCAGCTATTGAGTTGTTGCAGCTAGCTATTTATGGCCCATGGCAGGGGGGTTGGTGATGAGGTCTTTTCCAACCCTCACTATTTTATGATTCTATGATACAAGAGTATTATTATTATTTTCAGTTGCTTTAGGGAGATTGGTTCTTTTATGAGGGTCTCAGAGATGGATTTTGGTGATTGTAGATGGCATAAAGCCACTAGGAAGCATTTTATGATCTGATGGTACTTCCAGGGTGTTGGATGTTTGTAAGGCTTTCAAGCATGGCCCTTTATTGAAGCATGTGAACTGACTTAGATAATTTATCATTTGATTGTCTCCGCAGTTTATTTCCAGACTAGATGCTGCTTGTCTCTGTACCTGGATGGAGGATGCCAATGTATGGATGTCATTCCTCCTTGAGGACTCTTATTAAAATTCATTTTGAGGAATGTAGTTCCTTTCATAGTCTTCAGTTCTGTCTCTTGCCCTTCAGGACCATTTTATATCCTTTGCAGACAGATGCAGGGGCAGAGCTATTTTTACCAGGTGCTAATCAAAATGGACAGCAATACATTGAAGTGGTTGCGGTTCCACCTCTCGTGAGGCCTGTTTAGGTTCCTTTTCATGTTTTATTTGTTCTCTTGCTTTAAAGAAAACCAAACATTTCATCCTAGACGCTTGGCAAGTGCTCCATTTGGATGGTGTAATTCTGTCTTGTCATGGAGCCATTAAAAAAATTACCTGTGCTTTCACTGAAGTTCTTTTGCAATATAGTTGCTTATCTGAGGGACTTACAAACCTGTCTTCAGGCAGTAGTTCAAGTGCGGGCAGTGTCCTCGTGCCCACACAGAGTTCAGCTGTGTGTATGGACAGTTTGCTTTAATGCTGATGGAGATGTCAGCTGCCTTACAGAATTGCGTCCCTCCTGTTGTCGCTTTCTCTATCCTATGAATTGGGATTACAGATTGAGAGAAATAGAAGAACAAGACTTGTGCTTTGACTTTTGGGTGAGGTATTTGGGCTTCAGTACTTGGTTATTGTCAAAGGAAGAATAATTTCAGTCTTGGTTGTTTGTGATGTACAGTCATCCAAAGTGTGAAGGTGCTCAGAAAGTGTGCACCTTAAGGTAGCTGCTTTTAAGAAGCATCTTTTTTGTGCTTTTAGTAGAGCCATTCCTAAAATAGAAAGTCACAGAAGGCAAAGGCAGGGGCTGGAAGAGTAAAGAACTACCTGCTGTAGGAGATCAGTTTCAAGGCTATCTAAGGAAACTGAAGGTGCACAAGTCTGTGGGACCTGATGAGATGCATCCATAGGTCCTGAGGGAATTGGGAGATGAAGCTACGAAGCCATTATCCATCATATTTGAGAAGCAGAGGCAGCCCAGTGTAGTTCCTGCTGGAAAAGGGAAAACATAACACTCATTTTTGAAAAGGGGAAAAAGGAAGACCTGGAGAATTACAGTGTCACCTCCATGCCTGGCAAGATCATGAAGCACATCCTTCTGGAGACTATGCTAAGGCACGTGGAAAATAAAGAGGTGATTTGTGACAGCTAGCATGGCTTCACTAAGGGAAATTGTGCCTGACATTTGGTGGCCTTCTATGGCAGGTTTACAGCATTGGTGGATAAGGGAAGAGTGGCTCATGTCATCTACCTGGACTTGTGCAACGCATGTGAGCCCGTCCTGCATAACGTCCTTGTCTCTAACTTGGAGAGACATGGATTTGATGGATGGACCACTCAGTGGATAAAGAATTGGCTGGATGCTCCCACTCAAAGAGTTGTGGTCAACGGCTCAATGTCCATGTGGAGATCAGTGTTGAGTGACTTTGGGTGCTGGTTGACAAGAAGCTCAACATGACCCAGCAGCCCTCAACATTCACACAGCCCAGAAACCAACCGTGTCCTGGGCTGCATCAAAACAAGTGTGACCAGCAGGTCAAAGGAGGGGATTCTCCCCCTCTACTCTGCTTCTGTGAGACCCCACTTGCAGTACTGCATTCAGCTTGGGGGCTGCCAGCATAAGAAGGACGTGGACTTGTTGGAGCAAGTCCAGAAGAGGCCACAAAGATGCTGTGAGGGCTGGAGCACCTCTGCTGTGAAGACAGGCTGAGAGCTGGAGTTGTTCAGCCTGGAAAATACAAGGCTCTTAGAAGAACTTCTGATAGCCTTCCAGTACCTAAAGGGGCTGACAAGAAATCCAGAGAGGGACTTTTGACAAGGGCTTGTAGGGACAGGACAAGGGGGAATGACTCCAAGATGACAGAGGGGAGACTGAGATTAGATACAGGGAAGAAGTTCTTCCCTGTGAGGGTGGTGAGGTGCTGGCACAGGTTGCCCAGAGAAGTTGTGGCTGCCCCATCCCTGGCAGTGTTCAAGGCCAGGTTGGACGGGGCTGGGAGCAACCTGCTCTAGTGGAAGGTGTCCCTGCCCATGGCAGGTTTTGGAACTGGATGAGCTTTAAGGTCCCTTCCAGCCCAAACCATTCTAGGACTCTAAGTCTGTCTTTTGCATCTCATATTTGTGTACAATTAACTACATGGATAAATGTCTTCCTGAATTTCTGAATTACTGCTAATTATTGGTATTTTTCTAGGTAACTTGGGAGATCGGGCATGTCTCAGCTGCACGTCCCTGAGGCTGGCAAAAAATATGTGAGTAAAGATGATTTTTTCCTAAACTCAAAACTCTACAAAACTCTCAGTTATGCTGTCAGAGAATGTGGGTTTAAGTCTTCTAGACAAAGTGCGAAAATACTAGCTTCAGCTTGTGTTAGTGACAGATCAAAGGCAGTCTGAATATCATGCTCTTCAGCCGCTTGGGTGTGTGTAGGAGAGAGTGAGATCTTCATTCCTTTCACCCACTTCCTCCCTTTTTGTTTCACTCGTGATGTGACAGCAATAGAATATTAATCTTGTTCTTGAGTGATTCCAGGTGACCCTACAGGATGCCATAGGCATACTTCCTCTGTGGAGTTCCAAAGAGTAAACATCAGTCACAGCTAGTTTGAAGAATATAATTAACAGTTAGGAATGTAGGTTGGTTGGGTTGCATCTTCATTACACCAGAGTAGTTTGCTGTATGGTACAGCATTGGGTGAGTCTCTTGTAGGAGATGGTGTCCTCCTCTGAAAACAAATCCTGCCTCTGTGTGCTGTTGATGGAACTTAAGGAGTTGGATGTTGGTGGGATCCATTCCCTGTTCCTGCCTTGGCTCACAGTGCATATTTGCGGATACAAATTTTCTAACGCCTTTCCTTGGAATGTTAAAATATGCATTCTGTAGTTTATTTACAGTCTAACTGCTCAGGAAACAGTGGCTGTTCTCAATTTCCTAGGTTTCCATTTTGACATGAGGATGTGTCATGTTAGTTTTGTATCACTTACTGTATAATGAGTTATGAGAGGGTTTTTAATCCATAAAGCATTTTCAATCTCTGTTTGCTTTTTAGCAGATTACTGTATGAAGCTTCTCTGTTGGATAATCAGAAACTTGTGGTTTGAAGTCTGTTATATGAGCAGCAGAATATAGGGAAAGAAATTCTTGTTGTTATTTTGAGAATTTGGTTGGGCTTTTTACCAAAAGCTGCTGATGTTGCTGCTCAGAATAAAGCAAACTAGTGCATATACCTCATGTGACAGTTTCAAAATCAAGGGACTCTAATGATACAAGTGTTGAGGACAGTTTGGGATAGAAGTTCTGTGTCTGAGTAGTTAAAGTCTGTTCAGAGAGGCACATTTCCTGTGAAGGTCTGTTTCCCTGCAGCCTCGGAACCAGTTCTGCAGGCAGAGCTCCCTTCCTCTCTGCGTGCAGAACAATGTAGTTGTATGCAAGTGGAACTTGGTCTGTAGGCCTGAAGCTCTGCTTTTGGGAAATGGCTTAAGAGTCAGGATGGACTCATTTATGCAAGCGTTTTAATCTGGTTTTGAATATGGGCTTTGTTTTCTTAAAGGAACTGTGATTTTCATTAGTTAATATCTGTGCAAGTGTGCAGGTTTCCAGTTAAGCCGGAAGATTCAATGGTCAGATGACTGTGTTTCAGCAGTTGTCTGACATTGAATGGGCAGATGCTTAAACGTTTTGTTTAACCTAGAAAATAATGTCTTTAAAAAGTAATAATTTAATATTTTCTTTATACAAAGCTGTCTTTAGCATTAAATAGCCAAAACCATTAAAATCATTTAAACCTTGTTGGATGTATGTGATAATGAAGTTTAAAAAGTGCTAGCTGAAAATAGAATTGAGAGAAGCTAATACTTGTAAGTGTTCAATAAACTATTTGTTTCCTTAAAGTGCGACTCAGAGCTGTAGAGCCACTTGCACTTACTTGCAGTTCCTTGACTGAAGGCAGATTTTGTTCTGGTAGGGTTCTGTGAAGAAGCACCTCAGTCATTTCTGTCCTGTAGGCAGCCCGATATTGGCATTTCAGTTTGTGGGACACCTAATGGAACTCTTTTATAGGAAATATTTTAGTTACTGTTACAATCCTACTTTCATATAATAAGTAGTTCTCGGTGTATGATGAGGGTTTGGGGTGTTTGAACAGTGCTTCCCTGCTAACCTCAGTTTACATTTAGTTAAAGAACTACATTCTGACTACGGTAGAAGAGTGTTCTCTGTGCCCCGGCTCAGTACCATGATGGAATCTTAGGCAAAAATTACTGTTGTAAAAGGAAAACTAGGCACATGGAAATAGTAAAAGAGGAACTCTAATGAAATCTCATTTCTCTGATAGTAAATACCTTCCTATACCTCAGCACTTATCCCAGGTCTACAAGTTCTATTTTTTTTCTCAGGTGTTTTGCTCAAACATAAGAAGTAATAGAAGGGGCTTTCTTACTATGGATTTATAGATGTATATTCAAATGTGGCTTTCTAAATGGAAGGCATTTCTGGTTGCTGCTCTTTATTGGAGTAAGATAAGCTACCTTGTCAAAGCTGTTTAATGGAAAATTCCCTTCATAGACTCATAGAATGATTTGGGTTGGAAAGGACTGTAAGATCATCCAGTTCCAACCCCCTGCAATGGGTGAGGGGGACTCCTTACCCTAGATCATGTCTCCCAAGGCTCTGTCATGAAGTAAAGCCAAGTGTTCTTTTCAGGGCATAGATGTTGATCTTCAGAGTCACAGGTTGTTGTTTTTTTTCCTCAAATATGCAGTAGATATTTCTCAAATGATGCATTTTATAAACACATAAATTCATATAATTGCACAAATACATAGAAATATAGAAATAGCTTATGATCTGTTGCTAATCCTTGAATGCTTTTTTCTTTTGAAGGACTGTACACTTCAAATACTGCACTAGTGTCCCTCCTGTTTACGCCTACTCCAAAAAAGATCGCTACTGTTGTTGGACTAAAGGATCTGAACAAATACACTTTGCTCTTAGGAGCTCTTCTGGCTCATGGACGCCACTAGCAACCATGGGTATTTTAGGTCCCCAGTATCTTCCAGTTAGGTGGTGGCATTCTTCATGTCCCCTTCGAGATGACTCCATAGTAGAAAAGTCACTGAAGTCCTTAAAGGACAAAAACAAGAAGTTGGAAGAAGGCGGTCCTGTATATAGTCCTGCAGAAGTGGAAGTTGTGAAAAAATCTATTGGGCAGAGGATTGTGGATGAACTGAAGCACTACTACCATGGTTTTCGATTACTGTGGATTGACACAAAAATAGCTGCAAGGATGCTCTGGAGAATACTTCATGGAAACACTTTGTCTCGTCGAGAACGGAGACAGGTACTGAATAAATACCAATTTTGTTTGAATATCCTTAGCAATTGCTCCATTTTCTTTGAGCTGAGTTGGTTCTTTTTGTTGTCATCTGTTCCTAGAATTAAAATTGCTAGGTGCATTTTCCCTCTTCCTCCCTGTGGACACTAAAAACTTTGGATATGATTCCAAAACATTTTACTCTTGTTCCCCATTACTGAAGATAAATTGGCTATTTTCTGGTTGGAATAGCAGAGGATTCTTCTGTTCTGCCATGTGGAGAGCAGCTGTGGTTTGTTCTCAAGTTCCCATCCATGTGCTACATGTGTGTACATGGTCACTTTCTCTGCTTTTTTTGCTCCAGCTGGGAGAGGGAAACCGCTTTTTAGTAAAGATTGGATTTGTGCCAGTTCTGTTGTAGGTGTTTGGGGTTTTTAACAGAAGAATGTGTGCAGCTTGAAATGCGGGATGGATAATCAGACATTAGTACTGTCTCAATTAAAAATAGATTCATGAGGTAGTTTTAGTCCAAAAATGATAATTTGAGGAAAGCTTTGATTTATACTTTTGGTTTTTTTCATGGCATGTAGCTGAAACTGAAAAAATGCAACTGGCAGTTTTAAAGAAAAGGGAAGAGAGGATGGAGATGAGATCTGGAATGCAAAATGAGAGTAAATGAGGATGACATGCATTTCAATAATAATTTCAGTTTGTGGAAGAAGTAAATACGCTTATTCAGCTAGAATTAAAAGATAGGGGTATTTAAAAACATTCAGTGTCAGCTCTTCTATATGGAAAGAGCACAAAATAATAAGCTGTTTTAAAACTGGTGTAGTTAAACATGATAACTTAATAGTTCTCATTTTACCGTTTTTAAAGGCAAGATGTTTAAGCAGTTTATATAGATAAAATATTCCAGTGCTGGAAATGTTGGAGAGTGAAAAGTGTATGTGCTTTGACACAGTGGTTCTCTGCAGTTTGTGCACTGGACAAACAATGTGTTAGGTTGCCTTCAACATTTTTTGTTAAATAGTCAAAAATAGGAATATTTTCTCATTGTTTTAATAATCTACTGATGGTTTGGTGCATAGCTGAACATTTTAATGTGTAGTTAAAAATCACATCTTAATGCAGCATGCAAAAAAGTATTTTCTCCTATATTTGCAAGGTTAGCCAAATAACAAGAATGAAATGCACATGTAGCAGTGTTCACATGTGATTACATTTGGTCTCTTTCTACAGCTGAGTGGTGGTATTGGTTCTCAGCATCTTCATGCTGTTTATTTTTGCACTTTTCCTTCTGCTAGTCCAAGAGTATGCTTGGCAGCTGGTCAGCTGAAACATTGCTCAGCAGTAAATATAACAGTCTGTGCTGACGTATGAGGGGGATTATGTAGTGCCAAGAAAGAGTAACTGAGGATAGGGGTGAATGAGGACTGCAGGACTTCTTGAAGTAGCGGTTCTCTCTTGTGCTGGCTTATTGAGAGCTTTGGGAAACTTGGAAAACCGAGTGAGACAAATTGACTCATGGTTGAAAACAGGATCAGAAATCCTCCAGAGAGCAAGACTGGAGCCACTTGGTTTTCCTGCCTGTTTCATATTCACTGAGCCATACTTCTGAGGAATTACATAAACACCAGTAAAATGTGAATATCATGGAAATACTTCTGCTGAAAGATCAGGACTGTGTTCTAGAAAGCATGAATTAGAAGTAATGCGTTATCTTTGGACACACATGCATTATTCCAGTAGATGGATTAAATCATTTGCTTGCTCTTTAGTTTTGTCATCTAGTGATGACAGGGCTGTCATATGTTTATGTGATGGTCTGGCATTTGGCCTTCCTGAATTCTCTTTTTTTTTTTGTGCAATTTCAGTATCGATTCCCTTCTTTAAAATAAAATTGAGTTATATCATGCAGGTATAAATCAGTGTTTACATTGATGTAGCCTGTCTCTTATCTAATGATGTAGTGTGTGTATTTGTGTGCAATCCAGTGTAGAAGATGTTGAGGAATTAGCTTTAAGAACTACAGTGATGTTATTTTCTCTAAGTTTTATGTTTTCTTTCTGTGTAGGTAGAGACTGCCCTGTCTCTTGAATGGCTTAGAACCCAGGGTCACTGACAAGCAGACCACCCTAGAACAGAATAAAACCCTTTACATGTGCTTTTTTAAAACCTTATTTTAAGTTTGTTTCAGCACAGCTCATATTTTATCAGGTCAGCCTTCAATTGTAATATGCTGCCTAAATTGAAGAAGTCTTAAAACTTTGATGCCAGATTAGCGTTGCAAAAGTTGCTTCTGAATTTATATGTAATATATATTTTTTTTTTGAATACGTACTGCTTTAAATGTACTAAAGTGCATATGAACAGACATGCTGGAGAAACCTTATCTTCACACAGACTGACAAAGGAGTTATTTCTGCCTGCCCTTTCCTTCCTCTTTGGAGGCAATAATGGAAAGATATCTAAGTAATCTAACCACACTAACAAGCAATTGCAGCGTGGCTAATACAAGAGAGCTAGTGCTTATGTAAACCAAAAGTTAGCTCCAAAATCCAGCTTTTACAATTGCTGGTACAGTTTGGCTTCAGCAGGATCACATATCTATGCTTGGGGGAGAAGGCAGGGAAAAGTACAACATGCAAAATATGATACTGGCGGTTAAAAACTAATTGCTGTAGCGCTGCCTCCCACAGCAGGGTGGTTCAGGGCATGGCAGGGAGATGGCAATCATTGTGGAGTTTGTGGCAAGTACATCAGCTTTACAAACTCTTCAGCCCTGCAGGGGTGGGAAAAATGGAATACAAGAACTGTAGCAGCAGGTACAGAGTAGTCACAAGTTTTTCATGCTGTGCTGCCAGATAATGTGTGTGTAATCATGCACCATTGTATTAGGTTCCTTTGCAAGGCTGTTTTCCTCGAAATAGCAGAGGGTGCAGCTTCATGATTTATGGAAGATGATCCAGGATTGTGCTGCTGCAAAAAAGGCCAGTCCTGCTTGGTGCTTAAGTTTTCCAACACCTTAGCTTTTGGTTTGTATTGATCTTCTTTTGCTTGTTTGTGTAGTGTGTATGTATTTATGAGTTAGTTTTAGTTGAATCAGTGGTGTACCTTCACACTGTGACTGGCAGTGCATGTTCATGACTCTACATACATTGTCTCAGGTTAGCATTAGATTAGCTTAATCCAGTCATAAAACTGCTTTCCTAGATGTGGATTTTGCCCTGTACAAATACTTGCACCTCCTGTCTAAAAATAGGTACTGGCTAGAAATATGAACTCTGTGCTCCCCTCTATAGAAATTTTTGAGAAAAATGGACTTGTTCTGACTTAAAATTTTCTTCCAAACTTTCTTACATCTGTTTAAACTCCTTAGTAGTCATTTATCTTCCATGGTTGGAATGAATGGAAATATCTCTGTGCCTGTAAACAATAGACCAAAGCATCCCTTCTGGAAAACTGACTTTTTTTATATGCAAAACAAAATGTCCAACTTTGTGTCTGTGGAGTTTGTACATTCCTCAAACAGTACATAGGATTTTGGCTGGTTTTATGCTAAGGAAGCAATGGTTGAAGTTTTACTGGCTTTGCGTTCTAGCAAAGCCACCCTAGCCACATGCAGCCGGTTGTTGCTGCTGTTCCCCTGGATTGGCCTGAGAAAGGGATGGAGAGGATAGATACTAAATATGTATAGGCGTATCGAGTAACCTAATGCATATGTATACCTTAAGAGAATAAATGTAGAGGGAAAAACGACCCTGGGTGGGCATACTTTGGAGGAGCTATCCCCATGCACCTCAGAGCTGAATAAAAGCATACCTACTTTACAACTTCAACGAGTTGTGGAGTCAATCCGTGTATCAGGATGGAGGGGGAAACATGCATTTACTTCTGTAATACCATTTATGCTGCCAGGTTTTGCCAGTCATAGCTGTGTTTAGAAAATGATGATGTTGAACAGCAGTGCTCTGGCAGTAGTGTGCTGACCTTCAGTCTGATTTAGGAACTAACAATATTCCCCATAAGCTGTTATTTGCTTTGTAAAATGAGGCAGAGTCAAACGAAATCTGCACTCCCCAATATAAACCAAGTTATTAAGCTTCCAGTGAGTACTGAAAGATTTGATTATAGCCTTATACATACATTTGTGGGTGTATAGAAATCAAAAGGGCAGTATTTATTTTATGCGCTAAGGATTCAGTAACTAATGCACTGGCCTGCTTCAGAGGATTACTGCTCTAGAAAAGCAGTGATTTAAAAATAAATGAATCTACCAAGCTGGGCTCATTACCCTGGATTTAAATGTACATTACAATTGTTACGAGGCAGAGGGGGAGGGATATTTCATTTTATTCTTGATTACTTAGTCCACAGTAGCTCATGCATGTAAGAAGTGGTGGAGCACAAATAAAGATGAATAAAAGAAGTTAAGCAGCTTTAACGACAACAAATGACCACCTCCTGTTTTCAGGTGCTTTTAAGAGGTTTAAATGGGATACTTGTTCAGTAATCCTATTGAGACACAGCCAGGCTTTAGAAATACTTTCTATAGTGTTGAAAACTGGTGAAATTCTGGCGCTCAGCAGTATAGAGCAACATTAAAACCTGACTTTGTCACATCTTTTTTTCTGTGTTACTTTGAATTTCCATTGTAGCAAATATATAGAGTGTAAGTGATAACTTGGATGATCATATCAGGTATTTTTATATAAATATTTAGATTTTGCTTATCAATACATGTATTTTCCTTTTTTCTTCCAGTTTCTTCGAATATGTGCTGACTTG
The DNA here is from genome assembly GCF_033815535.1 of Pezoporus flaviventris. Taxonomy (NCBI): domain Eukaryota; kingdom Metazoa; phylum Chordata; class Aves; order Psittaciformes; family Psittacidae; genus Pezoporus; species Pezoporus flaviventris. The sequence goes on along the minus strand of NW_026892550.1, from coordinate 5,390,702 downwards.
TTCCGCTTGGTCCCTTTCCTAGTTTTTCTCGTGGTCCCATTCATGGAATTTTTGCTGCCAGTAGCTCTTAAGTTGTTCCCTAATATGCTTCCCTCTACATTTGAGACAAAGTCTAAAAAGGTAAGCAGGTCTGAATTTAGAATCCAGTAATATGGTTTGGGAAAAATAGACCTTTCCATGATAAAGAAAGAAATAAGAAAAATTCTATAAGTTAAGATTTTTCTTCTGTATTAGGGGGATGCTTTTGTCTTCTTTATGTTGTTTTGATGATCTTGCTGTTAACACATAACAACAAGCCAGTGCCATTCTGGTTTACCTGTTCGTATGTGCAGGTGCTTAGGTATCCAAGCTGGAAGCTTCTCTTGGTTTTTTGCTCTCCTCATCTCCGTCTTCTATGACTCTTACAAAGCAGAAATGAAGCTATGAAACTTCATTTTTTTTACTTTGTATTCAAATAGGCAGATTTTGTTTTAATATTTGAGTCCTTGATGCAAACTTTTTGTCTGTGTGCTTAATATTTAAAATAGCTTCTCATGCATTGCTTTATTTAAATTGTATTTCTTTTAGTTAGTTAGAGATTTGTAAAAACACACCAAAAAGCCCCAAAAGTTCTCACTTTCAGAGCACACAAGACTTGCATGAGGTTTGTTTGTAGCGGGATCCCAGTCAGTCACAGATGTGATCAGTCATGATTGTATACTTGGATCTAAGTAGCCATTCATTTCTAGTTCTGGGATGAATTCCGGAGGTGTATTGTAGTGTTTGTGTGCTGGATGCCAGAGCTGGGAATTACCCAAACCAGTTGGTTAGTTTGTATCTTTTTGTTATTAATTCAGTGGGTGCATGTTGGTTTTAGCAGGTGAGGCCACTTGTTCTGCACTTCTGTTGTTACTGCATCCCATGTTTCATGGAGCTTTGAGCTGATCAGCCAGTTTTTCAGTATGATTTGGGGGTCTTTGGTAAGAGCAAACGTCCTCTTGTGCTGTGTGCTCAGGAGTGCTCTGTATTACTTGTTTGAAGGCAGAAACGGTATTTAGTGCACTTATGTCTGGAAAGAACTTTTAAAACCAAACATCTTCTTTTACAGGAGGAAAGATTGAAGAAAGAATTGAGAGTAAAGCTTGAGTTGGCTAAATTCCTTCAAGACACCATTGAGGAGATGGCCTTAAAAAATAAAGCGGCCAAAGGAAATGTTGCAAAAGATTTTTCAACATTCTTTCAAAAGGTAAAACTTCTTAAAAATACATTTTCTCTTCTTACCAAGAAAACAGCTTGGTTTTGTGGCCTGCGGTAATCATCAGATAGCTTTATTCCATGGGATTTGAAGAACCAGGATGTAATACTTCTTTAGGATAGATTCCTTCTTTGCAAGTAATACTTCAGTGTGCTGAAGTTTTACTGCTCTTAGCTTTGGTATTCTAGCTGGTACTTTCACTCTGTTTCATTCTAGGTGCGGTATATTTCTGCTCATTCACTTCTTGTTTCTTACTTCGTTAATAAGCTAATTCTAAGAGAGAAAATACGCGTTCAGTGGTTAGTTGTAGTTCTTGACCTCCGTTTTGAACACGGGGTGTAAAAAGTGGGACAGAGGAGTTCTTTCCTGATTAACTGGTTAAAACTTAGTGGGGGAAAAGTAAAATGTTTTTGTCAAATTTAATTCTGCTTATAAAGCCAGTTTTTTAAATGCACAGTTGCTGTAATGCTGAAATCCTTTGGGATGCTGACTAGAACATGGTATAATCTGGGGTTTTCATAGAACGCAAGTGCTGTGTTTGGTACAGAATTTTTCTATTCACAAGCAGTTGCTGACACAGAAACTGAATGTCATCCCTGAGGAGAAGGACTTGGGGGCTTCAGCTGATGAAAAGCTGAACGTGACCTGTCAATGTGCTGGGCTGAAAGCCACGTGCTGGGCTGCATCAAAAGAAGTGTGACCAGCAGACAGAAGGAGGTGATTCTCCCCCTCTACTCTGCTCTCACGAGACCCCACCTGTAGGACTGTGTTCTGCTCTGGGGCCCCCAACACAAGAGGGGCTGGACCTGCTTGAGTTTGTTCAGAGGAGGATACGAAGATGCTGTGAGGGCTGGAGCAGCTCTGCTCTGGAGACAGGCTGAGAGAGCTGAGCTGGTTCAGCCTGAGAAAAGAAGGCTCTGGGGAGACCTTAGAGCAGCTTCCAGTGCCTGAAGGGGCTTGCAAGAAATCCAGAGAGGGCATGTAGGGTCAGGACAAGGGGGAATGGCTTAAAACTGGAAGAGGGTAGATTTAGATTACATATTAGGAAGAAATTCTATACTGTGGGGGTGCTGAGGTGCTGGCACAGGTTGCCCAGAGAAGCTGTGGCTGCCCCATCCCTGGCAGTGTTCAAGGCCAGGCTAGACGGGTCTTGGCGCAACCTGATCTAGTGCAAGGTATCCCTGCCCATGGCAGGAGTTTGGAACTGGATGAGCTTTAAGGTCCCTTCCAACCCAACCATTAAATATTCTATATCTGCCTCCTGCTTTGATGGTCTTTAGGTTTGACTGTGTTCCTTTTCATCAAGCTGTAGGTAATGGTAAGGTATTCCTGGAAAGATGAAAGGTACCTTCTTAAATCTTCTCAGGATTGGATTTATTTCAGTCTGCTCACGCTTCTGATTTCTCTGAATTGTGGGGCTGCTGAATAGGAAAGATTGAGTTAACAGCCGTGACCAGGTGCTTTGCTGACAGTAACAGTGTAGTCCCCTCCTTTGGGCAGAGTATGTATTTGCACAGAAAAAGGCACATAAGCCAGGGGATTTCCAGACTTGAACTTTGTAAGTTCTATCAGCTAGCTGGGGCTTTTCCTGCTTGGCAGAGCTGAGAATGAAGTTTTAAAGGGTGGCGTAATAAGGTCATGTCAACAGCAGATAATGATATTGGCAGGTTCTGGCAGTCAGTATGTGCTTGCAAGGTCCATGTACTTTGAAGCTTCTGTGTCTTCATCTGTTTCTGTTCTTTTTCAGCTGCAGGAAATTTTAAATGGTTAGTGATAGCAGTAGGCAGCTGAAGCACTGACACTGCAGAGGCTGGGAGCATGCCACGGCCATGCTTCATGTTTGGAACATTGCATTTTGTTCTGAAAGAACTGCTACTGAAAATTGACATCTGGTGGTTAATTTCTATGGAAAGAAGTGATGTCTCGCTCCACGTTTGATGGAGGAAGTCCTGAGTTCCTCTGACTAAAAAGAAGTTTCAAGTGTGTGGGTGTGCTTTTTACAGCTATGTATTTCTCATTCATCGAAACAAACTTTATTGACCTCATTTCACTGTACTAGCTAATGTCAGAGCCAGAAGAACCTTAAATGTTTCCCACCTTTTTGCTATTCTTCTATAGCTGCTTCTGCAGTGAAATATTTGATGCTGCAAGAACCATTGATAGTTATTTCTGTTGGTTCTCATTGACGGCTTAGCCTGTTTGCTGCAGAATTCCACAGTTTGTGTTACTTTGTAGTTAGTGATGTACTAGAAACTTTCTGTTTGTCATCTCGAGAAACATACACTTGGCTCTGCCAAAATTCGGTTTTAAACAAGGAAGAAAATACTTTCCATGTTTTTGAAGTTCTGGTTCTGGCTCTTACAGCAAAGGAGCTGGTGAAGTGCAACAGGGCCTTTGACCTTTCTTTTTCTGGTTTGGTTTCTTTGCTACACAAGTATTGTGGAGGTTTACACTCATTCAGTCTTGTCTTCCAAATATGTTACCTTTTCCTGTACTCAGCAGTTCATGAGGGATTTGAGTTGGCAAGTGAAACGGGTAGGCATGATAAATGAGGCTGTATAGGTAATGTTAGATTTTCAGACTCTGTGTCACTTAGCTTATGCTTTCTTTATAGGGCTTTAAAGAAGGAAGGGGGCTTGGGGAAGGTGTGGGGTGATTGAGATCTTCGTACTTACTGTAAAGACTGAAGGGGTTAAGTGACTGGAAGTACTTCATTGTTCTGTAGTTTCTGGATTCAGTAATATCACTAATAAGCACTTGATGACGGTACACTTAAAATAGGAAGAAATCAACATTTATACAGGTGATCTGATGAGACCAAGGAATAATCCTTTTTTCTACTTCTTTGAGCAGTTATTTCTGCTTCCAGTATTTGAATTTAGTTACTGTGAAGTGTTATTGGCAGCACACAACTTAAAAGCTTGAGTTTGTACAAGTAGTTTCATATACCTTCCATCAAGAAGGATGTGGAGTCCTTCCCAAATAGTGTTTTATACTTTGGGGTAACTTCAACTACAAGTGCATTTGCACTGGGGTGCTGCAGAACAGTGGGGAACTGAAAGCAAAGCAGTATTGCAACAAACATGGTTTTGGAGAGGAGGTAGGTAAGTGTCCAGATCTGTGCCTCATAGGGACACCAGCATTGCAGATTTCTAGCCTTTGGATGTATTTCTCACTTTATCTTCACAGGGTGATGCTTTTTATGTGCTTTTGTGATTAGTGAGTTTGGGACCAAAAAGAATACTAGCCAGCGATACTTCTGTAGCAACTATTTATTCACTCAGATATTATTTTTAAGGTATCTCATGTCGGCACCGACTCAGAGACCTGCTCATCAGTATACAGATACATCTAACTTCTGTTAGTTTTATCTTAAGTATATTATGCAGTGTGGCTGGCAATTATCAATGACATCAATAGTTTTGCCTTTTATAATAAGTCGGTTGTTGTTATAAAATTTCTTCCATGTCTTCCTTGTGTCCTGTTTCTTATCCCCAACGTGATTGACAAATGAGGTGAATATTTTTATTCACAATAATGCCAACAACAGCATTTGCTTTGACAAGCTTTGTGTGTGCTTGTTTTTTCTTACAGATCAGGGAAACTGGTGAACGACCCAGTAATGAGGAGATCTTAAGGTTCTCGAAGCTATTTGAAGACGAGTTGACTTTGGACAATCTAACCAGGCCTCAGTTGGTGGCACTTTGTAAATTGCTGGAACTTCAGTCAATTGGGACAAATAACTTTCTCCGCTTCCAGCTGACTATGAGGTTGAGAAGCATAAAAGCAGATGACAAAGTGAGTCATTCTAAAGAGGCACTGCTTAATAATTTTGTTGCCTAAGAGTAATGAGTGTGTGTGGATAATACATGTCTCTTTCTAGGAAATTTCCTTTTTTTGTCTCAGTTGTCTTATTTTTGAGCTAACTTGGAACATAAAAGCTTGAAGAGCTTAAAATCAGAAGTAAATTCGGAAAGAAAAAGGTGACCTTTTTTTAATCTGCCAATAATTACAATGAAAGTAATTATGTTACAAAGAAAAGCCTTTCTCTGAAAGTATAATTTGTAAGGGAGCTGTTAGAAATACTGACTTAGAGACTGACATCACCTTTATGTAGCTGTTAAACTACAGTATGATGCTTGAGCAAGTTGGATGTTGGAGCCGTTGGAGTAAACCCGGAGGAGGCCACCAGGATGATCGGGGGCTGGAGCACCTCCCATATGAAGACAGGATGAGAAAGTTGGGGCTGTTCAGCCTGGAGAAGAGAAGGCTGTGTGGAGACCTCATAGCAGCCTTCCAGTATTTGAAGGGGGGCTACAGGGATGCTGGAGAGGGACTCTTTCATTAGGAACCATAGTGATAGTACAAGGTGTAATGGGTTAAAACTTAAACAGGGGAAGTTTAGATTGGATATAAGGAAGAAGTTCTTTACTGTAAGGGTGGTGAGGCACTGGAATGGGTTGCTGAAGGAAGTTGTGAATGCTCCATCCCTGGCAGTGTTCAAGGCCAGGTTGAACAGAGCCTTGGGTGCCGTGGTTTAGTGTGAGGTGTCCCTGCCCATGGCAGGGGGGTTGGAACTGGATGATCTTAAGGTCTTTTCCAACCCAACCCATTCTGTGATTCTATGTTCACTGTTTAAAAAGTGGAGGCTCTTTTGTGTTACCACAGCAGCCTCTAGTGGCCGTTGTAAAAATACGGACTCTGGGTGTTCGCTGATGGTTCTTCTTACATGTTAAGATTTGTTTCATTCTTTGCGCAGCTTATTGCTGAAGAAGGAGTTGACAGTCTGACTGTTAAAGAACTGCAGGCAGCTTGTCGTGCCCGAGGTATGAGAGCTCTTGGTGTGACGCAAGAACGTCTCAAGGAACAGCTTAAACAGGTATGTTTTCGTAAGGCTGGATACACAGTTTAACTTCAGTTGCTAGCTCCGATTTTTGTGATGGTTCTGAGAAGTCTTTTTGCTTCTGTTCTCATTAAAGGCTTGGCTAAAACAGTCTTTCTCCTTAGTAAGCTTTGTCGTTTGTACTGTGTAAGTAAGTAGTAGCAGTGGGCTTTTGACTGGGCCATGATGTTTTGATCATGCAAATAGATACTTATATGTTTGCAGTTTTGGCAGGTTTTGTTAATTATTTGTATTACCCTGTAAGGACTTTTCTCCTAGTAGATCAGTCCTCTGTCGTTTGGTGTTGTCTGCTTTAGAGGAAGATGCATGTAAAACAAAACACTTTTTTGAATATTCATTCGGCACTTTTTGAAATACTTCTTTAGGCAAAATACTTCATGTATTTAAATGCAATTACTGCAATTCTTAACTGTTTAGAGCCCATAGTTCTTGTGTCAGGATAGTGACTGATGCATAGTGGGTAAAGAAAAAAGTATTTACTACTTTGTGTGTGTTTCATTTGAGCTGTAAAGAAATAAAAACATCCAAAAGTTGCAGACTTGTTTTGTATATTGCATTTATAGTGGTTAGATCTCCACCTGAACCAGGAAATTCCTACTTCATTGCTGATTTTATCCAGAGCCATGTATCTTCCTGATACCCTTTCTCCAGCTGATCAGCTCAAAACAACACTTCAGACACTACCAGAGAGTGCTGTAAGTATTAACATACATGGTCTGTAACCAGCTTTCAGTGTCATTGCTGAAAATCCATTCAGGGAAGTAGATGCTCTTCTTGGTTCCTGTCTTTTTGTTGAAAGCTGAACCATGGGTTGGTTTATTGGAGTGACTTTTGAACACAGAAGTTGGCTTATATGTGGAGGATTTTGAGAATAAAGCAAATAAAGGCAGTATTTGATAGCATGACTGTAGACAGTCATAGCATAAAAAGATTTAGCATACACTTTTTACTTACATAAGCAATTTATGCTCTGGTCAATATAAAGACATTAATACATGAAAATATTGATGATGTTGTGGAGAGAGAAATGATCTGAGTAGATAATTGGTAGTCTTGAGAGAAAGAGAATGAAGAGCATAAATGATTTCAGGGTAGAAAGTTCTTTTTTCAAAGAAATAGGGTAACTTTGGGGGTGGTTAGCTGTATTCAGCTGTATCAGCATACCTGTACTATCTATCTCAGTAACGATGTATAAACTTCTTACATAATGTAGACATATATGTATATACACAAATATAGACTTTAATAGACTTCTTCCATTATTTTTAGGCCAGAGAGGCTCAAGTCAAAGTGGCAGAAGTTGAAGGTGAAAAAGTAGATAACAAAGCACGTCTGGAAGCAACGCTTCAGGAGGAGGAAGCCATCAGAAAAGAAAATGAAGAAAAAGAGATGGAAAGATTGTCTGAAGCTGTAGAGAAAGCCAAAGAAACGCTTCAGGTTGCAGCTGTGGTAAGTTCTGCCCTCAACTATTGGGAAATATATGTCAGTGATATAAAAACTTGTATGTTGTGAGTTACTGCCTCTCTTCTGGGTGTTACCTGCATGAAACTGGACTTTAAATCCACATATGAAAGATGTGAGAGAATATTAAAATAGATTGCAACAGAGAAGGGTTCACTGTGGAACAAAAGATTGTCTCAGTCTTACATATGTTGGATTTTTCTTTCTTCTTTATTAGAGTAATAGAAGCCCTTTATTCGTCTAGCAAAGATGGTGGGGTTTTTTTTGTTTATTTCCTCCACTTGTACTTCAGATAATCTTATCTTTTGCTTTTCCTATTTGACACTAACCTGGTAATGTCATTGTATAGTAGCTGACTCTAAAAGCTGCTGGCCTGCCTTACTAGTGAATTAAGCCTCCAGAGCTCACAGTCATAGTTCATGAAGTGCAAGTGGGTATTTAATGTGAAACCACTCAGTATGTTACAGTTTAACACTGTCTTCTCATGAAAGTACCCCAGTGTACTTTGGCAACTGTTCCTATTTTGAGAAGTTGTTCTTTACTGATGCTAATACAGATAATGTTATCTTTGTTTTAATTAAAACTTCACGGGTCTTTCAAATTCAGAAAGATGTGGAATCAGCAGCAGATCTTGAAGCAGCTACTCTGCAAGTTCAGAAAAGTCAGATAGCTGTGGATACTGAACAAGAACTGGCAAAGGCAGAGATGATGATGCACGCAGAGACACTGAAAGATACAGCACCGGTACTGGAAGGCATTAAGGTAATCTGGATAAATGTACTTTTTCATACTTTTTAATGTAAAGAATCAAAGTGTCCCTGTAAGAGCTGTGGTAAGTTGCTTGACTGTCTTTCACTTTTAATCCTCTCACCCCACTCTGTCACTTAAAACCAGCTAATAAGTAGATCGCAAATTCTTAACCACCAGTACAGAAATTGACATCAGCACAAAACATCTCTTGGTGTCTCCTTTATCTTTCTGTGTTACTGAAAATAACATGCCTGTCTAGGGGGACATTTGTACTGGCTGTAGATGTAATAGATCTATGCGTGTTTAATCTATGTATAGTTAACATTCGTGACACTGTCCCTTAACATCTTCATAGGTGAGCTTAGGAAATGTGGGTTAGATGAATGGACAGTGAGGTGGATCAAAAACTGGCTGAATGGCAGAGTTCAGAGGATCATGATCAGAGAGTATAATCAAGTTAGAGGCCTGTAGTCACTGGTGCTCCCCAGGGATCCATACTGGGTCCAGTCTTACACAACTTGTTTATCAGTGACCTGGATGAAGGGCTGGAGTGTCCCCTCAGCAGGTTTGCTGATGATATGAGACTGGGGATAGTGGCTGATACACCTGGAGAAGGTGCTGCCATTCAGCTGGACCTCAATAGGCAGGAGAATTGGGCAGAGAAACCTAATGAAGTTCAACAAGGGCAAGCGTAGGGTACTGCATCTGGGAAGGAAAAACCCCAAGCACCAGTGCAGGCTGGGGATGACCTGCTAGAGAGCAGTTCAGGTAAGAAGGACCTGGGAGTATTGGCAGATGACAAGTTGACTATGAGCCAGCAGTGTGCCCTTGTGACCAGGAGGGACAGCAGTATCCTGGCATGTACTGGGAGGAGTGTGGCAGCAGTTGAGGGAGGTGATCCTCCCCCTGTACTCAACCCTTGTGAAGCCACATCTGGAGTCTTGTGTCCAGTTCTGGGCTCCTCAGTACAAGAAAGACAAGGAGCTACTGGAGAGGGTCCAGCAGAGGGCCATAAGGATGATCAGGGGTCTGGAGCATTGCTGTTATGAGGAGAGATTGTGGGAGCTGGGTCTTTTTAGCCTGGAGAAGAGGAAACAGAGAGGGAATTTCATGAATGCATATAAATATTTCCAAGACGGATGCCAGGAGGATGGTGCGAGACTCTTTTCAGTGGGTGCCCAGCTACAGGAGGAGGAGCAATGGCCATAAACTAAAACACAAGAAGTTTCACCTCAACGTGAGGAAGAACCTCTTTACATTGAGAGTGACAGACCACTGGAACTGTCTGCCCAGGGGGGTTGTGGAGTCTCCCTCTCTGGAGACATTCAGAACCCACCTGGACATATTCCTGTGTAACCTGCTCTGGGTGGCCCTGCCTTGGCAGGGGGTTGGACTGGATGATCTCCAGAGGTCCCTTCCAACCCTAGCAATTCTGTGAAAATCACCAATGTGTCTCTCACTAATTTATATGTATTTTCTGTTACAGGGTGAGGAAATCACTAAGGAAGAGATTGACATGCTGAATGATGCTTGCGCCAAGCTGCAGGAACAGAAAAAATCATTAACAAAGGAAAAAGAGGAGCTTGAGGAATTGAAGGGTGATATCCAGGAGTACAATGAGGTGAAGAATGGGGCGTGGAAGTTCTTTTTTTTATTTCTGGTCATGTTTAGTTTTAGCATAAATGATTTACACATTTAAAGATGATCTTGCTTGGATGTCTGGGAGCCTGTAGTTAGTAGCTGAGTGAATGAACTTTGTATGGGACAACGTAGAGCCTCATTTGTATAACATGTTTAAAGCCTAGTTAAAGTAATTTGAGTAGTTCCCACCAAATGAGAATCCTGTTCCTGCTTGTATTCCCAGTGGGGCTAGGCTTAACAGGTGCTGTATGCTGCAGTCCTGTCTTATCAAACATAGATGTCATTATTACAGGTACTTCAAGTTAAGTAAGATGAATCTTACCCAACCTTAAGAAAGAGGTGGAAAATAACATTTAAGGGGTGCATGAAAAAGGCGGCATTGCTAAAAGTCATTGTTCTGATTCCAGTTTGACTTTATAGGTCTATACATTTGCATTTCATTTACAAATAGCTCCTGTCTTGAAATTCTAGTCAAAGTCAGTAGTGTCTGTTGTTGAGAATTTACCCTGACAAAAGTGTTTCTCTCTCCTGACCATTTCTTTTAGGATTTACAAGAGATAAAAGAGCTCTCTAAAACTGGCCAGGAAGAGGCAGTGGAAGAGTCAAAGGCAAGCAAAAGATTGACCAAGAGGGTGAACAGAATGATTGGTCAGATAGACAAAATTATCAATGAATTAGAGACAGCTCAAAAGACGGTGGATGTACGGCTGCAAGGTGCTGATGGTCCTCCTGCTGGGTAAGTGACTCGAGAGCACTGAATGTGTCTTTAAGTGTTCATTCTTGGTTTTGTCAAATGTGTGACTAGAAGAGAATTAGAGAGTGAGTTGTTGTTTAGTATGTTAAGATAATTTATTTTAGAAATAAACAAAATTGTGCTGTAGATTTTCTCTCTTCTAAGGTATGTTAAATACGATTGAAATGAAGAAGGAAAGGAGCAGGTGTTATTCCCCAGATGCCAGTCCTGAGGGGTTCTAAATGTCAGTGTTGATGAGTATCTTACCATCCTGTTCACACCTCTAGCCCTAATGGTGGTGCAGGTGAAATCATATCTTTAGTCATGCTCCTCACGCAGTAGGTTTGCCCTGTGTGATGAAATGCAAAGGCACACAGCAGTGCGGTAAGCACATTCGTGTTTGTTCTTTAGCAGTGAAAGTGACAGTGAGGAAAACTATTGCAGTAAAGTCTGTTCTGTATCTGGAGAGAAATAAAGGAATAGGTCTAATTGGAGTAAGGAGATAATTTTATGTAGTCCCTTTCTGACAATTTGCTTCATTTCAACTTTAATACACTTACAGCTTTATGAAGAGAGATCTTGAGTGATAACTTCATTGCAAAATGCATTTATCAACATTTAACGTTACTGGAGAGTCTTTCAGGCAATCACGTTGAAGGGTCATATGTTGCATCTTACAGGCACTGAAATACTTAAACACTGTGACTGTAATTCTCAGAGTTTGTGATTATGAATGCTATGTTCATCTAGTTTATGCTTGCCCCATTTTATGTGATTCCTTAGGAGAGCTTCCCAGCTCTCACAGAGCATTCCTAAACAGGAAATACGGATTCTGCTTTTGGTGCTTTTAAACTTTGGGGATTTTTTTCAGTCTCCAGAGCAAATGGTCATTTGTTTCAAATGTTAAGACTAAGGCAGTTATAGGAATGGTGCTACAGGAAAGTTTTGATCAAAACTATCCAAGTTAGTGAATTTAAGATACAATATAAAATCTGCTTGTACTGACTGTAATTATACTTTATGTAATGGATGGGTTTGTGGATAATTTCTTTATGTGATTGTGGATGACTGAAGATCAGTAAAGATTGCTTAGTTGTTGAAGGCTTGGTTTTTAAATTTGAAGTTAGTGCATCACCAAGCCATTGAGAGCCACAGAAACAACACAAGTCCAGAACATTTAGTGGCAGCTTAGAAATGCTCCTGGCGTAAAAGTCAGTTTGTGCCCAGAGGTTAGGATGCAGTATGGAGCTAGGACTATACTGATAAAGCCCTCTTGTTTTGTATTTACTGGGTTCACTGTCTCCTGCATTTCAGCTTGAGCTGTGCTGGAAGATGGTTCTTCAAATTAACAAAACTACATAGGCAAGCAGAGGCTTTAGGTGGCAGAATACAGACAGTTTTAGCTTCATGAGATCACTAAGCAGACAGTGGAAATGTCTGAAACCTGCTATTCACAATGTCAAGTTTAGTCCTTTCTTCTAAAAAGTCTATTCCTTGATAAGAGCAAATGAAGTCTATTAAAACAAAAGAGCTGAAGTGCTGAATCAATAGTTCTCAGCTTTTGTTTTCCTGTGACTTGCATTTATTTTTTGTAGGCCAGCCTCTCAATCTAGAAGGATGGCAGGTGCATGGCACTGCACCTTTATTAAATGGGGCAGGGGGCTGAAAAGACATTAGATGCACAGAAACTGTGCTAAACTTAATTTCACATGACTACTGCATACCTGTATTTGTGCAATAAAGCTTGAGGTAACCAAAAGAATGAGATTTGATGGTAAGCTGCAGATTCATTGGAAATCTGTTTGGTGTTCAGTAACTCATTTTTGCTGGTTTGCATTGTGTTCAGGATTCTAAAGAAATAATGTTTTTACTAATCACCTGCCGTGTAGTGACTTTCAGTACTGTTTTTTGTCAACTTTGCTCCTTTGGAGTAACTGCTTGCCATGTACAGACTGTGCTTGCTCTACAGGGAGAATCTCGTCAGTATTGCTGAGCTAATTAATGTGATGAGACAAATTCAGAAGATTCCAGAGGAGAAGCTGACCAGGATTGCAGAGACACTAGATGAAAACAAGGATGGCAAAATTGATATCAATAATGTTGTTAAGGTAAGTCTATGGACTACTTAAAGAAAATCAGGCCAGCCATCCTTCAGATGTTATACCTGTTTTGACTGAAATTCATACTGCTGTCTTTGGCATGAGTGATGCCAATGAGGTTTTTGGTAATGTGCTGTAAACAGATCTTATAATACATCTTCAGAATTTATATGGCTATTTGGAAGGAGAGGCAGAGGGGAAAAATAATCTTTATGCTGTGTGTGTTACCCATGTTACCTTTAAAGCTGTAGGTTTTTCTGTATGCCTATGTCAAGTTCTGTAAAATATGGGAATTTTGTTGGGCTGCTTATGAATCAGAGGGAGGATGGGAAGGAGCTTTATAAGAACTACTTTAGGAATATCACTATTAGCCACAGTCTTGACATCAGTTATCCTTTGGGATGACTGTAAATGACCTATGTTCTTTGCATGATTTGTTGTGTTTTCTTATTTTGCAGAACATTCTTAGGTTTTCTTTGCATTTCTCCTTCATTTTGTTGTTTCCTTTTTTAGAGATGCCCTAAAACTCCCTTGAAAGTAATTTTCCTATTCAATACAGAAATAGCACTTAAACTATGGCCAGCTAGAAAATAAGGTGTCAACCTTTTGGTACACATTTTTACTTTCTACTGAAGGTGTCCCAGTGCTGATTATCTTCTCTGTTGCTCTAAACAGCTGTTGTACGTTTAGCAACATAGGTACTATTCATGCTGCATATAATACAGAATAATTGTAGGAACTTGAGAAGCTGTGCCAAGAATACATTTGTACAAAAACCTTTACAAAGGAATTTGGAATCACCTACTAAGTTCAAGATCATTTGCTTTAAATTTTGGTTTTTTTTTTAAACTGGAGATATTTGAGGCCCTGGTTGTGGTTTAAATTTGTGTTGCATGTAAGAAAGCAATGCAGTATTTCTTGAACATGAGAAAAGTGAATGCTTTCTTGTCTTAACAGAATTTATAACAAGAAAATGTCTCAATCATGTAAAAACTAAATGCACTCTCAATTTCGTTTTGTGTTCATTGTAGGTAGTAGAACTGATTGACAAAGAAGATATTGATATTGGCACCGCACAGGTTGCTGAGATTATGGCACTGCTTCAGAAAGAAGAAAAACTGGAAGAGAAAGAGAAAGCAAAGGAAAAGCAGGATAAAGAACCTGTGGAAGTAAAGAATTAAGCTTCAGAATCTGAAGCTAACCCCAAATGTAACCAAAACCTTGTATATCTTTCTGTGTCTAATGGCTACATATTACTTGAGCTTTGTGATTATGGGAAATGTTTTAAGCTGATCCTAGTAATAAATCATAGATATGTTTTCTGACCTATGGAATGAAATTTCCGTTAATCAGAGAAGTGATTCACTGTCATTCCATACAGATGAAAACAAAGTACGCTTTTTTAGCAGTGCTCCTGCCCACAAAAATCATGTATTTGCACTCATTGTTGTGGTACAGTGATCCATTAAACTTGCAAGTTTGCTGTATAAATTAAGTGTATCTGTCATGGAAAAAATGTTTCTCATTTAGTTTGTTTCATCATTACATGGGGCCCAACCTTGCTCTGCTTCTACCTTTTAGCTTTTTCAGGATTTAATACAAACTTCCCCTTCCGTCACAGTATTGCATACTTTGTAACCTGTTAGTGAAGAGTCTGTGGCTTCAGTAGCAGCTCTTTAGATTGAGTTCTGTTTAAGCTAAATATCACTCAGCTGTTGCCTCACTGACAGAGAATGTGGCATTCTAATCACTTCTGTGAATTCATGAATGTTGTTTTCTTTTTTCTATTGAAGGGGAAATCAGATTTCTTTTTCCCTAGAATGGAAACTTCCCATGAAGTTTGCTTCTTACGGGTGCCTTAAATTTCTTAAGACTAGGGAATAGAGCATGTCACTTCTGCTCAAAATTCCATGAATTACTTAAGCATTGGAATCACAGGAGCCTTTCAGACAATTCCGGAACAGAATCTGTCACACAGTAAAGCGAGTTAAAGTGTTTGTCTGAATAACAAAATGAAAATAATTGTAAGGGGAAAACGTCAGTTGTGATCTTTTTGAGTATATTCTTTTTAAATGCGTTCATCTTGGCATGTGTGCTTGTTTTTCATCTAATAATTATTTACATCAGCTCTCTTACCTCTTAGTTTTCATCTCAGGTATAAAATAACTAGCCAGGTATAGTAAAAGTTCATAAATACTTTCATCTCATGGCCTCGCTTTCTGTGCAGTCAGCAAGTCATGTCTGGTATTGCCAGTGCTCTGATTACATCATTGGCTTTCAAATCAATTGGTTATAGTTACTGTTTTTAACTGTGTGGTTAAATACTGACAGTAAGTAAAGGTTTACTCATTAATGTCTGTCCTTAATAGTAAATTTTGACGTTTAAAATGCCAGTTCTGGGTTGTTCCATAATTCCTGGTAGGCTAAATTTTCCACTCTTCCTTAAAATCTGTTATGAAGCACACCCAGTGTGACTTGAACCAGCAGGGTTGTGATTTGGTTTTCTGTTCTGTTTTTATTTTGCGCCCAGTATTTACAAAATATATGACCAGTGTTCATTTTGTGGACACTGTGGAGAGCACATCTTACAACGGCACTGTTCACAGTGATACTGAGGTGGGCAGTTAGTATTTAGTGCTTTTAGTCATAGGTGCATATAGTCGTAGAAAATGTTGACTCCCAAGCATCTTTCAGCATAATTCCATGTTCAATATTTCTCTAGATTGGCTAAATTATTTGTAAAAACTTATTTGAAGTTAGTGGAACAAAAGGAAGTTTTGACAGTCTCATGGCTTGCATGATGGACCACTGTATTTAGTTGTTTCCAAAGCGAGATGTACAGGTCAGTGTTTAGTTCAAGTATTGAGTTAATATTCTGTGCAGTTTGCAGAGCAAGCTGCTTGCAATAAGTAAGAATCTCATGAGAATTACTGTAATTGTATCTGAAGTGTAAAATTGCTGTGACAAAGCTGAAATTTCACATCAGTACAAACCTTTGCCCTAAACAAGGGGCTGTTCTCTTCCTTGCAAATTGAGATTAACTTGGAGATTTCAGCATGAAAGACAGTTTGTAGATTGTGAAGATAGGACTTCACTAGGTGCTGTGTGAAAAACACAACTTTGCTTAGACAAAAAGAGTAAAGCTAATTTTACAAAAACCGGATTTAAAACCTAATTTTATATTGTATAATTTATCATTAGAATTCATGGGCTTTGAAGCATGCTAAATTCTGCAGTTGTGTGTCTTCAATTTGAAAACAATACATAAAAATCTTACTTGACATTCCTGCAACACAATAAAAATACTCTAGGATTGTCTGCAGCCTTCCATGGAATATCAGAAACCTAAGAGTTGTATGTGCTTGAACGCACGCAAATTTAAATAAGGAAGTAGCAGAAAAAGCTGTTTTCAGAGATTTTCTTTCTTTTTTGATTAAAAGTTTTGCAGAGCTTTAACTGTCCTTACAGTAAATTACTTGATTTTAGGATATGGGAGTTCAGGACTTTTTTTCTGCTGTTCTTTTTCTGTGTTTACTGTTCATTTAAATTTCCTGTGGATTAAATAAGAAGCGAGCGAAAAATAGCTTTTTTTTTTTCAAGTGAAGAATGTCCTCATTAAAGTAATTGTGATTCATTTATTACACATTTTTAGCTTTCAGACTTGTTTGCGGTTTGGCATCTTGGGCAATTTTAACAGGTTACATGAAATGCATTTTAATGTCAATCACAGGTGGCAGTTTTCCCCTGATACCCAAAGCGTTTAGAGGGATGTACGCAACAACCATAGCAAATGTCTTCCTTCTGATGTTGAAAGCAGGCAAACCCATGACAGCTGGACTTGAGCTTCAACACATTCTGCAAGCTTAAAGCAGTGATTCATGCTTCCCTAGGTTTGAACCGTCCCGAGCAGCTCTGCCCAGGTGCTACAGACAGCTCCAGCTTGAGGACTAGCTGCAGCTAACATGCTTTGTCATCCCTTGTGGTGGCCAAAAGCCCAGAACCTGCAGTACTTTCAGAGAAAGGATGACCTCCGAGTGTACACTAACTGGTCAAAACGTGTTTCGTGAAGGAATATTTAATTGGGAGTTGTAAATATTTGTTTAAATAATTAAAAGGATGTGAGAGATTTCGGTGACCTTGTGACTTACACAGGCAAAGCCTCTAAGCTCAGAGTGAGGTAAGCGGTAGGACCAGTGTTGGGGTTGTGTCAGATTCAATAAGATGAGATTTTGATTATAAATTATTTGAGGGTAAAAATACAGAACATTTAAAAAGCTTTTTAAAAACTCTTTAGCAACAGGGAAGAGAAGTAAAAAATGATGTAATTTATTTTCCCTCTCCAAGCAAGCAGGTTATAGGACTTATTTTATTGGAAAACTTGTTTCCATTTCATGTAAGCTCAAAACATGGTTTTTACTGAGATTTCCATCACTGTCTGCATGCTGGAAGAGTGCATCTGCCTGCAGATTAAGTACCAGGAAGCTAAATCAATAGGTGGTGTTTGTCAGGAGGAGTGCATGCAGGTAGAGATTAATCTTTTGACAGGATAGTTGGTACCTTGCACTTAAATAGGCTTTGTCTGGGGGAAAGAGTTACACCTTTTATACAACGCCAAAATACTTCTTGTAACTTTCTATCTGCATACCTTGCTAGCCATTTAAACTTCAGCGTGTATTTAAATACTTTTAAATTGTTTATATTAGAGTATTGGGTATATTTAAATAAAATAATAATCCCATATTCTGTTCTTCATATGTAATCCAAATTCTGCCTTTCAGTTGAAGAATTTCGGCCCATGTTCCAGATTTAAGTTGAAAATCATTTGTCTGTGCTCTGAGCATACTGGTCCTGTGTTTGCCATAATGCACTATAAATTTTTTAAGTTAATTTGGAGCTTGTGTCCTTTGTTTAGTTACAATAAATGTATCATTTTGAAACCTAATCTCTCCATTATTTTTTGTTGCTTTTGATTATTCAGTGTGAATTTACTGCTGTTCAGATGAGATGCCAGTCACAGAGATGGACACTGATGACTGCTGAAACTGAAATGTTTGGGGTAGAAGAGGGCAAGTGAATGACAAGTCTTTAAACTGGGGTGGGGTGTGTTGTGTGGGTATTAGATGTTAATTCTTGCCGATGTGGGACTGCTTGCCTGGTGTCATGAGTTGTGCTAAAATATTCTTACTAACTATTGTATTGTAGGTATGAAAGTGGGGAGCAGTGTGCTGCTTATTTCTTCTACACTTTCCATTAGACCAGGTTGCTTCAAGCCCTGTCCAACCTGGCCTTGAACACTGCCAGGGATGGGGCAGCCACAGCTTCTCTGAGCACCCTGTGCCAGTGCCTCAACACCCTCACAGGGAAGAGCTGTGTCAGTGTTCAAGGCCAGGTTGGATGGGCTTGGAGCAACCTGCTCTAGTGGAAGGTGTCCCTGCCTGTGGCAGGGGGTTGGAATGGGATGAGTTTAAGGTGCCTTCGAACCCAAACCATTCTAGGCTTGTGTGATTCTTTTACATCAGACTGGTAATACAGACATGCAGAAAGCTGGTTGGAAAAGCCTCTGCCTTCATGAAATTATGATCTTAGAAGTATTAATATAGATAGAGTTTTGTTGCAAACTCTTTTAGTACAATGTCATTTAAAGGATGAATACATATGCGCAGCGGCGGGGGAGAGATGGATAGGCTTGTGGTTGTTTCATTGACCCGAGGCTTGAGAAGTCTGTTCAGTTAGTGCCTATTCTTTCAGTGATACATTGCTTGGCTCTTGGGTCACTGTAACATAAAACCTCCTTGACAGTGGCTGGGTGGATGACAAGTTCCCCAGAACAGAGTCTCTCCATGCAAGGACCTAATATAGCATTTTGTAGCGATAAGGCTTTTAAATACTGAGTGCAGACAGTGACACAACCATACCAAACACTTTGTGTTTCTGGTATTTTTCTGAGTTATTTCTCAATGCTGATGTGAGCAGGAGGATGTTTGTAGTGTGTTTCTAATTCCCTGTACTCTCTGCTCACTTCCATTTTTGTGTATTATTGGATATAAATCTTCCTCAGTAGTTAAATATCCTTCACAGGTCAAAATTCTTTGGGGGCTCATTAGCATGTAAAATTTCACCCTTGCCAAACCTTCTGTGGTTTTCAAACATCAGTTTCATCTCACTGGCGTAAAGGATTTCTGCTATGCAAGAGATGGATCTAACTCAGATTTGCCTCCTTCCGTCTAGTATTTCTCTTTATGTATATTGGCAGAGCAGACCCCTTCATGAATGGCCTGATTTATGTCTCAGGGAATGCTGCAGTCAGTAGTTCAAGATGTCAGGTCTCCCGTGCGTGCTGTGGATTCCCCCTCCTTTTGTCTTAGCTCCGGCCCCAGAGCCATCCAAGTTCCTTCCTAGTGTTTTCTGATTTCAGATCCTTGGTTGAGTAAGATCTTCAGTCTTCATCCTAAGGAAAGCTGCTGCAAGGAGCTGAAGAGCAACTGGGACATGAGTAATAATAATGCTAATAATAGAAACCTCTGAAGGGTCTTACTAAATGAAGATGGGAATTAACAACCTGTTATGCAGAAAACCTGGGATCTCTGCGGTTACTCCAGACTTGTAAATGCAAGATTTCTGTTTCCCCTCCCCATATCTGTTTAATCAGGGAATATATACCAAAGTAGTAAGTAAATCAGCAGGTTTTTCTTCTACATCCTTCCTGTCCCCAGCCTTTCCCTTTTCTCTATCCCTTACTTAACATGCAGGACTAAGTAGGAAAGATTTATGGGGTCCTTGTTGCACTTTACAGTTTCTCAGTGCCTTGCTTTGCATTGGTGGATGTAGAGTTGAAATATAGTGACTGTTAATCTTTCCAGTGAACGTCTCTTCACTAGATGGTTTTCAGTGCTCGGTCTATGTAAATTCAGCCATTAGCAGCCTTCATCAAGCTCAGCTCTCGCCTTCCTCTGTATGACCACATGAGCTCACTGTGGTCCCTGTGCGACCTCTGCATGCAATGCTCCTAAGAGCAGAATGCTTTTATCCTTCCCTTCGAATCCTGTGTACACTTATCAGGGGGATCTGTGTATGCCCTTCCATAAGCTACATTTCAGATAAAAATATGTTCTTAGGATGAGTCTTCAAAATCCAGAGTGACATTGAGAAAAAGGGATGCACATCCTTATTTTTAACCTATCTTCTGCAGCCAGTTACCCATCCAAATTCTGTGGTTAAACTAGTCCTGTGGTCCCTTAGTGACTCAGTACGATTTCATTTGAGGTGTACCTAAACTGCATGGGTCACCCTTTTCCCCAAAATGGGTGGATACAGAATCCTTTTTACTCACGCTGAAAATGAGATCCTTAAGGGTATATAGGTTTTGGACTTGCAAATTCAAGAATTGACTGATGTCAACCCAAAAAACCCTCATCAAATGAATGATGGAGGAGGAAGCATTAACAAAAACCCCTTATTTGTATCTCCTTAATACCTTTGTGCTCAACAGAAATCTGATGTGGAGAATAGCTTGTCCAGTCAGGCTCCTACAGGATGCATAGCAGTGAATGGAAATAATAGAACAGGGCGATTTAATGGTGTTAGCATTTTGGCTGTACTTTCTTCCCTGTTTGCCCTTGAGTGAACAGGATACTCTAGTATTTTAGTTTTGTGAATACGAACACACTCTCAGTCAAGAGAAGTATAGCATGGTGTACCACCACGCTTGATACTCTTACTGAAGTCCTTGCTGGAACTTGGGCACTTCAAGGAAGCAGGGTAAAGTCTTTTAAATCTATCTATCTATCTATCTATCTATCTATCTATCTATCTATCTATCTATCATCTATCTATCTATCTATCTATCTATCTATCTATCTATCTATCCTCTACTTACCTGTCTTTATTATTAAGAAATAATATAGTGCCTGATAAAACAGAAATATGACACCTGCATTTTGCAGAAGACTAGAGAGAAAGTGAATTTGCCTGTCCAAGCACAGCATCACTCCCACCCCAGCAATGGCATCCATGCTGGAAAACAAGACCCTTAGCCCCCCTCAAAACCTTCCCATCTTTGAGTTGATCTAGGCCCCGAGCTGTAGCCCCAGCAAGGTGAGTCGCTGCTAGGGATGCCCAGCACTGTGCTGTTGATGTGGAGGTAGAAGGACGTTCCAGAACATAAGAAGGAGATTAATGTTACCCCCTTGTACAAGGGGCCACAAAGATGATCAACGGACTGTGAATCCTGAATCATAGAATCATAGAATATAGGGCTGGAAAGGACCTCAAGTATCATCTGGTCCAACCTTATAGGCAAAGCAAGACCTAGACTAGATGTCCCAGCGCCCTGGCCAACCAAAGCTTGAAAGTGCCCAGTACTGGGGAGCCCACCACTTCCCTGGGGAGATTATTCCAGTGGAACAATCTCCACTGAGATTGAGAGAACTGGGTCTGTTCATCCATGAGAAAACAAGGCTCAGGGGAGACCTCATCACCGTGCCCCAGGGTGGCACAAAGAAGATGGAGACTCCCTTTTCAGAAGGAGCCGCATGGAAAAGACGACGGGTGATGGGCACAGGTTTCTCCTCGGGAGATTCCCGTTGGACACAGTGAGGACACTCGTCCATTGGAATACCCCGGGTCCCGCTTTGCCTGGGACCGGCTGATCCCGGAGGTCCCTTCCAGCCCGGGGCTCTGTGCTCCGCTAGGTGGCGGCCCCCGACCGCCCAGCGCTGCCCGCCGGGTCCCGTCCGCCCTGGGGCCGAGCTGTGCTCCTCGTTTCCCGGTCTCCAGCCCGCTCCCTGCATCCCCACCTTGTCTCTGTGTCCAGCTCCGCAGCCCCAGGCTCTGTTCCACAGCTGCTGCTCTCTTAAACCTCTTTTCCTCCTCAGGCTGCTGTCACCGCGGGGCTCTCCCTGAGCCCAGTCCCCTCAAGCTCCCTTCTCCCATCTCCCTGTTTATCCCCCCTCACCACCAGCCGGAATAAACCTTTGCTCCCCGGTCAAATGACCCGGTACAATCAGGCACTGGACTTCCTGAAACCGACCCCTCTTTGAAACACAGCATCATTTATCGGATGTGCTCCAGCCGTGGTTCACAGTTGGACAGTGGGAAAGGATCCGCCACGAGCCTTCGCTGAGCTGCTGCTCTCGGTTGTTGCTATCGCTGTGGTTGGGGGGTTCTCTTGCAGAGAGAGGGAAGGGGGAAAGAAGCTTTAAAACCAGGTAAATAAACTAACTTGTCACCCTTGGAATATCTGGTGATAGAAAGCCAAACTCTGCAGTGCAGTTGTCTCGTTTCTATTCATAGAATTAGAGAACCATTTAGGTTGGAAAAGACCTTTAAGATCATCCAGTCCAACCCTTACCCCAGCACTGCCAAGGCCACCACTGCCCCATGGCACCGAGGGCCTCACCTACGCAGTGTGCGAACGCTGCCAGGAACGGCTAATCCACCACTGCCCTGGGCAGCCTGTTCCAATGCCTGAGCACCCCTTGGGGAAGGAATTGTTCCTAATATCCAATCTAAACCTCCCCTGGAGCAGCTTGAGGCCCTTACCTCTTGTGCTATCACTTGTTACTTGGGAGAAGAGACCAACCCCACCTCACTACAACCTCCTGTCAGGCAGTTGTAGAGAGCGAAGTGATTGTAGAGAGCAGACACTGATTCATTTGACTTCATCTGGCTCTGTGGAAAAGCTCCCAACAAGGTTTTCCTTGTGGGGCTGCTGATGGGCTGCACTAGTGTGGGTACTTCTGGACTTGATGATCTTAAAGGTCTTTTCCAACCCAGCTGATTCTATGATTCTATGAAGATATGATCCTTCTGTGATGGTTTAAATCACCATTCTGGGTTCGCATCTTCCCGCAGAGCCCTGCACTTTCCCCTTGCTATAACAACAGCGGTGTCGGTGTGCTACCCTGTGAAAAGGCAGGTTCGGCCCTTGCCTCGAGGGTTAACAAATGTATTACTCAGTGCTATAAACACTTAGTTAACGAAAACTGAAAGTCCACTCTCATTTCTTTGGTGTGAGGCATTTTCAGGATCCGATGCCAGGTCCCTTTCGAGCGGGTTACGCACATGTGACTCAGCAGTTTGAATGTGATGCTTCAAATGACTCAGCCGTGTCTTAAAACAATGCAGTTTGGTGAAAAGGTATGAATCAGAGAATCAGAATCATTCAGGCTGGATGGGGCCCCCAGGGTCATTCGACTTCTGCTCAGAGCAGGGCCAAATTCAGATCAGGTTGCTCTCCTTCTTCAGTCATGTTTTGCTTGTCTCTAGGGATGGGGATTACGCAAATTCCTGGGCTCTGTGTCTGATCACCTTTTCCTAAAGTCTGCTGGGTGTGTCCTATGCCACAGCGAGTGTCTGCAGCCTCTTATCCTGCAGGAATAGTTTGGCTCCATCTCCTCTGCACCTTCTGCTTAGGTAGTGGAAGGTTGCAGTAGGATCTCCCCAAAGCCTTCCCTTCTCCAGGCTCAGCAGGCTGGCTCAGCCTCTCCTCATACTCTACATGCTCCAGCCTCTGGCCATCATGGTGGCCTCTGCTCATTCCACTCCACTATGTTCATGTCTGTCCTGGTCTGAGGAACCCAGAACTGGATCCAGCGCAAGGCAGGGTGCCCACAGAAGCTGTGGCTGGCCCATCCCTGGCAGTGTTCAAGGCCAGGTTGGATGGGGCTTGGAGCAACCTGTCCAGGGGAAGGTGTTCCTGCCCATGGCAGGGGTTGGAACTGGATGGTCCCTTCCAACCCAAACCATTCTGTGGTTCTATGATACTGATGGTCTGTCTCACCAATGCTGAGCAGAGGGAAAGGACCGTGTCCCTCAGCGTGCAGGCAATGTCCTTCCTAATGAAACTGTTGGCTTCTGGCCCTCCTTGCTGCAAGGGCTCATTGCTAACTCATGGTCAGCTTCTCCACCAGCACCCTTTCTGCAAAGATGCTGTACAACTGGTCAGTGACCATCCCGTACTGGTGCATGCGGTTACTCCTTCTGGGTGCAGGACTTGCATTTGTCTTTGTACCACTCCATGACGTTCCCATCAGCTGGTTACTTCAGACCATTGAGCTCCTCTGCATGCAGCCCTGCTTCCCCTCCAGTGTAAGGCCCACTATGATCACGCCACTGAATGCACCACTAAAGGATTGAAATGGGAGCAAGGAGGTCACACAGTTAATGCATGCTATGGGATACTTGGGTCTCACTTGCCAAATCCAAGAGGTTATTCAGGGTAAAACCAGTCTAATGACAAGCATGAAATTGATGACAATTTATGCAATCATTATTAAGTGAGCAAACTACCACGTGGTGTTAGAGAAGATCTGAAGAAAACCCCATTAATAGACTGTTGGAGCAAATGTGAAAGTGCAAAACTCATCGACTGTGATGTGCACTAAAAATAGAGACTTGAGCCTCTGTCCTCCCTTAGGAAGACTTAACCAGGACTAAACAGAAAGCTTTCTGGCTGATGTCCAACCACTGGGTTCTTAAGTCCTGTAATTAACTTTCTTTTCATTACTTTCTGGTGGGAAGTTTTCTCTTTTCCCCATTTCTGCTAAGCTGCGGTGTGTGTTCAGTTGCTACGATGATGAGAATAATGGCATTCCCATCACTGCAAAACGGTATAAGTTGAAAAGCTGATGTGAGTTTCTACGTTCTGATGTTAAAGTTATAAATGACCCGTTCATTATTTATGCTATGTGGGGTAAAATGTTTAACAGAAAGTTGATCTTCAATTCACCTTCAAATTGCATGTTTTCTGGCCTAAATGTTTTCGAGATGTGAACTGTAACAGCATAGAACTTTTCAACTTACTTAGCAGAGCTGGTAGCTGTAGTTTAGAAGCTGCTGTGCAGCAGAGCTGGAATTCACCAGACCTTTGTCCAAAGTCAATGGGTAATGGGGTTTTGTTTGATCTATAGAGATCTACACTGTTTGCCTCAGGTCTCCCTGCCCTACAGCGGGGATAAAAATGCTGCCTCCAGAGTTCAAAGCTACTGTTCACTATGAAGTGCTCCACAGCCATAGGGGCTGTCAGGTTGTTTCTGAGCAGTTTCTAAGGGCTATAACAAAACAGACTAAAACCCTGAATGTCCATTTCCAAGTCAAGGCAGCACATGAATCCAGACGATGATTCCTTCGGGATCAGCGTTACAAGGCAGTTGGGTGACTGAGAGCAATGGGTTACAAAGTATTTTCAGATTGTAATGGAACAAGATATAAAATATACTGTTATCAACAAAAGTACAGTGATATCTTCCACATTGAGTTCCACACTCTCTGGCTCCCAGCCCCAGGAGACTTGATTTACGCAATGACTTTGCCTATAGCTGCTGTCTGGCTACCAAGTCTTTACATCATGCTGCAGCCTTGCCCCCATAGAAACCTCGGGAGTATTGAGTGTGAGCTGAAAAGTGGTTAACTGGAAGTTAACTATTGAAACAAGCCCCCAGGCAGTGGTGGAGCCTCCCTGCCTCACTGTGCTCCAACCAAGGTCTATTTGTCATTCCTTGCATAGCATGCGCAGCTCCTTGGAGCAAGGGGGGGGGAATTACTTTTCAGGAGGAGTTAATCACAAACCTGCCGCCAGCAAGACAAATTTCAGCAAAGACTTAAGCAGGAAGGTGTGATCCAGTGCACATGTTCCTAAAGAGGAGCAGCAACAGCTGGTGAGGCTGCAGCATGATGGAGAAACATCTGGAAGCCATGGGAGTCTTTAATCCAGGCGGGACAGCGTGACGCCGTGTGTCTGCCTTGTAAGAGCTTTCTGGGCCAGCTTCATAGGGAAGCTGTGTATGAGATAAGGGAGGTGCTCACATCGGGTGTCAACGGGGTCTGAAGTGCAGTATATTGAAGTCAGGTTTGGGTGTTGCTCTTCACCACTAATGCTGACTAACTGGAGTGGGTCCAGAGATTAACAAGCAGTTGGTTGCTGTGAGGAGCAGCTAACAGCATTGCATGGCTTTCATCTAGAAAACACAGGTCTGAAGGCAGGGAACGCACAAGTTCAGAGATGTTTGCTACATGGGACCCAGTGCTGTGTTCTTTTCCACAGACAAGAGCAATCAGTTTGATTCTCAGTGAAATGACAGCAGTGGGGTTTCTGCAGACTCTCACTAGCACAGCCCAAGGCACCGCAGTTCCTGGTGTTGGCTGGAGGCTGCTGGGCCTGGAGCTGACAGCTGTGACAGATGCTGCAGCTCAGCAGTTGATGTGTTAATTTAAACCAACACCAGTTGAGCTTTAAGTTATTGCACGAGGCTACGACATAGAAGTTAGGGATGGGACCGCGGGATGCCTCTCATCCAATGCCCTGCACAAAGCAGGTCCCAACAAGACAAGGTTGCTCAGGTCTTCATTCAGCTGAATTCAAGGACTTGGTCCCAGATTGGAGATTCCACACCCCCTGTTTGTGATATTTGACCACCTTTAGAGTGATTTTTTGTTTTCCCCTTATATTTCATTATAATTTCCTGTGTTGCAACTTGTGCCCATTGCGTGTCCCCTATCATGGTGCAATCATCAATAACATTAGTTATTACTTAATAAATCCCTCAATTAATAGCATGTTTCATGGTAACTGCCTACTGAGCTCTAATTCCCTGATGCAGGAGCAGAAGACACACACCATTCCCACTTCATCCAGGTCTGAGCATCAGAACAGGTTGGCTGCAGTGACTAAGCTATGGAGATGCTGCTCTTCCCCTGCACAGCCCCAGCTGTGGCCCCGGAACAGCTGCCT
Organism: Pezoporus flaviventris; assembly: GCF_033815535.1. Taxonomy (NCBI): domain Eukaryota; kingdom Metazoa; phylum Chordata; class Aves; order Psittaciformes; family Psittacidae; genus Pezoporus; species Pezoporus flaviventris. Next base: position 5,364,152 of record NW_026892550.1, on the reverse strand, counting down.
GTGCACAGGGTGATAAATTCATCCCTGCCTATAACTGGTGCAATTGAAACCACTCTGAGATCCTTGGGGATGAAAGACTCTGTAAAGACCAGAGCTGTTTGTGATGATGATTACTGAAATAAAACTGTACGATGTTTTAATGTAAGGAGTCCATTGGAAGGTTTACAGTTTGGGCTGTTTTATGAAGGGAGAAATTATTTCCAAGAACCGTGTTAGAATAAGTCCCCCCTTAGGACAATGCAAAAGGAGAGTTCCAGTGTATTACAAAATTAGCATGGCTATAGCTCTGTAAGCTTTTGAGATCCCTCAGTATCAGGGAGAAAGGGGAAAGGACAGTCAGGCAGCCAGAACGGGAATCTGTCTCTATTGGGAAACCATTAGAAAGATGCAATGTGGTGGCTGGGACCCAGGCAGAATTTGCATGTCATTCCTTTTCTATAAATAATACATACACATCATCACATTTTTAATACAGAGTCCAGAGGGAAATAATCTCTCTTGATTAAACTGGGATAGAACACTTTGGACTGGAATTCAGAGGTTCCCAAGTTCAGGGGTCCTGAGCGGTGTGTCCCAGCTGCTGGGTGCTCTCCTATTCCACTCGAGCATCTCAAGAGCAAAGGTATGAGGATGCTGCAGCAGAAGCAGACCAGAGAGCTGCAGCCTCTTGCTTTGGGGGTTATCCCAGATGTACTGCAACCCCCACTGGGAAAATGGGGTGTCTACCATGAATGATTTTTTATCTCTGGACCATGAGTGGAGCATTTACCACCCAGATCCAAAGCCCCATTGTTGTATGTGTGTCAGCTCAAAGTGACACAACTTGGACCGAAGGAAAGCTTTTGGGGCAAATGTTGGAGTTTCCTGTGGGAATTCAGGGTGGACAAAAGAAGGCACATCCCATCCAGCTTTCAGGAGTAATGCTGCTCTGTGCCTGGGACACTTTCGTGGTGCTCAGTCACTGTGCACTCCGAGTCACTCATGTATTACTGTCACGATGCCTTACACGCTGTCCCACAGGTGGTGGGATGATGGAGCAAGGCCTCAGGTTCCTATGCTTCTGAAGTCTGGAGAACCTGTTCCCCTGCTGTTTTACGCCTCATCAGATTAACTTAGATTGACTTAGAGCACAAGGTCCAGCTTTGCCCTCATTCCCTTTCAAAGCCCATTTGCACTGCTTTCGTATGAGTTTGTGCTGGGCATGGGAATTTGGCTGTGACTTGACATTGCTCAGCTCAGCTCTGCTCTACTGCGGACAAGCAAGGAGAAGTTGCTCTAACATCTTGCCCTGTTGCAGCCTCCCAGGATGGCAGGAAATAGGACAGCTAAGCACTGAAATCACAGATGTGCCCCTTGTTTAGTGTTTATGACATGGGCAAGGCATGAGCAAGGGATTGAGACCAACATATATGAGGGTTAAGCAACCTGGTCAAAAGACTTGCAAAGTGGCAAATGAAGTGTCCACGTCTCTGTCAAGTGTTCCATTTGGTAAGAGGCACTGCCTTGCTCACCTGTCTTGCTGCCTTTGAATTGCTCTCTGTGCAGTTTCTATGGGGACTGGCTGATTTACACATCCTCCCCTCTCTGAGCCTGAACTAGAAAAGAAAACTGATGGGAGAGAAATGAAGTGGCTACTAATTAGCAATTAGTTCATTAATAGAAGGTATCTGCTTCGCATTAGGCAGGGAGAGATAAAAAAGCCTGAATCCCGTGTCCCCAGTGACTGGCTGTTTGTGGAGTCTGCATTAAACCAGGAAGCTGGCTTTTCTGTGGTTGCTTTTTTTTTCCCACCCTGGAGACATCTGTGTATTGAGGGCTGAGCAGTGGTGAATACCAGCAACGATACAGGGCATCGTGCAGCACAGGGGACTCACCTACAAAGGACCCCCTTCTCCTGTGAGCAGGAGTGATCCATGCTGCCCTGCATCCTGCTTTATTGCCGGCTCTGCCTCATCCAAATTCCAAACCTTGGTGTGGGCAGAAGCTGGGAATAGACAGCTGGATTTGGAAAGAGAAGCTGGGATTGTCCCTGCAGTGCATTCAATCCGGCTTGAGCCTGGGCTTCGAGCTACTGATGAGAGCAGTGCGCTGTACCAGGTGCCCAAACCCCTTCCCAGGACATGCAGCCTGCTCCAGAGAGGTGATGGAGCTGAGAGTTTGCTCTTGTGAGTGCAAAATCCTAGTTACTGGAAGAGCACCAACAGCTGAATGACCAAACCAGCTGTTAAAACACTTTGAGCAGTTGGCTTCCCCAGCCACCTGGCTGCTTCAGGAAATGCCCATCACTGCATGGGTGGGTATTTAAAAGCAGGAGCAGGAAAAGGTACCAGCTCTTCCAGAGCAGCAGCGGGTTTTTTTCCTAGAAGACAGGGAGGAGGATGAAGAGTTTCACGTGGGATGCTGTAAAACTACAATCCCATGAAATCCAAAGGTGAGTTCCTGGTACATAGCCTGGAGAGCGCTGGGAAGAACATGCCAGCGTGGATCTTGTAGTTCTATTTTCTCCTGGAGCGTTTGGAAACCATGTATGTGAAGAAGCAGGCTGTCCAAGCAAACAATTACCAACTGTGGTTGGGAAAATGCAAGCTATCTTTCCCTGCCCATATATCTTTAAGTGTGTCTCCCTCCCTAAGTTTTCCCAAGCTCCTCTCAGTTATCTCTCTGTCCAAATTTCCTTCCCTTCCAAAGCTGGAACAGTTTCACTCTATTGAAATTAAATGGAAAAAGAAACCCCCAACTAAACCCGAAAGCGATTAAAACATTTTAATGTAACCCCCCCCCCTTTTCTTCCTTGAAATGACTCTGATCAAATCCTCTCCTATCAAAGCAGCAACAGAGCTCAGGAGTGGCAGGATGGGCACCAGGTTTTGACACCGACAAGGGCAGCAGGCTCCTCTTTCCCAGGGCACTGCGTGGATTTTCTGCTGTGGATTGGGAGTATTTGGATTTTGAGCTTGTCTACCAGGCAGAATTGGTCCAAATAAGCTGTTTTGCAAGAGCTGTTCTGGAGCTGCTGCTCATCTGAACCCCATTGAGGGAGTGTATTCCAGAGCAGTTATGTTGCTCTGGAAGAGAGTATCAACTATTCCACTGTAAAATGACTCTTATCATGGGAGACGGTGGTCTGAGCAGGGATACGTTCCAAAGCAGTGATTGTGGAATAGGTTATTCTGCAATAGCTTTTCTGGTCAAGTTCCTTGTGTCGGCAAGCCATGAATCCCTGCTGCAGCACGGGTGGGGATGCACCCAGCACACGCAGCCTCCAGCTTTATGGAGAGCTGATGAATCCAGTAGTGTTATTATTGCGCTTGCCTTCGAGTGAGAAACGTCTCTATTAACACTGTCATCTCCTGGATTTTCCCCCTCTGTTAAGCATTACACACTCATCTATCTCAGTGCAGGTATGTGGGGTTGCTCGACCCTTCTCTCCCTCCCTTCCCACTGAAAAGGTGATGTTTTATCAATGGATCCAAATGGATGAACCCACATTTTATTCTAACTGCATCTGGGACTTTTTGCCAGCGCTCCTTGGATTCCTTTTATTGTTTCCCTGGATGGCGGGTGAGGTTAAACCACAGCATGCAGCTCAGCCCCACAGCAAGAGAGCATCACCGTGTGTCATTACCCAGTGCTTGCAGTCTGCTTGGGCAGCTTTCTATCGCTATGACAGTGTTTTCCTGCCTGAGCCAACTTGAGTTAATTTGGAGCATAACGTTTCAGGAGACTGTATCAAGTCCTTCAGTGAATTCCAAATGGATTGCAGCTGCTCTGCCCTCTATTAACCCCATCATCCTGTAATTGTGTCCAGAAAATCCAGGGGAAAGGGCAAAGAAAGCCAGAGTCTGGCAGGATTTTGCTTCCACAAAATCAAATGCAAGTTGAAGGCAGTGTAAGAAATGCTTCCCTGGAGCAGGGTGGCAGGTCGGTGGGGCAGATTTCCTTGACTATAACATGGACTTGTTTCTTTACCTCTGCATGCCTCTTTCATCCCTAATTTGAATGATGTATTCCCCAAAGTGCAGGTATTTGTGTCCTTTATGGCTTGTAAAGAACTTTCTCAAGTGTCTTATGGTTTGGGATGTTATGTTCTTAGCTGCTAGCAGCTTCCAGGGGGACTTCTCTTGCTCAGGGCTGGGTTCTTCAAAGTAGTTAAGTGCAGAAAGTAATTATAATTAAAAATACCCTCTCCTTTCATTTCTCATTAACAAAAGCTTCTGGAGACCTAATACCGACAAAACCACTGGGTGCTTTTTAGGACTTTGAAAGCTGTTGACCTCAATAGTGCTGTTGGACACAAACCAAAGGGAGAATCTTGCATCAAACGCTGTACCTTCTTCCCACCCCTCCCAATCTATATCATGTTGGCTGCCTCTGGGCCTTCTAATGGGTACTGGTTCTGTTATCCTCCAGGTGTTTAATGGTTTCTCTTCCCTCACTCATTGCTTTCTTTCTTCTCCCCCCCCATTATGTAGCTTCTATCCATGTAATGATCTTTGGTATTTGCTGTTCGCCACATGTAAGTGGGTCCTGGTCTTCAAGCTCATGATGAGAAATCAAAGCAGAAACCTCTTGATGGTATGAAACCCAGCCAGTCAGTGCCCTCGCTGGGATAAGAGGAGCTGAGCAAACTTACTTGTGCGTGTTCGCTTTATCCAGCAAAGAAGAGATGTCTCTTCCCTAAGCCTGAACCGGGCTGGCAGAGCCTTTTCCTGCTAAAACATCCTGGCTTTGCACTTGCACCTTTCCCACCGGAGGAACCCGCAGACCAAAGTGGGTATTTCCATGCAATGTCTGTGGCTTGGTGGCAAAGGAGATGTAGCCAAAGCCAGAGCCTGCTCCAGCCCCTATAGGGATTGAGACGTTCGCTATCTCTGGGACGTGGTTGCGTGCTTTGGCCTCAGTACAGGCTGCTTTGCTGATCTCAGGGGTTTCTCAATATAGTTTCTATCAGAGTACAGAAGGAAAGAGATTAAAGATAAAGCCTTGGGAAATGGTTTCTGGGAAGCTGCTGCGTTCGTTCTGCTTTCCTCCCAACCACATTATCTCACCGCAATGTCATAGGGAAGCACTGAGGCATCTTTGCCACCTCCTGTCATGAGATACCCTCCACAGCCAAATCCCAGTCTCCCTTCCTTTAAAAATCTCCAAACGAAACATAAGCCTCAAAAACCATATTTCCTCTTTATTTTCCTATTTTCCAATGTATACTCTTAGAGGAATGGCTCCTCCTGTACATTGCTTTCCGAGAAAGTAGTTTCTGTTAAGACACTTCTTTCTTAATACCTGTAATGCATCTCAACACAGATTTCTTTTTCTCTTGAAAAAGATCAGAAATTCAGAAAGGAATTGTTCCTGTAGAAGAACTTCTGATATATTTGAATAGTAAAGGATGAAATAAATCCCCCAGGCCGGTGTCAGAAGAGGAGGATCTGGAATGTCTTTATGCTTTCTTTAGCTCCGGTATTAACTCTCCATGGGAGTCTTGCTTCCAGAAGACCCTGTATCGGGAGAGGGTCCTCACCCCCCTGAAGCTCTTGGAAAACTCAAGCTTAACTTCTGTGTGTGTCATTGCTCCTGTCTCCAAAGCACAGGTTGTACCACAAACCCAGCTCGACTCCAGGTGTTCAACTGATGCCAAACAGAACTCCTCCAGCACAGCTGGTGCTGGCCATGTACTCATCTGCTTGTATTGCTCATAGCTCTTATCCTTCCCCACATCATCTCTCCCCAGGTGATTTATGTGTCCCTTCATGCTGTCACGTCTTGATTTATGCCATTGCTGCTGATGGCAGGGCCTTGTCTGGATGCTCTGCATCTGCTGCACTCTACCCCATGGCAAAGGTAATTACCAGTAGCAAAGAGCAAGAGGTTAATTCCAGGCTCCTTTCCTCTGTCTGGACCAGGCATAAATTCCCATTAGGAACAACTGTGCAAGCAGCTGCCTCTTAGTATGGAAATTAATAATCCCAGTTCTAAGAAAGTGAAGTGTTTATGCAGTGCATGACTGGAGAGGTAATGTTTAAGGCTGGTTTTGTGGTACTGGAATTAAACCTTCTATGTAGAGGTTTAAATACTGATTATCTCAGTCCTTTTTCATTCGAAACCCAGCACATGTGAACTGAAAGGAGCGAGTATTTTTAAAAGGGTCTAGAACAAGAAGTCTGGTTTTCAGACTGATGGAGAAATGTTAAATACGTTTTCCTCCTTCATTTCCATTGCTTTTATTATTATTGTGTTTCCAGTAAGGGGGGTGAAGAATATTTCCCTGTTTAGCACTCTGTTTCATTAAGCAAACTGCTTGCTATTAAATCAAGCTTAATTTGCTCCTTCTGTCATTTAACGACTTTACCTGTAACCCATGAAACAGGCTGATGTTTGGTGCAAGCAAAAGGGGCCAAAATGTATATGATGAAGTGAGGTTTTTCCTTATACCCATGATAGTTTCAGGCCATCAGTGGGACGCTGCACACACAGGCTCAGGTTAGTTTGTACATGGGCACAGGGTGTGAGAGCTGCATTTCTGTCCTGCTGCCTCAAAGCCCAGAACTCAAAGAGGGCAGAAGCCAGCATAGACCCTGCAAGGGCAAGGTGCAGGTGGTTTTACACCTCACTGATGCTATAGAATCACTGTTTGTGGTGCAGCTGTGGTGCCTTTTATTCACTTTATCTACCTGGCACTCACCTCTTGCAGTAGCTCGTCAGTTAGGGAGAATTTCTCATCATTTGGTGCAGCTGGGTGTGTTTTTAAATACCATGAAGGGAACCAGAACATGGACTGCACAGTTCATGACTTACATCTGATGGTCCAAAGCCAAGGTTAGGGTGCAAGTGCAGCCCCAGTAGTCTGCTTCCTGCTGTGGAGCTGGAGAAAAGTCCAGAGCAACAGCCACAGGTCTCACTGTTCAACAAGCTCCAGTTCTCAGCAGCAGCTCTAAAGTGGCTGAAAATGTAGATCAAAGGTGGGAGATTGCACTGGTGTAAGGCCAAGGGGAGCATGCTGCAGTCTTGTAAGTCCAGGAGCTGTGACAATAATGTGGGGAGTTTAAGAGGTGAAAGATGGGTTTGGTGATGGACCTGGGGAGCAGATCAGAAGGAGCTGCTGGGGATGCAGCAGCAGGCGACAAGGGAGTGTCTGAATGATGAGTTTTTTGCTTATGCCTTTTATGTATTTCCTTAATAGTCTTGGCATGAAAAGCTGCAGTTTGCCAGTAGGAATTCCTCCTGTGCATTTCCTCGTGCTGTGCCTGCTTGTTGTTTGGTCTGTGACCTGTAGTTAGTAGTGAGCTGCCTCTGGCTGGGGTTTCACCTGAGCCACAAAGGGAACAGGACATGGCTGAACAAAGTCGAGGAGATGAGTGCCCTCAGTAGAAGGCAAGATGCTGTTTCCTGAGCCACAGGAACCGCTGCACCAGTCAGGCTGGTGTGGTGATAGCATGGAGATCTCCTCTTCCCAGCTTCTGGGTTAATGGGAGAGGCTCAGGCGAACACCCATATCATTAACAAAACCTTACATTCATGCTCATGCTTATTTGTCCTTTGGGCTACAAGGCAAAAAGCGGTGAGATGTGTGGGTAAAACCTTCAGCATCTTTGTTGAAACCAGGTTTGGGACTAACAGAGGGGTGGCAGGAGGGGCTCAGGTCAGGGGAACACCAGTGTGAATCCTGGTTGTCGTGGTGTGGTTTTTTGTTTGCTTTTTATTTTTGTATGAATATGGAATTTATTTACAATGGGGATTCAATTAAGAATGTTAAAAGTATTGTGGTGGTCATTTAAATGAAGGAAATTACTGTCTTCTGAGAGAGTGCTTCAGGACAGAGAAAGGACACTTGGAGTAGTTTGTGAAGGACAGCTCAGCGGATGCAGCAGCCCCAGGATCCCTCCAAATGTTCATTGTAGGATCCTGATCAAAGAACAGCTTCTTATCACAAAGATTCTGGTTTCCATTGCAGAGTCCTGTTGACTCTTGAAGCAGGACAAATGGTTTAGTTGAAAGACGACAAAGGCTTTGCATTTTTTGTGGTATTCTTAAACCTTATCCTTCAGAAAGGAATTGAAAAGAATCCCAGCATATGAACCTCGCACTGTGAATGAGTTTCCTTTCCAAGTCTGGCTGGTGTGGTAGGTGAATGCTTAGGAGTTGTCTAAGTGCAAATAAGGTGCAGTTATGCATTCAGGGCCTATTTTGATGTGCTTTTCTTTCCTGGAGGAAAGTCACTTCTTCAGAAAGGATTTAAGGGTTGGGGAGGTAAAAACCCAACAGGAGGATACTTAAATAGTGATTTTTTTTCCTAATCCATTCTGTTCTGTACATGTCTGCCCAGGCAGCTCACATTGGTTTGATGTTGAACAGTCTTCTGAGTCTAAAAACTGAAGCAAATGCAAGCAGCTGCAGATGTGCTTTACCTTTGAACACTCGTGTAGCTGCATGTCTCATAATTACACTCCTGTGAATACTTCTGGTGGACCCAAGGACTTAATCCCACAAATCTCACTTGATCACATCACTGTACGTGTGAATTTATGCTCACAGGATTAAACCTTGCCTTCAGCTATGAAGCAATTAATTGTTATAAGCAGAAAACATGCAGGGGTGGGGGAAGAAGGGCCAGGTTAAAAAACCTTACACTGTAAGTGGAATATCTTTCATTACTGGTAGGTATTTCTGTTGCTAAGGTTTATTGCTGAGGAAGCTGCTGTCCCAGGCTCTTTGCTTACGAGGCAAGTGACGATTTACTCCATTTGACACACAGAGGGAAATGAAACCTGATTGTGATTCCAGCCATGTGAGCGTGCATGTGCCAGAAACACTTTCCCAGGAGAGTCCCTGCAGTTCATAGCTCCGGTTTGCTGATTCCCTGATTGCTACCGAGCTGACGGAGCTCATAGAGGAGCAAACTGCTGCTGCAGCAGGGAGGTGACCACCCACCCAAGGCCAAACTGGCTGGGAATGCTGTGTAAATGTGCAAGGGGAAGGCATGGGAAAGGAGGTTTGACTTTGAGTCAAGGGCTGAGCAAGACATAAGCTGAGTTGGTTCAGATGCCCAGCTCTGAGTGCTGCTCCATGGGAGGTGTTCCTGCTCAGGCTGGATTGGAAGAGCACGGTGGTGTGTGAGTGCTTAGGGAAGGGATTGCACAGCCAAAGGGTAGTTGCCCGGTTACCTCCAATGGCCTTCAACAGCTCAGCTGCAGACTTGAACACACTTTCCACTTGTTTGGGTCTGTGCTCAAAGCCCTGCTCCTGTGGAAAGGAGCTTTCTTCTTGTAGAAGGGATCTGTGCTTGGTTCTCCTGAAAACCTTCAGTGTAGTGCACCCAATCCCCCAGCACATCCATCTATGTGAAGGTGAGGTTTTGCCAAGTAGCACATCTTCTGTTACTCTAGTGTAGTTCATAAGCAAAGCACACTGAAGTCACCTGGTTGTTGAGGAGGTCTCATCTGCACCTTGATGGCTTGCCTGATGATGGTGAATCTCATCCCTGCTTGGCGTAAATCAGGAAAAGCACTAATTCACCTGTTGGTGGCATTATCACCTCTTGTAATTTACCACTATCCTATTGGAATCGACTGAAGATTTAGATTGATTCCCTTTCCTTCCTCAACAGTGAGGGGATAAACTGGGATTTCCAAGAGGCAAGAGAAGCAGTTTGGAGCTGGCCCACAACCATCCTTTGCCTTCAATAGCTTTTAAAGTCGTGAAAAGGTTGTCACTGCACATGTATGGAGAAGCACTGAACTACTGCAGCCATGATGGTCTAAGGGTACATGCAAAGTAAAGCTGGATTTTAACTCCTTCATTTCATCTGAGTGCTTGGGGTAGGGGAAAACAAGAAACTCATGGACACCTGAGCTTTTCTTCCCATCTATATCCACCTGCGTCTTCTTGTGTGACCACTGATACACATGGGGTGTCTCCACTGAGACGTTCAGTGCCTCTATTTGAATGAGGAGATCACAGACATCCAGGATGTTCTGCCAGAAGCCCCAGTGGTTTGGCAGGTTTCCTGAAGCTCATGCCCCTTCTTGCTTTCACTGATGTCCATCTTAATTATTTTATATATACTGTTCCTTGCTGCACGGAAGAGTGTTTCCACAGCTCAGAATGTGTGAGAAGGAGGGTTTGCTGTCTGTTTTCACTCACGTAATTAGGCAGTACTGGTAACTTCATGTAAAGGAATATGAAAATAATTAGGTTGCTTTCAGCCAAGCTCATTGCCAACATCACAACCCCCTGAATCCAGAATGATTTCATGGTTTCCTAGGTTGCTGTAGTCTTTAGATGAGTTTAGCTAGTTAGGTTGGTGGTTGATGATACAGCCAGTCTCTTCAGGGCTTTCTGTCCCTTTTTTGTTATATGTCAACCTCTTGAATCATGATTCAAGCCACTACCATTAATAATGGCTGGAACACATTCTCATAGTTAGAACTAGACTAGCCCACACTCTTTAACAATCTGCAATGGAAATGCTTGTCACCAGCTCTGCTAACAGCGTGTAAGCCTTAAACAGCAATGGCTCTATAGGGCTAAAGAAACAAATGGCAGGCTTGCTGTTTTATTAGCCCAACAAACTACAGTTCACTCCTGTCTCTACTTCCCTTTCTGCATAGCAATCTATGCCCCACTTCCAAAATGCTTATGTAAACAATGGGGTGGGAAGCCTTTTGTGTGGCTTTTGCTAAGATTGCAAGTTGTGTGGGCAATGCAACGCAACAGAATTTCAATGAGATTTGCAAGCTTATGCATAGGGAATTATTTCAAACCTTGTATTCTCTCTTAATTGACATAATAATGTATATGAGGGAGAAAAGGGGAAGTGCTTTGACACAACAGTCAAGCCTGTCTTTGAAGAACCCAAGGAAATGTTGTCTGGGTAGATTTATTCCCTCTGTAATTAAAGCACTTTGATACAAACATGGCATACTCCAGTATCTGTAAACTGCTGCTGTGCTTAGTGCTCCAAAGGTCTCTTCTCTTTCCATTAGTCAATGCTCTGCTCTGAATTGTATGTAATGCTTTCTTTTGGGGACCATTTGATTTGGATTTTAATGTTGATGTCAAGTCTTCACCGCTTGGCTCCAGATGTAACTGAAGATGTCCAAGCCCCCATTGTCTGTGCTGTATCCTCATTCATTGTTGATGTCTCTACATCTATTGCTTTATCATGACAGTAAAGAGAGACATAGGTACTGCTTGCAGGGCCCAAATTTCTGTGCATAATGAGCAATTCAAATTGCTACTTACTTTATATTATGCAAAGAATGCACTTGACAAAGAGCTCTGACAGCTCTGGACAGTGAGGGCTGCACTTAAGCAAAGTAGTGCGACTACACTAAGTTTATGCTGGGTGCTCCAGGAGACTGCATATGGCTTTCCACCTCCCTGTTTGCAGATAGCTCTTGCAGGGCTGAACACTTGCACATCTCTGTCTTGGCTTTGCTTTTCCCCATCATTTCCCTTAGCAATGCAGTCTTTTCTATGTACTGGTGGCAGCTTCAGCAAAATGCAGATCCTGTTACGGTGGATAAAATCACACATTGCATAGATGGCACAGAAAAAAAACACCCAAACCCCACAGAAAACCCCACCAAAAGCAAAATGAACCAAACAGAAGCACTTCAGCCATCTCTCACAAGGTAAAAACACTCACAAGGTGTTTTTACATGAAGACATTTCAACATTATGAGATTGGGATGGAAGGTAGGTAAATTCTTTGCCCCCCAACTGTTTGCATTTTTGGAGTTTTGAAGGAGTTGGTGGGTTTTTCCTATAAGAAAGGAGTAAGATACTTAGGAGCAATGGGGAAAAATGGGCCCAGAGAATCCAGACATTGAGGCTGTTCTCCCTGCCTTGTTGCAGAAGAGCTCAAGCTGTTTCACCCTTTCTGGAATCTCAGGTGTGATCTTTCTCAAAGCCCATCAGCTGCATTTTTTGGTGGCATAAAGTGTGAAACCTCCCAGTTTTGTACCCCAAAGGAGGACTTGGAGATGTCCCAGTGGGCAGAAAGGCGACTGCCCCAGGAAGCACCACCTGTGGTACCGGAGGCACCTCTGATGCTGTTGGCATCAGCAGGGCCTTTTGTTTTGCCCTTGGCAAACACCAGTGGTGCCAGTTTCCTGGGTGAGAGGATGCTCAGAGTGGGATGTGGAAGCCTATGTGAGCTCAAAGTGATTCCTTCCATGGAGAACCTCTGTGCTGAACCTTGTTCCCATCTGTGCTACTGCAGTCCCTGCTCTGGAGCATCAGGCAAAATACGGCTTTCAGTCTCGTAATGTGCTACCCAAGCAAATGTGAAATATTTAATCTGGCATCGCCAAAGGGGTGCTTTATGACTTATGCCAAATTACATTATATAAACATAATTAAAGGGTTAGCTTTGTTTGAATCTGTCATTCCAAGCAATAAAGATGTCAGATAATTTATTGTTACATTCTGATACTCACCCTATTAAGCTAATAAGTGTTTTTGTGTGTGTGTGCATGTATGTATATGCAAGCAGCATTCATGGAGTTAGCTGGAACTGTTTTGAAGGTGACAGGGTCTGAAGATGTTGCTGATGGGACCTGTATGTGTTAAAGGTGGAATACGAGTCCTGCAGACCAAAATTGTTAAGCTGTGATGGGCAAGGGTTTAACAATGTGAAACATTAAAAAGATGTGATACTTCTCATTTAAAAAAGGATTATTAATGAGCTGCCTCTTCTGCCCTGTAGCCCATTCCTGCCTGGTACACTTCATTTTGCCTTGTAGCAGGCAGCATCCACTTTTCCAGGGTTCTTCATTAAGGGTCCACCACTTTAGGCAACCGTGTTATCAAGGTGGAGTTAATTGGCTGGCTTATTGAAGATGAGGGATGATTTAGCCAGGTACCTGCTTATGCTATGGGTACCAGTGAACAGCCTTGGTGCAGTGTAGGATGGAACAGAGCAGTCACCAGAGCCCGGGACGTGTCTGTCATTATCTGGGATGGTTTCAACTCACTATAGTAAGTGCTTCATACAATGGGGCTGGCGCAGGTTGATGTTCTTGGTACACACTCAGCTGCTGGAGCAAAACCCCTCCCTCCCTCCTACCCTGGGTACTCTATTTCAAGACCTGTGTTACAACCACTAAATCAATGGAAAAACAAACCCCAATCCTGTCAAGTACTAGGACAAATATTTTCAAGGCTATTTTAAGGTTTATAAAAAACATTAAACTAGGGAGTAAAATACACTTGACATGATTAAACCGTCTTTGTTTTAGTCTCACATATGGACTTTTTGCTGCAATGCAGAAAGTAAAGATGCCCCAGAGTCTCAGACTTGCATTATCTGTGTCTGAGTATTTCTGAACTAGTAGGTGCAATTATTCTCTTAAAACCTGTTGTCAAGATAGGCTTTGTTTAAAGCAGGCTTTCCTTTTTGTTGCTGTTGAGTAAATGCACTGAGCCATAACATGCTGTTTGCTCACCTCTCCGGAGCAGCGGGTGCACACAGAGCTGAGTTTGTCATTCCTACACCATTCATATAGCATAAAGCCTCCTATTTAATATTGAGAGGTTGCAGTTGGATGCCTGAGCAGCCCAGGCATACTAGAGGATTAAAAAAAGAGTAGTTCAATTAAAGACCAGGGCAAAAATAGATTCACGGGTTTTCTGGTTCAAATTAAACTCTTAAACGCCTCTTTCCCAAATTTCTTCCATTTGAGTTTTGGATCCAGTCCTAAACGCTAGGTCTGAAACCCCAAATTACACCGCAGTTTGTGCCCACGTCAGTGACAGCCTGGATCCAGACAGCAGATATAACCACACTGAAACCTGGGGAAGCTTTGGGTCTCCTGTCCAGGTTCAGCAGAGCCCTTTGCCTTGTGCATCCTCTCTGCCATGCTGGGCCACCCCCCTCTGATCCATCCAGGACCAGTCTGGGTAAATATAACCTGTTACACGGCTAAAATAGGCTCTGTGTTAGCTGCAAGGACCAACAGGGGTTATGTTGTTTATAAATTCAATTAATAAATTAAACTTGGTGGGGGACCTGCAGCATTTCCCAGTTGTTCTCCAAGTATCACAGCAAAGCTCCTCATTTTGGGAATGGTATCTAGGGGGGTATCTGTCTTTCTATTCCGGGGTTTGGTTTGGGCTCATCTCTACCCAAAATATTATTTTAACCACTCTTTGTATTTCATTTCCCTACTTTTCCTTCGGAATGCTTTGAGAAAGGATTCTGCCAAAGACAGAAATGCTTTGAGCCCTGGAAACATTTTTTGCTGTGTGTATGGAAGGCGGTGTTTTACTTGGCTTCGCTTGCGAAGTACATGGCACAGCATGCATGAAATATTTGAGGCTGTGAGGAGACATGAGCAGTTCTTGAAGGGAGGGGATAAAAAAAAAGAGAAAGGAAAAAGGCTAATTTTCATTCAATGGTCTCATTTGCTTATAGGCACTCCCAGACAGGAGGAGTGGGGCAGAGTGAGGAAGACGAGCTGATTTATGAACTTGTACAATTAAAGTCAGAAAGAAACAAAATACCACCCCCCAAAAAAAAGCCCAGACTCGAGGTTTCTACATCTGTGAGCAGGAATTAAACCATTAGTGTTTGTTATAAATTCATGCAGCTTTCGAAGCACTGAAGGTTGAGATGAAAGAGCTGCCTCATGTGCCCAGATTGTGGGGGAAAAGGGACACCAAGTGCCCTCGTCCTCACCTGGATGCACTTTTCCTGTGGAGGGTGCAGTATGGGGTGGAAGGTAATGGGAGTTAATAGGGTTGTAGGACAATTTAGGGTGGCAGGGACCTTTTGAGCTCCAAGCAGCGTTGGCAGTGAGTTGCTGCCTCCACGGGCTCCTCTTTTGCCCTTAGAGTGGCCAAGTGGGTCCCAGTAAGGACATGGAGTAGAGATGGCAGACTCAACTAAATGGGGCTCAACCCACTCTTTAGCACTGAGCCCAAACTAGAGCAGTCCCTGGGTTGTCCTGTTTAAGAGTGGTGCTCCATGGAGATCCCAGTGTGATGGGCGGGATTTGGAGCAGAGCTGTGGGTGCTCAGCCTGCAGCCCATGCCTGCTCCTCCACGGAGTAGTGCAAAAGGGCTGTTTGACCTCATGTCTTAAATGTGACACTTTGATCTCCACCCATTGCTTCTGCCAAGATTATGGCTACAAGAAGAAGCTGTGATAGCAAGCACTGCTTCCAGACAGCGTGTTGTCATGCTGTTTGCCAGCTGCACATCGGGCTGAAGCAGTAGGAATGGTCATTCTTTAAATCCTAATACTCCTTTGCTCCTAATAGAGCCCTGTGATACCCCACCAGAGCAAACCACGATGATAATTCTGCCTCTCAGATTCCCAAATCCAACCCACAGCCACCAAGATGCCAGCAGAGCACTGCCAGAGGAGAGGTTGGGATTGCTGTGAGATGCATCAGCCATGGGGCATGACCTGGTTCTTCAGCATTGCTCCTGCCTGCAGCTGATGGGCACTTTGTGCTCTAATGTGCTGTAGTTCGTTGCTTCATGCCTTGCCTGGCAGCTTTCCTGACATGCCTCCACCTGCAAGCGAACGCCTTCTCCTGCAGCCCCTGGCAGAGCAGTGCCCCAGTTGGGAAAGCTTCTCTGTGAGATGCTGGAGGGCCTGGGAAGGAGAACCAGGGCTTGGAGGGGCCAGACATTCCCTGGAACAACCCCTCACTCCATCCAGGCACCTTTCCACTTGTCAGGGGAGGTTTTATTTCTCCAGAGCAAATAAGGTTGTTCCGAAGGCAATGAAGTGGTAAGGTTGAGGCTCCATGGGCACCTCACAGGTTGCTGCTTGTTTGCTTCTGAAAAACACTGTTTTAATTCAGTTGTGGAGTGTCCTTTGAAGGTGCTGGGGTGCTGCTAAGGGCAGTTTCTTCAGCTCAGAGGGAAGTGAGTGGATCTGAGCGCTGCGAGACAGATGGGATCAACAACATGGATCAGCAATTTGCTGGATTTGGGAGGTTTTCATGGCCAGAGTGGCATGGGTTACCCTGTTCCCATGGCCTCCATGTCCATAGCACAATGTGGGCTCCACATCAGCAGCTCAGTCATGCTCCATGTCTCTTCAACACCTCTTAATTTTGCTGCTGCTTGTCACGGTCTGACAGGCATAACTGGTGTTTTGGAGGGGGAAGAGGAGATTTATAGACTTTTAAGTTCAACAAAAAGCATTGCAATGAGTCTGATGCTGGCCAGAATGACTTGATGCCACCATTGCTGCCAGTAGCTCATGTTGTCGTTGGAGCTACAGCTTCTCCTTCACAGCATGCTGGTCCTTAGCATGTCCATATGTCATTTCTGAAGGGTTCCAAGACTTCATTTAGCTCTTCAGGCCTCCACAACCCCAGTGCAAATGTAGCCAATAAATCAAAAGAGGCTAGAAGCTGTGTTTCTAGCAGGCAATGTTGGCGGTCAGATGGTGCTCATAGGTTGTTCCTATGGCTTCTCTCCTCAAATCTATACTTTTCTGCAGCTGGAGCAGATCTTGGCAGACACACAGATGTTGCACTGGGATGAATGAGAGCAAAACCATCAAGAAGACCTTAGAGGATGGCTGGTTCCTGATATAGTTGGTCTGCACTGGTGCCTCCCAGCAGTAGTAGCTCCTCTAATCTGACTATGAACCCTTGAACCGTCCAGCCCGATCCCTGTAGCTCATCTCCAGCTTGAACTCTTATCATAATTGACAGGAAAAGACTGCCTTTTGAGTGGAAGAGAGTCTCTCCCTGTTGGGCTCTGGAAGCAGAGCACGTGCACAGGGCCCTGGCACTTTTGCTGCTGGAGTCATTAGATCTGTTTAATTTGGCTCTGTCAGTGTGCCTGGTACCTGCTGCATTGCAGGAGAGCCAAGCATTGTCACAACAATGCTTGTGCACCCACCTATAGAGTCTGGGCTTCAGGATGGAAGAGAAGGGAAACAGGAAAACTGTTCCAGGGAGTGATGCTTTGCTATTGCTTGATAAGGATGATCTAAATAACCCATTGGGGAGCAGGCAGGAGGAAGGAGCATCTGTCTGCCAGCTAGAGCTGTTCATTGCTAGTATCGAGTGAGCAGCTGCTTGGTTTTGGTGCACAGAAGCTGTGGAGCCTGCTGAAGGATGGGTTTGGGGATAGAAAGGGATGTTTTTGCTTAGGAGAGGGAAACATGGAGCAGCTGAGACAAGTGCAGCTGGTCTCAATCAGCTTAGCTGCGAGGGAAGGACAAGGAAGCCAACCTGCTCCCCATGGGGGAAGAAGAGCTTTGAGGAGGCAATAAAACACAACGAGGCTGGGGAAAGGCTGCACAGTGCAACAGGGAAACGCTGTGTGTAATGCTTGGACCTGCCCAGGGTCTAGGTGGGATCTGGGAGGAGCAGGGCTGGAAACGGAGCATCCAAGGATGAGTGATGGAGATGTGGGGTCATGTGCCAAAACACTGACCGCTCAGAGGAGTGTTTCCACCTTGCTCATCCTCACCGTGGTGCAGTGTCCTTGCAATTTCTCTTGATTTAGGGCATGGCCTAGATGCAATTTGGAAGAACAAAGAATTGGGCCAAAAAAGCCATCCTGGTGCTTCAGTGTAGTGAGCATGAGCCCCAAAAGGGTGCTCGGTTTAGGCAGACAGGTTCTGCTATCCATGCTTGGTTTGATCTTCCAGAATAACAGGGTGTGAGCTTTGATATTTCCATGTCGTGTGGCAAGAAATAACGTGTCTGTAACAGTCCTAATCCTGAGTATTACCTCTCCTCCAAGCCTCAGAGATGTACTGATATACACACCCTGCCTTCCCGCATGCGGGTGGATAATTAGGAAGAAAAAATCCTGCAGTCTGTATGTTGGTACATGTCCTTCCAAGCAATCCTGTTTTCCATAGGGATCATATGCAGCTGAAGCGCAGCCACTGCTGGTGTCCTGTGTTCTTTGCATTGTGCTCATAAGCAAAAAGTGAGACAAATTTCAGTTCCCAATCATTTTAGACAAGAGAACAAAGCTTCAGAGCCATGTGCCAAGGCAGGAACGAATGAGTCTGACTTCTCTGAGAGGCAATTTCAGGAAGGTATAAATTGAATATATTGGATTGAATGACCATGTGGATTGCTACCTTTGATTTTGTTTTTAATATCTCTTCATGATAACGGTAAAACCACCAAATTAAATCCTCTAATTACAATCCTCTTGGCTGGGGATATGAATAGTATGTAAATGGTTCCATTTACTCATTACCCATCCAAAATGGGGCTACAGAAGTTCAGAGTCTACATCTCCAAGAGGTAATATCTCTCCCACTATCTTGTCATCAGCCTGGTCCAGTTGTCTGCATCTCCCTATGTTATACAGCCATGAGTCAGGAAAAAAGGCCTTAAACCTAAGGCAGTTATAGGGGATCTTTTTTCTTGTTCTTTATTTTTTTACTTATTTTTTTTGTTCTAAATGAATTCATAAAGGCCTCTTTTAAAGAATAAAGAAACAAAGGAATGTCTTTCACCTTCCTCCCGGTGAACACCAACTACTGACTGAGACAAGACAGTAGCGATGCCTCTGTTTCTGCTTTCAACTCTAATATAACTGAGGTTTTGTGACATAAATTGAGTTGTTCAGGCTGTTGGACACAGGCTGAAATGCGCGTGCATAACAGGAAATCCATACAGTGGTTGAAGAGATTGGGAGGTGAAGGGGGGGGGGAAATACTTGGAGTTACAAGAAATAATTCCAAAGTATCTTCACTGAAATTAATGCATTTATTTTGGCTTCATTCTCTTGTAAGCAGGAGGTTGGCAGCAGTGGGGATAAGAATGTGGCTTTCTCTGAAATAGAGAGAGAAAGCAAAAATACAAGCTAGGAAATGACGCAGAATTGGTTTCTTAATAAAACCCCTCTCTTTCTATAACTTTTTACTTATTGGACATCTTTGGGGAAAAACAATTGTAAAACTTAAGTGGAGTGGCAGGGAGGGGGGGGTGTGTGTGAGACAGGACTGGTTTGGCTTAAAACCCGAGGTTATTCACGTGGTCTTGTCTGGTTGCATTAAATCTAATAGAAGGAGAATAAAAAGGATGACGAGGGAGAGGACACCAGCCCTGTCTCCAGCAGTGCTCAGCAAGGTGAGTTTCTCTCACAGGATCAGGCAGCCCCTCGAATCCATTCCCCTTCTATATACCGTGTGCATGTGGGTTGTGTGCAGACTAAAGACTAACAAGCAGTGCTGTGCCCAGGTTGGGCTTGTGGTCCCTTTGTCGTTAAGAAGTTCAGACCCTGGTGTGCAGCAAATCCTCTGCTGTTATAGGGAACCACAGCAAGTGCAGCCCAGTCATTTCATGTGAATAAATTGGAACAAGTTCCCAGGATTACTGTGATTTCAACAGGTTTATCCATTGTTACATCTTGGGCAGCAAGGTGGGATGGTCCCTGTGCCCTGCTACACATGAAGCTGTGTCCTGATGGAGCCCCAAAGATCTGAGGAGGGCAATGAAGGTGCTCAGAGGGCTTTCTTATAAAGACAGGCTGAGAAAATTGAGGTTGTTCAGCGTGGAGAAGAAAAGGCTCTAGGGAGCCTTTTAGGGGCCCCCCTTTTAGGGGCCTACAAGTAATCGGAGAGGGGATCTTGGACAGACAGGACAAGGGGAATGGCTTTAAACTGACAGAGGGGAGACTGAGATGAGCTCTTAGGCAGAAGCTCTTCCCTGTGAGGGTGCTGAGGTGCTGGCATAGGGTGCCCAGAGGAGCTGTGGCTGCCCCATCCCTGGCAGGCTGGATGGGGCTTGGAGCAGCCTGCTCTAGTGGAAGGTGTCCCTGCCTGTGGCAGGGGTTGGAACTGGATGAGTCTTAAGGTCCCTTCTAATCCAAACCATTCTGTAATTCTATGAGGTTCCCAGGAACCACGATGTCTTTGGGGTAAAGCACTGCTGCTTGTGCAGCCTGACACCAGGAGACACTGGATTAAATGTGGCTCACCGTGGCTGGGCACGCCACCAGCAGGACTGGGTTTGCCCTCTGCTGGGCTCTCACCTCCTACAGTTCCTATAAAATGGTGTTTGTCAGTCCACAAATACAATCTGCAGCCTCATGTCAGGTGTGGGGTTGCTACTTTTCATAGCACTGGTGAGGTATTTGTTGACCCATCCATTCCTGTAACCAGTTTGCAATTTCCACCATCACACATGAGATGTACAGAACCAGTGGAGTCAGGTCAAGTGAATTATCCCATTGCTGTTTTGGATAACCCCCAGGCAGGTTGGGGTCCTTATGAGACCATCTGCAACCTGTCCTCTGTCTCCAGAGGCTCCAGTCCTGCAAAGAGACCTCCAATATGCTCTATTGGAATTGGAATTGTAACACTCTTGGACATGGCTGTGAAGTGTTTGCAAGATGATGGTGTAGTAGATAGCATAGTGCTATGATTTTTGTTCAAGTGCATCCAAATGGCTTTAAAGGAAAAAGGAAAGCACCCCAACAGCCCTGAATTGGTCAGACAGTTGGACTAAATGATTGTCACAAGTCCCTTCGAAACAGTATATTCAAAATATCTAGGATATTATACTTTGTCATTCAATCCCAGACAAACACGGGTATGTTTGTGCTTAACAGGAGTAGTGTGATAAAAAATAGGTCAGTTTCAAGCATTCATTCCTTGCTTCTAAGCTGTGTGTAATCCCAAATATTGCACTTATTGTGGCATTATCACAGGCGACTGTGTCACTTGGGTAAGTCATTGAGAGAGATGAGTGTATAGAATGTAATTAGAGTGTGGATGAGCAGTAACTGGTTGCCATTCTAGCAGCAGTATTACTCAAGGGCAACCACTAGCAAGAGTAATGAGGTGGATGATGAGCCAGTTTGCACCTACAGCTCACATGGGAAAGGGAGGAAAAAGATTATGCTTCAGTTTAAGGGAAAACAGGAGCCACTAGAAGGAATACTCAGCATAACAGAAAGCCAGAGGTGCTGATGGGAGCCATGCTGAGTGCTCATGGGCTGGATTTTGTGCACATGGGTTTGCAAACAGCTGGGGTCAGGCATTGCTGATAAGTCACCAGCTGAGCAGCTGAGCATAGGGAATAACTGTGTTCAACAGGCAGGGAAAAATGGTGGAAAGCAAATTAAATTGAACACAAAGAATCAACTCCGTGTTTATGCAATAGCAAACGGTTATTTTAAAGGTCAGCAAGGGATGTCCTTAGAGCAGGGAGCAGATTATGAGATAGAGTTAAATCTTTATATGTATGTGTGTGTGTATACATATATACACATATATACATATATATGTATATAAGTCCTGGACAGGAAAGGATAAGCTTTCAAAGCAAGTGTGTACAGCTGCTCACACTTATTCACTAACCCTTCCAAAACATGTCTATGGGCATTCCCACACAGCAGCAAGTGAATCACTGATTCAGGAGGAGTCCACGTTGCTGAATGGCAGATGTTCAAGGTACCACTCGCCTTCTGCCCCTTTGGAGGCTGCTCCAAACCTGCCCTTCCCTCCTCCTCTTCCAGGCCCCTCACCTGCCGTGTGTCTGATACGGGCACTTGGATTCGCTTTCCATAAATACAACTGCATGCGCATGAATGTGCATGGTGAGAAAAGACAGAGCTTAGGAATAACCATGGGTGCTGCTGGGGTAGAAACACCTTCAAGAAGGCAAAGCTGGAGTATTTTTGCCCCTGCCATGTACTGGGTGATGGGCACAGGGCTGAGATCAGTGCTGGGGGCTCTGCTTCGCTGTTAACGCTCTCCCTGGAGCAAGTTGCCTTCCACTTAGAGGCGTGAAGTGCTCCTGCTAGTGCCAGTGAAGGGGGGAACACAGGGTGGGACAAGAGCCCTCAGGGGGAGGGGGCCAAAGGAAGAGGAGCCTGACAGACAAGCTCCCTAGGGAAAGGCAACATGGATAAACCTTTGGATGGCATCAGTAGGGTTGTGGTGAGCCAGGGCTTGCTTTTCTCCATGAATGCGGCACCTTGGGTGTTTTCAACCTGCCCCTTTCCTCCTGACTGCAGTTTTTGTTGTAAGGCTGAGCTATTAAAACATTAATACAAAATAGATAGTTAGTCCCTAGCATGCTGTAAACTTCTGACCTGTGCAGTTTTCCCTCTCTGTATGCACACACCTACCGCGTCCCGGTGTGCCTGTGCTCTTATCCAAGGCATGAATTAAGGGAAAGACAACTTTTGTGTAACATTGGTCTGACAGTTCTTGCTCTTCTAAAACCCGGCACAGAAAGAGGAGGTAAAGACACAGGATTACAGAATGGAGCCAAAATTCACAGTACCTCTTTTGCATAGCATTTTATTTTAAGAGGCCGTGCAAACCTCTTGTCCCAGGGAAGATTGATAAGAGACTAGGGTTTGGCATTTTACTAGCCCTAAGGGAATAGTAGCTCTGAATTAGCATAAGGAAGATAAAGTTGCATAATGGTTTCCATTGTAACTCATTTTCCCTCACAATTTGTTGCAGTTTTCAGCTTTTGAGCTGAAATTTTCTGGGCTCGTTTTCCACCTGGAAAGAAGCACACATATGTGTATATATATATGTATATGTGTATACTTACGTCAGTGAAATATTACCAAGTCATCTCTGCATCTAAGTTCGTGGCATAATAAAGCTGCTATCAGGGAGCTGAGCTGCAAGTGACTTCTGGAGCACAGCTCTTTACTCAAAGGAGTCCACAAAAAGCTCCTGTACAGAGCAAACGTAACAACTAACTTGGTTTGTGTTGAGCCTGTGAAGGTTTCAGCTAACAAAGGCTTGGTATCAATGCCTGATGAGAAGCATAATAATGAATGTGGTTGCTATATGTTGCTTAGAAACATGGTGGAGGGAAGAGGTTCCTACAAGGAGCTGAAGAGCTAAGGCTGCATTACTGAGACTTTATATAGAGTAGCTTGGGGCTGTGACAATATCCTTGTGTGAGCCTTTGCATGGGGCACTTTCCACTGCTTGAGATAAGGAGGAGCATTATCTCATCTCCCAACACTGTCTCACTGGGGGTCATTCTCTGCTGCATGAGGTAGCCTGTGTGTGGGGCGGACGTGGCAATAGCGTGGCCAAACACGTCCCGCACATGGGGCTTCATTAAATACAAGCTATGGCTGTTCTTCTTAGTGTCAGGATTTGTGGAAGGCTTTTTTCAAAGGTCATCTAGTCCAACCCCCCTGCAATGCGCAGCAACATCTTCAGCTAAATCAGCCCCTTACAGCTAAAATTGCATTTAAATGTGGATCTTGACATTTGTGCTGGTGGAATTTTCCAGGGATAGGTAAAATTAGATCTTTTTGTTTGCTATCTGCCATTCATTTTGTTTGCCTTGGTTAAGTTTCCATTTTCCTTTTATACAGTCTTTGCACACTGATTAAACATGCTTGGTGGGAACATTCTTGGTGCCTGCTCTGTAGGAAGATGCCTTGCTGAGCTGGATCTGCACACATCCCAGTTTGTAAAGAGCTGCCTTCACTGGAAACTCAGGCTATTTTACCCCTCTTGAAATCAGGTACCACAGGCTGACTATCACACCAGATAGAGCCAGGGTAATAGCCTGAGTGCTTTATTTAATGGGTAAAGATGCAGAGCTGGAAAATGTATTCTTGCCTCTGCCAATAATGGTTTCAACACATCACATATCCCCCCTGTACCCATTTAGACCAATGGTGACTTTCCTCTGTGCACTGTCACGGACCTCATTTAGCTCAGCCTTGTAAACTTAAAACCCTCAGACAATGCAAAAAGCTGCTTCAGCACGGATCAAGTTCCTGAACTACCCTGTTGGTATCCAGAGCTTCTTCTGGTACTGATAAAGGTGCTTTTTCATAAGCAGAAACTTTTTCTCAGCTCAAGATTTGGCTCGAGAAATTAATTCTTAACCCCCACTGTATTCCACTACTGAAGCCACTGCCCCTGTGGGTGCAACCCTGCTCCCAGGCTTAAAAGCTGTGTTGGGGGCCTATAGAGATGCTGGGGAGGGACTCTTCATTAGGGACTGTAGTGATAGGACAAGGAGCAACGGGTTAAAACTTAAACAGGGGAAGTTTAGATTGTCTATAAGGAGGAAATTCTTTCCTGTTAGGGTGGTGATGCCCTGGAATGGGTTGCCCAGGGAGGTTGTGAATGCTCCATCCCTGGCAGTGTTCAAGACCAGGTTGGACGAGGCCTTGGGTGACTTGGTCTAGTGTGAGGTGTCCCTGCCCATGGCAGGGGGGTTGGAACTTGATGATCTTAAGGTCCTTTCCAACCCTAACGATTCTATGATTCTATGATTCTAGAAGAAAATGAGCTTTGAAGAATTAAATACTTGCTTCACCTGCAATTATCTCCTATTAAATGCCCAGAACTATTGCAGGAGTTTGATCTTTATAGATTAGACTAAGCTGATCTTGGTTCCAATTCATATCTATATTGTGGTGACTGGATATCAAGGATATCCCGGAGTGTTTGTACCTTCCAGTGACTTTCCTTTTAATTTGAGAGTGCTTTCCTGGCTTGTGCTTGCCCAGAAACTTGTCTCCTTTCCAATCTGAACATTCATATACATGCAATTAAAGGTTTTATACAGGTTGTGCCATACCTTCCCAAAAATAACACGTACGTGTTTAATAGAAGGCTAATAGGTCATTCTGGTGGATTACAACTATCCTAATACTTTAGAGGACATGAACTGTTTTCATGAACAGTTAAAAGCTTTTTCCCCATCAAGGCAAGGAACTCTTTGCTCAAGGCAAATATATTTTGTAGGGGAAGGAGAATTTGTCCTTCAAACCCAGCCTTGAAGACATCATGGGTAGCTACGGGGAAGTCAAATTACCAAGTGAGCCACTTGTCTGCTCTAGCAAGTATCCAGCGTTTGGGAAGCTGGGCTGTACTGGGCAGTAGGGCATGTACCTGGGTTGGACACAGCAAGCGCTCCCAACTTGGAGGCTGATGCTTTCCATTAATAAATGGGCAGGATTTGGGCAGGGAGCATGCACAGTCTGCAGGAAAGAGGTCCTGCGTCCCGCTGAGCAGAAGCAATGCTAACACATCCGCACCCAGCTTCAGTGCGCAAGGGGAGATTTGCTTTTCCCAGCTGGCTCCCCTTCCCCTGCCAGCCATGGAAGTTATCTGGGGCGAATAAATAGCTGGAGGCAAGAATGGGAGGAAAGGGATGAGGTCAACTGATGGAGAGATGCAAGTTTTCCTGGATAAAGACATCAGAAGCAACTTCCCTGCAGGCAGCAGTGCTGAGAAGTGCCTGACATGAGTATTCCCAATGGTTTGTGGTTGAGTGTCCCAGTTTCCCAGCTCTGCTTCAGCCAGTCACCCCAGCTGGCACCGTGGGACTGCATCCTGCTTGAAGTTGTTTGAAGAAGGATGGTGTTATTTATAGGTGTAGTCGAGAACGTACTAAGGAGGTAATTTCACCATAACAAGGGAGTGACTGTCCCATCCATGTGGTAGCTCTCTATTCTTGTGCAGCATAAAGTAGATTGTACTATTTGCTTGATTTTAGGGTATTGCCTTATAAACTTTAAATGTGTATTGAACTTGCTGAAGGGACAGGGGACTGGTGGTTCTATGGCTTCAATACTTAGAGGCTTTGAATCATGTGTTTGGCAGGAGGTGTCCATGCAATATAATGAATTTGGGGTCATGAGATTTGTCCAGCACAAGACATTAGGTTTGAAGAAAGGACACCTTCAGGCCACTGGAATGAAATTGATTGTCCAGAACACTCCTGGGCAGCTGGAAGTTCCCAGGAAATCTGAGACTGGGATGCCAAAAGGGGTAAGACTCTGTGGGTTCTTCCCTGTACCACCCCAGGGGAGTAAGGTGCAGCCCAAACTGCACTGCAATATAAAAGGACCATAAGGAGGATTAAGGAACAAACGAACTGGCCAGCCATGTCTCCATATGTGTGAAGTGGTGAAACAACAATCAAAGACGTAACTAAAGCCACAGGAGTTAAGAAGCTGAATGTGATGATATGAGAAGGTCTGGTTAGTGCAGGTTGTGGAAAGAGTTTTCAATGAACTGCCTTAACCAGGAAAGGGTTGTAAGCGAGGAAAAGCTTTGCTCTGTGCATTTCATCAGTTGGGAAAACAAGTAGAGGTGAGGGAAAGGAATAAGGTGGGGACAAAACAGAGAGAATATTGCATTACCTGCTACAATAAGCAGCATGCCCTCATACAGCACAAAGCACAAGGTGCTGGCCACCTTGCTTTAGAGGGGAGGCTGAGATCTTCTTACCAGTTACCCTGGTAAGAAGATGAAGGAAGGAGCATCATAGTAATGAGAAAGCTTTTGTTTTTCTTATTGGTGCAGGCAAAGGGAAGTAAGAAAAGACTCAGCAAAATGGAATAGTGAGGAGCTCAAAACCAATAAGAAGGTGGATGCTTTCATGCAACATGAGCTTGATGGGTCATGAATATGTCCCCCTGCCCCATAGCCTGGCCCAATGAGCATAGGATAAAGTGAATTGAGTGCACTTTGATAGCTCATATTTTGTATTCATTAATTCGCTCATTCATTCATGAGCTGCCTTAAGGTGTTGCTAGAGTTAAATCCTGAAAGAGATACACAAACAAGCCCAGCATGCAAAGCAGTTCCTCGAAGGGCTGTGCAGCAAGCGAGCCCTCAGAGAACGCCGAGAGGAATGCAGCAATCAGGGCATCACTCACTCTGTTAGTAACGTCTTTGCCTCTATCTCATGAAGAGTTTGTTTTGGCAACTGTGAAGCTTGAAGAAATACTGAGTGTTCCAGTTGTAAGTATTACATATCTTTCCTGATCTGGAGAGAGCCGCTTGGATGGGAAAGGATAGGATCATTTGCTGTAAGGGATGAAATCTGTCGATGAAATGATAAGGCTTTCCATCTAAAACCGAGGAATATCTTCATTTGATGCCTGGTCTAGCTTGGCAGCAGACAGAAAATTGCAGACCAGTATTTGTATTAATCCCCGTGGAAGATTTGGGTAGATCTAAGCATGTGGATCTATATTCAGTTCCAAAAAGGACAGAGTTGTTACTACGCTGTAGTAACTTACGCATGTCAGAAATATCTCTGTAAGCTCCTCTGAGAGACAAGGCACAGATGTGGGTTTTTTTGCAAGGCAGCAAGATAAAACAATTGTGAGTTGGGTGACGGTTGACAACAACTATCTACTTACTGACTTATCAGGTGGGAAGCCCTGCAGAACCTCATAGGGCTCCCGCCATCCTTTGGTGCTCACAGGGAACAAAACATCAAGCTCAAAGAGAAGTGCAACATCAAAATAATCCTCCTCTTGCCACTCCCTATTGATGTGCAAAGAATGAGCATCTTACAGAGGTCTTTTGAGAATCAAACCAAACTAAGAGTTACTGATAGCATTTTGTTGTTAAAGCTTGTGGGAGTGCTGTATAAGCAACATTATCTGTTCTTTTGTTTTTATGTCCCTTTTTTGTGCCAAATGGGTTGAGAGGGTGTTTCTGCATCAGCCACCCTTTCTTGGGCCACTCTAGCAAAGGTGATGTACCAGGAAGCATCTGACAGCCCTGTAGATATCCTCAGCTCATTTGTGTTCTTTGAGCTGTCAGGATAGGCCAGACCATCCTCTGGTGCAGGAAGGGAATAACAAGCAAACTCTGAATGGTTTCTTCATCTGGATCTGCACCTCCATACAGCAGCTACAGGACCTGCATGTCCGCTGATGTGTGCTCCTGCTCTACAACAGCTGACTCACTTCTATTTTCTGGTCATCTGAGTGGCAGGTACTACTGAGATCCTTGAGGCCAGCTAACCTCAGCAGAGGAATAAAAGGTTGTAGATAGTTCAGCACACTGTGGCCAGTCTGTCCACGCTACAAGTGGTTTCACACTAGAATTTTGCTCTTGAAGCTGAGTTTGAGCTGGAGTCTATGCAGTTAAGACAGCAAGAACTTGAGCTTGTGTGGGCTTCATCCTGTGCCTGGTACCCAACTGAAACATAGGTGTGGGACCTGACTGAAGGTGCAGTAAGCTAATAATACTAGTGTCCTGTCGTGGTTTAAACCCAGTCAGGTAACTTGTTCACTCACTCCCAGTGAGTGGTGCCAGGCTGACAACAATCGAGGTCCGTGTCCCCCCCCCCCCACCACCGGGGCTCTCCCCTTCCCCACTCCCGGAGGAACGCGGAGGAGGATCGAGAGAGTGCAACTCCTACGGGTTGAGACAAGAACAGTCCAGCAACAAATCACCACCGCTACTATCAGCTAAAACAATGATAAGAGAAAATAACAAGGGAAGAGAATACGATACCACCGGCCAAGAAAAGGAGTTCCACCCGGAAGCCCGTGTCCTTCCGGGTAACTCCCAGTTACCCCCCACCCCGGCCATGACGTGCTGTGGTATGGAATACCTCCCTGGCTAGCCCGGGTCAGGCGCCCCGTCTCTGCTTCCTCCTGGCTTCCCCTCCTCCCTGGCAGAGCATGAGCCTCACAGAGTCCTTGGTCAGGGTAAACATCACTTAGCAACAACTGAAAACATTGGCTTCACCAACACTGTTCTCAGGCTGGAAGTCAAAACACAGCACTGCACCAGTTAACACAAAGGAAGAAACATGACTGCTACTGCTGAACCCAGGACATGTCCCCAGCTAAGACCCATGGGGTAGGCCCTCAAATGAAAAGTTGATTTAAGCAACTGGATCCTCATTCATCGGGCATCAAACTCCACCATTCTAGGTATAAGGTCAGAAGCTGAAATTCATAGACCTACTAGATAGTACATGACAGTTAGAGGCACTACTTCACCATAATCTTTGAACAGGGTGAAGAGCAGTTCCCATGATCATCTTGTTGTCTTTATTGTTTAACTGCCTCAAGCCCTCTTACTCACATTGCCCCACAGCCCTTGCAACACTTGTAAAGCACATCATCTGTAAATAAGGAACCAATAATCTCTGCAGGCCAAATCCTTTCAGCCAAACCCAAATAACTGTTTAGTTACAGTGCTCTATTGAAATGGGTACATTCTTCCACAGATGATCGGGAAAATTTGTCCCTTGGAGGATATTTTGGCTGAGCTCATAAGGCATTTCAATTCTTATGACTGCAGAATAAATTTTGTTTTGGCAGCTGCAATGTCTAGCCTTGGTAGTTTAGTTTATATCTTTGTGAGCTCTGAAGAGCTTGGATTAAGCTCCAAGAAGTGGTGACCATAGCAAACATGAAAGAAGAGCAAATCTCCTGCTTTACTCTTCCTTGTCTCTGAGGCTGGATGCTTCATCAGGGCTTGATGCTGCAAAGGCACCTCCTGCATCCACACAGATGTTCAAGTAATATATCTTTCTTATCTCTTGTCCATGCAGCATCTGAGGGTGATGGGGATCTCCCATAGGATTCAACCTACCTGTGTTCTAGTCATGCAAGCTTCTGACTGATTTTGAGGGTTGTGGTAGGATGAATAGTACAGGCACACAGCAGAGGAACAGGCTACAAGAGGAATATAAAACACAAGAGGCTTGGAGGGTTTGTTCTGTTTGTCTATCTATGAAACATCTGTTTCTTTTCAACAGCAATAACAGGCTGGATGTTGCCTTGATCTATTATTGCAATTCCTATTTGTATTATTGTAAGGGCTAACTGTCAATGGCAACGCCTCTCCTGATCACTGGACACGTTGTTGTTTGGCACCAACACAAGCAGCAAAACTGTTCTCGTTTGACTGGCAGATCTACCCAACCTCCATAGCTTACAAAGCGGCTCTGGAAGCTGCTGTCCCCTGGGAATGCCCATGTGCTTGAATTTATGAGGCTGCCTTGAATAAAGGCCTAGAAATGCTGCTGTTGAGAAGAAAGTCTTAGTGCTACTGTGTGTACTTTGTGGTTCTGGGCTTCTTTTACTTACAAGACACATTCTGCAAGCCTCTCCTTTATAATGTCTTTCCCCAGTGACTGTTATTTTGGTAAGAGCTTTCATTTTCCTTTTTCTTGGCAACATTATCATGATGCCAATGTAATTTCTCTTCATCAGGGATTGTAGCGACAGGACAAGGGGGAATGGATTTGAACTGAAACAGGGGAAGTTCAGGTTAGATATAAGGAAGAAGTTCTTCCTTGTGAGGGTGTTGAGGAGCTGGAACAGGTTGCCCAAAGAAGTGGTAAATGCTTCAGCCCTGGCGGTGTTCAAGGCCAGGTTGGACACCCAAGAGCCTTGGGTGACATGGTTTAGTGTCACCAAACCCCGCATGGCAGGGGGGTTGGAACTGGATGCTGTTAAAGTCCTTTCCAACCCAAACCATTCTATGATTCTATAATTAAAGACTTTGGTTTAGAGTCATGATGAGCACAAGGACGTTATTCCAGCAGTGGACAGTGAATGGTTAAATACATTTAATTGTCTTGCATGTTTTATATCAGAATAACATGTGAACTGCCAAATAACTAATGCTCCATGGACTACTACAATTGCACACAAAAGCTATAAGAATGCCTCTGATAAAGCATTATCTTGGTCAGCGTTTATGCAAAGAAAGCCACCTCAAATGAGTTATTGCAAATTTCCTCCTTGCAGAAGTAAATTACTCCATTCATTGTAAATTACGTCCCCGCGATTCTGAATGATTTGTGTTCCTGTGAAAAGGTTTTTCCTCTGTACACTCCATGCACTTCCTATTATTCCATGTCCAGAGAATTTCTTTCCAGTGACTGGGCTCACTCCAAGCATATCTGTGGCTTATGCTGAAAACTGATCACGGTAAATACTCCGATGGTTTCAGCTGTGGCTCTGTGTGTGTATCTAGCCTGAGCTTGGCTTAACATTAATACAGCTGAATGGGGATGGTTTGTTTTCCTGTGACTGCTGTTCGTGGATGCTTCCATGTCTCGTAGATTTTACTCCGGTTGAGCATTTTATTGAAGTAAGGACTGATGAATGTGCTCATTTTAGGAGAATCTGACAAAATAATAGATCATTGCACACACCCACGTCTGAAATGAACCCTGTGTTGTAAACAGCACCTGTGATTGTCGGGATCAAAACCGCTTTACAAATGCAATTAATTTGTGGCTATTTAATGCTGTCATCATAACGTATGCTTCTATTCCTGATTTTTGCTGATCATTGTGAACACCACAATATTTTGGCTTCGTACAGCACAAGTGAAGAGTAAACCGGAAAGCTGCACACTTTCTAAAAGCTGTCATAAAAATACTTCCATTGGCAGGTGGCCAAATAAAAACATATTTAGTAAACATGAAAACAGCCATCTAAGGGCATGCCTGCATGGATGGATGCAAGCAGATGTGAGCTCCTCTCTTGCTCCCCAAGCCAACTGGGCACAAGCCAGCTTCATCCAGAAGCCATGAAGCTATGTTCCTGAAGTGCTGGGCTTAGATATTCCGCCCTGTCTGTTAGGAGCATGTTTTCGTTCCCCTCAAGAAGCCAAAGAGCTCATACAAGCATGGTGTGATGCTGAAGCCAGCTTGATTCAAGCTGGCTTGGAAGGCAGACAGAGGAGCCCACATGTGTCTGCATCCATCTGTGTAGACATGCCCTAAGCCAGGCTGGGTGAGATTTGGAGCCTCAATTAAAAATGATGTTAATTAATTCAATAGGCCAAAATGTTGCCTGCAGTCAATATGAATCTCTATTGGACACAAAGAGTGTTTTTCCACTTCCTGAGCGGACAGAATAATGGAGCTTGTATCTTTGAAGTTAGAGATGACAAAATTGACTTAGATCGCTTCTGTTTGAAAACGCTTTCATGGTTTTATCTCAGGTTGGGTGCTCATGTGGTTCCCATCCCCACAGTGCCCGGACACCCTGTGGCCTTTGATGTACAATTCTAACAACACCCCTGTGAGAAGGGAATATGATGTTTTTCCCATTGGGTGGATGGGGAACAGAAGCCGAGAGACAAAAGGGAGCTTTCCCAACACCGTGCTTCCTCATGCAGTGGTATCCTAAACCAGCTCCTGCAAGGAGTTATAAAGTGTCTCAGGCCTCCTTCAGGACTTCCCTTTGGGCCTTTTTCATACAGAAAATTCAGTGTCTTTGCTTTTCTAACCTCTAACAAGTCATGCACTGACCTGACAGAATCAGGTCAGTATGGGCAAGTCCCTCTGCTCCATGGCCACTAATGGACATGCATGGCCATCATGTGGTCTTGTGCCCTGGCCTCTGACCATCCTCACAGTTTTAATTGCTTTAATTCACAATCTCAGATCTGGTGTCCTGGCACCATCCGGGGGAAGATATGAGGATGGGGCACTTCCCAAA
This sequence comes from Pezoporus flaviventris, assembly GCF_033815535.1. Taxonomy (NCBI): domain Eukaryota; kingdom Metazoa; phylum Chordata; class Aves; order Psittaciformes; family Psittacidae; genus Pezoporus; species Pezoporus flaviventris. Next base: position 5,331,980 of record NW_026892550.1, on the reverse strand, counting down.
ACTTCTCTACTTGGGATAGGGAGAACATGCACTCAGTCAGCCTCTCCTGCGTGTTTTGCTGTGCGCTTTTTCCTGTGTGCATTCCTCTGGCCCTGTCCAGGGCTGGGGAACAGCCCTTTGCCCTGTTTTATTTGGCCTTCTAGGCATTGTATCACTTCATTTTCAGAATGCCCCCATGGACTTCCAGGGACATGGGGATGTTGCTTGGCCTCCCGCTCGGGTGGGACAGGATGCGGGGAGGAACACTGCATCGTGGGAAAACATCTGAATTATGAGCCCCTTTGGGGGTGAGTGACTTCATACCGATGACCTGAGAGCAGCAAAGCAGGCTGAATTAGTGCAATAAAGTATTAATTAAGGAGATTGCCATAATGTCACAAAAATATTCTTGTGCTGGTTTACCCCATTGCTGTCAGGGAAGCTGGGCTATCAGGCCATGCAGGGTTATGCCTTTACTCACTTGATTACGGGTATTTGACTCGGGTAAAGCCTTTGGGTTGGCACAGCTTTTGTGGCAGCATGCAGTGGGAAGAGCAGGGATGTGATGTGGAATAACAGGGACTCAGATGTTTTGAGACCATGCAGTTGGCAAGTTCGTCTCGTCTCAGGCAGTCTGAATGGATTAGCAGTGCTTTGCAGGTGCAGAGGGGAGGTGTGTTTTTAGGGCACCACTTGATTCCCAAGGTAGGCAGATGTGCTTTGAAGCAGCTGAGGTTTCTGAGCTGTTCTCATGGCTCCTCCGCTTGCCTAAGGACAGGGAATGGGGCTGGGCTTCAAACGATGAGTTGAATCCTGCCCTCTTTGAAGTCATTGGCAGAAATTCCCAGCTATGAGGTCTGTGTCTGAAGGCGCTGCAGCAGAGCAAAGCACCTTGTCTCGGGCTGGCCAGTTTAACTGGAGAGCCTGGAACCCATGTGTTTGGGGGGACCCTATGGGGCACATAAGCTATGTAGGTTCAGGCTGAGATGCAGAGTGCTTTGTGGCTCAGAGGCCTCATTAAAACACCCTGTAAGTATTTATTACAACCCATCCCTATTTCCTCCCTCCCTTGAAAGCCCGTACTTACCTGCTATGAACAACCTTTAGTGTGGGGGTATTCAGACACAGTTCAGTGGGCTCCAGGCAGGGTTTTCAATGTTGAAAATTACAGAAATAAAACACTGCAGAGAAACAGAGCCAATTTGATCTGGAAGGTGTGGAAGAGAGAGAAACAACGTTGTCAAGCCTCTTAGCATGGGAATGCTTGCACGTGTGTTTGCTTGGTTGTGCTTCTGATAGGTGTCTCAAGCTTCCACAAATAATGCCTGGCACAGCCAAAGTGGTGAGGTGCAACAGTCATGGGAGCTCCTGTGATGGTAGTGGTTGGCTTTGACTCTTTGTATGGGTAAAGTGGCTCTTCTTCAACCCCTCCCACGGGCTTGTACTGTCCTCCAGTTTGCATGATCTGGCACAAAGTTATAGGTGTTAATGCACAGTTACCAGTGGGCTGCAGCCATGAATGAGGCAGGACTGTGCAGCATCACAGCCCTGGATATATTGCAGTGGCCCAAATGTATGAAATCTATGGTAAAACTTCACTATACTGTGTAGTCACTGATGACAGCAGTCACGAGCCCCAGATGTTGAGCTTGTCCTCTGCTCCTTGGAGACCTTGTCTCCATGCCCCAAGGTCAATAGGAGCCAGAATACCAGAACTGGATGCTGCAATGGCACAATCTGCTCTGGGTCACTGCTGCCCAGTGTTTGTCCTAACAGCAGTTACGTCTCTACTTCATCTGCTGGATGGATGCTCCCAGCTGGGTTGAAAAGCAATACCGTGGCTCCATAGCATGTCCACTTCTTTTTAGTTTGTTTTCCATTATGCTAAACGTCAGCATGTCTGATGCCATCTTACATTTAGACCAATATAGTAGGTATCTGCAGGACTGCAAAATCTCTGAGGCTGAGTAGTCAGTTGTCTGCTCTCTACTTATTTGACTGCTGTTGCTCTCTGTAGCCTATTCCTCCCCCTACCAAGACAGATTTGTTGCTATCAAAGTCCTGCAGCTGACGTATTTCTAATCGTCCCTTTATTGCAGTCTATCTTCTGTAAACAATTAGCGAACCCTCTTTGGGATTTGGAGTTACTGCGTTAACTTCCTCATTGCATAGCTTTTTTTGGCTCTTTTATTGCTTGGCAAGAAAGATTTAGTGGCCAGAAGACATTAATACGCTTGCTCTCCAAGTTCCTGGGCTTTGGTTAATCACTCCAGCTGAAACCTGTTGATATTGGATGGTTTCTGGAACTTTATTGTGTGAGGCTTTATAGTACATTTAACAAAGGAGCAATAAATGAGCTATGTGGCAGGCACGTTTCTGTGACGGAAATTGTTCTCCCCTTTGGGACAGGATCCTAAGACCACTCAGGTGAGTGAGATTCTTTCCACTAACTCAGTGGGTGTTTGCTCTGGTCACTGAAGAAGGGTGTCAGGACTGCCACCCGGTCACTTGTGGTTGGGGGTCCTTTGCTACCCCCACACTCTGAGCTACACCATGATGGTCCTGGGCAAAGAGCTGTTGGTGAAAAGCCTGAGTTACTGAGCCTAGATCTCCTCTTGGGGGTTTAGGGGTGCCTGTCAATGTGAGCTATGCCTAAGAAGGACTTCTTGAAGAACCTCAGTATTATGTTGTTGTTTTGGAGTAATGTGTACAAAGCAAAATGATTTTTAATGTATTTTGTTTCCCGGTGTAATGGTGATTGTGATTTACTACTTACACAAAACCAGAGCACAGCCATTAGCTAGGTTTGCTGCATGACATTACTCGAGGAATCTCAAAACCGTCTTTGGTTGAGCTCAGATGCACCCACCATAACAAACTGACTCAGACCAGCCTGTTTTGACTGTGAACGCTGGCCTTTTATCTCCTTGTGTTGTGCCATCGTTTTATCTACATGCTGAAAGGTTTCTTTTTTCAACTGCTGAAAACTGGTTACTCATCAGGCTTGGAAGGGGTCTGCTGTCCTGTCCTGGCAGGCTGCTGCTCCCCCTAATCCAGGGCACCACATTCTTCTTGAACTCTGAGGAAAAGGGATTCCTCCCACCATTTTCCAGGCATTTCAGTGTCAGCATATTACATAATTCATGCACAGTTCAAGCCATGCTAGCATTGCTTTTTTTTCTTGATTACTCTTTATTATAGTGCTATGTCAGCATATTAGTTTGTTTTCTTTCCTGTTGGCTTCCAAGAATTTGGCTCAATCCTTGACATATGTTAGTGCTTTCATTGGCCAAAATTATGGTCACTGTGTGAATAAGCTTTATGCAGGGAAACTGAGCATCCACACCGGGATGCTGTACAGGAGGCGAAAGGGCTGAGGAAACACTGAGGTTTGGTGCCTGAATTGCCCATGGCAGGAGTTGGAATTAGATAACCCTTAAGGTCCCTTCTAGCATAAAACATTCTATGACTCTGTGATTCATCCCATCTTGTTTCAGCACCAGAGGATGTTCCTTGCCTTAGGACTCTGGTGGCCAAGAGACAGTCCCCTCTAGAGGGAAACTTGCTTCTTTTAGCAATGCACTAGACATGCCTATTACTATTGGAGGCCCAAAGCTTAGTTTTGGTGTGGTACCCAAGAAGGGTTAATCACTTCTGTCAGTTGAAGAACTGGAGAAAGCAGTAATGCTGTGCTTCCCCCTCCCTCCTCCCCTGTGCCCAGGCCAGTAATTAAAGTATTCATCTGGGATATGAGAGACTCCCAGGAGTGATTTTCCCCTGCTTGATGGGACTTGAACTTGCTTTCCCCAAAGAAATGTCCAAACGCAGCTCTCAAAGCCTCTCCCAGGCTCTAAAACTTTTAAAGATGTTCCCATTTGTATAAAGGAATTAAATTGCCACTGGAACAGTCCAGGTCTCCCCCCTTCCCAGTTGAAAGCCCTAATAACAGGCTCTGACGATTCAGGAAACCTGCCCACACAATTCGTGGCTTCTGTTTGAAGGGCTGAGATTTCAAAGCCAACCTCCATCAAGAAAACCCTCTCTGACTGAGTTACCAAATCCCAGCAGGTTCTTTCCATCAAACCACAAGGTGTGTTAAGCGGAGATGCTCCTCTCTTCTAATGCAAGCATCATGGATATGCTAGGTCCTACAAAGAAGTACTTTATTCAGAGAAGTCACCTTGCCTGTGGGGCCCCCAGGCAGCTCTCTGTAGTGGATGGCACCCATTTGAGGGGAGAATCATAAGGAAAAAGGGTGTTGTGGAAAGCAGGGTTTTCTCCAGCTCAGACTCGGGAGTCTCATGGGGCCAAAGGACCCCATCAGGAGGGTAAGCTTTAAGTGCTCCAGTTCAGTTTTGACTTTCAGGCTTGCATTCAGTAAGGCCATGAGTATTCCAGACCCTCTCTACCATAGGTTTGCTGCTAAGGACAGCTTGGTGGGCCATGAAGGCTTAAACCTCTTCTGTAACAAGTATAATATTTCACTCCAAATGAGATTTTCCTATTAGCAGCCATCTAAATAAGCAGTAAATTTTCCTGTGCAGTCAGTAAGAAGCACTGTATTTCATCAGCATGTGAACAGCGATTCATTAATGTTCTAGCTTTATTTTAACACATTTTTCTAAGCATTCAAAAAAAAAAACCCATTCCCTTTGCAGTAAAATATTTTATTTTCTGGTTGGGGGGAGTTGTTCTATTTTAAACACACACATTGTGTGTAAGTTTATATATTTTTATATACATATGTATGTGTATATACATAAAATATGTGTGTGTGTGTGTATATTTTATATAACATAGACTTATGTGTGTGTCTATATTATATTTGGCCTCTATCCACTCTGGCCTGACTGCCCTGAGCTTAGAAACTAAACAGTTTCAGGTTTGGCTGGTGCTGGGAAGGGGAGGGGGGGACCACCTGGGAACCTGGGTGCTGTGGGGACCGGCCAAGGAGTCGTGGTTAAACACGTGGTGCCTTTTAGACCGCAAGAGCGACATGAGTGGAAAGACTTCATTTGGCACCATTGTTGCTGCTGAGCTGATGGATGGGAGTTGAAAAAGAGAAGAAATAATATATATATGTCTTAATAAGTGAAAAATCCCTCCTCCTCATGGCTGGGTGTGGTGCTTTAGATGTCTGAACAGCAGAGCCTCCCTACCCTCCGGAGCTTACACTGCGAGGCCTTAAACCTGAGAAAACAAACACAAATATGCTTAACAGTATGCATGTGAGAACCTGCAGAACTGTTTGCTCTGGAGCCCGGGGGGAGCTCTGTGCAGGGAGCTGGAGGAAAGCCCATGCTGGGCATTGAGGGAGGCTTCAGTGCGGAGCAGTGTCACCGTGGGCTTGTCCCCACCATGTTTTGGCTTGAGTGTGGTGAGGATGCCAGTGCTGGCGGTGGGGAGGAAAGAGCCTTGGAGCTCTTCTTTTAAGGCCTGGAGCTGGTTTCACTTCTTTGTATTTATGTGCTTAGATGAGTGTGTCTAAAAAGCAGCTTGCCTATCTTTCCTACCATCTTGCTCCCTCATGGGTACCAGGGGAGATGCATGCAGAAGAGGTGAGGGATTCATGCCAAGAGGTTCAGCAGAGGTTTAAGTGGAGGGTTTTGGCTTGGTTTGCATCACTTCTGGACCACTTTTTTTCTTGGCCTTCCCTATGGATAGGAGTATGTGTGCACTTATATAGCTCAGAGGACCACAGTACATGGCTAGGGGACAGCCTGTGAAGATGCTTGTTCTGACTCGCTGGGATGCTGTTTGTCACCCTGTCACCTCTTTGGTCACTGGGGTGTGCTTTTGGGGATGCATCTGCTGTGTCTTTGTGGAACCTTTTGCACAACCTGCTGCCAATACTCTGACAAGGATGATTTCATACTATACATCTCACGACTAGTTATTTATAGCCATATACGTAGCAGGGGCTGGCCTTGGCACTGTGTCTGGTGGGCTTCACCCCCAGTGCATTGCCAAAAAAGACCCCCAGACAAAAGCAGAGATATGAATAAGGGCCAAGGATCATTACCTTGGGCAACAAAAGCCGTCCAGGAGAACAAAAATAGCACAGAAAGAGCCCACAAAAGGCAGAAAATCCTTCCTTCCTGCCACCTCCTCTCCAGGCCTTGCCTCCAGTGCAGGGGAGTGCAAGGGCAGGCGATACCCTCGTCGAAGGAGCCGCAACAAAGAGCGCATCAGCACGTCCCCGGCCCCAGGGCTACCTTTGCAGCCCCACCATGCCCTTCCCTGAATGGGACATTCATTGTGTGGGGACACAATGGCGGAGAACCCCACGGTGACACTGAATGAGTTACAATGCCAACATCTGTGTGACAGTTTCTTTGCCGGGTGATGGAGAAGAGGCAATAAATTCCTGATAGACTGACTTGGGAGAGCAGTCACCCATGGCAGGGCCGGGGCACGCAGGGATGGAGTCGCCTATTTAATGCTGCCGCATGTGTCCCCAGCTCCCTGCCTGTGCCTGGAAACTGGGGGTCAAATGCTGCAGCCCCCCTCTGACAAGGCGCTGGTGAAAGTCAACAGAGAATTAGGGACAGGCAGCAGCCACCGAGCCATTTAGCTCATCTCCTTGTTGCCGTCTGCTCTTTGTTCGGCTTAATGTGGATTGACCCGGTGATTGTTGGACTGTCTAATTCTTCAAGCCGGAGCCGAGATGCCTGCTTTTGGTTGGGGTGGTTTTGTGTTTTTATTTTAATGAAATGACTTTCTCCAGCTGCCTTGTCTCCAATAAAGGGGAGAAGCAGTCTGCAGGGGCGACAGGCAGTAGTGACAGTTTGAAGCTTGAGGAATGTGGGTTGAAATAAAACTGAACGCAGAGCTCCCCTCTGCTTGCTTAACTTGGATGTGGAGCAACAGGGAATGGGGATTTTCTGTTTAAAAAACAGCTATTCATGACCTTAAAACTGACTATTTCTCCTCTTAATACAGCCTTGCTCTTTATCCAATGGAGGCTGTGTGGTATCACCCGGTGATCCTACAGCAGGGCCATCCCACCTGGCTGAGATACAGCAGCTCTTTGATAAGAACGTAACATTTCAGCTTTGGACTCAGGTTGTATTTTCTTTTCCTGCCACGTGTCCCTCTATTCATTATCAAAGACGAGCTGCCTACTAAAAATAAGCCCTGGCATTTACATTTGCCCATTTCCTGAGGATTTCTTAAGAACAAAGAAGTGCTGATTAACGATCCTGTCACTGATTAATTATCAGAGTTTTAAGAGGCCATGTCTATCTGCACGGCAGCACAATTCCATGTATGTTTAAACATTCCTTCTGCTGCATTATACATCATCCTCTTGGGACTACTCCCCATCTGACTTGGGAAGCGTTACAACTTTTCAGCTCTTGTTTGCTGCAGAGCCCAGCCTCCCTTTTAATGGTTGAGCCTGTGTAAACTTGCGGGTGAGTTAAAGCAAGTTTCCCTTCTGAATCCAAACGTCAGTCTTTAGTGATGTGCAAAATTGTTTTTGGCAGAGCTCCTCTCCAGTCAACATGCTATCTCTAGTTAATTATTATAATTTGACCTAAAACTGTTACATGTTCTGGAAACTCTCTGAGATTGAAGGGAAATCCTTTGAGTTCTTAATCCCTTAGCGTGCCATCTAAAACCAACTAAAAGCTGATGCATTGATCTGTCTTTTGATCTTTTCTCTCTGAGACTATAATAAAACTGCTGATCCATGATACCCTCAATTTGTCAGCAGAAAACACTGCATATTTATTTATTTGTTATTATATGGATCTTGAATTCGACTTGGTTTCCCTGAACCTCTTATATCCTGGAAAAGGTGCAAAAAGAATTGCATAGGAGCCAACAAGAAAAATCACTTCTAAAAAGTCACTCCTTGATGGAGTTACAGCCAGTAGGACCAGAAAGTCCTGTTAGATCATCTGGTCTTACCCCTATAAAATACAGAGGTCACAGAACTTCACCCATTTATTTCTGTATTAGGCTCAGTATGTTGTGTTTCACTGAACTGTATCTTTCAGAGAAGTATGCAGTCTTAATGTTAACAGGTTAGAAGAGAGGTAATCCCCCTGGGTAAGAGGCTGAGCATGCACAGAAATTAGAGATAAAAACCCTACAAAAACATAACCCCTCCATTTGCTTCTATTAAAGTAGGATTTTATTTAAAATACATTTTGTCTTCTTTAATCCAATGTCCATAAAAACTTCTGAGATGTGACTGATTTCCTTTGACAAATCACTCCGTTATTAAAGGAACTCTGGAAACAGCAACTGATATTCAACCTACGTATATTATGTTTCATTCCATCTCCTTAAAATGGCCATACCTGTTGTTATTTATCTCATTCTATTGCACAAGTGCTTATATTTGCCCGTCAGGAACTGTTGTCCCATGTACTGTACAATTCAAAGGAAAAAAATGATCCTTGCTTTAAACAACTCATGCTCCAATTGTTTTTTTCATTCAACACCCCTAAGTTTCCTTTGCTTTGTTGCTGACTAGATCCTCAATGTACCTGCTTTGGCTCCATCATGTAGAGATGGACCAAACCACACACAACCCACAGCATCTGAAGGGCTTGTTTGGTTATACCCTAGGAAGTATAACTTGTTCAGTTATACCTTATGAGGCTCATCCTGTACCTGGCATAGCTGGGTGTAATAGCAGGGTTTGCCCCTTCTCATGTCCCAAAGTGGTGGACAAGCTAGTTTGCCTTGCCACATAGCCACAGAGATGATACACTGCCTTTGTCTTCCCTTCCTCCACATAGCAAAACCTGTCCCTAGATGGCCCCTGTTTGTCTTAAGGGAGGAAGCTCCTTTTAGCTGCTTGAGTCACGGAACTTCTGGAGGACCAATGTGACCTCCTGGATGGGATTTGGTGTTTGGCCTGACTAACATAGGATTTTGATGTCTGAGGCACTTGAAGCATCTGAGTCATTCCATTCAAATCACTGGAGGCAAAGAAGTGAGTCTCTCTTGTGTTTCCAAAAGGGCTGATTTTTTGCCATGTTTTAATCCCCCCCTTTTTTTTTCAGGGCTGAGCATTGCACCAGGAGCCTAAAGGCATCTCTTCCTTTTCTGCTCTCATTTCTGACTGTCACTTGGCGCTCAGCGAGGTCTTGACTCCATCGCTGGAGGTTTCTCCTTTAGGCTTTTCCTCAGGCTGGTTGTCAAGACAGGCTCATAGGAGCAATGTCATTGAGTCCTCTCACCATGAGGAAGGAACTGAATCCAAGTTTGCTGTTTCTTGGCCCTGTGCCGTAGCTACCCTGGTGCTGAGAGCTTCCACTTCCCCCTCAGGACATGTTTTTGGTGAAGGTGCCAGTGGCTGCTGTGCATCATGCTGACACATCATGTTCAATAGGCCCGGACATTACATGATGGTGGAAGTCCCTGGTGTATCCCAAGTGGTTTGGGCAGAAAACAGAGTGTTTTTTTCTTGTTTTATCCAAGGAGGAAACACCTCTGAAGCAGAACTTTGATCACCCACTTACACATGATGGAAATGTAGGTGATTTCAGCAACTATTTTTTCATCAAACAGGAAATTTGATCTACCTTCAGAGCCACCATGTTCTTAATCCAATATTGTGGCAACATAATTACAGCTACCCCAGAGTGGGGTGAGCACAGCAGGATCTGGATACCAGTGGCACACAGCATGGAGAGGAGGGTTAGGGGACCTGACAGGGCTGTGCAGCAAGGCACGGAAGGCTGTGATGCTTTCACTGGGGACACTGTAAGCTAATGTACGGACCTGGAGGAGCAGGCAGGAGTGAAAGCTGTGGTGGTGATAATTTGTGCTGATCTCGATACTCAGAGGACCATCAGGATTCATTTTCTCATAGTTCTGCTCAGCCCGGAATCAGGTTTAATCTTCCTTCCTCCAAACTGTGGATTGGGATATAGCTTTAGCTGGATACTGAGGCATTTCTTATTTGTAACTCCATTCAGACCTCATTAATATGTTTGATAATCCTCTAGAGCCATTGAAGAGGATATTCAATGTGTCCTACTGGGTTTGTTGATATGGTGTGTCTGTGAGCCCGAATAGAAACCTGAGCACCTCAATTCACATTGTCTTTGCTGCTGTTAGATGTCCCTGCAGCTTGGGTTTATACCCATTTGTTTGTGACAAAGAGAGAGATGGCTCAAAATATAGAAAGTCTGGTTGCAAGGAGGTTGGGAGCTGTCTTCAAAATCTGCTATTCAGGCATGTCTACACAGAGAGAGTGTGGATCCAAGGTACAAGAGCTGTTCTGGTGTTGGATTAGGAGCCCTCACAACGCTGTCATGAAAATAAATATCTTTGTGTTCCTTGGAGATCAAATTAACAGGTCCCTTGTTCCACATTAAATGAAATTTGCACATTCCTGTAGCCTTTTTATTGTGTCTCTTCGGGATTGTATCAGCAGCTGCTTGGGCAAATGCCAAGTGAATGGGACTCTGCAGCCACTTTGCATGGAGAAAAAGAAGCCAAGTGAACCCTGTGCTTGAAGCTCTGCTATGGATATCGATGGAGGGACATGGAGGTGCCTAGGCTGGGTTTTGCTTTGAGCATGCAGGATCCAAAATGCCAGCCTGGATGCCAAAGGAGCTATGGCAGCAGGGGCTAGCACAAGAAGAGCTTGAGCTCTGGGAAGGTGACCCTTTCCTCTCTGGCTCTGTCCATCTGGGTCTGGCTCCTGTAGTGGTCCCACTGCTGTCGAACCCAGTTGAGCTCCCACAATAGCATCAACTTCAGGAATCTAATACAGAAAAGACTCCATGTGGCCACAGCTGCCTCAAACATGATCCTCAGCCTTTGCTTGGAGCAGGTGTAAAATGTTGGCAGTTGCAAATTCTTCTCCTAAACCCCTTGGCTTTAGAATATTCCCATTAGAGATAGTTGTTTTCTCTCCCCTTCCCAAAGTATTGCAGCACTGGGCTGCCCCTGGAGCAAGTTCCAGCTCCCTCTCCTCACTAGCTCAGCCGTACTCCTCCTCCAGGGCTTGTCCAGACTTGGCACAAAGGTGCTAACACACTCGCACTGAAACATTTCCTAATGAAAGATGACATATTTTCAACTGAGCAGCTTTATCTTTTCCTGCTAACACCTGCTAAAAGCAGCTCCTTCTGTCCACACAGGGATTTGAAAACCTGTTTGCTCAAATACTTTAGCTGCCGTGTTTCAGGAATGCTCTTTTCCCCATGGCCAGGGTAGTCAGGACACAGGGGGCTGTGTTCCCTCCCCACGTGTGAACCTGGAGCTAATGACAAAGCCTGGCTTTGGATAGTGCAGGATCAGGTTTAAAATGAGTGACAAGCCCTGTTTGCTTTCACTCGGCATCCAGGCTGGGGTGGGAGAGGAAAGCTTCACAGGCCAGGCTGCAGGCACTGACCTCCTGCAATTCAACTTCTCTTTTCAGCTTGTTCCAAATGAGAACAATTTGTCCTGACATTTACTATTCCTCTTCCACTCCTTTCTGACAATGTCTTCGGTTTTGACTCGTTTCTCCTTGCCCATCTAAGAGTACCTAAACTTAATCAGAAAGATGATTAATTCTTCATTTTCAAAAGAACTGGCATCAGGTACCTCTGGCAACAAGAACTGCTTCCAAAGCCAGTTGGATTGAGCTCCTTCCTCCCCCTACATAAGTCAGGTCAGGTCAGGATTACCTGAGGTCTCATCCCAAAAATCCTCCAACCTCATCCACACATGAAGCTGTTTGTGTAATACTAGGAAGAGCTGTGGGAGTGGAGATTGCAGGGCTGGGCTTATGAGTTTCAGGCCTTTTGGGGAAGAAATCGTTGTTCCCTGTTTCCTTTGTTAGTTATACAGGACCAAACCAGCAGAACAGCTCTGTTAATGAAAGGGACAAGTTAAGGCTCAATAAGGATGTCCTGTCTGGGCTCAATTCTGCTTGCAGTGAGCTCAGTCTCAGCACCTCAGTCCTCGGGTGCTTGTGTTGAATGTACCAGGTTCCCTCTTGGGAATAAGGAATAACCCAAAGTGAAGGAGACTGGGGGAGTCCTGCCGTTAGTCAGTGAATGAGTAATGAGATACTTATTGCTCCTCCCAGTGCATAAGGAGTGTAAGACATAAAGCTGGAACCTGTGTCCGAAAATTTAGGCAGAGCTACAGCAAGATTTATTTCAAGGCAAAATCTGGTAGAACTCAGTTGAACCGCCCTTTGTGTGACAGCACCTCCCAAGCCCTATGCAGTCTTCCAGGTTGAGCAACACCACCTTTTACCTTCTCCCCTTTCATGCTGTGCCCCAACCTGAGTCTGCCCATGACTCGCTTTGCCAGCCTGGATCTGTGTAGCACCTCACTTTGGGGGGAGCTCTGCCGAAGATGATGGGCTGTGCTTGGAGGGGATCCCTGCCAAGAGGAATTCCATGGGGAATTCACATGGGAAAGGTGATGGAAAGATGCTTTGGCTAGTGGGGCCAAGTGGGGTTAGCTGGCATGTCGCTTATCACAGCCAGAAGACAATAAACCTGGTGAACATACAGATCTTCCTTTAAGGTCACCCCTAGGTTCTTATACCCATGTGCTCAGTGGTGGCAAAACCCCTTCACCGTATAACCTAGAAAGAGGACTTTGTTTCCCAATACATTTCCTTAAGTTAGTAGTGTTCAATAATATTAATAGTGAAAGGAGTAAGGGAAAAACCTCTGTTTACAACTGCAGTGACAGCCAGCTCTTGCATTAGCTGGGTTTGTTGGTCTAGGTTGGATTTTCTATAGTCCAGACATTGTCCCCTGGAGCTACTGATGCAATGGGCAATTCTGTTTGTGACAGCTTGCATAGCTTCTAAGCTGCTTTTCACTTTTCATAGGAACAGGACAGGATTGTTTCAGAATGCTCTCCTAAAATGGATTTCCATCACATTCATGTGTTTGGGTCAAAAAGCCCATTAAAAAATATCCACACCAAATCCTTACATCTCTCCCATTACAGATTCCCCAAAATTCCAGAAAATCTCCTCCAAATACATGATCAACCCCAAATGTCTTTGCCTGTGCTTCCACATGGTGACATTTTGACAAAATGGAGATTTTCAGAGTGTTTCCCTTAAAGTCCCTCTGTACACAACCTTTGAAACCTCACTTCACAAACCTCTATTTCTAACAAACTTACCCATGGCTCAGAGTTCCCAGTGCAGGTCCTTGGGTACATTCTTTCACTGGTTTCACTAATTCCCACACTGAACCTCTTCTCTTAAACCTATCTGTAAGGCTGTAAATCCAGTTCAGTCATAAAAAGTGGATCTACTTGCAGAATATATGCATTTTCCAAATCTTAGGGGACTGATTGTGCTCTGGTCCATGGAGCTAAGCCAGATTGCCCCAGCTGGCCCCCTTTCTAAAATGAAGGGATGAAAACAGGTCACACAAATGATAACTGCTTGATGACTTTCATTGCCCTGATCTCACTGGCGCAGTGTGGTTTATGATCCAAGCGTGGCATGGATGGGAATGGTCTGCTGTTCCTCAGGTACATTCCTCTTCCAGTTCTTGTGTTTGGCTGGTTTGTCACTGATGCATCTTTGACTATTCACCTCATTTCAGATGTGGACGTAAGTAGCAGTTTTTATTTGATGTGAAGAACAGAAGTAATCACAGTGCTTGGAAGCAAAAGGCACTGTTTGTTTTGCGATGCACACAGGGATTCCTGTTTTGCAGCTATGTTGCACATATTTCATAGCCTTGTAGACAGCTTCTGTCAATTAATGTGAATTATGGCTCCAGAAGCATTCGTTTACCATAAACCTGCAGTACATTAACTCCTGAGTTTTAATCCCTGCCAGCGGCAAATTCATTGCAATGCAAATAGAATGATTTTGAAACGTGTGACTAGAAAGACATTTCTCTTGCAGGACTGCTGCTTCAGATGCTGTGGGGAGCTGTTTTTGTATAGCTCATGATTCCAGTGGGGACACTTTGTGTATCAGGATCAGGCTACAGGCTCCTCCTGGAGCATGGGACTACTTGCCTCCCATTCTGTCCCTAGATAGAGAGGGAAAACCATTGCCCCTGGAATGGTGATAGTGGCACAAGGTTGTAAACCTGGTCTATGAGTATGCAGAAAGCTCAAGGAAGAGGACAGCTCCTCCCAGCACAACCCAGGATTCTCTCCTAAGAGAACCCAAGAGCCCATAAAAGGACAAACCCCTGGCTCACTCCTCTCCTTCCTCCCACCTCTGCCCCAGGCTATGTGGTCTCAAAGTCCCTCCTGAGCTCTGGGGCTTGCCAGCTCCCTCTCTGAGATGTTCACTCCTATCCCCAGTGAGCTGCCCCTTTCTTTAAGAGGCAGGTGAGTCTTCTGTTGGTCAAGTGCTTTATATCAGCTCATGGAAGAGCATGTTATGGATAAAACAAGGGAGCAAGCAAGGTGGCTAGCAGGTGGGAAGATGGGGTGTGGGTTGATATGATGCCCCAGGGTTTCAAAGACCGAGTTCATCTTCTGGCATTGCAACCTGGGAACTTGGGTTTCTTGAGAACTCTGTAGACCTCTTGGTAACGTTTGAGAAGTGTCATGGGGAGGAAGACTTAGAGCTGTAAACAAAAGTTAATCTTACAGAGCAAAGGGAGATGATTGCCTGCAGGGCCTGTATCCATGCAGATAACCAACTAAGTCTTGTTTTTTAATAGCAAGGAATGCAGGGTTTATTTAATTTTTTAGGCAGAGAATGTTCACAAAGATCTGTAGAGGACTTTCTTTCCTTTGGGATCTACAGATGGGATGCTGGTCTGTAGAAGCACATCCTGCATGCGGAGGTATTTAGGCAGTGTGATCAGGCACTCCACTGGTAAGGATAGATAGATTTTGGATGGGGATTCTGAAACGGTGCTCAGCTGAGTGCCCATCTCCACTCTGCTAGAGGCTCTTTTAGAGTATTTGGTCCTTTATCTAGTCTAGCCTGCATTTCAGTTAGCTATTTTTACAATGATGGCAAGAGAAAACACTAATCCAGGCATATCTATACTGTGTGGATATTCTGCTGAGTGTGTCCATAAAAGCACCTGGGCTGGCAGATAAGGCAACGTTCTGTCTTTTCTATCTTTTCTCAAGCCAGGACAAATCTTTCTGAAGCATTGACTTTCATATCTGCTCCTGAGGTAGAGTTTTCCTATGCACCTAGGGTAGCCGTACCAGCTGCTCTCTTCCACTATGGCAATGCAAAGCAAACCAGAAAAGCTGGCTAAGCTGCCAAGGGAAAGAGTTCCCATGGACTGGGGAATCCTCTAGTAGGGCAGAGTCAGTGCAGGACAATTCCCACTGCCAGCACATGGACTGGATTACAGCCAGGGACAGTGCCAATGGTGCCTGTATTCTGATGCATGATAAGTAAGCTTGTATAGATGTCGTTCAGATGATGACAGCAGCCTTCAAAGACATTTGGTAGTGACCTATGCATTGGTTGAATTGACTTTGCATAGCCTATAGCTTATCAAGTGAAACCCAAAACTTTTGATGCTCACTGGTTGGTTCTCCAGTGCTGCTCTAATGCTGGGGTGCTGACTGACCTATGCTGATCTCTGCCATGGCTGAAGAGTTTCTTTGCTGTATAACGCACCGTTGAGAGCTTTTACATCTCCCAAATGGGTTAGAATGTGTGTGTATTTTTGACTTAGCAGACACTTTTCACTGTGTGTGTACAGGGTGTAAGGAGCAGCTTGAGGAAACAGCACAGCAAAGCAAAGCACAGCGAAGTTTGTTATCTCTTGCAGACCAAGAAATCATTCCTGGGTACATAGGGTATTCAACCAGAGCATTTGCACCTCATCTACTACCTGCTTGCATAGGTAGAGTGCCTGTAACCACTGGAGAGTAAATGCGCTCTTAAGGGAATAAGATGAGACAGCTTTTGCAACTGAAACCTTCACAACATCAGCTTTGAGAAAGCATGACCACAGTGGAAGGAGCCCAGTTGGATGGAGGCTGGGGTATGGACAGTGCTCCCAGGTGAGGGGAAGTGCATGGGGAGGAGAATTGTGCCTGTGAGCATGGTTGTGGCAAGTGGGCACAGACTGAACTGTCTTCCAACAAGCCTTTTGTAGTGGGTGTGCATTGCTAGTGCAGCTGGAAACCAATTTCCACCAGCTCCCAAGACAGGCTGGAGCTCACAGCAATGCCCAGTTCTGTATTTCAAGCTTTGCTGGAGCGTGCAGAGCTCTCGGTGGTACCAGTTGATGCCTGGTGCTCTAGGGCTTATTTCTATAAGCTGCCATTGCGTAGGAATGCCCTTTTATGAGAGACTCCTGCTGGTGTGGGTGTTGACCCATCTCATATATACAGACTCTGAAAGGTTTTCATTTATTCAGTGACCACAGAAACTAGTTCCTTTGCTATGGCTTGTCTGTTGTGGGAGACTGCCTTGTGTTGGAAACTATATTATCTGACATGCCTTAACTAGCATCACGTTAAATGCTGCTTTGCCCAGCTGTCCTTGCTGCTGCCAAAGGCAAAGTAATATTGAATATTGTGGTGCTGCTGATCTAATCATGCTAACGAATATATTTGCTAAGGCAAACTTTTCCACTGTAGACATAATCTGAAGTTTTAGACAAGTAAAGAGTACATAACTGATTCATCTCTACTTGGTGTCTGCTCCTTATGCTTGTAATTACCAGCAGCTTTTACAGAGGGTTTTGTTAGAGAGGAGAACATTCACCCATTCATCTCAACAACATTGTTAGTGGGAACAGTGGGGAACTTACAGAAAAACTTATTGCTCCCTGTTTCTCTTCCAACATCAGGGCAGGTGGGATGCAGGCATTAAGAAGGTGGTGAAAGCCATTCTAGGAACAAAGAAAGGAGCTGAGAAGTGTGCTTTTGGCGTCTCATTCCTTGTTTTTCTGACCTGACCTTGTGCCATGCATACACTTCCAAGGAACGTCGTAAACCTTCTATTTTGAGTCAGGAAAGTGGGTTTTAAAAATCATTTCACCAAACTCTAACCAGGGCCAACACATGCACAAGGGCCCCTACATGCATCTGCAGCTTGTACCTGTGTGGCAGTTATTAGCTGGTCATCCCAGTTCATGGCTGAAATTCCAGCATTATCACTCTGCTTGCAGAGAAGCCAGAGTGAGCCGTGCATAACCACCCATTTCATCTTATAGAGGAGTTAGGCCATTTATGGAGGTTATTAAACAAGCAGAGATGGAGCTGGAGCTGGGTTCAAACAGTTGGTCAGTCTTAGCTTTCTCCTGCAAGCTCAAATCATTACAGTGCTTCCTATGGTAGCCGCTTCTGAGATTCACAGGTGAAAAGGCTGATAAGATGCATGGCTCGGAGGGGTGATTTAACAGGGCTTCCCTCCCACATGGAGCTGTGCCACAGCGGTCCTCATGGTCACAAAAAGCTTTTCATGGGATGGACTGGAATTTGAGGGAGAAATGCCCTAGCTCAGCTTCTGGAGCACTTTAGGAGCTGAAGATGATGAAACAGCGAGTGAGGCAGTCCTGCAAGATCTGAGGCACCGCCATCGCTTATGCATGGATGTACTAATTGGTAGGAGACTGGAGGCAAATCTGAATAAAAACACACTGCACAATTATGAGAGATTAAATCAAGTTGGATTAATTGAAATTGCAGGAGCGAGGGGAAGGAGCGCACTGCTGCAGCTTGAACTGGTTTTACAGAAACTATGTCCACCAAACCTCCCTGGCACTGAGCATCCAACCAGAGGCAACTCTTGAGTAACCAGCTGGCTTGCAATGAAAACCAGCTCCTTAAACAACCCTTTTTGCTTAACCCTTGGACCAGTTGGATAACTCTGCTAAGGATTAAGTAAAGAGGTTTGCAGAGGTGCATCCAGAGAGGATGGAGGTCAGAGCTTTTGGGTCCTGGAGGGATTATGCTCATTGCTTGACTTTCTTTGGTGCTGTCTGTAACCTGGCTTTCCACCTCAGCCCGTGCCAGAGCAGCCATTGTGCCCTGCCCAATGCCATGAGATCTCAGTCTTAAGTCTCACTGATACTTAAATATAATTAATAGTAAGATTAACCCAAGAAGCCCAGGGAAGGCTTTCTGCCCATATCTGCTCAGAGACTGCATCTCTATGAGAAAAACACACAGGAACTGCAAACTCAAAATGAAACTCCAAAGGAGAGTGCTGGGTCATTCGAGAGAAGTTTTAGCAACAAATCCAGTCCAGCTACCATAAAGTGTTAAAATATTACTCACTTGCTTTTATATGGCTGAAGATCAAGTGAAACACAGGCGTGACTGAAATACTGCCTGTCACAGGGGTCTTAGTGGCCAATCACCACCACACTTATAAAAGGCTGTTCTGCTCCAAGCAGCACCAGTGTCAGAGTGAAGGCAAGGGGGGAAGTGCAGTCAGAACTGAACCAGTAACTAGTTTTGCAAAACTTACGGATCTTTTTCATGTCTGAAGATTGCTTTTTTTTTTGAGAAAAAAATGTATCTATTCTACCTTAAATACAAGTGAAAATCAGAGCTGGTAACTGTCACCTTCACTTCCTTTCTTTGGAACCTCAGAGGCTGGGGTTGTGACACTAAATGATGTTTTAGATTTTGTAGTTGCAAAGAAAAGCTGTAAAAGCCCATTGGAAAGTCCCCTCCAAATTAAACAGTGAGAGGTCAAATAAAATGAGCTATGACTGGTGACTTAGACTGAAAAGTAGTAATTAACCTGCTTCTTTGGGCTGGAATTAGAAATCTGGGGGTCTGTTAGTATAGAAAACTGCTACAAACCCCATGCCCTGCCTTTGTCTGGCACAGCACAGTGTTGTCTTCCATGCCTACCAGAGCAGGATGATTCCTTTTCCATGCAAATTTTTTGGTGTCAGGAATGGATCACCATGGGGGAGTTGAGGAGAGTTATCCTAGGGGCAACTTCTCACAGAAGCCAAGGTGGAAACACAGGTTGGAAATCCATTCCCTGGCCTCTCACTGAGCATGGATTCACATGGTGCTGTGCAGCCGCTCGGTCACTTACTGCATTAGTGACCTGGTCCAACTGTTAGCCCAGTAGTGACCATAGATGCTTTTTGAAACACATTATGGGAGGAAATGGAAAGTATTTCACCTTATCTGACTCAGTGAACCCCCTTTTGCAAATGGGGCTCCTAAAGTACATCAGTGTTCGTTTGCTCCTCTTCGTCCCTAAGAGAGAAGAATTGCAGAGGAGTGCGCTTTCCCTCCTGTTAAATACTTCTTACATGTCAAGCGTGTTCATTGCTGCTGGCAAAAAGCAGCCAGACCTGTAGAAGGAGAGATTGCTGAGGAATGTGTGGGGTGTTTGGGTGGAGCACAAAGGAGCAGATGTTCCCACAGAACAACAGGGTTTTATGGTGAATGCGCAGAGGTAAAGCCCTGGCTCCGGGGCAGCTGGATGCGTTAGGTGTACTCCAGAGTAAGAGTCACAGATGCAGCAGGACTGCAGGAAAAATAACTGCTGGGATGTGCCTGAACCCTTGAAATGCTGCCTGTGCGGGTTTCCCACTGAGGGAGCTGACTGCGATAGCTGTACATGGGATAATCTGTGTCTAGTTTGCAGTCTCCCTCAAGCAGAGAGTGATGACGTTTAATGTCAGGTAGAAAAATGCCTGTAAAAAGTAAAGGTGGGGAATTTCAAACCTGGGCATTTGAAGATGAGCCAGCTAAATCCATGTCTTAGTTGGCAACAGTGAAATGCCACGATTTTGGCTTGTAAGTCTTGTGTTTTGTAAGGGAGTGGTCAATATGTATGAAATACCTCTGCCACCTCACCCAGGCCAAGACAAGTCAATCCTCTGCTGCATGCCAGTGTGTCCTCATGCCCGGGTTCCTAGGGCTACTGCTACAATATGTTGCATGTACGATCAGCTAGTTAAAGAAGTTATTGCTTTAATTTGCACCAGACTGGGAGCTTGCGCTCTCAGCCCTTATCGAAACATGCACCTTAGCTTCAGTGTGTGTGAACTGTGGTGATTAACTGTAGAACCTCACCTGTCAAGTTCGGCAGCTTTGGCATCATCCTAAAAGATTCCGCAGGGATCTGGAGAACCCCTCTTGTGCCCCCACTTGTCACCGAACCCTGTCTACCTCTGTGTTCATGGAAGACTTGCCACCAACTCACCCTGTTTCTTGAGCTTGCATTGCTCTTGCTGTACTCAATGTACAAGTCTTTCTTGCTTCAGCACCTTCAAGAAGTGAAAATAGATTGATGGTTAATAATGCATTTCTCTTCTGATTCCCACTCTCTGAACATTATGTCAACCCAAAATCTGCTTCATCGGTGCCTGTGCTTCAAAAGCAGCTAAGACGAATGGCGTGGGTTACGCTCCTTGAGTGTTACTGAGAGCTTGGTGATATCTGATTTCCTCTGTCTTGGTTGTATCTTGCTCATGCATGCATTCTGCACAGAAATCTGACAAACGAATCACCAGACTAAACTGAGATGTTTCGCCTCATCTGATATTTAATGTGAACCATTGGCTCCTTTGAGGCTGGAATGAAGTATTAGGTTACAGTCGCCGTAATTAGCAGTTGTGTGAAATGATCGTTAAATCCGCTTTCTGAGCCAAACAAATTATTCAGACATTGAGGAAGAAAACTAAACAAAGGTCAGATCAGCTTTAGATTTGATCATTTGGAATTATATGCAAAATAAGCTGGAAGGTTTGAATGGCACAGCGGCACAGGGGCGTGGAAGATCTGTCCCTTTGTGGCCACAGATTCTTATTTCTCAAAGGGAGACAAAAGCTCTCATCATAATCCATGGGACTGTGTTTGCCCTGCCTGTCTTGCATAGCTGAATCATGAGAGATGATGTGGACTTTGTAAAGGAATATCTGTAGCACTATTTCAGGTGCTCCTGCAGTTGAAGGAAGGGGAAATTGGCTGATATGCGAGAGCTATGAGGAGCATTCCAGAACAAGAACCAGAAGAAAGCTAGTTACTGAGTGAATAAAGAAAAAAGCAGGTGCTGTGGCACTGATGCAGCTTCCCTAGGAGATGCTGAATAGCACAGGCTGGTCCTGCCATGTGCTGCGTGCAGGGCTGCACAGGGAGGGACACACCGCTCCCCAGTGCCCCTCTGCAGAGCAGGCAGGAGTTAAAATCAGTGATGACAGTTTTAGCCTCTTATTTGAATGCTGGCATCCAGACTGAAACGCTTTGCGGTCAGCTGAAGTGACAGTCTAATTTTAGGTATAATTCTCTGCTGCTGAGAGTGCGAAGTGACCCCTGTACCAAGGCACAGCTCATGCAGACCTGGAGTTCAAGGACAAAGAGTGGGGCCATAGGGGTAGTGAGGACTCAAAGCATTGCCTTTGACCTCTCTTTGCAGGGTAATCACAGGTTGACTTGTCACTGAACAGCCCCAACTACAACATATTCCACAGATCTTTCCTATTGCATGAAGCCATAGTGATGTGCAAAACCACCACTGCTGACACTTAAGTACTGGGATGCAGCATTACAGCTGAGCACTCAACCTTAACGCTGCATTGCTTGACTGCTTCATTTCCCAACTTTAATGTTGCATAAACAACAGTTTTTCTTCCTTGTCCTACATGCTCACACATGCACAGAGGCCTTACTTCCCTCCCACACAGGCTACCCTCCCTTGGCTTTGCTGGAGATTTTACCTAACAACTGAAATAATGGCCTTTTATACAGTTTCTTAAGATTGACTTTAATGATGAGGATGAGCGTCTCCCTTTTGGAGAGCTGCCCGCTCTCCCTGGGCCCATACTGCTCTTATGTTCTTCCCTGTTCATAAAACCCCTGTGATACACTGACTCTGGGAAAGGCAAACACGAGGTAGCATCACCTACATGGGGGTTGTGGCGCATTCAGAAAAACTAACTAGCTTTTGGTCAGCCAACCAAGATTATTTTGGATTCTGTAACCTCAGAACCTCCCCTTTTGCCAATAATTTCTTGCCCTTTCCTTACCTTGTAAAAATTTCTTGACTTCTATATTTAAGTACAAGTCTGATGGAAAAGTCAGGACAATTTCTGTGCCAGCATAGCGCTGTAATGTTGTAATGAATACAGCACTTACCTTTCTGTGTTCTGAATGTCCGATAACAGGTTTGCTTTTGCAAACCCAGTTCCTGAAAATGTCATTAAAATCACTCTCAGAGAGTGGAGCTTTGCATGGAATGGACTTGGTATCCAAAGGCTCCCACTGGCTCTGGTTTCTTAACTCCTATTTATTCTTTAAAGAGGAAAAAATGTGATCCTCATAAATAAATGTTAATTTTGACTAAAACTAAACCAAAATGTGGTGCCAGTGTGCACGTACCATCTGGGCTCTGACAATCTTTAGGTGAAAAATTGCATCATGAGCTAGTTAAAGGGGCATAGATTGGGGGTGGATGAGGTGTCTCCAAGCTGTTTCAGCCCATCTAAGACTTCCTCCAGGTTAAGGCCGAACTATGACCTTAGAACTAAACATCAATAAAACTGGTAAGCAATGTGAAAAGCATCCATTTACCCAGAATATTTATTTACCAGCAGAACTCTTTGTATGCTGAAATTGTAACTAGTAAGTATGTAGATACAACTATGTATTAATAACTACGTATTTGTTAGTTAGCAGAAAAAAGCATTGCAGCAAAGGGGAGTGATGCCCACCTGGCACACTCCAGGTACATTGGCCTGCCCTCTCCACAGACACTGATATTAACAGAAACACCAGGTTTTTGCTATTATTGGGTTGGAGGAGGTCCTCTCACCCACCATAAACATCTTTGCTCAGCCAGCACAAGAAGAGCTGGAAGCCCCTTTGCCTTCCTCACCTGCAGCCTGGGACCTGCACCCCTGTCTGGATCTTGGTGTTTGTTTAGCATCAGCCACACAATGTGTGCTGCTTTTATCTGCATTTTTCATCTAGTAGTCACCGTGCTGGTCAGGAGCCAAGTATGGTGGTTCAGACCTTGATGGTTGCCTTGCCAGATGAAAGCCCCTGGCCATTAGGGGTATACTGCACAGGGTCTCCTTCTCTCTCCTGGGCTATTTGGAAGGTGGTAATACTTGTAAAGGCATGACCTGATTTTCAGGCATGTCTGTCATTCTGTTGGGGTATGAGTATCTCCTCGGGTACTTCGTGAAGGGCTGCTTTGCAGATGATTTTCAGTAGTTTTATTATCAGTTGGTGTTTATACACCCCAGGCTGAGGAGGTGAAGGTTATTCTGTGTGAAATGGCTTTTTTGAAGAGGGACACCCTGCAGGGTTTCATTAAGATGGTCCGATTCTGGATTTTCCTGGTGTTTCCCAAAAGCCTGACCATAAATGACTTTGGGAGGTATTTGCAGAAGTTTTTCATGTGCAAGCCATAAACCTCCAACAGAAGCATTAGGTAGGAATGTGCATACTGACGAGGGCGTTTCCACAAACATATTTTATAATGCCCAGATCAATCAGTCCTAACATTTGCCTCCTGCATCTCTTGTGTAGGTTGGAGTTGACTGCATGGTTTCTGTCCAAGGATAACCACCAGAAGTCTGAGTAACTTGTATAGCAAGAGCTCCGAGATGACATTCAGACTGCCATGACTTTGAAATCTCACGTGCAGGTTGTAAATGAGAGCCTTTTTCTGACAGCACCACATTCCCAGTGTGTGAACTCATGAGTACCTGGAAAGATATTGCATCTTTCTTAGGAAACCATCTGGCAGCTTGGTCCTTTCCCTCCTCTTACAAAGATGACTCAGCTACTGCCATCCATGTGCCTGTCTCTGCTCTTCTCTTTGGTTTCCATACTGCCCTCACCAGCCAAGCATCTCAATGACTTTCTGCTGACGTGTTCAGCAGTGCCTACTCAGCGGTTTCCTAAGGGCTCAAGGTCCATGGTCACGTAGTTAATGTTCTGCTGCAGTTGCCTTGGCTGGACGAGGCAGTGCTGTCTGCTAAGACAAGGCAAACTCCTCACTGACATCAAAGAAGAGAAGACATCCCTAGGAGACTGCTTTAGGCGAAAACTCAAGATTGGCAGAGAACTGGGAGTCCTCTGAAGGCACTGGCCAAGCTGAATCAATTACACACATTCCAGCTCTTGAGCCTTCACACTGGTGCACAGTGAAGGTGCGGAGGGCATCATCCATGTAATGTCAGCACTTGAGTGCATATTCCTGTGTCACTTCACACAGATGATTGTGTTAGGACCCTGTAACACAGGTGTGCAATGAGCCCCTAGCAGTGCTCATTGAGTTTGTTCCTCCATAACAGCCTCAAGCACCATCACCAGTGAGTGTGTCATCATCTGCAGGACAGAAGTGGCTGAGGGAGTTGAATATTGCAGGGAAGCACAAGACTATGAAAGCAGATCTCTGTCTCCTGTAATAAGATTACCAGGTTACCTGTCAGTACTGTTAAAGCAGGTTTAATTCCAGGGTCTGCTAAAAGCAACTTCTGCAAAGTCTAGCAAATTCTTACTGTGGCAGAAAATTGTATTTGGTGCCTACCCCATATTACTGGTGGAAGCGGAAAAATCAGCTTTGACTGCTAGATGCGTTTTCTGCCATGTGAGGGAAGTGTCTGATGGAAGGTCAGCGCAAAGAATCATTTCCTGGCCAAGTTACGGGTTATACTGGGAAAGAAAGACACCCATGGTGCTACCCAGGAGAGACATGGAATTATTTCTCTTGGGCTTTTTTTGTAGGGCCAGAGCTATCTCAAAAGGCAGTGTGTTGGCTCCTGGGGAAGTAGCAAGCTGCTGCCTGGATCCTGGTCATCCAGGCTGTTTCCAATGTGCATGAGCACGTCAGGAGTGCACAACAGCACTTCTCCAAAGAGCACATCTGTGCAGGCTGTGATCGCTTTGTGTTTGCTAAGTTACTCTCCAAAGCAGATAGTTCCTTGAGGCAGCTCAGTGAGGGCTTGTAGGAATTTGTTTGGGGTTATTTTGCCCAGTTCTACCAGTCTGGCAGAGTCTTCAGGGGATGTGCTATGTTTTGTATTGCCTTTCCCAGCCTTGATTTTCTGCCATTAATACTTCAGGTTATGATCTTCTATTAAGACCTTTTGTCAGTATGAATCAAAAGGGAACAAGTTTCACCACCCCTGCTTGCAACCTGCTCTTTAATAAATCTCTAACATCTGGAAGTCTCTGATTACTCTAACATCCATGTTGACTTTGGCTCAGGGTAGGCTGAATCCAAATGCAGTGCCTACCTGAGATGTAAGGCACCTACCTTTGATGTAAGGCAGTGGTACCACCTTCCACCCCTGCCACTCTAACATGCCTCGAGAGCATGCAGAGGAAGGTGAGGCAGCACCAGAGGTGAGTCTGTGTGGTGTTTAGTTGATTGCCAGTAACAGGGGCTAGACAGGGTGTGTTATCACCGGAGAGGCCATGTGTGATTATCCATGGTGTTACCTTGTTCTGCCCAGTGTTGGTTTTAGTTTGTGCTGCCTGATTTTCTGGCCAAATGCATAGGGAGTGCACCCCAGTGCCATGGATCTGTGGAGGTACCTAATGCTCTATTGGTGCTAAACTCCCCCTTGCTTTTGCTGCTTGGGTTTGGTGCCCAATGCTTCTTTGGATGTAGAACTTGGCTAGAAGATGCACCTGACTCTGTCCGTTCTCCCTCTTCTCCTCTCCCACTGGGGTGCATCCTCCTTGATGGCAAAGCCACTTTTGCTTGCACTGGTGAGGAACCTAGAGCAAGTCATGCTTGGTAGGTGATGCACACAGATTTTGGCCTTTAACAAAATCATTTCTGGGCCAATCCCACTTGCATATTTGTTAAGGTATCTTTCTTCTGCTTTTATACTTTCTTGTCCCATCCCCTGCTTTTGCATGCTGCCCCCCAAAAGGGCCTAGGACAGGTACAATGGTTATGGGTAGGTGTTTGGTGGGGACCAAGCAGGGGATCTGATCACACAGTGGTGCATGTGGGCACATATGACCCTGCAGGGCTAGGAGCTGATTGCAGCACCACATGGTAGGACATGGATTTCTTTCTCGTTTTAGATAATAATCTTGGGGGCAGGGCACGACACTCCTGCTTGACATGTTGCCTACACCTGAGATGCTGCTTGTGAAAAACAAAACGATGGTGATGA
The DNA here is from genome assembly GCF_033815535.1 of Pezoporus flaviventris. Classification (NCBI taxonomy): domain Eukaryota; kingdom Metazoa; phylum Chordata; class Aves; order Psittaciformes; family Psittacidae; genus Pezoporus; species Pezoporus flaviventris. Next base: position 5,305,998 of record NW_026892550.1, on the reverse strand, counting down.
AACAGAGAAACTAAATCAGAGCTAACATGGCTGACAAGGTGGAGGAAGAAGAGGGTACAATGAATGTTTCTTGGTGAGCCCATGGTCCTGGGTCAAGAAGCCCTAGAAAGCTATTCAGCTCCCAGCATCTCCTCTGAGCATTCCCTTGTGTCCTCCTGTTGTTAGTAGCTCTGTGGTTTTAAGCAGATCCATTGGTCTCCTTTTATATTCCATTTTCATGTCAACACAAGTGATGACTCCAGACTCCCTATCTGCAGGTTATGCAGCCTCTGGGAGGGATGCACTTGCTCAGAGGAGTCCACCAGCAGGAGACACCTCCTTCAAGAGTTTTGAACGGCACCACCGCCAGGAAACTTTGCTATTTTAGTTGTAGTTGCCATCTATCACTGACACCTGCAGAGCCTCAGACTTCTCTTCCTTTTGCCAAATCCTCCCTGTCTCACCATGGAGCCATAACCAATGGGAATAAATCAGGGTTTTAGTAATTTGTTTGAATGTTGCTATGGAACAGGTCATGGCGTCCAGTGCGAGGCCCTATTTGTGTAGTCACCAGCAGAGGAAAGAAAACATTTGTTCTGCTTTGAGAAAGACCTCTTTCATGTGGAAAGGGCAGACAGTTCGGGTGGAAGGCTGTGGCCACCGCAGGATGAGCTGCAGCGGGATGTACACTCCTTGACACATCCCAACCGAGCAGCTCTGCAGATGTTCCTTGAGATGTGTTTGCACGTTGCTCAATGCACATCACACGCCGCAGCCAAATATTCATCCTCAGCTAAGAACTGGCTCTATTGTAGAGCAATTAAAAGTAAAGCACCACCCTCTCCTCCCTAGCCCACAAGCAAACAGTGCTGTGGGTGAAGGCCAGTGGAGGAAGAGTGACATCATGAAACCCAAGAGGGAAAGCAAACATCACACCAGCTCCATGTGCTGGTCAGCTACTGAGCCAGGACAGAGACATGCCTTTTTGTGACTTCTGCGCTCCCTGTGTGCTCAGAGGACTTTTTTTGGGTAGCTATGAAGCACGGGTATGCTACACATGAAAGCTTAGTGCAGAGCGATCCATCCTTCTCTTGTTTTTCATGTCCTGGTGGCAAATGTTGCACAACCTCCTCACCACCCTGCCATGATGGAGCTGTTTCCACATGAACCATCAGAAGGCCATTTAGCTGTGCTCTGACTGCAGCCCTGGATGGCAAGGGATTGGTCCCTGGCCCATGCCACTCCTGCTGGACAGGGCTTAGGGCTGGCCACCAACGTGTGTCCTGAAAGCATGGAAACAACTCATTCCAGGCAGCAAGACTTCTTGCACAATGAAGTGCACCCTAATAGTATGTAATAAAGAAAAAACAGACTGATTTTTTCTTACAGTGGCAAATAAATTACCTAAAACCCTATATAATTCTATTTTCTGCTAGGATGCAATAGTGGTGGCACCAGTCCCAGGGCTGCAGATGTAACCTGCTCAGATGCATGCATTCCAATGTCTAGCTGCTTAAAACTATGGATGACTGCTACTATAGGTAGGCTATATGTAGGTAGATAAACTTGTATGCAAAATTGGGGTATCTGGGATGCAGTTCAACAGGGTTACTTGTAGGAATCTGTTAACACTATATGGAAGTGCTGGTAGGATTGGCCTAATATTTCCCAACCTTCCCCTTGCATCGTCTACTACAAGCGAAGCAAGGATTTAGTGAACTCCCTTGCTCAACCACTCCAAAACCAAAGCCAAACATGGGCTCCTCTGGGAGCAAGAAAGGATGAAGTCCCTTGTGCCCATCCCACCAAGCACCGGGTGCCTGCTCCAATGCACCCAACTTCTCTCTTCCCTAGTGGTGAACTCCTCTTGTGCCCCTTCCATCTCCACCAGCATCTGCAGGGCTGAACACAGCATGAGCACCACCACCATCACACTGGGAGAAATCTGCAAGAGGTTTACTGAGCAATTCCTACCCTTGTGCTACTGCTACATGCTCAATCCTGTGCGAGACTCCCCTATGCTCATACGCACACAATGGCTCGTGTGGCTATAAATACACACATTCCCAAATAAAGAATACGGCCCTTAAACCAAAATTGTTATAAATTTATTATGAATATAAAACCTGTGCTGGCCAGGACTCACAAAGCAGCAGTGTCAAAAATAAACCCTCCTGGCACTACAAATCCCAGAGCCGAGGAGACTCGGCTTTGCAAAGGACCCTCACGACAGGGAATAAAGCCCCCAATTGAACAACTTGTTTATTTCTTTTTGTTTCTTTGTAAAAGTAAGTTTGCCATGTTAACAAAAGCAGAATAGTTTTATTTAGTGTTCATCTCACACCTTGGACAGCTGCAGCTGTCAGGCACAGAAATACAGTATTAAAATAAACTGAATAAGAATTGCTCATCGAAAAGATCACACTAATGCAAACTTGTGGATTGGAACATTGACAGTATAAAATGTAACAAAATTGGAAATTTTAATTTTTAAGCTTTTAAAGATAATAGTCCAGGCTATAAAACTATATAAGCATTGAATAAGAAATGTTAAAGTCAACAAGTCTACAACAGATACATCTTGTAAAAACTCAATAAATTATATATATATTTATAATATCTAGTAACATTTGAAATCATGCACAGTTTTGTACATTTTCTTTTCTCAGTACAGGAAAACTCAATGCTTCCAGTACTTGGAATGTACACAATTAGCAGACATTTGTAAGAAAATACCAACAAATTCTTTTATTCCAACAGAACAGAACAAAACTCTATAGAAATCTACCTTCTCAACCTTCCATTGAAGTAACCTCAAAACTATAAATTATTTCTTTAGGATAAGGATTTTGTGGCTCTAAGAAAACAAAATAATCTTAAAATGAGATGCTGTCATCCTGTTATTCTGAAACATTGATATGTAATATGCACCAGAGGAGAATGGAAAGGATGAATTCAGGATGCAATTTTCCTTGCCTCTTTGTGGTAGTGAAGTCTTCCAGACAAAAAAAGCCCACTCATAAAAGTAACCGCAGCCCAAATCTTCCCCCTTGTCAGCTTGATCCGTGCTAAAATTCCCTAGTTCCCATCTGTGCTTTTAAACAGCTATCTGATGTCGAGGAACAAAACCAGCACAGCATTTTAAACACAGAAAATGGGGCACCACTGGCATTTTCCAGTGCGTTACATACAACAGAAACATGCAGTCACTGCACCTCTCCTGCAAACACTGTCATTCTTCTTGCTATTTTGCTCGCATGGCATTTCTGAAGCCCAAAATACAACGGTACTGGCAAAAGGGGGGGAAAACATTACCCCGCATCATCCAAAATCAACAGCGTGTTTTGCTGCACACCGGTTATTAAATCGACCACAAAGAATACCTTCATTTGAAAATAGAAAAATAAACACCCTCCTGCCCCCTTAATGCACAGTGGTTAAACTGATGGAAGAATTCTTAGCCCTGTTTTTCTGCAATATGTAAAAAATCATCTCTCTGCTGCTATTTGTTTGGTTTTAACCACTGGTGATGAATTGAAAAATAAACTCACCTTTGCTCACTGCAATCCAGGATAAACTAATATTTTGCTTTTTAATGAATACATATATATATATTTATAACATTAAATGTACTTTGTTAAAGGACTGTACACCTATACACTCTTTCAATATTTCCCATAAACACAAAAAGAAAAACTTGATTAATATATTTTTTCTCCATTTTTTAATAAGTTAAAGAAAACCCCACCCTTAAGCTCGGTGAACTTTAAAGTTTACAGTCACACTACGCTATTTAAACCCATGAACAGATAATGTTAATGTCTATAAATAACTTCTTTACAAATATACATGTTAAGGTACAATTTTTAAAACAAAACTGTGAAGGTATAAAACAAACACAAAAATCTTTTCTTTTTGCCCAGATCAGTATATCCTAGATTGCAATGCTCCTATTTTGAGACTCTCTCTCTCAGTACTGCTTTATGTTGCATTAGTATTATACATTCTTTTTTTTAATATATTTATTTATATATATACAGGATATATTTATAGATATATACACAGATTCTCTGGAATAAACCTTTTTGATATAAGTTAAAGGCTCTTGCCTACAGGTACCCGTAACTTCTTTCTCCGAGTCACTGCACGTAGATGGAGCCAAACTGCAGGTGTCGAGGGGTGGATGGAGAAGTGCCCACTCACCCTTGGCAAGCAAAGATGCACAAACCCCAAAAGCAAGATTTTTCTCCCCAAAGAGGTTGTTCTCAAAGATCAAGATATGGCTTGAGATGCCCACCCCTGGGGTCTGCTCCAACCTCAGCATGGCCCCATTGCTCCCAGCCCAGTGCAAGGGCCAGTGGCATGGCCAAAGCACTGCCATTCAGATGACTTGACTGTCTCTTTTTATGTTCTTTTTTTCCTTTCTCCATGATGGTTTGCATTTTATTTAATTATCATTTTTTCCTCTTCTTCTTCTTCCAAAAAGGATTCCTTCTATGTAGCTGGGCAGAACGATCACGAAGCTATAAAAACGACGACAACAAAAATATAGATATTTTTATAAATATATGAATCCCTGCAGGCAACGTGGCTTTTCAGCTCCACCAAAAAGGTTCATGTACAGATTGCATAAGCGAAGAATTTCTACATTCTTTACACTTCTTTTTTTTTCATTTGTGTTTTTTCTTTCTTATTTAAAAAAAAAAAAAAAGGAAGATTTTATTTCCTCTTCTTCGTATTGCAGGCACAGTACGGCTATTCTGGCACTGGAAATGCAAGCGCAGAGGCTGGGAGGTCAGTGCCCCCCCAGCTTCAACATTCTCCTTAGTCCAAAAAAAAAAAACAAAACAACCCAAAAATGAAAAACAACCCCCCCAAAAAATCTCAGATATGATAAATCATCTTGGCAAGAGATTAGTTCCTTCAGGCCAAACAGTGCTTCTTGACTCTTTATACAGCAAATGGGAAAAAAACCAAAAGAACCAAAAAAAAAAGTTAATTATATTTCTTTTTCTACCCTGAACAGCTCGACAACAACACACATCTCTGGGCACCATCGTGCAGTTCCACCGGAAGATCCTTCATCCTCGGCACCCCACATTCCTGTCTCCATGGGCACACTGCCCTCCCGTCCGTCCATCCATCTCTCTGCCCAGGAGGGGCTCCTCACGTCCGGATGACGCCGTTGCAAGGAGGGTGCTTGGGCAGGCAGGGCTCATCGGGCAGCAGGTCATGTGCAAAGACTGAATCATCCCCCGAGGAGCACGTGCTGTGGGTGTCCTGGCCAGCTGGTGAGTACTGCTCGAAGGGCACCGAGAGGTCCAGGTACTCCTGCCAGGGCAACAGACCCATCAGTGCTGGGTGCCCACAGCGGGGACAGAGCAACCCCTCCCTGTGCCCACCCCATCACACTCACATCGGTGGATGTCACGGTGAGGACCCTGTCCAGGTCTTCCACCAACTGCTTGAAGGTTGGCCGCTGCGAGGGGACAGCGTGCCAGCACTCCCGCATGATCATATACCTGTATGAGAAGGCAAAGGGGACCATCAAACATGGTGCGGCTAAGTGGCACCCAATCACCCCCAAATCGCTTGAAAGAACAGCTATGGCCAATGCATCTTCAGCCATGGAGACCTTGGTGCATGGCCAGTTGAGTAGAAGACGAGGAAGGTTTTGTGGAGCCATGATCCTCATCACTGACTAACTCGTGTGTGCCCATACTCTCAAAGCAGAAGGACCTGTCCTAAAGTGACATGCCAGAGCTGCAACCCCAACCACCACCTACCAAACCAGGGGGAGCATGTTATGCAGCTCAGCAGCCATGGGCTGAGCTGCAATGAGTAGGGATGGGTAAGACTATCTGGAGATGGCTGAATAATCTCACAGTGCGGATGCCCCTACAGACCCAACCACAGCCTCGGGTGGTATTTGGCCACAGAGGGAAGGGGTAAGGACATCAGCCCCATCACACACTCACAAATCATGGGTGCAGTTTGCGGGTTTATCCATCCGATGGCCTTCCTTCAAGAGTTTGAAGAGTTCTTCAACGGGAATTCCCGGGTATGGAGACCCTCCCAGAGTGAAGATCTCCCATAGTAGCACTCCAAAAGACCAGCTGGAAACCAAAGAAAGATCTTTAAAATTCAATGAGTTTTTTTCCAAGCCCCCCCATATCCCCTCCCCCCCTCTTGGCTTTATTTCTGTGCAGCCATGCATAGCTAACAGAGTCATCAATAGCATGACTAATTGCCTAGGCCATTTTTACTAGTTACTTGGAGATCTCTGCTGATCCAACTCAATAGCAAAGAAATCCCAGGCACCAAGTCTGAAATTGAAATGAGCATTTAATCAGATAGGTGACAGCCCATCTATCACCCACAGCTCTTTGTTAGGTCTTCCACCAGCTCCACTGAATGGAACAAATCAAATTATTCATGCACGGCTTCACTGAATTGCAGGCTTGGAACCACAGGCCACTAATTGTGCAAGCTGATACCAAAACTTGCTTGTTACAACACTCATTTCACTGGCCAAGCCGGGAGAAAAATACCCCAACAAGCATCAGTGGAGCACTAACGTTACACACTCCAGTCCTGCAGCTGCGCCCTGGGTAAAAGTCCTCCTTTTCAAACATATCTTTTGCCTTCTTCATTTTCTTTTTAAAAACAGGGATTATCTGTCCCTGTTTCGCTTTCACACACGCTCGCTCTCCCGTTCTCTAGCTTTGATTTATGTGTCATGCCCGCTGCAGCATTACCTAAGCATGGAAACTATGATTTAAGATCAATGAAAGCCAAAGTATGTGAAAAAATAGAGAAATAGATTCATTTGTCCAATTGCAAGCGGTGAGCTTTGGGGAGCAGGCACTGAATTACTGCAGAAATGCCATTATCAACCACATGTTGAAATAAAAAAGCCAGCGTGCATGCTGAGCTAGTTCAGCCCTTGTGAAGTTCAGACGTGACACAGATTTACACATGAGGCAGGCTCTGCTGTTTGCTTACCGTGCAGAGGCACTAAAACGGACAAGATAGGATTAGGAAAAATAAAGGAAATAAATGAAGCAGCAAAATTAATCCAAGAATGTATTTGTTGAATAGTCTCTGATCAACTCTACTAACAGCAGACAGAACGTTTCAAGCTCATCCCACATACTCAGCTGAAATGCAACTGTCTGGGGCAAAGTGTGCAGGAAGCCAAGGGCAATTCTTCTGCATGGAATTTTCTTTCTGCACAGTTTTTGACTGAGGAGGAATCACCTCATCTATAAATGACTAAGAAATACCTGCTTGCCTTCCAACAATTTTTCAGCAGCTCACTAGAGATCCTTGGATGAAAACAACTAGATAACAGTAAAACAAAACCACGTGTGCAAAGCTGCAGCTTGCAATCGAGTAATTTGTTTTTGCATCCCCAGGCACCCCAGCAGTGAAGGAGCCCTGCTCATGCTTAGCAGTACTTTGTCTTTAAGATACTATAGGTGTTGATTTCCTGGTCATTTCATTATTTTCCTTTTAAAGTGAGGGTATGCTTACACATCGCTCTGGTGAGTATAGACCCGGTCAAACAAAGCTTCTGGAGCCATCCATTTCACAGGCAGCCGACCCTGTAATTAGGAAGACAATGGGAACATCCCATCAGCATATTCCCCCAGCCACAACGGCACCATCTGAATCTTCTTTTCTAATCCAGTTTGAAACATTTTCATTAACAGCCACATCTGCCTTCCCGGTCACTGGGCAAAGCAGGAGTGGCCACATATAAACAGATTAGAGCATTTGATCCCTGGATCTTCATTGACAATCTATGCAGTAAATGCTCTCTGTGGAGGACTGTATTTCACTGCCAAGGCAGGTTTAACGTATCAGCTCATCTAAATCTTTGCATGGGAACAGCATCCATTGCTCATAAATGCAGCGAGCTCCGCAGCAGAGCTTGAGACAACACTTTCCATCTCTTTGGTTGGAAGAAGCAGTTGACTCCGAGTCTGAACCTGGCTTGGGCTGAACTTGAAGGGAAATTTCCAACATTGAAGGCAAGGGCCATATCCTCTAAGAAACAAATCCTGATCCTGCTGAGGGCTGAAGGAGGAGGCCTGACCCCAGGTTTCCAGGGGAACATCCTACATCAGGGTCATAAACATGGGTTGTCACATGTGAGATATATGAGATGACAAAGATCAGATTAATCATAATTCTTTGGGGCTTTGCTTGGCCCCTGGAGGGAGTCAGAAAGGACTGTTTTGTGTTTGAGGCATAATTCGGCTGCAGGGGGACTCTGTCCTCTTCTGACCCACTGTCTCACTGTGGGAGGCAACTAGAGATGGGACATAGGCAGGATGCATAAATAGGATTATGTTCTCAGCTGTCCAACACAGCTCTAACAGGGAAAGTCCATCTGACGTATGATTTAAATTCCCAACAATTGTAATTAATTTATGATCAAGAAATCCTTGTAATTAAGACAGATTTCTGATGTGATATTGGAAAGGACCAGTATTTACATGGTGAGCTTTGTAGGACTGCCTGGATATTTAGACCTCTTGTAGTCACAAGGCCCTCAGGTTCTGCAACGCCTTCAATGCCTTCTATTGCCATGTCTGAATTGCTGTAGTTGCAGCTTCAGGTATAGCACCACATATACAAGAAGTGATATTTCTATGTCAAGGACTCTGGTGGGACAGAAGTTGGCTCCTTAGGACCTTTACTCAGAGAAATGGAGCAGACTGGAAAGGGCTCCATTCCCCTTTGGTTAAAAACTCAATTTCTCTTAGCCTAAAGCCTTGTGGCCAGAGCCGAAGCCTCACAATCAGCTGCTAGCAGCAGTATCTGTCAGGAAGAAAATGAATGGTGGGTGTATTGCTGGGACCAGCCTATCTACAGTTCCTCACTAGATGATGCCACCAGCAGATTTCTTCCTCCTAAGCCTCCCTAGAAAGTGAGGCATGGGACAAGGTCACTTGCTGCAGGGATGACTGAACTGCCTGTCAGGAGAACCGCCTGTCCTTGGCAGCTCTATACTTACATTGGTGGTTTTCTTGTAATAGTCGATGTTGTGGACGTCTCTAGCGAGGCCAAAATCAGCTATTTTCATCACATTGTCTTCAGTGACTAACACGTTCCTGGCTGCCAAGTCGCGATGAATGCACTGTGAAAGGTGAGCAAGTCAATAAATAAGGGCTTGTTAGCTGCTCGCGCCTGGAACCAACAGCACCGTGTGGTTTATGAGCTGCCGTTTCATTGACTCCCAAGCTCATAAAGCTGTGGGCACCGCTTCACTCCTCACTTTCTGTGTCACTGCCCCATCGTGCATACTCGGTGGGAGCCACCTCTTAGCAACACCTAATCTGCAGCCTCTGCGGTGACGCAGCCACGCGCCTTTTCTCTCCAAAGGGGATGATGCACAGAGGAGAAAGCTAACCCTCCTCTTGTGTGGGCACTTAAGGGGATGTGAAGCTGCTTTTCTGCCCTGCTTCCTCCAGGAAGAGGAGTGCAGGCTGATGCTTGAAGGAAATAATGTCCTAAAATTAAAATGTCCCAAATACATACACAGTACATAGAATCATAGAACAATGTGGGTTGGAAGGGACCTTTAGATGTCATCTAGTCCAATCCCCAACATCACAACTGTTAGCTGAGGAAGAAGCTAGATTAGCCTGCACTGTGCAGAGAGTTTAAAGCCACCAAGAGCCATCCACCCTGAACTGCAGCCACAAGACAAACACATCTGACATCTGAAGCTGAAGTTGCTTTTGCCATGGTGCTCCCTGCCCACAAAAGAGGACACACCGGCTGGTGCACAGCTTTGTGAACCCAAAGCCTGATTCTCCACTTGCTGATGTCAGGGCAAATCAAGACTTAATCCCAGGGTATGATGTAAGCAAACACAGCAGCCAGCTCAGTGCCAGCGAAGTGCTCCCCAGGGAGCATCGTAGCCATATCCACATATTGAGCCAAATCCACTGCCAGTTCTACTCCAACTGAGCCTATATGTGCTGCAGACAGCCACAAACACGTGAGCTACACCCAAGATCTCAGCTTCCTCATGACTGCTCTGCATCTTCAGTGCTCTCAGAAGGAAGATCAGAGAAGAATCAGAAGGAAGGACAGGGGATGCAGATCCTGACTGTTGTCTAATGTATCAGTGACATGGTGGAAGCTTCAACTTGGCATGATGCTCACACTGACCGCTGCTGCCTGAGCCTCAGAATCACACATCCGAAAGACAGCTACCTCTAGAAGTGACAGAGGTTGAATAGGTGAGGACAGGCAGCAAGGTCTGCATTTCTTGTGCTTTCATATGCATGTTGGGGATGCTAAACAGGCCTGCAGGTCACAGCGAGGGCTGTACAGCTGCATGATTCATGAATGCAGCCAGCATATGGCAACTCCTGCATATGGATGAAGCCTCCAGCAAAACACTCAAGACACTTCATACAGAAAAATGTGGTCTCTGAAGGGAGAAGCCTGCCAACATTTTGCCTGAGGTTGTCCTACACACACACAGAGCATTGCATGCCTTTGAACACACGGGTCTGACTGATGCTTCTACCAAATGAGGTTTCTCAACTCACTTTCTGAGATGCCAAGTACTCCATGCCCCGGGCCACCTGGTAGGCGCAGGAAACCAGGTCTTTAAATGTCAACTGCTCCTCGGGCAGCTTGCAGGTGTCGAAGGAATAGTCCATGCCAGGTGGGCGACGTGCCCTGAGGTATTCCCGCAAGTTCCCCTTTGACGCGTATTCCACCAACACATAGAGCGGTCCTGCAAGCAAGAGCACATCAGGATCCAGCGGAGGAACAGCTCACCACCAAGAGCTCATCTGGGATGTTCTGGGCAACCAGAGAGTAGTTACACAGAAGGGCCAGTCAAACCCAAGCCTCCCACAGCCCTGCGAGCTGCTTTGCTACGTACCGTCCTGTGTGCAGGCACCAAGGAGGTTAATGATGTTTTTATGCTTCCCAATCATTTTCATCATTTCCATCTCAGAGACCAGGTCAGAAAGGTCCTTGTCTGTGGCATCATCTGGGGAAAGCAAGAGTGGAACGCAAAAACATGAGGAGAAAAGTAAGTGTTTTGTGAAGCAATCAATACAACTGCTGCATAGGCACGTGGGGTCTTGGTGGGGAAAACAGAACTCAAAATATGGCAGTGTTTGTTTGTTTTTATCCTACTTTGGGAAGAAGAATCAAACCCAAAGTTAACTACCGCAAGGAAAGATAAAAACCCAAATAAACTGAGATAAAAGTTCATATGGGAATTAACAAAGCCTTTCATCTTCTGCTTCATCCTGTGAAGTATTAAAGAAATAAAGTCACTTTTGGTACCTAGGATAATTTTGCCTTTCTGATTGCTTTCCCCCCTCACCTCCAGGGGCAAAGAGTTAAGGACTGTGGAAGGTCAGAGCTGGGAGGGGGGCTACAGGAAGGAATGCATTTTTTTGCATGGAAAGTTTTCTGCAACTACAGTAGAAAAATGGGGAGAAACATCCCCAAATGAATGCTTTGGGTTAACAAGATGGAAATGTTCCTGCTTCCAAAAGCAACTTCAGAATGACAGAAATGTAAACTAAACAAATCCTTTTCTGATAAGAACTGTTATTTTTGTAAAGCTGTCACCCCATGTAACCTCAACCCCGGGCTGCTCACTGCTGGAGCATCTGCCCTGCTTCCTCCAGCTGAACTCCCCAGGGTGATTTTGCCTGCGTGTTGTCTGTGTTTACTGTGTAGAGGGTAAGGATGGGAACAGACTCGTGTGAAGGTGCCCAGTGACTCCTCCACTTCTGGCTTCCCTTTAACCTCTTGGGAATTTGGGATCAAGTGTCTTTAGTGAAGAAACTCCTCACAAAGGAGTCTGTCAACCAAACATCTACAGTCTTCACCTGAGCTCGTTGCACAAGGCTTTGTGAGAACAGGCAGTGCTGGTTACAGGAGGAGTAAGGAGTGGGCTGATTCACAGAGCTGGCTAGACGGGAAGGGGGTTCCCCTTTTTCTCAGGGATGCTATTACCCCTTGGCAAAGAACCGGGTTAATTCCCAGTCCCTCTTCCTGATGGGATTTGCACTTTTAGGTGCTCTCCAAGGAGACAGCCATCACCCTCAGGCTATGTGGGTGAAAGGGATGAAAAGCTGTTCTTACTTTACTCTATTGTATCTGTTTGTATAAAAGACTTAGAAGAGAAGAGAGGAAACCCCAGTGCAAGATGCTGTTCTGCTCTCTGTCAAATTCCCGTACCTTTTAACATCTTGACAGCAACTGTGATGGCCTTGTTTGGCTTGTCCTTATCGATCCCAATCGCTTCCGCCATCACCACTTGGCCAAAACACCCTTCACCGAGCGGCTTCCCCAAGGTCAGGCTGAAGGGAGGAACAAGCAGCCACATTAGTGGGTACCAGGACGGTGGCATTACCAGCAGGCACTGGGATTGCGACCCGTGGGTCTGACTGACCGAGAGCGTGCCAATTCCCACTTGGGATCTGGAGGCAGTTCCAGCTCGGAGACATTGGCCAGCATTGGCCCATCGCTGGAGGAGAGACGTGTGATCCGGACCAGGGGTGTGTTGGAATTCATGGAAGAGTTGGACTCCAACGACACCTGCTTGGGTAGAGCAAATGAAGTATTATTGCCAACTGTACTCCCGGGCTGGGCACTGCCTGAGATGGATCATGGAGAGGGTTTGAGCTAACTTTGCTCAGTGACTCAGTTGCATTCTGGCAATTTCTAAATGGGAAACCCTCTACTTCTCCCCACTTCCTTGCAGAACTGCACTGCGGTCAGGTTGTTAGCTGGTGGAAAGGAGGGATAGGTCAGCTGTGCCCTCTAGCAGGCGGGTTTAATCTGTTCATTTGTTCCATGTGTGTCTCCACAGCACGTACAAGCTACGGAGTGACTTCTGTTCTGGCACTGTAAATGCCTATCACAAGCTTGCAGTCAAAGCCGTGAAATCTGTATTCCTCACTCTGTGGTTTTACATTGTGCCTTTTCCTCCTGCCCCTGTCCACTGACACGTGGCAGAGCATCCCAAATTGCATGGAGAAAGAGGACCCTCTCCCACCTCCATAAGAATTGGCTTCGGTTCATCAGTGACCTCTGTGAAAGCAGGGACAAGCACAATTAAATGTGCTCTATGCTTCCCAAGGAGCTTCACCAGGGAGCCTGCACTAAAGTGTTCCCCTGCAAGATGCGCCTTCTGCGGCATCCATGGCTGCACTGCCAGCCCCTCTTGGACAAGGGCAACTGAAACATAGCTGCTCATGAACCAGAGCCAGCTGCCAACAGCTACTGCTCCACTGGAACAGAAACAAATCAATAAGAGGGGGTTAAACTCCTAGATGCAGCCAACTTATGTCCCTCTTGGGCAGTGTTTTCCTGGCAGAGTGCTGGACCTAGAGAGAACATTTCAGGGAGGGGAAAAAAGAGAGGGATGACCATAGGGGGGAATAGGAATCTTGTATCTACTTTCTGTTACCTGTCTCTTGAGTGGGAATTTGGAGACTTTCTGTACAGTGGGGGTGTTCATGGCTTTTTTGTTTGGCATTTTCATCCTGCACACAACCACAGCAGCCACCACCAGGACGAAGAGAATAAAGCCAATGCCGTAACTGAAAATGCCAGCATACACTGAGCCCGAATCATCCATTTCCATGAGCTCCTCCGCTGCAGGGTGACAAGAGACACCAGTCAGGATGGGGTAGGCAGCTGCCTACATGCAACTATACAAAAGCAGTGCAAAGAATCTGGGGAGGACTTGCTCATCTATGCCAATCTGCTGAGTGACTTCAGTAAGGGGGCTCTCCCAGGCCAGTGGTTTTCAACCTGCGGCTGTAGCTAAAACAGTCTACCTTTTGGGGGGTAATTTTACTGCACTTTGATGCAACCCTGGGGTTTCTAAGAGCCTTCAGCCCACAGGTTGAAAACCAGTGCTCTAGGCTGAAGGCATCACGTTTGTGCTGTTCCTCTGACCCGGATCTTGCTTTCCCCGCCCATCCACACATAGCTGGATGTCTTGGATGTGCAAAAGCTGCAGGACGAGGGTTTGATGCATTTGACTTCACCAGCAAAGATTTCCACTGGACCGGTGCCTGCCCTGAGGGACCAAGGAGCCCAAAGGGCACCCAGGGGTAAGGCATCGGACAAGGCAAAAGCCTCACAATCTGCACAACTATTTAATAAAAACTTAGTTCTGTCGAGAAGAGGCTGGAAGGTCTGACCCAGAGAGGTGGCTGAGCCAGAGGGTGATGGCATGAACCAATCAGCCATGGCTACCTGCTAGCAAGGCTTTTTTGGGACCAGCAAAGCTCAGCTATGTTTCTCCCCTTGTTCCTTTCAGGACAGGCACAGACACCGGAGGAGGAAGGACTGGTGGGACTGGTTTTCTGTTCCCAAAAGGCGTGCTGGCATCAGAGGAACAGTCAGCAGTGGGAAACTTTATAATGAAGTCATGCCAGTGTGGTTAGCTCGCTAACGGCTCATGTACATCACTGCTGCCCCAAAGCAGCATCTTCGGCAAGCAGCAGGAGCTTTCCCCTGGCAGCAGCAGGCTCCACGTCTGCTCTTCAGTGGCTGTGTCCAGGGGGACATAGGGAAAGGCCTGTTGGTGACACTAGGGGCTGTGCCAGCGGTGCAGGGCCTGATTCTGCATGGAGCCATCTCCTCCTGCGAGGAAGGGTTACCAGACATCCTGGGATCAGATGTTGGTGCTGCAGCTCTGCTGCCTCTGCTCCACATCTCCCACAGTGTGGACAGGGGTTTACAAGCAGTCGGGCTGTATCCTGTGCCCTCTCTGTGGGCAGCGCTTCGGGGCCTGCTGCTGCACAGGCAGCTGTCAATCACTGCATCTGACTCCAGTATAAAGTTCCACTTCAGGGTTTTTGGTGGGTTTTCTCCTGCTTATTCTTTGCTTAAATGAGAGGTGTGATTTCACATGGTAAAAACAGTTGGATGAGACAACACCAGGAGATTTTCAAAATAACAGAGACATCAGTCTTATAACCAAAGGAAATGATTTCTCATCCAGTGGATAGCAGAAGCAGAAACAGGATCAGATCAGCTATTATAGAGCTGGCAAATACACAAAGGAAAGACCAGCAGCAGGTTCGAGCATGAAAGACACCTTGAGCCCCAAGGCGATTACATCCGAGCCACCCGCACAGATAAAGTCAAGATTAGAAATGCCGAAGTTTCCAGTTCCTAAACACATCCTGAGATGGATATGTTGCGAGTTGGACCAAATGTGGTCTATGGCTGCGTGAGCCAAAGTGGGGTGTACAGGATTTTCTGTGCCCTTTCAGTAAAGGTCTACTGAACATACTCCAGGTCTGTTCCTGCACTCTCTGCAAGGTACAACACCCATGAGATTCTCTATGAATACTGCTGGTGCTTTCCTGGAGTGTGCTCAAGCCTGCCCCATAGGTGGAGGCAGCTTCTGCAGGTGAAGGGACAGCACAGTCTCATTCCCCTCTTTTGAAGAGCAGACCTGTCTGTTGCATATTCTGCGCCGGCTTTATCATCAATGAGAGCTTTTGCACATGAAAGGACCACAAAAGGTCACCCTGGCCTTGGGTTTTAAGCCTGCTGCAGCTTTCATTGATCCCAGCTGGAGCAGGCAGCATGCAATGCCCCTGGGAGCCGGGACTCCTGGGTTCTGCCTACAGATGAGCCTCCTCGACCTTCTGTTTGAGATCGCTGTCTTGACCTGCTCATCCGTGAAGTGGAAATAATGCTACATGCAGGGAAGGGTGTACTCACACCAAGCACTTATGCATCTCATTTCAGGTTAAGATATGAGATTAGACAGAAAGGTTCCTCCCTAAGATGATCCACAGCCCATGTCCAATTTAGGTGCCCCAGATCACCTGATGGGGAGGTTTCCTTCTCCCACTGTCAGTGTAGAAAGATAAAGCTCCTAAATTTGGCTTAACAGTCTTCTAACAGGGAGACTGTGAACACTTCCCTGTTATCTAGATCAAAAAAGACACTGGGCATTCTATGTCATTACTGCAATAATAATGCAACTGTTGAGCTGCAATGCAAAAAGTGTCAGCTGTGAGTATGCAACAGGAGCCTGCAGCAAATCCCAAGGGATTTGCTCCCAAAGAACACCCCCTCTTTCCAAGCAAGGGGCGGTGTGAAGGAACTTGGCATTTCTAAAGCAAAACATCAAGGCACCCTGGAAAGAAAAGGAGAGGCCAGCAGAGAAGAAAATACCTGGTAGCACCGTCAGCCAAGCAGAGTGATGTGAGAACCCAATAGAATTCCCTGCGAGACAAGTATATTCCCCAGCATCCTCAAAAGTAACATTTCGCAAGTACAGGATCTCTAGCTCCTTATCCGTTGTGTTAACACCTGCCGTCTACAGGGGAAAAAAAACACACACGTATAGAAAAGAGGGAAAACAGAGAATAAGCCACATTCCCAGCAAGTGTGAGGACACCACAGGCAAATCTCAAAAGCAGATTAAGGTGGTTTGGTTTGTATTATTTTCCAATGGCCCATCTTCCACATTCATTTATTCATTCCCCTCTGCAACCTGTAGTCAAAAGCAAAAAAGGTTCCCTTCACCAGGTTCTTACTCTGTCCCACTAAAGAAGCATGCAAGCAAAGGCATCCAAATGAAAAATTGCCCCCACAATATGACTGACTTCAGGTTAGTAGGGTGAGTACAAGGGTGGGGAAAGGAGGGTGGTAAAAGAGAAAAGGAAAGACAGAAAGAAAGGAGGATAGAGGGGAGATGTAGTGGGGAAAGACTCAAGTGCTGATCAGAGGAATATACAAACATTTTGGTTCATTTCATCCAAAAAAAACCAGTGAAATTTGGGGGTTTTTTACAAATTTTTCAGAGTGGGCATCTCAAAGCATACATTGAGTATACAGCCCTTGATACTGCACCGTAACTCTGGCCAAGAGCAAGAAGGTGCCTGTAGAGGAACTTTCCTGCAGTGGCACTGAGCAACACAGCAGCCCAACACTCCAGGCGGGAGTCAAACCCCAGAGCCCACGAGACTGCTGCTGCTCGCTCTATTTAACATGATGTTTGCTCGCACGAGCCAATGTTGACATTTATTTCTCCATTACTTCTCCAAGGGACAGAAGTGTTTGTATCAGTTTTACAGGTGAAAATCTCCAAACAGCTTGGGTTTCCAGAGCTTTGAACGTCACAGGTCATTAACATGCAATTCTGTTATCAGCACTCAATTGGAAAGAAGGGAAAGGAATAAAAGCGTGAAGAGTTGATAGCAAAATCTGACAGTCATTTTATTGTGGGAATTTTTCCATGGCAATTGCTGTATAGGCGTCACATTCTTGTTTAAAAAAAAATTAGCAAGAAAATAAGATCAAGCCATTCAGCATCAGTTGACAGGGTATAATACAAAATGAATAGGAATTTTAATCACTAGCTTCTTAAAATTGTTATAGCTCATTCTCGCAGTTGCCAGGGCCTTGGGACAGAGTCTGTGGTTTACCTGGTTTTGGTTTGCGAATGTGGAGCCAAAATGGTTTTTCGGCTATGCCTACGAAATTGTTGGCTCTACACAGATATTCTCCTTCATCTTGTTCTGTCACATTGAACAGATTTAGGTTAGCATCGGCTTCAGCGTTTTTACTGATCCAAGACTGCAGGAATAGACAGAAACCTGAACTTCAGTAAACCAAGCAATACCTCATCACACCTATATCAGCTAGGATTGACTATGCACAGCTATTTTCTTTTCGGCTGCGGCAACATCCCCTGCTCACCCTATGGTGAGAGACCTAACCCAGGACCTGGGTGAGGAAGAGGAGTTGCATTTGGCCCCCAAACCATGTGCGGGTGAACTCCCTTCCCTTCAGACAGACCAATTCCCCACTTCTCCATCAGACAGCAGAGGCCCTACCGTTTCTCTGTAACTCAGCAGACAGGAGCACCAGAGAAAGGGCTTAAGCAGAGAATTGTGTTTGCAACCCGGCTCAGCAAATACTGTTTCAATTATCAGATTCCAAAATAGAATTTGGAAACAAAATATAAGCAGTGGCGGTCTGAAAACTCGCTGCTGACTTTGCCTTTCAGAAATTAGCTGTAATTTTTTCCACTGCTTATAGGAGCCTCTTCTTTACTAAATAAAGTGGTGCACATAAATCAAACAAACTTCAGACTCTTAAGCAAGGATTTCATTTCTCTTCTTCCACACTGCCACAACAGCACATCAGGTTTTTTCCCTAAACACCAAACAGTTGCTTTTATTTTGGTTGAAAATGCACAACCATTTTGGGTGGCCTCAGAAGGAGCCTAGGGAAAGTCTAGGAAAACTACCAACTGCAGCTCTGGAAATGAAAATAAGCCAATTGCTCTTCTTATTTTTGGTCTCTCCAGCCCAGTCTCGGTGCCTTCAAGGTCTGATCCTGCCAATATGACTTGCAGCCCTCTAAAATCAACCGGGCTGCCAGATCTGATAGGTTATTAAGAACTGAACCCACAGGTGGCATCAAAAGGAAGCCCCAGTGTCCACGGTTGATGACAAACACCACCAGTTTTGACCTGATCTCATCTCTAAGGCTTATGTGCTGGCAAGTCTGTGTGTTCTAGCAGGGAAACGTGCCTGCCTGCTGTTGCTGCCTTGTTTATAATTAAACTGGGCATGTTTCAATGCAGAACATACAATTTAGCCTTAACAAAGCTTGGGCACAGTGCTGCCAGCCCACTCTCTGTAACTGGAATGCATTTAGTGCTCTTCTGCAAAGAAAAAGGGGTTTCCTTTGATCACAAATTAGCCCAAGCTTTCAAGAACTGATGCAGGTGATGGCTTGGTTTTGTCAGGCTGTTAAGAAATAGCTTGAAAGTACAGCATTCAGTTTATCCAGCTGGACTGGGTTGGTTTTTGCTCCCCCCCTGTTTAGAAGTAAGGGTGGGAACTGCATGTGCTGGGCACCCCTCTGTCACTCTTGCTGCAATGGAGACCAGGATACTCCCTGTATATAAACTGCCCCATAGCGGCTCCTACACTCCACAAAATCTCCTGAAAGCAGGAGGGAAGGGCAGGCTGGTAAAAAAGCCTTATCTCCCTGCAGGCACCACAGTAGTGGGCAGGAGGGAGCCTTTTCTAAAGCAGCTGTAGGCACGGAAGGGCTGTTAACAGCACCTGCCTCCAGCAGCATGGCCAGGATGCTGGGTCAAAGCAACAGCAGTGTGTGGCACAAGGGGAACGAATCCATAAAGCCCACAGGCTGGCCTCAAGAGGACAGTGAGATCACTTTATCAGATCTTTAGTTTTAAAATACAAGCACACACACATAAAAACAAAATCCCTGCAAAGCTGGGCCTGACACAGCTCCACGGAGGCCCAGTACTAGCACACAATAGATGCATCCCAAAATGGAAATGCTCCATGCCCCAGCGCTGATGCCGGCATTAATACAATTCAAAGCATTCCTGATTAACCAGAAGTAGTAAATAGACGTGTGCTGGTCCTATTCAGCAAAAAAATAAAACCAAACAAAACTTGTGCATTCAAACGCCTGCCTGTGCTCCCCTTCGAGGAATGCAGAGCCTTTGCCGTTCACAGAAGAGAAGGTATTTGGCAATTCTAATTACCTAGCCACCCCGGTGCCGCTCCAACATTTTAAAACACTATTTATGCGGACTATTTATATGTTCTTTGCCACAGCAAAATGGGAGCTTGTGCTTGTGACACAAGGCACTGTTCACAGCGGCTCTGCAAACTTCCAAAAGGTAGCACTTTATCCCACGGGGACCACACACGGAGCCCGGAGACTATACTAGATGGCATGTGACACAGGCAGCTATTCAGAGCTTGGTACTGGGCTGTGAAACCAGGGGGGAAATTCAAATATGCATAATTCAAACACATTTGGAGAGACAGCGAGGAAAGAAAAAGTTCTATCGACTCGCGAGAAGCACGTGTTGCCAATCCTGAAGAACGGTCTCCAACCATTTCTTCCAACCAATCTGTTATTTCAATCTGTGTAATTATTTCCAGGGTCTCTGGCTTTTATTATCATGTATCTGGCTGAGTTACAGTTTTGTAGATGATGTCTGATAAGTGGGGTGCTTTTTAAGCTTCATTCAAAGAGACAGAGGGTGTGTGCAGCAGGATGTGTGTGGGGTATGTCCATGCGCAGGACAACCTCAGCTGTAGGGACAAAGTCTCCTTTCAACTATAACTACAGAGCCAGAAAAACTCCATTTGGCCCTATACATTTTAATAAACACCAACACAGAATGCCTTGAAATGCTTAAAGAAAAAAAAGAAATTTTAGACATCAACTGTGCTTTTCACTCTCCATTCTCTACTTTTTATATTTACCTAGGTTGAGGGGAAACCAGACCCACTGGCTTTGTTCTGGCTGTAACCTGGAAATTCCTTTTCCTGACAGCATTTTAGCAAAGTCAAGTCTTACTAAGAGAGTTTTTGCTCAATAAAGGTTTTCCTGAGCACGGATAATAGCAATGTTCACAAATGTTAGTGGCTGGAACAAGGCTATCTTGGCTCTCAGGTGCTGGTAGCTCAGCATTATTTAGTATGTGCACGCTACAGTGTGTTTACATGAAAACGAAAGAATGTGTTTTAGTTGGGAGCCTTTTATTTTAGTAAGTGCTGAAAATATTGAAGCTGTAAAAAAAGGTTATTTTTACAATTTCAGGTCAAACTCAATCTGACGGCTCTTTCATTATGCTTCATTTCTCCCGGTTGTCTCAGCTGTTACAACTACTTTGCTTATCTATGCCACTACAGTAGTTGTGTTATCTCTGGCAAATAGAAGAGTCTGGAACACTGACTTTAGGACATTTTTGCTGTACCCCCTCCAAAAAGCAGAATATTCCACTGTGTGGGCTTAAAGAAGGACTGCCCTGAGGGTGAGAAGAGCGTGTACCAACCTTCAGCACCGTGACATAGGGCGTCCCATCAGGGCCGTATTTGCTGCCATTGACTTCCACATGCTTCAGCCATTGGATGTGAGGCTGGGCATCGCTGTAAACCTTGCAGTGAAACTCCACATTGCTCCCTACCACCACGGTCTGGTTGGCAGGGAGCCCTGCTTGCAGGATTGGTCGGTGGGGTGACCTCTCTGAAAAAAACAGAAAATAGAGGGAAATCCTAATGAATTCACTTGTCCTTTTTTGCAGCATGGATTATTCTCTGAACCCTTCATCTCCTGCCCTTTCAGCAGAGAGGGTGAAGACTGGGACTGACCCCCAAAGGTGTTCTGGCCACCACTTTACTCAGTGCTTCTCAAGCCAAACAGGGAAGAACCATCCAGGAATGGAGGAGGCATCTCAGCCCTGCCATTCCTTCTCTGGTTCCTTTGTAGACCAGCTAAGTAATTTATTGATCACATATCTGAGGCTGAATTGTTGGCCCAAAGGAAGCTTGTTGTTGGTTTTAGAAGACACATGATCCAGCATTTTGGGAAAGAAACCAAGCTCCTGTTTCCCATATCCAGTCACACACCACAGATCAGCTGTTGAAGGAGAACAGTGAAATCTCACCTAACACATCAAGCTGGTACGTGTGCCTAATGTTGCCGTATTTGTTCTCCACAACACAGGTGTAATTTCCTCGATCTGATGGCACAACACTCTCCATCACCAAGCTCCACTGCTGGTGTCGCAACTAGAAGAAGAAATTAAACCATCAAGCTTGCGGTCAAGTACCATCACCACCGGACTATTCAAATCAGGGAACAATCAGTGAGCTTCTACATACTTGGCCAGCATGAATGGACCCCAGAATAGGCCCGAACATCACAAGGACCCATCTCAAGGGTCATTAAAGGCTTAATGTGAAAAGGAATTAAGAACAAGGCAGGAACAGGGCAACACAGCAAAACACACTGAGATTGCAAGGTGACTTGTTGATGCTTCCACAATAACAATACTGAAACCAGCTGAATGTGGCACCTCTCATTAGAATGTAGAAAGCATCAGCTAACTCATCTGCTGGTCCCCTCTGCCAGACCACTCTGGTCCAGAGACTTTGTCAGCTCAAAATATTGTACTCTCATCTGCAGATCTTTACCAACCGCTACATATAACCCATAAGATGACTACAAACAAAAATCATACTACTGCACCTATAATATATTTTAAAGATGTGTGCTATGGAAGCAACAGGTCATGGCATCTGTCTGAGCAGAAATGAATGTCTACAACTGAGTTAGTCCCCTAAAATCCCTGTAAAGAACAGGAGAAAACATGCCCAGCCTCAAGTATGGTCCCTAGGATGCTTGGTCGGCCCTTCTATTTCGGCACCAAGTTTTATACTGCTTGGTTTTCTGTGTGGCTCAGGTCCAGAGATGTTAGCTGCTCAGTAGCAGGAAGGAAAGCACAGCCCATGCCTCCACTCTGACCGGGTGCCCTGTGATGCCAGCTAGAACATTTGTTTCTAATGAATATATAGGATATAACAGATATGGAAAGCAAATCTTGAATTAATACAGAAAGCAACCAACAGTGACAAAGATGATTTTAGGATGCATAGCATACAAAAGCTCTCCAAATCTCTGGATATTAATTTAACGCCTTTGGCTGCCCAGAGCAGAACACCTAACTTCACTAAACATTTTGAAGATGACTCCAAGGACACAGAAGCAGGAGATTACAATAGTGCTGTGCTACAGAATGTCAAGGGCTGATGGAAAAACAAGGGCGTAATTGCTCCTGGAGTTTTCTTGCTGCAGCAGGTGAACTCTAATATGAAGTCATTTAACCTCTTTAGCTACACATAAATTGCATCCACATGCTTTCCCTTAAGGGGCCAAGTCACAGTTAAAGCCAGGATTTTACAAAGAGAATGTTTAAAAGTCACAGAACTAGGTGAGGCGTCCCTGCCCATGGCAGGGGGGTTGGAACTAGATGATCTTAAGGTCTTTTTGAACCCAAACCATTCTGTGAGTCTATGAGTAGGCAGCTTAGTTGCAAGATAGGCAAGCAGAAGTCATTTTAACAAAGTTTTGTAAATCTCTGCTTTCCTGAGAACAGCACTGCTCAGCACCCCACTTTTCAGAGACCGCTGAATACAGCATTTAATTTCAGGTTATAGGAAATAGGAGGCTGTGGCAAAGTCTGTACAGAAATCTTGGTTATTGCAGATGTCTGGTCAGGTCTGACTGCACCCTTTGCCCACCCAGGACAGCACAGATGGAGCTCAATGCAGAACCAACATTCCACTTTTCATAATGCAACATCCCTCTGTAACAGCATGGCAATTACAGGGTAAAAGGAGCTCTGAGAACAGAGAACCTGGACCCTGAGTTCACAACTGAACATACCAGACTGTCAAGGAAGTTTCAATGCAAATTTGTGGCTGCTCCGTGGCTTATTTCCATACTGGCTTGTCTCATAGTTGTGCCTAAAAGCCTTTTTCTAACCCACTTTTCAGCATTGCAAAGCACTTGCGTCTGGAAGCCCCAGGAGCTACTCCAAAGAGCTGGGGCTCCAGGTACATGGATGACTCCCTAGTCTGACCAGTATTACAAAATCAGGTCCAAATTCGCTGTTTTACTTAGGATGCATTTTCAAAGATGCTTCTATAACACATTCAAAGCCTTTCTCATTGCCAAGTTTGTGATGAGGACTTTGGACTTTGAACAGAGAAGAGACCCTGGGGGGCACAGGCCTATGGGGCAGAACCTGTTTGAAACTCTTACAGAAGCAAGAAGATTATTTTATTTGTTGGTTTAAGTTTGAGACTGGCATCTAGAGTTAAAGGATAATAAAAAGGGGCATTCACAAGTTAGGACAGTCAACACACTCGACAGAACATTAGAAACACGAAGTGACTTTGTGCAGGCATTAATCAATTGGGTGAGACACTGGAAATCCCTCTGGTTTATTTGGTGGTGTCATTCTTGGCTCCTGTGAAACTAACGCTTGCAGACACACTTGGAACCTCAGCCTGTGTTTGCCAGACTGGTATGCAAGTCAGTGCAATGGTCTGGGGAAGGGATAATCCTCCATCTCCCCTCCCCCTCAGTCTTCCCTTCTAGGGTCATTTAACACACACAGGCTTACGATATTAGAGATTCCAACAAGGATTTAACCATTAATGCTCTTTGGGAAATTTCATATGATAAGTCATATGAATTTCTTGTCTTTATCAGTTAAGGATGCACTGTAACAGAACTGGGTTAGCCTGCACTTTCTGTTTTCAACACTCGCCCTTCCCTCTTGCCGGCTTTACATCGGGCAGTCACACAGATCTAAATCCAGTTTGAAAGAGGCAGAAGTGGAAGAGTGGTCAGCTTTCATCTGGTGACCACAGACCTTTCACAATCAACACTGAAACTCTTCCACACACTGAAAACAAATGAGAACAATCTCAGCTCAAGGATTTCTGGGTTAAGACCAGACCTCGAGATGAAGTAAGCCAACCAAACTCTGCCAAATCTGGATATTGCCCATTCTTTTCAAGCTGCCTAATCCTGTTATGAAGATAAGGTGTAATGGGGAATTTAAACCTTAAATGCATGAGATACTGAGCAGGTTTTCAATTTCTTTTTCTGATTCAAATCTCAGCTGATATCTATCAGTATATTTATACTGGATGAGATTTACATCAGACTACTTACATCTAACCCCGGCTCAAGAGTAAAAACAAGCAAGTAAGGGAAGGAAATTTACAGAGAGAGAAAGATGTCTTTATATTAAGAAAAGGACAAAGAACTACACCTAGGCAGATAGAGAGCTTAAACCAATCTTGCTGTAATTGGCCTGACATTGCCTTCAATAGCTCTTTTAAGCATTGGCTTGTTGCTGAAGGTGCCCCTAGAGAAACAAAGCACAGCGATGCCAAAGACTCACTACCGTGTTGCAGAGGATGAAATGTGTCAACTTAAACGCAACGATAGATTAAAACCACTGGGAAGTGGGATGGGGAATTGCTTTCAGCTTTAGATTTGATTCTGCAAGCATAATTTAGTGCAGCTGATGTTACATAGTTTTGTAAAAAGCCATTTGATTGGTGCACGCAAGCCTGAAAACACTTCATGATGATCCTTACTGCCTGCAATTAGTAAAAGATGCCTGTGCTTTGTGAATGCTATCTGCTGAAAGGCTGTTTACCCACAGGAGTTGCTTCCCCACTTCTTTTCCATCCTTAACTTTCCAGAAGATCCAAACCTGAGCGTGTCCTCAGCCTCATCCAGGCTGGGACAGGGAAAGGACTGAAGAGGGAGCTTCAAAGGCTTCACTGAAGAAATCACAAAAGGCTCTTTCAGGAACGGGTCTGAGCTAACAGGAAAGAAACAGCCCACAACTGTGGGGAAGGAAGACTTTCTGAATCCTGCTCTGGTTTCTGGAGCCCAGCACACTTTGCATGCCTAGCTGCCTTCCAAAATGCTACAGATGTGGTAGGCATCAGCACACAGCTATTCAGAGTACTGATGAAGGTGTCTTGCTAAAAATCACCTTCCTTCCTTATTAGTAGCCCAGGGATATGCCAGGGCTGGCCGAGTGCAGGCAAAAATCACTGCTCAGGAGTCCTTCTTTCTGTACTGATCTTTGTTACAATCAGCTGCTGCCAGTGTTATTCTTCCCAAATAAATCCATAAAGGAGCCTGACTGTGACCTCAAGGGACAAAGTATTAACAACAATAACAAAATCAAAGAATTGATTTTCCTGTTAGAATCCTGCCACAATTTGTCATATCCAGTAGCACAGAAACTTCTGGCTAACCAAATCATTTGAGTGCTGTGGGGTTTTGTATCCCTTAGCTCTATCTATAAACATGAGCCAGAGCATTTTCCAGAACATCTCCTGGTAGAAAGCAAGGAGGGAGAAAAAAAGCAGCCAAGGAGCAGATGCTATTACTCTGGCTACAAGGGATTCCAACACTTGACCAAGGGTCAGTGATTTATACCACAAGAATGTTAATGACCACCAGCACGATGGCCCAGCTCTTTGGTGAGGTCCTCCTACACCTTCAAAGGATGCTGTGTCAGTTTTCGTCGAAAGCCTGGGAAGCCGGGAGCAGCTATGTCTCAACACACTGGGCTGATCTCCAGAAGTTAGGACAGGAGTTTGTGCTCCTGCTTTCTCATCATTGCTCACAATGCAATCATAAACCCAGCCTCTTTTTTACCTATTCATTGAACAGTCACAAACCCAGAGGGAATTAGTCTTCAATCCCAAGAGACAGCAGCCCTTTTTAACCCTTTGTGTCGAGCAATTGCTAAGGCTGCAAGAAACACCCCCGCTCCATCCCCACACACGTGTTCTCATATGTACCAACGTTAACTCCTGTGAAATACAATTTTCTACTGGTAGGAAACTGCTGATGAAAGAGATCCAAGCCAAGGCCTTACCTTGATGCCCCCAATCCTATGCTCTCCTTTGAACTCCTTGCCATTTTTCAGCCAGTAGATGGAAGGGGTTGGGTTTCCACCCGCCGGACATCGGAAGCGAACGGTGTTGGCGGCAGGAACTGCCAGCAGCTTCTTCTCCATCTTATCTGGCCTGGTCCAGAAGGGGACACCTGAGGAAGGAAAAACCAAGTTGAACAGACCCGTTTCTGCCACAGAGGATATCAGCTGGTGAGCAGATGCATTTGAGGAGGCTTTGGCATGTGCAGAGTGACAGTTAAATTGCTACCTGCTGCAGTTAAGATAAATGACACAGAAATGCTTTCCAGCTAAATGACTCTCATAGACGTAGACAGGGGTGTTTGCATTTAAGGTTTGTGATGAAAGGTTCATGACCAGGTTTTTGTCTTGGTAATGCCAGTGTAAATCTAGAGTAGCTGCTTTTAAATCAACAGGTAGAATTATCCCAGATCAGGATGAGATTTTAGCCTCAGCGTTTAAAAAGATACAGATGTACCTTCAGGGATAATGGTAGCCAAGAAGCACAAACAGCAGAAAGATGTTGGAACTGCAAAAACACATTGATGGGCCAGCAAGGGAGCAGGGGTTGCGTGCAGTTGAGTGCACTGGAAAACTCTGCCTCTCAGTGAGCACAGACGTAGCCTCCTTAAGGGAAGGAAAGAAGAAAACCAGCCAGTGCCAAACTGGTTTATCATGTTTATGTTCTATAAGTACAAGTGATTTTAGTTTTAAAGATTCATGTTACCCTTGAACAGGGATAAGTTGTTCTAAAACACCAGTGTTAGCATGAGATACTTTTTATAATCTGCCTCAAGAACAGTGATGTTTCTTGGCTACCTTACAAACATTACATATTCACTCCAAATTAAGGCAGCAGCAAACTCATTATACTGGGAAGGAAGAAAGTTTTTTTAACAGCCTCCCAAGCTTTCATTTCTGCTTAAGGAAACACTGCAGAGCTGCATGTGGGGTGCTTCCCCTCTCATACAGAAGGTCACATCCAGCCCCCCCAGCTCTGTGCTCCACACCAAGGCGAAAGGGAGATGGGGGCAAACAGCATTTGGGCTGCAAAACAGCAAAGAGGAAGCCAAGGATCGTAACTGGCTATCTCCTCCGGGTGGGAAGGGAGCACACACAGACATAAGAGTACCCAAACCTACCAGTCAGAGACACCTGTGTGCTTCTGGCCAAGACAAACTAAAGGTGCTGGTCCTTCAGTAGCTGCTATGGCCATAATAATGGCCACCAAAGCTGCTGGGAAAGCATCGGTGCTGGCTTCTCCTGCAGCGGTGACGATGCTCAGGAGATGCTCACCACCCAGCATCACAGACCCGCCTCAGTGCTGCTCTGAAGCCTCTGCAACCCCCTCCCCCCTGATGACAGGGGTGTACAAAGCTTTCCTTCTTTCTACATCCTTCTGAGATGCACCGGAGCTGTTCTCTTTCTCCAACGCTCCCTGATTAACTTAGCCCCAATGTGTCTGGCTCCACAAGCCCCATCCCTTTGCCATTCAGGTAAGTCAGTGATGACCCCACTTTGGTCTAAGTACTCTGTGTCCCCCATGCAGGCTCCTGCTGCATTTCAGCTCCAAGGATTTTGCAGGCAAGGTCACAAAGCTCAGTCAAAGCAATCCATGCACCCACTGATTTTTAGCACCTCTACATGGCCCTGTCTTCCCATGGCTCCTTGTAAAGCCCACCTATTCATGAGGAATGTCAACAGCTACATTCAGGAGGCCCTCCATTTGCTGGAGATGGCCCTGCTGGGAACACGGTTCTCATGTCTCATCTCTTTCACAAGTCTTCTTGCCAGGGTGGCACTGAAACAGGAGTACGGCTGGCACAAACAGTCAGAATGAGGAATCCCTGCAATTCCCATGCTCCTGCAAAATCCCTCTACAAACTTTGCTGTGAACACACAGCACATCCGGGAGGGCCCTCAAATGCTACACAGTAATGTGGGCTAAATAAAGCTGGACATCATGTTGCTATCTACCTTCCAACGTCTGAGCTTAAAATGTCGGTAGAACTGCACAAGAATGGGGAACATTCCAAAAAATGCTAGAAGAGTGCGTGCAAACCATAAAGGAAGAGCAGGTCTTGATGGCAAAG
Organism: Pezoporus flaviventris; assembly: GCF_033815535.1. Taxonomy (NCBI): domain Eukaryota; kingdom Metazoa; phylum Chordata; class Aves; order Psittaciformes; family Psittacidae; genus Pezoporus; species Pezoporus flaviventris. The sequence continues at coordinate 5,277,591 of NW_026892550.1, read as the reverse complement.
GAAGGTGCTGCTATCACACACATTGGGAAAAGGAGCAAGAAACCAAGAAAAAGAAAAGAAACCAAGCAAAGGTTGGGTGAAAGCCCAGGCAGCAGCGGGGGGGTGAATCTGGAGGAGGTGGGGTGGTGTTGGGAAGCCTGAAAAGGAGGGAGCTGCAGAAACCATGTTGGGAGACATCTGGTCCTAGGTTTCTGAAGCATGGGCTATTGCCTAGCCCAATGGTTCCTTTTGGCAACGCACCCCGATTTCCCAGAGACTTTACAGGAGGTTAACAGGGCTAAACAGGGTAGAGTTCAGGGAAAGGCCAGGCATGGATGGAGAAGTCCCTCTTCTCTGCTGCTAAGGGCAGCCAAATAACCTGCTGTTTGTTGTTTGATTAACGTATCTGCCTATAATAAATCCCATTTTATGGTGTCAGTGACACTCACCCGGGCACAGGGATCTAACTAGATCACGCAGCCACCCCACCAGGACTGTTCTCCTCCTTGTGCTGTGCTTTTGGGGAGTCTTCCCCTTTCCACACTGGCTGCGTGTGCTGCAGGGTGAGGTTTCACTACGTTTTCTCACTCAAAAGATGAGCTTGAATCTCACAGGAGTCCCATCAACCCACTGGCTGCAAACGTTGTCATTGAAGCCAAGAGGGATTTTGCCATCAGGCATCAGAGAGGAGCAGGAAAGTTTCCAGCTGGGGATATTCTCCATATGGAGCAAAGGCAGGATCCACTCCTCCCTCCTCCAATTAGACACTGCTTCTTCCCCAAGTGCTTTCCCTTCGTTTGGGTGCTCTTCCATGCAACTCAGGGCTTGCCAGAGCTGGGCACCCCTGCATTGATGTGCCAAGCTTCAAACAATCAGAGCATCACTCAAGTCAAACTGGAACTGGAAGAAAGTGTCTGTTCATTGAAAACAGTGCCTTTGTTCTCACTTGCAGGAGCAGTGAACAAAACATCACTGCTTTCGGTTTGCTGTGCCCCCAGAGTCCTTTCATTACCACTTTTTAAGGGGGTGAAAATGTTGCTAACTTCTTTTCAAGGAATGCTTGCAAAGCTCCAGAGAGTTTCGGCAGCGAGAAAGGAGGAAGGATGAAAGACAGGAAAGATTTCCAGACCCGCTCTCTCTAAATTAATTACAAGCAGCGATTTTGCATGTGCAGGTGTGAAAAGAAAAGGGACCTGAAAAACATTATCACCGGCTCTTTCCCATCATCAAACACCAAACCCGACACAGTCCGTTTTGTTTGGTAAAGACAGCGGCCACCCATCCCACTGGAATGACCAATTAAAAAAAATGAGAGGGATACTTGGAATAATTAATACAGCCGAGCACTCATTTAGCAATTAGGAGCTGCCACAAAATTCTGTGGCAGACAGAATCAACCCTAATTGTGTAATTTCCCCAGCTGACGCCTCCAAGTACACAGCCAGATTTAATTGGAGATTATAGGGACTCTTTGAAGGTGCTGGGGCTACGCAGCGGGGGCTCCAAACAAACAGATACAGGCGGGTAGGGAGCACTGGGGCAGAAGAGCAGTGTGTGAAAAGGGTGTTTTGTTTTTGTTTCAGGGCCAGGAAATACAGCTGTAGAGAACAGAGGTACTGGAAAGCCTCTTTCTGCAAAGGCAGAACGCAGTTTGTGACAAGGCTGCAACAAACGGACCAATGATTTGAAGCTGCTCAAGTTCCTCTTTCTTCTTTTCTGCTGCCCACCCCTAAGGGATGCCCCGTTTCTATGCGGCCCTTCAGGGAAGATGCTTGAAGGGGGCTGAGCAGAGCAGGGCACTCCACGTGGAGGGCCTATGTGCTCTCCAAGAGGTTTTGCACCAAATATTGATTTCTTTTAAGACAGATTTCCTCTAATTCTCTTGCTTCGTTATTTCCAGCTCAAGTTAATAAACACTTTTGGGTCAAGCCCCCCCAGATTAACAAGATTAGCTTTAAACTCATGGTGCTATTGGAGTCAGCTCTGCAAGCTCTTCTCTATAGATATGAGGATAAGAAACATTCTTGAACAACACAATTAAAGCAGAAAATTAACTTATCATCACAAGAGGCCAGGAGACAAAGTTTTTATTCAGTGACATGCAATATGGCAAAAGGCAGTGAGCCAGTCCCGGATGGATTAGTCCCCCCCTAAATACGAACAACTCTTGGTTACATTTTTCTTTTGCATAAAAGCATGTTTATTGCCTTCACTCCTCTAACTACTGACCATGGCTATGTCTGATGGCCAAGCAGAGGCCCATACACCCCATTATTAGGGTATCTTTTTGCCACAAGAGATGGAGGACACAGATCTTTGGGCTGTCCATATGACATGGCACTGGCTATACCCATGTACCCAGGATGGTCCTGCAGCCCCTGTGGACTGTCCCACAGTGGTGGTGCCAGGGTTAATAACACAGCTCCCCAGACTCAAGAGAAGAAGTTTAAGTGGAGGGTCTGATGTCAAACAAACCAACATAAAGCACGTCCATGTCATGACATGCCATGAGGCCTCACCATGCTGGCACGTTAAGATGATGAACCATTTTTAAAGCAGAAGAGAATCCAACTTTTTATAACAAGACCTTTAAGCAAAGACAAGCTGTTACCTTCAGGTCTAAAAAAAGAGACAGCCTCAAAGTCAAGAAGACCCAGAATACAGGCTATAAATACATGTGGTGAAACCTGTGTTTTCCTTTTCAGTGGAGAAAACCATGTCTCTCTGTACCGTAAACCAGCTGATGGCTTTTGATATCTGTTGCTAAGAGATAGAGTTTACTACAAACCACATAATAAAAAGTACAGAACAATTAATTGTGCTCATCAAAACCTGTTCTGCAGGAGGAACAAATCCTGCAGGACCAAACCTGACCTTCCCTACACCTCTACCAGGCTTCAGCAGCATCAGGAGCACTGAGAGCCTCTGCAAAGGTGCCCATCACCTTACAGAATCCAGCCCTTAATTAGAAGCTATCAGAAAACCACTAACTGCTGCTGATGGGTCGCCTGGCACCGTAACTCACCACTGCTGTTCACATACTGGACAACACAGCTATGTGCTATGAATTTATTACAGTAGGAGACCTGTTTTAAAGAGTTCTGCATGTCCAATGCTATGGGCAGCAGAAATTTTCCAGTCATGTTGAACTTCTGCCAATGTACATAGCTGATTGGGAGTTCAAATGCAAGACATTTATTTATTGAAAACACATACACACAGGCAGCTCACTTTGCAGAAATATAAAGAGCATAATAAAATACCACACTAACGCCTCTGAAGCATGTAATGATCCTGATTAATGCTATTGCGCTTAAAGAAACAAGCACTGGGACTGAAAGAGATTCAGAGTAAAAGCACTGAGAGGCTCCGTCCTGGGGCTCCCTTTCCTATGTGAGCGAAAGAAAAAGGCAGTAAAGTCAAAGGGGTTGTTCCCGCCTACATAATCAGTTAATCTGGCTCTTGGGTAGTGTAAATTTTATGCTCTGACTCCAGCCAAGATGCTGGTAAGGACCAGAATCAAACCAGCTAAAAATGAAGCAGGTGAAGGTTTGCAATGGTGTAAAACTGGTGTAAAGTCAGTGAAGATAAGAAAGGTAAGCAGGTTTGTCTGGATTTACATTCAAGGAGAATTCATAAAGTCATCTGCTCATCGAGGCAGATTAGCAGAATCAGGCCTCAAAACAAATCACACTACTGTTGCTGTTGGATGTTATAGCAGCAGTACCACTCTGGCTGCTATTTCTAACTTTTTAGGTAAGCATCATCATGGTACCATCCTACGGTCACTGATATCAACACAGAAAGAGTGTCTGTCTGACCAGGTGAACATCTGGATGAGCCTCTCCACTTGGGAGCCACTCTGCCTTGAAAGAAAAGGCCTCTGTATGCCAGAAAATCAAATTACCTGTATCTTCTGACTCGTCATCATCATCTTCATCATCACCTGATGACGGGGAATCTAGGAAGAGAAGGAGAAAGAAGTGAAGCAGAAAGAGGATGGCATGCAGGGACACCATGCTCGACAAGGCTGTTGGTGCCATGGTGGGCTCCAGCGAGGGAGGACATTCCAGTGATGGGTCAGCCTTTTTTGCAGCTCCACCAGCCCGTCCCTCCCATGCTGCTGGGAGGTCAATTGGCCAGGAGCTTTCTGAACTGGGAGAGAGGTGTCATGAGTTTATCAGTGTTCTGCCACCAGAGACCAGGGTCCAATGCCAAACACTTCTCCCTGTGTCAAGCACTCTTCTCATAAACACAACAATTCCAAGAGGGGAAGTTTCTTTTTGCAGAACAAGCTCTCCCCCACTTTTTTTCCCCTCGAGCATTCACTCTGAAAACATTTTATTCCACCAAGTCTCAAAATGACAGGTCAGCATTTCTAATTCACTTTCCCTGCATTTTTTTTTTACCTCAATACACCCCTGCCACGTCTCCCTTTATTAACTCCTTGCTCAACCATTCAGACTAAAGCTTTTAAAACCTCCCCTTGCAACCAAACCTCCCTCAATCGATGTTTTGATGGCTGCTCCATGAGCAGTTCCATCCCGTTATATTCCTCCTCCACAAACACCTCAAGGCAGTAACTGATTACAGGTTAACATCTAACATCCTGATCTGTTTCTCTTAATGTGGTCTAACATCTCACCTTCTCCACGCTGTCTACAATGAAGTCTCAGTTCCTCTCCCCCCCCCCAAACAAATGACTACTGTAAATGTAAATCCCATTATCAAATAGCAGCTTAGTGTTTGATTTAGTTTACACGATTTAGTACAATTCAGTGTCTGGAAGATTTAGCACCACTGACTTCATATAATCTCCAGGAATGTCTTTTTAAAATAAAAGTAAAATGCTAGCAATCCAGCAGCCTTTATATGCTGAGACAGGGGTGAAAGAACTTGGCCTTAAACACCAGAAAACAGGAAACTCTGAGTCTTCAACATGTGGCCAGAAATGCACTACTTCAGACCATGCCAGGCAGAACCTCCTTCATTTCAAGTTGCACTTGAGTTTTCTGCTGGTCTCTGACCAGCTCAGTGGAGGTAAAAATGAGAGGAAGGTGGAAAGGGGGAAGGCATAGAGAAAAACCAAAAGGTAAGGGAAAGGTAACAACAAATGCTATTTCTCTGCAGAATCTGAAAGGACTTTCCAGACATACCCACCATCTACAGGAGGAAGTAACACAGGAACCATCTCTGTAGGCTGTAGCGGTGCATTGGGCTTTGCACCTTCTCCTTGGCAAAGTCTCAAGGAAGACTTGCAGCACGTATCTAACTGCAAACCCCAGCTGAGGTCCTGCTGGCAGCAGAACGAGGGAAATGCCACGGGGCTTGCTGAAAGTGAAGTGGATGTTTAGGAGTTTTAGCTGAACCAGCAGGTTTACTCAAGTCCTGGCGAAGGCAGAAACCCAGCCAAATCCCCACCAGCATCAACGGAGAAACCAGCACATTCTCAGCCCTGCACTCTCAGATTTGGTTATCCATATATTAACATGTGATTATCATTTACTTCTGCTTTTCAATGAACCAATCATGACCAGAAGAGCTGAATCAATTTTTATGCCAATTCAAATACATTTCCACAAGGCTGAGGGAAGAGACTTTGACCCTGTTCATGTTTCAGGTGAGAGGTGCAGCTTAGGATTTAAGACCAAATATCCCATGTTTAGAGCTACTGTCCTGTTCAGGTTACTAAAACATCACGTTTTGCAGAAGGTGACTGAAAATTTCTAAGCTATTCATGAACCATTTACTAAAATAGTAAACCTATTGTCAGACATCGACAAGTATTGGCATCAACAAGTGCTGCTAGATGCTATTCTCAAAAGCCCTTTAATTATGAATGGAAAAAGGCTTCATTTTCTTAGTCAGCTGTTTTGAATAGCTCAATCTTGGATATTTTGAAGGCCTTTTCTGCTGGTACCAGCCTGCGGGTCATGCTCATCACAGGCGTGCTGCTCAGCCACTAAATCCAAAGGCTGTTCTGTACATGAAATGGTTGCAGAAATGGAGCTTCTGCCAACAGGGCTGGAGATCAGTTTGTCCATGCAGCCTCTATTTCTGATCCTCTTCAAGCGCTCAGGTATTAAGAGGACAGTATGTTTCTTTCTGTAAGTTAGCAAAACACGCAAGCCCCTGTCTGTCAAGGGAGGCATTTTAAAGAGATTAAGCCCTGCTATTAATCAGACTGGTTTTCAACCCTAAAATGTGAGCTTCGACATCTCGTTGCTCTACCTTCAGCATCAAGCATATCACTGTACACACTGAGTGTCGCTGTGGAAGAGGCAATTTGTTGCAGACTCAAATCTCAGAGCTCCACATAGGAAAATCCTGATCCGCTCCTAGAATCTGGAAGCACATCTCAAAATGGGACTTATGTGTGTACCAGCTAATTCTGAATACACCCAGCCTAGTTTTGCTCACATAAGAATACACATCAGAGCAATTCCAGATTGTTAGTGCAGATTTAAACCAGTTTAATGCAGAGAACAACGCCAGCCCCAAACATCAGATACTCACATAAACACCCAACCAGATACCTGAGCTAATCGCTGGCATTACCTTTAAGAATTGGGAACAAACCACAAACCTCTGATAACAATCTCATCTCCTCAGTGCAATCAATACTAATTATGAAGAAATATCTGCACATACAAGAGGCGCCACTATTGCCACATAAAGCAGGGCTTCAAAGTTTAAAACAAGTGCTGCTGACAGCTAAAACGGAGATTCCCACATTACCAGCACTTTGGTGGTAATGACAGTGGGCTAATAGAATCAAAGACTCATAATGCTGTCAGAAAGCAGGTTCAGGTTACTCGCTTGTTCTTAAGCTGTTATTAGCTATTATTAGCGAAGAGAAAAAACACAGGGGCTTAAAAGCAGAGGATTATCAGCCCTTCCACTATTAAAAACAATTTCTCACTTTACAAACTTTTGGGGCTGGCAGCTGTTTCATTTGAGTGTGTAACCAGCTGCCCTCTTCTGCCTCCGTGCTGCCCCTTGAACTCAAAAGCATTTAAATGTCACTTAAAAAAAGAAGAGAGAGTAACGTTTCTAACAACCTGTAGTTCCTTGGATAGTTCCAATAATCATACCTAGTTAAAGGAAGCCTTTCAAGGGCCAAATACTCCTTTAACCATTTAATTGATATGACCTTGAAGCATTCACAGCAATCTCCAGTAACATGCAATGAAAAGCAGATGTTGGTGGAGGCTCACTGAAACGAGCTTTTATTCTCATGATGGTTTGATTCTCACACACAAAATCCTATTTCTGGCACGAGAAAACCCTTTATGGAGTGGATGTGATTTACAATCACAAATATCTCTGTGTTTGGTTTTCAGACAGAGCCCCTCACTTTCTGAGGGAACTAAACTTTTGAAGGCAAGGACCTACTGTTCTGGGATGCTTGAAGAAGCTCCAGCAGTTCAAGGGCAAAAGAAAGTTTTCAAAACCTTAGATCTAAGGGGTTAGTTCTTCTGAAAATTCAGGCTTTTAATCGGTGTGATCAGGAGGTTTTCTATCTGCTCAGTGATGAGAACCCATTTACCAATGCAGCAGCCTGGAATCACAGAGACAATCTTAGTGCTAGCCATTAGCTATCTGAGAACAACAGATTTTTCTGGCACATTCTGTTAAGTGATCCAGGCTTGCACAGCTTGTAGCTGTCCTCTCCTAATCACGGAAAACACAACCCAGCAAATGACAGCATGTGCTTTCCTAACACAGCACTTGTTTGCAATATACGAATTCCAGCAAGTACCTTTGATGAACCACATACTTGAGACATATACAGCTTACAGATGAACTAATTCAGAAACAGACTAGTAATTTGTGATAACTGGAATGAAGGGAAGAGATTTAGCAGCTATGGTAGAGAAACAGTTTTCAGGAACCTCCAGCTTTTACATGCAATTTTGCCACTGATTTGTCACATAAAGTGGGAAAAGTCACTTAACCTCCCTGAGCCACAGTTCGCTCACCCACAAAAGACTTCAAAGGCACATGTAGCATTGCATCTATTTGAGTGTTAAAGGGGGATTTGGGATTTAATCTGACTAGCACCGTTTCTAAGTCTCTCTCAGTACATCAAGCTTTAACATTTGGTATGGACACACAAGCATTCTTTCATTGGTTTGTTTTGTGAGCCTAATCAGTGCCAGGAGTTACCAGGGAGGTAGAGACCTACCGAGTATGGACAAACACCACGAGGCACCAGCTCTGTTGAACATGTGGAGGCACAAAAGTAAGGATAAGTCACCGAGAGAGCTGTATTTCTGCTCGTACCTGTAACTCTGACTGTAAAGTTTCCCAGGACCTCGTTGGAATGCCTTGGCTTGCAACTGTACAGCCCCGAGTCATCATATGACACATTGATTATCTTCAACAGTTTTTGTCCAATATGAGTTCTGTTGGTAGGTGCAATCCCGATACCATCTTTAAACCAGAAAACGGACACGGAAGAGCCTTGGGTGTTACAGGAAAGTTCAATGGTATCTCCACTTCCAAACACCAACTCTTCTAGAAAGGCGGTCTCGCTCCTCAAGTATTCTGCAAAAGGAGAAAGAAATGGGAATGAGTCAATAAGAGCAGATGTCAGAAAACAGAAAAGCTGTTAAAAAAGAAATGTATATCTTATGTTTGTCCTACTGATGCTTCCACGTGCCCAGAGCTCTTCCAAAGACAGATGTGCACACCATAATCAAGTAGCTGACCTACAAGGATGGCTTCAACCCTGTAGTAACCAAAACACGGCCATCACCCCACCAGGTGCATCACAACAAACAGAACAGACCTCTATGCAAGGTCATTGCAACACCCAATGTTGCATGGGGGGGTGATCTGGTAGATGTTAAGTGTGTGCTGCAAAGTTCACAGTTCAGTCTCTGGATCTCTTTATTCCTATTGAGTCTGTGCACAACCCCTGCAAGACCCACGACGGAGGGGATACAAGGAGGAGAAACGGGGATAAACCCATTTCTCAAGTGGCTCTGGGTGGCCTAAAGGCAAACTCTATGGGATGAAGGAATCAAGGAAGGCTGGACAGAAGATGCAGGCTGGAATGGCTGAAATAAATGAACCCACCACTAGCTCCCTGCTGCACCCCCTGTACAACAAAGAAGTGCAAACCCAAAGACTTGAGCATGAAAGGTTAAATCCCCATTTCTTTGGTCTATCTACCAGCTGCAGCAGTTTGTTCCTGATGTTCCAGAGTGATGACAGTGAACCCTGCCACATGGTGAAGTCTGTTTTACCATAGGATAAAGACACAAGGAAAGGTTCAGGCTCAAAAGTTTCCTCATGGAGGAATGTGGGGCATGCTGAAAGTCTGGTTTTTGTGTCCAATGGTCCTCAGGCTCATTTTAGTGACATGTAAACTCATTCTTGACATTGAATGGTTTATTTATCCTTTCTACCAGTTTAATAAGGAAGAATTAGCTCTCTACAGCTACCCTCAACCCAACTAGATCAACAGCAAGACTGCTGTTCTCCCCACCTTGTATTTGCTAACCAACATTTTCACTTGGCATTGCCCCATCTCTATCTTCTGGCTTACACCAGCTCTGAGGCTCTATGCTCCACTAGGCAGAGGAGTCTTGGTTTTGTACAATATGTATCATGTGGAATCCTACTCCACAATGAAGGCACTTTGATGCTATGATTACATGATTAGCAAGTAAAAAGTAATTCAAGACAGGTAAGTCTGAAGCTAATCCTACAATCCAGGTGGCCTGAGTTGATCTCTGATACTCTGATAGTAATGCAATATAGATAGAGATCCTAATTTTGCAGCTTAAGCATATTCATAAACTACAATTTGACTGTGAAACCGATGTAATTACAGCAGCTCTGAATACCTGAGGATGTGGTGTTGGCTTCAAGCTGCTCTTCTGCCATTAACTGGAAGAGTTGGAGCATTTTTAAGAGAAAAATGCATTGCTTTTCTTGTCGAGCAGGTTTTCATTCTTGTGGAAATGTAAAAGTTATAAATATCAAACTGTTTCAGTCAGTAGCCTTGCAGGGTAGAAATGAAGAATCCCAGGGGCCCCAAAATGTGGTATTTCATGGGAGGTATCGTCTCACAGGAGGCAAAGCCCACACTCATTGGGGTTTCAAAGAACTTTTGCTCTGATACCCTGGCAGCATTTCCAACTGAAATATTTTCGGGTTTGGCCAGAATGTTGTGGTATTCCTGCAGTCAAAGGTTGAGGGTGTTGGTTTTTTTTCCTTGTAATGAACAGATTTTCCCTGAAAGCATACACTTTTAGTAAAAAGAAAAAGAAGATGAAGCCCCAGCATCTCCTTATCAGACCAGCACTTGTTGAGACACTGAGTGTTTACCCATGGTCTCTTCCCAACCAGACTATATCCTTGGGGAAAATATGGCTGAGAAACATTGTGGTTTAACTGTTCCTTTCAGGTTTTTTCCTTTCTTCTTCTAGACTATAAGGATTTCTTTCAATGGTACCAACTTTGGCTACCAGTTAAAAAGCCCTGTATACACCTCTGTGTTAGCACGATGGGTACTGATCTTGCTTTGCTTGTTGACTCTGATGGAAGCTCTTGCTACTTTCATCTACTGGAAAACAAACCCCATGCAGCTGCACAACCCCTCCATACAAAATACACAGGTCTGCTCAAGATGTTTGCCAAATGATCAAGACTTGTGTATTTTGGCTTTTCTATCACAAACCTACCAAACAGGAACAAGCCCAGACTAAGTACAAACCCAAGTGCACTGTTCAGCCATTTAAAAGGAAATCACTCTTTTCTGAAAGCCATATTGAACGCGGGTTAATGACAAAGTGACAGACTTATTTTATAAAACATTATTAGGGCATGCTGAAATAAAGAGGAAATTCAATTTAGGCTCAGAGCAGAATGACTGGGGTCTGAAGCTTCTTCTGTGGGAAGGAGCATCGTCTCTTGTTTCTGACAACTTTATTTCAGCATCTCTGCTCTCAGTCCTTCCAGCAGATAGCGTGATACAAAGTTCAGCCCTCAAGATACTTAAATGTAAAGTCCAGTCCTAGTGACTTTACTCCTACTCACTGGGAGTAGTATCTAGAAAGACAGAGTGGTGAATTAAAATGAGAATGTTACTAGTGATTTTAATGTCACTTCTTTAAACAGCTGTTCAAATTTAAGTTTATATGCTTACGGCTTAAAAATTAAACGGGATCCAAACCTGAGACCTCCACAAAGCACTTAAATGTACATCGAGGTGCTTGAGTACTTTGCCCAACTGTGACTTGGAGAAAGAAATTTTACTCTTATTCCTCACATAGCTTTTAAATATGGTGATAAATCCAAAAGTGGGCACAGTCTCATCTCCTTGCTGGCTTCTTCTCAGTGAGGGTGATGGAACACTGGAACAGGCTGCCCAGGGAGGTTGTGGAGTCTCCTTCCCTGGAGACATTCAAAACCCGCCTGGACACATTCCTGTGTAACCTTATCTAGGTGTTCCTGCTCCGGCAGGGGGATTGGACTAGATGATCTTTCAAGGTCCCTTCCAATCTCTAGCATACTGTGATACTGTGATACTGTGAGAACAGCTGGAGTTTAAAGCAGTGAACCAGAACTCACATCTCCTACTGGGTGCCCAGAGCCCACCACCTCCTTCCTGCCTTCCAGCTGCACATGGCTGGTGTTTCCAACAACTTCTCAACAAGAGGCACCAAGACATGAAGTTGCCCCCTCTGAGGCCAAGCATCCAGCCATCAGACTGCCTTGCAGAAGTCATGGGTGTTTTAGTTACTGATGAACAGTGATTACACAGCATCAAGGCCTTTTCTGCTCCTTACCCCACCAGTGAGCAGGCTGGGGGTGTGCAAGATGCTGGCAGGGGACACAGCCAAGATAGATGACCCCAGCTGACCAAAGGGATATCCCATAGGGTATGGTGTCATGCTCAGCATGCAAAGCTGGGTCGAGAAGGGGGACATTTGGAGTCACGGTGTTTGCCTTCCCAAGTCACTGTTATGCATGGTGGAGCCCTGCTGTCCTGGAGATGGCTGAACATAGGAAGTGACGAGTCAATTCCTTGTTCTGCTTTGCTTGTGTGCGCAGCTTTTGCTTTACCTATTAAACTGTCTTTATCTCAACCCACGAGTTTTCTCACTTTAATTCCTCTGCTCCTCTCCCCAGTCCCACTGCAGGGGGAGTGAGCAAGCGGCTGTGTGGGGCTGAGCTGCTGGCTGGGGTTAAACCACAACACATGGGGATAAATTACTGGGAGTAAACTCACATAGGGATTACAGGAACCCACTCCATCACTTGACAGCAAGGCAGGGATTAATGCATTTGCTGCTTTAGCAGGTTCTTAGAAAGGAGTAGACAATTAAGGTTGTGGACTCCCAAAATATGACTAAAATTCAACCATTTATTAGTTCAATCCAAGCAGCATGAGCTGAAAATCACCAAGAGGCGCTTCTAATGGAGATCAGCACTTGCAGCATTATCAACTGCTGCTCACAGCAAACATGCTACAGAGAGAGACACATTTTAAGCTGTTCAGAAGAGCAAAAAGGCAGCAACTAGTCAGGAAGCACCTTCTACAATGAGAAGCAGCTGGCCCAGCAATGTTAAAATGCTTTTGTATGTATTCACTTATAAGGATAAGATACTTCATCTCTCTAGCTGCTTGGCTCATCCCAGTGAAAATTCACTTTCTGTGTGGTTCACAGCTCCAAGTGCTTAAGTGTGTCAGTATTTCCATCAGATGTCTGCTCCTCTCAGACATCAATACTTGTTTCTGGCTGAGCCTAGAAATGTTTTACTTTGGTTGTAACGCAGCAGCTCTCAAGAACTGGGGGGGGATATACGCAGTTATATACATTTTAGGCACAAAAGGACAGAGTGGTGGAGGGTGATGGATATTCTTGGGCTGCTTAGGGCCTCCCCCCCCCCCAAAACTCCAAGCCAACCTAGAGCCTGGCTGGTGCCCTCCTTGGTGTCAGAGACTATTTCCAGGTCCTGTGTCAAAAACCATGGGGGCTGTTACTGGGCAGCGAAGGCCCATCCTGCCTATGAGAGGCTCTATGAGATGGAGGACCCCAAGGCCCCACACCATGTTGGAGGGTGCTGAGTCCTGGATCCATGACATTCTATCCAGTTGTTTCCCTTCATCTGTGTTTTTCTTCCTGGAATAGCTTTCCACGATTCCACTTTTCCAGACATCAAAGTACTTGAGAGGCTCCCGAGGGTCTGCTCAGGTGGGAGCATCATCATCATCCTCCTCCTTCAGTGAGCATCCCGCAGCTGCGGCACGTCCACCACACAACCAAACACATCCCATTACAAAGGGCTCAAGGCACACAACCCTCAGTCAACTATCAGCAAGATATTCCTCACCCCACCCTGAACTCTGGCAATCCCAGAGAGGCTTTTCAGGATTGCTTCAGAGCCCAGTGCTGGAATGGAATAAGAGTCTCATTCCTAAGAGGATCATATTTTCCCCCTTTTCAAGCTGGACAAGCTGCAGTTGGCATGTTAACAAGCAGCAAGATAGCAGCACTCCATGTATTTCTCTCTTCAGGTTAATTCAAAACTGTTTCTTGTTCTATGCATTTTATTGCACCAAATCCAGTGTGACAGGATATATTACAGGATCACAGGGAAACAACCATGCCAGAGCTTTCTCCTGTTGTGTCTGGTATCCCGGTCCCAAGGGGACCATAGTCACAGCCACTGAGTTGGTGGCTAATTGCTGGAGGGATACAGAAACCTCCAGCATCAGTGAACAAGGCCATGATGGCAAACAGCACATAGACCAGCACCATGTCCTCTATGCATGCATAATCCTGGTTTAGTCTAAGTAAGTATCCCACCTGCATTAATAGGAGCCTACAGTATTATTCACCCCCTACAACACTGTTCTTCCCAACACCTGTGTGGCTCCTTATGGAATGGGGCTGCTCTCCCAACTTGCCTCAGGATTTCTGCACCGGGAAGAGCAAACCCCATTGCCCAGAAGGCAAATAAAACACTTCTCTTGCTGAACGCTATTCACTGGGACATGCCTTACTTTAAAAGCAGCCAGGAGGGATGACAAGCAGCCCCGGTGCCACCTCCCTGCAAGCACCCTGCCATGCCTCTGTTCCTTCTATCTCCCTACAGGCAGACAGACCCCGGGGGCATATTGGAAACCACCAAACCAGCCCCAGGCTCTGCACTGAGCAACAGCCCGGTGAGAGGTGGGCATGATAAAATCATGGGATTGCCTGTTTATCCAAGTACCTGCCTTCTCAGGGCAGATAAGATCAAGGGAGCGGCCCCCACAGCAAAGCGAGCTCACCTACAGTCACCACATACCCTCACTGCACTGTGGGAGCTGACGGGGTAGTTTTGATATGTGGATATTTGGTGGTGCTTTATGCAAAGCCTCCTCTCCTTTCTGCAGCATCCCTGCCTGGCTATGGTTCTGCTGCCCCCAAAGCACATCACCAGCCTGGCACAGCAAAATGTAATACATAATACATACATAATGTTATATATAGTATTTTATGCTTATGATAATGTCTATATTTTAGATATATAACTATTATATGAAATAGCTATATCCTGTCTTCGCTTTTCCTACTCTTTTCTCCCCCTCCAAGGTCAAGCCCCCTCTCGGAGAACATTTCCCAGCATCAGGCTGCAGCCATCCTGGGACAAAGGGGCTCTCTCTGGCAATCACAGCAGCATGGGATGCTTTGCCAAAGCAGTATCATTCCCTGAAATGGTGTTCAGCTGGGTTATCTCCCCTGAATCATAGAATCAGCTAGGTTGGAAAAGACTTTTAAGATCATCACATCCAACCGCTACCCCAGGGCTGCCAATTCCACCACTAAACCGTCCTCCTCAATGGGGCTCGTACCACAGCAAGAATAAAACTATCCGGTTGCCTCTGTAAAACCCTAAAGCATGATCAGGCAATGTGTCTTCAGGAAACCACCCCTGAAAAGGGTTTGCCTCCATCGTTTGAAGATGCCACTTTATCTTTCACTGGATGCATGCTCCCTTGGCAGAGGAGGGCTGGTTCTGGAAAAACTTAAAAGTAGCTTTTCTAATAATAATGCAAGGTAAACTGCTTATTACCACAGCAGTGGCCTATGTAATTGTTACCAGACAACGCTGCTTCCAAAGATGTAACAAATGTGCTGCACTCTATTACCACCCAGCAGGGTTTTTACTTTAGGTCTGTATTAGGAGGAAAGCAAACTTCTTTCCTAGCGAATTAGCAGAACAATAACCAGGTTTAGTTCTATCATATGCAGTTTGCTCCATAAACAAGAGATTATGGAAAGGAGAGGAAAAGAAATCTCTAGTGTTTAGCTTGGCTATCCCCAACTGCGACTTTGGAAGAGCCTCTAGAATGGAAAAAGCAGATGTTGCAAATCTGCCTTATCTAGGGAGCAACTGTTGACTCTGTTGTGCAAATCCTAATTTACATCTGCATGAAAGGTTTCAGAGATTAAATGGCATTCAAGGAGGAATATTAGCTTTTCTCCCTCCCTCCAGCCCTCTGAATGGATTTACTACTGGCAATTAGCTTTCTGTTCCACCAGCCAAGTAGAAAACAGGATTCATGAGGACTCTACAGTATCCTCCTTTTAATGGACTGTTTTCTCAGATCACCCAATTCAGATGCTGGGAGTTAGAAGAAGAAATAAATCATCACAAAGCTAAAACAGTTACAGAAACACTTTGGCCAGGAGGATTTCCCTGTGGCACTTGGAAAGCCCTGAGGAGAGAAAGGAAACACAACAGGGAGCAAATCAAAAGGGTCTCCTGGCTACACCCAACAAAAATGGGAATGTAAAAACCCAGGAGACACAAAGCCTTGGTTGCTGCTGAGAGCCCAGGGCTTGTCCCAAGGACAGCCTTTGGCTGGGGCTTTGTTGGCTTAAGGGAACAGGCAGTGATGAGGAGGTCTCCTTAAAATCTGGCAAGACTGCAATCAAGTATTTTCCTTAGTTCCCCACTCAAAACACCAGAGGGAAGGCAACCACCACCTGTATCTATCTACCTATCTCACAGCTCTGCATTCCCTCCACAGAAACAGAAGAACTGATACGAAATATCCTCTACTTCATCAATGGTCCCCAAGGACAGGGAGCAGTGGAGGAGACGCCAGGCAGTGCGGGGATGCTGAGGTCCCCATGCTGTGCTGCTCCATGCGTCCTGCAAGAGCTCCCGGTTCATGCTGAATCACCTCAAGGATTCCCACCATGCAGATGGTTCCTGCTGTCCCCGCGCTGAAGCCTTTGTGCTTTACTCCAGAGGGGGCCACCGATGAGCTGTTATCACATCTCGGCAGCCCAGGCTTGCAGTGGGGATGACACCAGTCCCAGCCTGGCACACGGGCAAACACATCCTTGCAGCCACATGTCACACAGCCCTCCTCACCCAATCACAGTGGTCAACCCAGACAGCTCCCTACTCAAGGCAGAGTGACAGCACACTCGTTGGGCTGAACCTAGGTGGAGCACAAGACACTGTGCAGCTTGGTTACCATCCTTTTAGTGTCTGCCTCTGAAGAACAGTGGCCAACTTGGCCCCAGCTTTTGCACAGCTCAGAAGGGCATCTCAGCTTGATCTCAACACATGGATCCCACCACAAAGTGGCTGATGTTTTATATTCCTGCTCCTCATGCCTGAGGGTGTCCAAGAAACCTCAGCATTGCAGCAAGCAAGCAGCTGCCACAACCCCTTTCCAAAGCCAGTGGAAACAGCTATGGAAACTGAGGGCTTTCCAGCACCCCAGTGAACTGGGCAAAGCTTGCTCCCAGCCTCCACTGGAGCCGGACTGAGTCCTATGACCAAGCCTATGCTCTTCAGCTTCAGCACACCATGCCACCCCCTCCTGCTTTGCTGGACCAGGTTACCCAGCAGGTCTTTGTAGGTAATGCGTACCAAGCAGTTAGCACCAAGAATGATGGATTACATCAGTGAGTGTTCCACAAAGCAAAAAGAAACTGAAATTTTGGAAATACTTTAAAATTTCCTAATAAATCCTTAAAAGAATCAGCATGCATTGCTGAGTAATTCCTTTGAGTTACTTCTTCTGGGCTCTTCCTCTACACCCACATTTCTTTCCTAAAATCCTTCAAAAATTCATTGTTTTGGGGGGTTTGACCTCCAGGGTGGGTTTTCGGCTATTCAGTGAATTCTGGCAGAACGTTCACCACCTCTTCAGTGCTCTTGTAGGTGATTTTTTAAGCAATACATAAGGCCGTAAATTTACCTTTACATCATATGAACTTTAAAGGGATGTCAAGACATTTACAAAGGTCCCTTCACAATTCCCAGGCAGGCCTGGCCGTGGTAGTTACTTGTGATGCTTTTCTGGTACTTGTGATGCTTTTCTGAAGTGGGCTTTGAGATCACATGGCATCAGAAGAAATCCACCATAAAGCCCCAACCTTTCCCCTTCGGTTCACAGCTATGCAGCTCCCAAATCCCAGCTCCTCTGCATTTCCCTTGCACTTTTAATGCGAGCTCCTCTAATCTTCATTTAATGCAGGCAGCTGGCTGCAAATACCCTCGAACAATGACTTTAATCCTAAGTATCCTGAAGTCCCCCCTTCCTCCCTGCACCAAAACTGAAGGGGAAAAATGAAAAGAACAGCCTCATGACAGCAAGATGGAGAAATCCAAGTTATCCACTGGGCCAAAGGAGCAGAAAGACACAATGAGCTAAATTTTGCCTGGTTTGCTAATTAAAAACGGAAGCTACCCCACTCCAGAGCCAAGGCGGGAGATGGGGGGAGTTTTCTTGCTATTCACAAAACCGGCTTCCAACCGGGACCATATTCACTCCCCATTAATTGTCATTCCAACTACGAGTGTCCTAGTTTCAAAATGAAAACTGCCCTCCAATGCAGCTCGTGAAAACTAACACCAGTGTCGAGGCATTAAACAGAATTTATTGATTGCATTTTCCCACCCACTAAAACTTTAATAAGCATTAAACCTCAAACTCCTGGCCCCGTTTCCTCCCTCTACCCTCTCTCGCCATAAAAAGGGTCAGGCTCCTCTATATGGAGATTAGGACTTAATGTTTGGTATTTGTTTATGAGCCTATCAATTGCCTCTATTTCAGGAGGGGGAAGCACATCTCAAAAAGTAAAAACCCACCCTCTTGTACAAGGATTAAGAGAGGGCAAAGGTTTAGGGTAGTTTGGGTGGCTTTATTTCCAACTGATTGTGGGGTTTGGATATATGGTGGATCATGTTCACGTGAATGAAAAGGAGTAAATATTGCCCCTTTTGCAAGTTTCCCTTGAGTAACGTAAAATGGTATTTTTCAAAGATCCCCGTTTCTCAGTAATAAGACACAGAACTTCCAAGTCTTCTCTGCCGGCCCTTTCCAGCTGTGTCAAAGGAAAAACAAAACAATTTGGGGGCCGCTCTGTCTGCGTACTTAGTAAAGAAAACAAAGGTCAAACATTTGAAATGCAAAGGTCGGTGATTAAGCCCAGAAATCCATATCTAGGCATCAAAATGAATAGCCAGATTTTGAGAGTGCTGAAGCGATTTAAATGCAGAGCCTGACCTGGCTCAGCATCTTTCAAAACCAAGCCTGTTATTTCAGTGCCTCAAGCAAGATTTAGGTGCCAGGTACCCAAGCTGGGAGACGTTTAACAGTAATCTCCTTTCGGGAAGCCTGATCCACTTTAATCTAAAGTCGCGAATGACAAATGGGTTTTGTTATTTAGAAAGCACATCTAACTGAAGCTGCAACACTTTGTCCTTGTGCTAAACCCAAGTCTTATCCTTATTATTATTAGGAGTTGGGAGAGATAGGGAAAGAAAAGTAGATGTGGAGAATTCCTTTATTTCTCCTCTTTAAAGAAGGCTGCTAAAGGGATTAGACAGCTTTGAGTTCACTGCTCTGTTAAATCAACCTTACAATATTTTTTCAGCTTGTTTGACTTGCTGTTCCTGTACACATTTGTGTTTTCACCTTTCTTCATTCAAATCCCACACTTAGCATTTGTTCTGTGCTTCTCACAGGAAACTTGGTCAGTTCTTTATTTGTATTAAGTCTACTTGGAGTTATGGAAAACAGACTTGGAAAACAATCCCTAAATTAGCAGGACTTACCAGCTTCCATGCATACGCGCGCACACACACAGGGCATCACATACCATCCGACCCAAACACAGCGGTTTATCATTTCCAGCAGCAACAGCAGGGCATCAGGTTCACCAGAACGGACCTTTTAATGGTCTCCTGCAACCATATCTATTACGGTGGGGTTTGGACTGCACGTAATAAATTCAGAGAGAGTTCAAGGAAGTCATGCGTGTCTTGGTTCCCGCTGCCTTCAAGCGGTTTTAATGCCCCCCAAATAATCATCTACAAACTACTACGTTAGGCTCCTGTATTACCAGAAGCAGGTTAGATGCCCCTACACACAGTTATCTTAATGCTGCCGTAAGGAAACGTAGACCCTCTGCAGAGGACCCTCTCCAGTGTCCTGCAGCAGGACATGGCTGGTCCTACCTGCACCAGAGACCTTCCACTTTTGTACCTGCTCTGTCCTCTACAATCTGACTTTCTCTGCTTTTTCTTTCCTTCCCCCCCCCTGCCCCGGAACACTTTCTTCTCTCTGAGAACAAGCATCCAAGTGTCCGAGATGGATGCTGTTGTGACAGCAGGGATGGTCATTGCAACAGGCAAGCCAAGGGGAATAAAACAGCCACTTCTCTATGGCAGATAGAATATATGTACGACAAAAAATGAGCCCAGCAGCCACTCAAGGGCTGGGTTTGTCTGAAAGTCAGGCGCCAAAGGAGGTTGGTCAACCTCCTCATGTATTTGTACCTATTCACATTGATGTATATACCCACAAATGGAACAAGAGCTGCCCACAGCATTCCAGCCCCTCCACTCCCTTTCTGAGGGTGGGTGACTAATGCAGGGCCAGCTGCCCCAAGACACCATGTGCTGTTCCTCCAACTGTTCTTTTTCATCCCTAAAACGGCTGGGCTCAAGCAGTGGGTGATGTTATTCCTGCAAAGACTGCCCTGTTTGTCCCCACTTCATTTCCTATGCACTGGAAGGAGGGGGACAGAGGGGAAGAAAATCTCCACTTCAAACATTTACACTTATTTTCAAAGCACCTGAGGAGGTTTCAGGCCCTTTTTTTTGCCAGGACTAACACATTCCACCCACAAGATGACGTTGTTCGGGTTGTTGAGAGCTCCTCACAGGAAGGATTTAACATTGTGCGGTCACCAGACCCAGGCAGACAGCTCAGTTTCTCGACCCATTGTAGGAACCAGTGGAAGGTACAAACCTGCCCCTTTTTGTCCCTGCACCAAGGGAGATGGGGCGTAGGAGAACCCCCTGCTGTCTGCCTCTGTGTTGTTCTCATCCCTCCATGAAAACTTTTCCCCCCAAACCCCCTGACGCCAACAGCCTACAGATAAAAATGAAGCAGAAATCTCATTCCTTCACTAAATAATAACACAGGTTGGAGTCCCAGTACAACTCATAAACACTTTCTAGGAGTTATTTTCCTTTTTGTCTGAGCATATTGCAAAGCATTTCTGTGGTGGAGGCTTCAGGTTTGGGTTTCTTTTGCCTCCTTGTCCAAATAACTGCAATACTAGTTGAGCCACTGGCCAAAAGAAAACTGTGACCCGTTCATCCATGCTCCCAGAGTATGGACAATGTGCCCATTTGCTCCTGCAGCTTTCTCTGCGCTCTACCTGGAATGAAGGGAAGAGAACGTGCTGCTTTCAAGGTGCCCCCTCTTAAGATACCCAAGGCCGAAAGTAAAGTTGAGCATCTGTAACACTGTATTTACTTAAACGCCACAGTATCTATTGCATTTATACTGTAACCCAGCTAGAATGTGAGCTGAGAGCGCAGGAGGGTGGCTTTACCCAGTATCCTCAGGACTAATGCCAGCATTCCCCAATAGCCGCATATACCCTTGTTCCCAAGAGAGGGAGATCAGGAGAATGGAAAGCCTGAAACTTGTTTTTTATGCTTAATTACAGATCTCAAGTGCCTGACATCAGGCTCTCACTCATTATGCTTTTGACACCGATGCTGAGCTGGAACCAACGCTTTGCACTCGCTCATCACTCACTACGTTCACGAGTGTTGTAACTCTGAAGAAGGTGGGTGATGGATTTGTAGCAACTTGAGGCAGGGATGCAGAGAGGACACCATCTGCTGTTCCTTACTGCTGCTTTTTTCCTTCCTTTCTGTAATTAATCAAAGCACAAATTGGGAGGGCAGACTTTTCCTGCAGCCTCCTCTTCCCATCACCCCTGCGAAGCAAAGGCTAAGGACGCATCAGGGTTGCTGCAAGGTCTAAATGCTGCCTGTGGAGCGTGAAGCAGCATTAGGGCCGGTCAGTGGGAGTGCTCGGCTCCCAGCCCCGTGGCGCATCCCACCCAGGGGCCTCCCACCACATACAGCAAAAAAAAAAGAGGCTTTTTGAGTTTTCCCTGGAATAAATAATAATGCTTTCACAGAAAGCATGCATAACACACCGGCTGTAAAAAATCCATGTGGTTTTTCTTTCTCCCTCCCCAGCATTAACTCATAGCTCATCTCTAACGCTGTAAATACCAACTAATTTATGCACCTCCATTTACCAGCCCCCCTACTTGAATCCCCAGCCTATTAACATAACGATTTAAACTGGACATGTTTTCTCAAACAATCTTCTTTCATAAACTGCCAAGTGACAGTTGTTTACTGTCAACAAGCCTGGGTACTCTAAGACAGGGAGAAATATGCCCTTTCAAAAGGCAGATGTATCGGCTACCAGAGGAAGATTAAAATCTGGTGTTTTTCTCTTTTCCCTCCCCAAAAATGCTTAATTCGTGCAGATACACATGATACAGATCAGGAGAGATGGTTCTCTGCCTAATTCCAGTCATTCTTTTAATTAAAGACAGGCTCACAGAGGATTTATCTTTGGTTGCACATGCTGGTTGTCAGGGCACACTCATAATCTTCTCATTGCAACTGGTTTTTCCCCTTCACTTTTAGCTCCGATACCCCCCATCTCCCAAAGCACACCTTGGGGAATCAACAGGCTCATCTTGCACAGATCCTGCTACTGGCTAGGAACAAAACTCTTGCCTGGGGGAATCTATATAGACAAGTTATAAAAACCTAAACGAAGATCAAATCATCAGTTAGCTCAAGACCTACAGCCTCCAAACAAGCTGCTCAAGTATTTTGCTGGGAGGGAATTTCTTCTGCTTGAGTCTTGCACATGAAAGAGGAGGGTATGAAAAAACCAAACCCCCAATCCTCTGAGAAAACTCTTTTCTCCCCTGCTTTGACAGCCCATAAAGTGCCGGGAAAGCTCCTCACCGGCGCCTACGCCGGTGCAAGGGTCTCGGTGCAGGGAAAGCCGGCTCGGCCCCGGCTCGCTGCGGACCCCCGCAGGGGATTATTAACACTTTCCCCGGCGCATTGTGCGGCCCACAGATCACAGCACATGGGGCTAACGCCGGCCGACACTGATACAATGGCAATAAGGATGGGGCATGAGCGCACGGCGGCCGGCACTGCAGCTCGGCTCCACGCAGGACTTGAGCCAGAGTGATGGGGGGGCCGGGCAGTGACCATCACCGTTGCCTCAGGTCGTCACCGTCGCGTTTGGGCTGTGATGCTGCCATCGGTTTGCGCCAAAGCCGCAGTTATAAAAGCCAAGATTGGAAGCGAAGGTCTGCTTTGTAGCAGGGTGAGAGGAACGGGAGGTCAGAGAGCCGGCTCCAGGGATTGCCCCCATGAAGCAGCACCAGGCATCTCCCCACCCCCAAAGCGGGGAGCCCTTTTACTCGCTGAGTTTCTTCTGCTTGTTAAAATGTTTGGGTCATTAGAAAACTTCCCAAACAATCCCTGCTTATGCTAAATAGCTGCTCCCACCACGATCTGTGAAGGGCTTCAGCCTGCTCCCTTGGAAATCAATGGGGGCTTTTTGCTTTGGATTCAATAGGCGCAAGATCACGACCTCATTATTATTTTTACGGGACTACAAGCAGCAGAGAATGGCAAAACCCCTAAACAAAGCAACAACCCATGGCCAAGCTTGCCATGAAGGATCTTTACAAGCTCTGCCAAGCATCAAAGTAAAATTAAAAATCCAATTCTTGGGAGCTTCTCAGGGTTTTTTTGACAGGGAATGCATAAGGTCGATAAAAGCTGGTCTCATCATTTGGATCTAGGAACTTCTCCCATAGCTCACCCTTCCTCAAAAGAAAAGCCTTCACAGATGCTTATTTTGCCTTCCCCAGAGGGGAGTAAGAGGAGAGAAGTAGTCAGTCCAGGGCGTCGCAGTTACCCTGCACACTCCATGGAACCCTGAACAGAAACAGCCTCAAGACTTCACATCATTTCTGCCCCACGGCCATGATGAAACCCCACCAGTCCCTCTGTAGAGCCACCATCAGCAACACAAGGTGACCAGACAGCTCCAGGATATGGGTCCTGCTACGGGGACCGTGTCTGCACCCCACCTCCACAAAGGCCAAGAGATCACCTAGCAGTGATCTGCTCTCCAAAGCTTCACTGATTTAACTACATCAGCTGAAATAGTTTAGCGAGATTCCTTGTGAACAGCACAAGGTAGTTCGGTGCAATAAAGACACAACTATAAAACACTCCATTTTCTACATTAAATGAAAACAAGCTGATAAATACTTTCATCAGTTATCAAACAGCAGGAGTTGGGAAGCCAGCCTTGTGGGTCTCTGGCATGCCATAGTGCACCATGGTCGCCTGTTATTTCCTTTCCCTAAATGCCTTGTACTTAAACGAACAAATAAAGGACGCTTGGCTCCTTAGGTAAAAGGAAAAGAGGGAAAGAAAACCCAACCAACACACTGCCATGTGTCAGCTTGACATTTTCAGGTAGTTCAATAGTGCACAGTACAATCCCTGTGTGCAAATACAGATGCTGGGGTCCTCATGCTGTGGCTTTCCTAGGAAAGAGTGCTTTCAGCACACACCACATCCTGCAGAACTTCCCTTGCTTGCAGAGAGTGATCCCAGACTTCATCCTCTCCTCACACGAAAACTTGGAACCCTTCTGACTTCTGAGTCATTAGCACCTTTAACCCCTCGCAACCTGCAGAAATGGCACAGCCCCAATATCTCACAGATGCTAAGCGTGTAAGCACATGGTAATTGTTTTGCATACAGTTCTGTGTGATAAAGAAATCTCCTTCCAAGTTTTAATATCACCTCCTTATTTAACCAACTCTTTATCTTCCTCTGCTTTCTAGATTTGACAAAGCAAGGTCAGCACACGAGACCTACCTCCTCCTCTGCAATGAATACCACACCTTTTTTAGATGAGCACATCTGAAACTGAAGCAGTTACTGGAGAAAGGTTTTCTTGCTCAACTGTGCTGCTATATTCTTCATCAAATAAAAAGCTTTCCTACATTGCATAAGCTGAGTGTTACACGAATAAACAAGAAGTTAACTTCCTGGCTAGTCCCTATCCACCTGAATGCAACAAAACCCCCCTATCAGAATAACAGGGCAGGTTTACATCTGATTACCTTTCACATTTTAACTACTAAGTTTACCAAAGGTTTTACTCAGCTCGTATCTCACAGTTCTTGTTTGCTTTTGATATTACAGAAACTTCCTGGTCATTCAAGCCAAGGAGCAGATACTTCAGGGGTAAGCACACCAGCAAGACCACATTCACCGCGGGAATAAAAGCCCTTCCTCACACATTCAGGGCTTTAAACCATATCTGTGGCACTTGGCAACCTGAGCTGTGAGCGTATCAGAAAGGGGGCACCGGGACAGTCAGAGAAAAAGTACATATTTCTTAACAAGATCCCCAGATAAACAGCCAAAAGAGCAGCAAACAGTAAGCTGATAAGCTCTGTAGGAGGCCAAGAAAAAGAAGTCAGGGTGTAACAAGGTATTTAAGGTGCCTTTGGTATTGTACGTGTCTTCAGACATGGGTTTAGCCCAGTGTTTGCAGTGGGGGTGCTACCAGATTTACACCCCCCTAAGAGCAGGGACTGCCCGCTTCCACGTACGGTGACTGGCTTTGCTGAACTACAGTCCCATCTGCTGCAAAGAAAAGGATGTGAGGCTAATTTTTACCAAGCCACCATCCTCTCTCTGGCATCCAGCCTAGTACATGAAAGAGAATAAAGTTTATTAACTAACCAGTATTAAAAAGAGATGAAATGGCAAACACCGAAACATCAAATCATGCTATCAAATGGCTTGGAGGGTGCTGAGTCAGCAGGCAATTTCAAGCTAGGGTTTGCGTTTGGGTTTTAGTTGGGTTCTGAAGGATCAGAAAAAACAAACAGGTATGGAGAGCCAAACAAGCTCCCAAGACACAGGAGAAGTTACAAGTATGTAGCACACTAGGAAAAAGGAGAAAAAGCTACTCAAACGGGGAACAGATTAAAGTCTGTTTAATTGATTGTGTATCAGGTTCAGCCTAGCTGGGAGAAAGTCACCAAACTGGGGAGCAAATTTCCCTGCTATTTTTAGTAGAAATATCTGAATTTGCAATATTCCTGCTGGGTCTACCCCACATGGACCAAAAATTGCCAAAAGCTAAACTATGGCATTCCTGGGGTAACGGTTGGATGATCTTAAAGGTCTTTTCCAATCTAGTTGATTCTATGAGAACCACACAGCCACTTGTCCACCTATTCTGAAGTCCAAGGGCCCATGCCCAGGCTCCTGCACTGGACCCTACACACTTGAAAGACCAGCCAGAATAACCCACCAGCAGGCCATGCCCTAAAACCTTAGCTGAAATTACAGTTCAGCTAATGCCTTCAGCCACAGCTCTGTGTGCCAGCTACAGATCACTGTCAGAAACAGCTTGGTCAAATGCTTTTGTAAACTGGAGCTTTAATAACTGCTCAGAAACTGGGCTGATTCCCTGTCTTTTAGGGTCTCCAGGTGAAACAGCAGATGTACACAGTAAATTTTCAGGGAGGACAGCTTTCTAAGCACAGAGCTGGGTGTCAAAGTTCACTTTTATTGACTATATTTTAAGAAGAAATATTTTGTTTCCCAGCCTTATAAAGGGGGGAAAGTCCTCCTCCAGCTTCACACAAAATTTCAGCTTTGTCCAGGCAGCAGACCGGGTCCCACTGGATGGAAATGGTCCAGATGCAGTGGTGATGCAGCCATCAAGACTTCTTTAGTGTTTGCCAAACTTCCAAACCCACGCTCAGGCGGCTTTGGGATAGGTACACTTTCCCAAACAGCACTGAAGATTTGTTGGAGGGAGTCATAACAGTCACTGTGCTGGTCAGAATGGCTTGCCTTAATTGTGTGATTTAATTAGCAGATCAACACTTCACTATACCATTTTCAGATTTACTTTCATCACGTTCCCTACTCAGTGATTGTTAATAAAGTCTTAATTAAAAGGAAAAAGAAACCCTCAGATTTAATTGGAGCCACCCTTGTCTATACATGCAGAAGACCTGATGCTATACAGCCAGTATCTAATATATTAATGAATCTGTCTCTGCACTGGAATGGACTTTGTAGTTCACTATTTGCTAGTTAAGAAATAGATTTTTATAGAAGCCATATTTTATCATCCTTTACTTATGTCCTCTTATCGCTCAGTAAAATATATTAGTCTGAACATTAAAGACTTAATTTTTAGCTGCTAATGAGAACAAATAGATCAACTTTTAACCTCAGAACTGCATCACTCATACCTGCCCACTGAATCTAAAACGTTTCCGGTCTCAAGCAAAAGTAAGAAGCACGATCAATATATCAGAGACTCTTTTCAGAGGGTTTTAACACATAAATGCCAAGGACAGCTCCAGGAATGGTTGGTGCCATTTGGGACTCATTGCAATACCCCTTTAATTTCAAGGTGAAATCTGAAACACACAAAGCAAAGCGACGCAGATCATCATACCCTACACCTTGGACCCATTGCTGGGTGTGTGCCAAAAGGCTATGAGATCCTGGCTGCCACCAGCTTCATGAAGAGTAACACCTCAACCAGCACATCACCAGTTCTTCCTAAGCACAAAGGTCATAGGAATCGGTACATGCCCTCCCATTCAACTTAAGCAAAATCCCGAAAGAAACCCTCTTCCGTTCTTTTGGCTTGAAATCTGCCTGAGCAGTAACTCTTGAGTGACAATTTGACTCCAGTGCTGCACAAGGGAACGTCAGTTCCTGCTCCTGACAGACTGGGAGAGCTCTCCCCTTTCCTCACAAACCTTAGGGGCTCTCTATACAACTCTTTCAATGCACGCAGACAGCTTTAGCAGCTAACTAGTGCGCTACGAATCCTAAGAAGCCCAGAAATTCCCCTTTTCCACGTACACTGTATGCAGACAGACACACACAAACCAGCCACAGGAGACACGCCGGTTATCTGAAGTTTTTAAAAGCAAAACTCTCCTGTTTCAGTTGGTCTGCTCTCTAAGAAAACAGCCAGCGTTACTTGACATGCACAAATCGTACCAAGTAATATCTTTATCTGAATACTAATGCAAATTGGACGGGCTTTTTTATATTGATGTCTATTCTGTGGCTGCTGAATAGAGTGACCGCATGCTCAAGGCTGCAAAGGAGTTCACTGACCTCCCTAATCATCTCTGTCATAGCCCCTGAATGACATACACATTCAATCCTGCCTCGCCTCTCTACTTTCATTCATAAAAAAGAGAAAAAAGGGGGGTGGGGGGGAAATTTGACATTGTTCTTCCTGCAGCAGCCCCGAGAAAGGGAGAGAAGAGAAACTCAGCCCAGATGAGGCCCCTGGTGTTTTTAGTTTAGCTTCTATTCAGCAACAGCCCCGCCATCTGCCTCCTTCCTGCCAACAGCCGAACACCTCCCTGCGGAGATGTTAAAACCTGCACCCCCTCCACCTCCGCTAATAGCGAGTATTCATATTAGCAAACATACACATACCTTCAGAATGCCTCCCTTCAATGTGTGTTTTATGTAGCTGAGTATAGGCACAAAGCAGTAGCTGTTATAGCCTTCACAGCCCCGTGTGGAGAATTAGATCACTGGGGAAAAATCCTTCCAAGCCCCTTTATGGAAAATAAGGCCTTAGACTGTAAATGCAAAGCCCAGCGAACAACAACCCTCAGTAATGAGCCAATACCCCATGGCCCATTTGACTAGGAGAAAGAATTTGCTTTTTACCATTCAATTCAAAAAGACTGAAAAAGTAAGATGTGTTTTTACTTGGCTCTGAAGGTTTATATTCTTTACAGTTTCTTTTGCACAACCTTCCCCCCCCCAAATCGGACGGGCAGCGGGTGCCCCTGTGCTTGCGGGGCTGCTGGCTTCAGCATGGAGCTGGGCGAGCAGCACCAGCTTCACGCTTCCCGCAGCACACGTGGTTGGTGGCGGTGGGAGAGCTACCAGCATCCCTATGCAGCCCCCAGCCTGTTCATAGTGATGGGGTGACCCTTGGAGACACCGCTGGGTGCTGGAGTTAATGGAAGCCCTCTGCACAGAGCTGAACCCTGCTCCTAGAGAGCACAGAAGGGGTTGACAGTGACAACTCTGCCTTAGGGAAAGCTGACAGCGGTAAGAGAGCCTGTCCTGAGGATTTCTACCGGAGCCCCTAGAAATCCCAACCCGTCGCTCAGCTCACAGACATCCGATGATGTTTCCCTCAGTGTGAACTATGAGTGTGCCACTTGTTACATTTCCAACAGCATCCTAAAGCCTTGACTTGCAAAGGTGTCTTAAGAGCACGAGGAGGGTTGAGCACCACTTGAACACATTATCAACCCCCAGCTACAGGCTGAAGGTGTGGGGGGAAACCCAGGGGACCACCGAGGTTGCTCCCTACCCGATTGCTTCAACCCTGCCTAAAGTGCCAGTGCCAATACGTACTTAAGCCTAACCCAGGGAGAAGTGGGGACACTTCGTTTCTGGCACTTCCCACCCCTACAACCAGCCCAGGCTGCGCCCTTCCTCCCGCACACCGACCTTAACTGCTCTGACCAAGTCGCCGAGATGTTGCCCCATAAATCAATTCCTTTGGCTGTGAAAAATGAGCCAAACGAGTTACACTAAGAATCTGGTGTTTTATTAGGACTTTCTTGAAAACAAAACCAACCCCCGGTGTGATTTATAGCTTTAACCAAAAGGGGTATGAAAGTAATGCCCCCACCCCCCAGCCTCCACGAAGCCCATTTATTCCCCTGTCACTTTTTTGGCAAACAGGCTTCAAACCCTTTCCTGAACAATGGAAACTTTCTGCCGGGTACATGCAACCCCGAAACGGGGGACTGCGGAGGGGCTCCCTTCCATTAAAGAGCTTTGAAAAATAAACAGGGACTCAGGTAGCAGCTGAGGCGTATCAGAGACACGTTTCAAACCCGCCGTGTATCATTAAGAAAGCCCCAACAGCAAACTAAACAGCTTTTGTCCGACGTGTCAACTTTCTTTCACTTGCAACCTCAGCACTGCCACTCGAGGGGGGACCTTCGCTGGCTCCCCTGAAATGCTGTTCCCTCCTCAGCACAGCCGCAGTTACTAAGCTGCGATCCAGCGTGTGCCTACCTGGAGCCGGCGCAAATCGTGTTGCTCCTAAAACTTAGCTATAAACGACCCTTCCTCACTTTTCCCACACAAGCACACACACTCCCGGAGCACTTCGGATGTGCGCTGAAGATGCGCGCTAGGGAGGCATCCTTCCTTCCCCAACCACAGCCACGGATCCCACCGGGGGTGCTGCATGCGCTGCCACGGCGGGGAGAGGGCTCAAGGGAGACAAGCAGCGGCTTAAAAGCAGTTCTTCCCTCCTGGGCACCTCTGCGGCTTGCCCGAGCCGCGGGGAGAGGAGGAGAACCCGGCCCGCCCGGCTGCCGCCTCCCGCGCTCCGAACTCCCGCTCTCAAGACGGCTCTGGCGGTCCGCATCCGCCCCGCTCCGCACTCCGATAAGGAGGTTCGTAGAGTTAAACCGATCCCCACAGGGACCGATCCCCCCTTCCCGACCCGATCCGCAGCGCGGAGCACGTGTGCGCGGCCGCGCAGGCTGCCTTACCTGCCGGCTGCCCGCCGCTCCTCTCCGCCGCCGCTCCGCCGGCCCGCCGCCCCGCCGGCATCCCTGCGACTGCCGCCGCCAGGCACAGGCACCAGACGGAGCCCCAGCCCGCCCGCATGCCTCCGGCGCGGCGCCGGGGCAGCGCACCGCCCGCCTCAGACATCCCGCGGCCGCATGCTGCCGCCGCTCACCGCTCCGCTCCGCCGCCGCGCTGCCAGGAGAGGGAAAGAGGCGCTTAGGGGAGGGGAGGACGAACCGCCCCGCCCCCGGTGCCGACACGGAGAAGGAGGAAAAATAAGAGTAAAAAGTAAAAATAGTAGTAAAAAGGGAGGGGAAAAAAGTGGTGGATGGAGTAAAAACGCGCGGGGGGGACGCGCTGAGTGCGGGCGCCTACCTGCGCAGGCACCGCGCATGGACGGAGCGAGCGCGCCCGGCCGTAGGAGCCCCGTCCGCCGCCCGCCCGTCCACCCGCAGCCGCGGCTCTCCTGCGTCTGCTCAGAGCGGCGCGGGCGCGGAGCGGGGCGGCCGCGATGTCTCCGCCCGCCGGGCCGGGCCGCCCGCCCCACCGCCCTGTCCCGCCCCGCCCCGCCGCAGCCGCCGCCGCGGGGGGCCGCGCCCGCCGCCCGCTCCGCTCCGCGCCCGGCCCCCGGGGCTGCGGGGGGGGATGAACGGGGCTCCGATGGGAGGGGGAAGGAGGCAGCCGGGCCCCTGGGTTCTCCCGCCAAGCGCTCGGGGGGAGGCAGGCGCCCTTTTCCCATAGACGTGAGTTGAAGTTGGCTCAGCCTCCCGGCAGCGCTCCCGTGGTGGCACCCGTGCGAGTCCTTCCTCCGGCCCTAGAAGTGCGCGCTTTCTGAGAAGAGGCGGTGGGAAGGGGCTGGAAGGGGTCCGTGGACCAAAAACGATGAGCAGCGCTTCGGCTCAGTCTGAGGACTTGCAGAGCCAACAGGCAACGCATCCTCCCCCCTGCATGGTTGCCATCCTGTACCCCGACACGAAGCCACCTGCAACCTGATAAAAGCCCCCCCCCCCCCCCCCCCCCCCCGGGTTCAAGCAACAAACCCCAGAATCGCTGTGTTTTATTGATGGGAATAATCACAGCCTCTGCAGACTCTGCATGTTTCTTGCTTTAATAAAACCTAATTATATGTCACTTGCATTTAGTTAGGATTACAATGATCTAGTTATGGTTTGGGATCACAGCTATGCTTTGGGATAGTGTGGTCATCTCAGAGACCCCCTGACACAGCCGAGCTGCCTAAGTGACATGACTCAGTTCCTGCTGACAGGCGATCCGAGCGGCTTCGCAAGAAGTCACAGCTCCGCTTTAATCCCCCTTGACGCAACAGCTCTTTCGCCGAAAATAGATGCAAATATTAGCAGAGCTGAAAATGCTCTGCACAGGGGGCCCCAAAACCCCAACCTGCGTAAGAGCCAAGCTGAGGTTGTTCGGGTCAGAGGAAAAGCCAGGGCACTGCGGAGGTTTGGCATAAGTGAGGGATACAGCGGGGACCGCTGGTGGCCGCTGGGGAGGGCTCAGTTTGTGCTGTTGTCGCTGGGACCGGGATCTGTCTTGATACCTTTATCAGGCACAGAGGCTCTGACATCTCAATACTGTCGCATTGTGTGGGTTAGCATTGAGACGGGGCTGCGGCGAGGAAATCCTACATGTCAGCAGAGACCCTCGCCAGTGACACCATCGGTTTAAATGAAAACAATGGGGGGAGAAGCAGACGGAGAAATAAAATGTGGTTATTTCACCGTCGCAGAGACGGCTTGGCAGCGTGTCAGGCTGCGAGATGTTTGCTCTCACAACTGCTGCGCTGGAGGTGCCAGCAAATCGATACAAATAAAAACAACAGCAGCATCATTAGAACACTGTGTGAGGAGCCGCTGCCGTCGTTGACTTTTGGCAAAAGCAGGGCCAAATTCTGATCTCATGTAAAGTCAGCAGGGTAAGAGCAACACCCATTATTGTTACTATTCTGAGCCCCATTCTCCAAAAGGAGAGCACCAAAGGAGGATCAGGAGCTTCCCTAAGCCCTAAAAATACAAACCAAAGTGAGAATTCAGGGTGGTTTCTCACATTGTGACTGCATTTCAGAAGCGCTGCAATGACTGTTCCTCCATGTCAAGTGAAGGCAAATGCCTTCATGGTGCTCCTGGAGTGGGGTAATAGGATGGAAACAGCTGATCCCAACCCAGGGAGCTTTAAGGTTGCTGGGAGATGTAAAAGTCTGCATCTCAGATCAAGTCAGCTCAGCCCTTTAATGGTTTAGAACTGGTTTTCATTTGGAGGAAAACTAAAAGCTTATAACATTTGGAAGCCCTTTGCAACAGGAAATCAAAGGGGTATTGAGATAGTCCTGTGTGAAGGACTTCAAGGTTCGCAGTTTTCCCTAGAGTGGGATATTTTTAGGTTTCCCATTTATTAACCTCTAGTGCAGCACACTCACTTGAGGCTGGGGAGCACAGACCCGATTAAGCACACGTTTGCTGAAGCTGCTTCGTCATTGCAGTGGCCACCGAGGCAGAGCCTGGGATGTAGGCTGTGCAGCAAAAACTACGGCTCTGGACTGTGTCTCAGCCACTTTCTTGCCATAAAAAAAAAGAAAAAATCCATGTTTGAAGCCTAGTAAAGCCTGCACAACACAATTGCATATATTTTAGGACTGTTATGCCATAAGCCGCATGTTAGCCCCTTAAGTTTTCCTTCCCCCCTCAAGCTAGGAACATGCCCTCGCCTTCACACAGGGATACTCTGCCAACGTGTTTGTTCTTCTTTTCTACCCTTTATAAACATTCTCTTCCCAGAACTTTGTATTTGTTTATCCCTTTAATATCCAGAGCTGTCAGTGATGAAAATCAAACCCCTTTCGGCAACTCACGGATGGTGACTTGCTGCCTTTTTCTGAGCTACGGGCTGAAATACGATGTGGCCAGCAGTGTACTTGATGTCCAAGCCTGTCCCTGTCATGTTCCCACAGCTCCTCCATAAGCCCGGACCGCACTGAGGGGTTGGCCACCAAGGGCAGCTGTCCTGGGGAGGTTTGGGGGGGGGGGTCCTTGTAGGCCCTGTTGGCATTGGCATGGCTAAACCCTCTCTTTCCTTTCATGCTTCTTCAAAGCCCTGCCTAGGAGAAGCTCCTGATCTCTCTCTGTGGAAGTGCAACCTTCTGATAGTCTCGAAATAAGTTAAACAGGATGCTCAGCAAAATCAGCTCCAGATCTGAATGGTTTGAGCAGTCCCTTTACCTTTCCATCCAGAAGATGGGGATGGAACAGGCTGTGAGATGCCTGTCCAAATGCCCTCTGGGATGAGGCTTCTTGTGAGTCACCTTTGATGATATTGCTGGAGGAGAGAGTGTGATGAGACGTGAGACAGGATGCAGTGGCACAAGCCACTTCCCTTCCCCTGCCAAATCTCCAGTGCACTGTTGCAAGGTGCTCCCCTGCAGTTTGTGCTGTCATATTTAGCAAGGCAGACAGCAGAGCAGAGGGACCACCCTGAGCTAACCCTGTGATGGACTCAAGAAGGACCTTGCAAAAGTGATACTGGGGACTGGTACCCCCACACTCCCAAAACTTTCTTCCTTAGCAGGCAGAAATCTATTCCTAAATCAATACTGAGTTGAAGCAAAGCAATGAAGTACTTAAAACTTTCATTTAAGTTTTAATATGCTGTCAAGTTTGATCAGAGATGTGGTCACATGTGTGAATCGTATCAGATTAGGTACACACAATAAATATGGCCAAATATTCCGTATCAGCACTAAGGCTTGTTAACTGACCTGCATGCCAGAGCAAGTGCTGCAGCCCCACAGTGCTGTATTGAGCTGTCCCTCCAACCCAACAGACCATTACATGAGACTGAACTGAAACACTGGCTCAGAGACCAATGTCAGTGTGCAGGAGTAGGAGCCCAAGCTGCCCACCCTTCGCATCCAAGGGTTAAATAGCATCAGTAGATGCAGACGCTGGGGTATGTTTTCCAGAGCTCATGTCACCATCCATTTATATCAATAAGGTGCATGGGAATGGCTAAACCGTTTTTTATTAGCTAGCCAGCCCAAAGGACTGTGATTCCAGGCAGGTTTATTGAATTTCAAGCTGAAAAGTCGTTGTTGCTAAGATTAAGGATCCAAATGATTGTCAGGGGAAACACTGTGAGAGGTTAAGCCACCCTGTGAAGGCTCTCTCTATGCCTGCACCCTCTGTGAGCTGATTGCAACACAACCTCATCCTATGGGATTTGTTTCCCACCGAACAGCACGGACATATGAGGAATAGAGGGCTCTGGAAGGGTAAGTTGTTTGATTTGCAGGGAAAAGAGAGGGAATGAGTGCGCTGGAGAGACATACAGCGAGCCTGTTCTGCAGGAGCTGTGCATGGGGAGGTGCTGGTAGAGGTAAAATAAGTCATCAACTTGAAGAGCAAAGCAAATGGTGGGAGAAAGTGCAGAGAAAAAAAACAAACCCAAAGCAAAACAACAAGCCTGTGGAGGGTGTGAGAAGCAAAGATTTAAAATCAGAGCTCGAACTAATGCTGACTCAGCACAGCTGCTGCATGTGGGGACTGCACTGGGGTCACAGTGACTCCCCAAGGTGCCATTGACCACCAGTGCAGGCTGGGTGTGCCCTGTCTCTGGAGTGAAACAAGACAATGCTCCAGGGCATGGAGAGGAAAAGGCAAGAAATCGCTTCTGCCTGCCAGAACTACCCATGCCATCACCACTAGGACGTTTCAAGCGAGCTGGAGCATTGCACTTGTGGGTGTAGAAGGACACTTTACTTTGGGGGGCTGTTTGAAACGAAGCCACAACATGTTTAATCCCCCAGCAGCCTGTGCAGACTGGTGCCTGGGAGGAGAAACCACGCACTGCCAAAATGAGCTTCTGGGAGCCCAATGACGGTACTTGAAGTCCTCTCTCCTGGATACAAGCGCAGGCCACCACAGGACACTGGCTGCCTATCACTGCCTGCCCACCCTGGCTGCCCACCTGCAGCAGGGGTATGGAAACACCCCTTGTATCCAAACCTTTGGAAATATCACACACTGGGCTCTTCCCCAAGTCCTGCCTCTGCTGTATAGCCTAGTAGCCATATTCTCCAGGGGCTTTTTCCTTGCTCTGCCCCACTCTAAGGCAGGGGAAGGGTTGTGTATTGAGCAGCATGAGAGCTTTCAGAATAAGCAGCCACATCCTAAAATAAATGTGAGCTAAGATCTTTCAGGTATTGGGGATGGCAGAATTTTAGTCAACATCAGGGCACCCATGCTACGAATTTGGGCAAGCTCTTTCTCAGTGGCATGTTGTCTTGCTTCAGGGGAAGGCTCAAATATGGGGACAAATCAGCCATTCTTCATTCTGCTTTAATACAGCCTGTGTGCTCCTGCAAGCCAGGGCTGACACAGTCCTGAGTCTGACAGCAGCCCAGCCACAAACCTAGAGCCAGATCTGTATGGCTATCTCCTTGCCATTCCTGTGGTAGTGTTATTTTTCTAAAGAGCATGCTGCAAGCTCTGCTCTGGGTATACTGCTGCAGAGATAGGGTGGGTGCATGTATCAGTGTATTAAATACACAGGACGTGTTACAGAATTGGGTGGCTTTATAGCTTTTACTGGCCTTTGAAATAAGAAGCAATGTACACATGCATTCCAGATCCTCTGTGCACATCCAGCAGCTTTGCAGTGGAAAAGCAATTGAGGATCTCAGGATACTTTATAAACAGATAGCTCTACAGGGGATAGTTAAGTGTTATTATCCCCATGGTACAATTGGCCACTCCAAAAAGCTGAGGAAGGTGAACTGCCTTCCCAAATACCAACTCCTGATGTGCAGCTTGGCTCGCGGGACCTTGTCCAGCTCTGTTGTAATAAAGTGATAACTACCTCAGGGACGTTGTGCTGTTGCAGAAATGTGATTCCCCTCACGCAGCATGCTGGATGTCCAGATCAAACACCATGAAGAATGCAACCTGTGGTCAGGGAGGTTTGGCCTCCGTCTGCCCTGAAAGGCCTCTGCGTAGTAATTGTGGCATAAATCATTTCATTCGTCATTAAGAGAAGGACGTTTGTGGTGTGGGAAACAGCAGTTACATAAGAAATTGGATAGGAGGCAGGTAGGTATTGACTTTAAGGCATTGCATAGAGCCAGTGCCTTTAATCAACAAGGGAAATGTTTGAATGTTAATAGAACTAACAATGAAACCGGAGTCGTGTTTTGACAAGTATTTCCAAACATTCCAGGAACACTGCGATGCTCGGGCAGCCTCTTTCCTAGGGGGAGGAATTGATTGCTCAGGTTATAGTGCACAAACAGCCTTGCCAGCGCCTGTGGTGTTGCGGTGGGCAGGGGATGGATAGTGGTCCTGGTGGCACCGGGGGACATGTGCAAGTCAATACTTTGCCTAAAGGAAAACACTTTCTTCCTAAACTGGACAAACATCCTGCAGGCTTCTGTGAAGTGAGCTCAACGCTGGGCACTTCCTGGGATAGAAATTCCCTTTTGTATTACCCTTTTATATGAAGAAATTGCTCAAGATACATTTTGGCGATGGCCCCCTCCCCTCTTGCATTTTGCCCCAAGTTTTGGGGGGAGTTTGTGTATACTTTTAGCACAGGTCAGCTCTGTCTGTTCTGAAAGGAAACCCTGAGTCATTTAAAATGTGACCAGAAAAGTGCTGGGGGACAGCTGTATTGTTGAGAATCAGCCCTGCCATGCTGTTCACAGCTAATTTTGCTGTAGGTCAATGGATCAGATGAATCATTAATAAGCATTTGGAAACACTGGATGCCAGGTACCCCTGATCTTGAGCACCTTGTAAAAGATTCACCCATGGGTCAAAGGTTTTTATTTATGGAGAAGACCCATGGTTTACCCCCAGATTTGCCATTAACTGTGTGACTCTGGAAACTCTCCACCCTCTGAGCATCTCCTGACTCTGCAACACCTTGTCACCCACGTCTGCTTTGGTTTTAAAACCCACATAGCTTTAAGTGAAGTTAGCACCGGGGTTAGGAACCTGGTGGATATGGGTTATCCCTGTGCTCAAGGGAGAGGACTGGATGTCTCCAAAATACGACTTTTTGAACTTGGCTTGCTTCTAATGGTGCCAGTATCTGCTGATAATGGAGGGATCCTGGATGCTCAGTGGCTGAATAGGGGTAATTTTCACCCCATTTTAGCGGCCTCAGTGGGTGAAGGGGGGGCTTTAAGGCTTCACTGTAGGGATCTAAAGAGAAAGAGGATCTCCCAAAGCCTGCAGGAACTGGCTGGAAGTGACAGAGGTTGTCCAATGTGGGAGAACCATGGAGTCTGATGGCTTCAATTCTCTGAACCACCATCTTGCCCAAGGTTAGGGTCTGTGCCCTCCGTTTCATACGACACCATTTCCCATTTGTGCATCACCATTAAATCCAAAAGATTGCAATTTCTTTACAAATCCCACTCAAATATGCCTTCAATACTAGTGAAAGGTAAATAGATACTTCTAAAGGCATTTTTTAGAGCGTAACTCCAGTCTTCATCAAAAAAACCCACAGCCAGAATAGCCAGTGGCTTTCAGTCAGTGGTTTCCAATCTTCTTCATTTTCAGACATCCACATTTTTTTCCCAGCACAGCTTCAGCCCCTTGTATAGTTAAATTGAAGCCTACTGACAATAGGCTTATTTTTCTTGTTAAGTTTTGTAGACCATTCAGAAGAAGTCAGTGGACCCTGGAGACCCACAGACTACAGTGAAACCAATTGAAAACTACTATATACTTATTTTTCTGTAACTAAATATCTTTTTTTCCCCCCATGTATTTATGCAGACTGTCTACTTCAGTCTCTACAGTGTCTGGAATCTGTGGACCTGCTAGTTAGGGGGGACAGAGGTTTGCTTCAGGGCTGAATCTAAATATTAGGTAGGTATTTTCAATCATTTAGTGATACTAGTATGTGTAACTACACATACTAGTATCATTATGGGAGTGTAACTATGACAGTAACTGGAAACTAACATTAAGGGACAAAATCAAGTCACTCCTCTTACTCATTAGTCTCTGAACTTGATGCAACAAAGGAAGAAAAGAGTTTAAGTGAATCAGAAAACCAGCAATAATTGCCAAAAGGCTTAATGGAGTTTACTTAGAAATTGCTTCTTAATTGCTCATGGTGGGCTCATGGGAGGCATCGTGCAAACAGTGCAGATCTTGCACATCTCTCTGTCCTACTTCTGGAGAGCAAGCCTCATTTCCTGGGTGGAAAAGTGTACAAAGCTGGGCACTTCAGAACCAGCAACAAGCAGGCGGCTGCAGTACCCGCTCTGGT
Organism: Pezoporus flaviventris; assembly: GCF_033815535.1. Taxonomy (NCBI): domain Eukaryota; kingdom Metazoa; phylum Chordata; class Aves; order Psittaciformes; family Psittacidae; genus Pezoporus; species Pezoporus flaviventris. The sequence continues at coordinate 5,239,293 of NW_026892550.1, read as the reverse complement.
TCGTACAAGTCACTTGATTGTGGCAGCAAAATTTGTGTCCCTCTCCAAAACTCAGGCATAGTATTAATCATATGTCATGGTAAGACAAAAGGGGTGCAGATTGCCAGGAATATATTATCTCCTTTTTCAATTGGGAACACAAGTAGGAACTTGGTTGAAAAGGGCATATTTTCTCTGTGGCTGTTGATGCCTCAAACCATAGAAGTATCAAAATATTTGCAATAGTTTGTATCTTACTACACAGTGTGTGTGTGGGGGTGGGTAATACAGTGTCAGGCTGATTTCTCTGCAGAGAGCTGTGCAGCTGTGTAACAAGGAATATCTGTACATGTAAAAAGTGCAGCAAAATCAAACAACTTGGGCTTTAAAAATACATTCCTCTCTGCAGCTGACTGCTCAAGTTAACCTGGGAGCCAGGCAGCAAACCGACAGAAAGCTAAAACCACTACTTGCTCCCAGCCAACCGCCTGGCTCATAGGGTAATAAGAGAGACAAGGACACCACAGAAAAGTTAGCATTTTTGCTTGAAGGATGTGTGACAAATTTCCAGTCATTTCTTTGCCAAAATAGTTTCATAAATACTGGAGACATTTGATTTTTATCCACCCTGAATTCATAGAAATGTTGAAGCATGTTCTCACAGGTAGCCACAGTTAATCTGTGTAATCTTGAAATGGCTTCCAGCTTTTAGAAGTTTACATTAAGTAAAGATTATCCAATTATAGTTTTCTTTAAAGATAAGAAAGATAAGGTTGATGGAGAGACATGCTCGATGACTAAAGTATGCTACTTATGTTTCATACCATTTTTCACAGTATGCTGTGAGATGATTCTAAAGTTAAGAGACTGATTTTGGCTATGCAGGACTGTATGACATAGCACAGCAATCGAGGCATAAACACAAATAACGTTGACAATCATCGGTCATAAATATGACTGCTATCTAAAACCCATCATGGCACCATGGATTTCCTCCAGAGTTACCCACTAGCTTTCAAAATGCCTCACTTCATATTTTGATTGCAGCCAATAAATTGGCTTGACTCAGCCACTTGAAAATGAATGTTGACTGTTCAGGAAATTGTAAGCATTACTGGAAGGTCTGAAGTCTGACAAATGGCGGGCTATGGATCATTTTGCAGGAGGAATATCGTGCTCAGAGAAACCAGAAGAGCATTGGTGAGTTTGATGTTAGGAGATGCGCTCATGTACTAACTTTAAATTGCATGAAGTATTTTGTATTTGCTTTGAAAAATATTCCTTTTGTGAGCAGGCTTGGACAGATCTAAGAAACCTGGTGAGTATTGGTCCTGATAAGGCCAAACATGAAGTTAATAGTAATTTTGATTGTGTCAGAAAAATATTTCATGGAATGACTTGAGAAATAAACATTAGCGTAATGTGTCAAACTGGTAATAAACGCAACTAGAAATAAGGTGTTGTGGCTTATCATCATGAACCACCCAGCTGAAAGCAAAAGGGTAGCCTACCTACAACTGAAAATACAGGATATACCTAAAGGAAATGGTGTCTCATCTGGGGATGCTTCAACTCTGGAGCATCATTTCTCTCCACAAACAGCTGTCTCTGCAGCTGGGTGCACCTGCTCTGCTGTGCCGGGGAGGAAAGCTGTCTGGATGCTGTCCTGGGAGCACCCTGTGGGGGGAACTACCCTAAATACATGAATTACACCAAGCAAACAGCATGGCCACATTGCCAATGGCTCATCTAGTCGGAAACAGCAGTGCAGGGCCATTATTCAGTCCAACACTGATCTAGAAGGAGACTAATAATTTGCCATCTGGATTACTTGGTCTTTCTCCTCCTTTTCTTCCAATTCTCTGACTTCCTTTCCCAAGGCTGTTTCCTTTAGAAGTCTTATGCTGGTGTCACGCTGTGTGTTTCACATGCAGTTGAAGGCTTTTCGACTTGAGAAATGGCTGCTTGGTTTTTGTATCTCGGGACCCTTGGCCATAGCCAATGGTGCCCACTGGGCAGAGCTGGGGAGATCCCACCTCCAGTCGGTTCCCAAAATACTAACCATATGCTTGGGCCTGAGAGTGAATAAGGAAAATTCTCCAAATCAAACAGGCTCTTGCAGCGCTTTTAACATCACAAGTGTTTATTTTTTCTGCTTGATGATGTTGGAAAACCTTAAAAGATCTGTGAATTTCACTGGATGGGGTCAGTGAGATTTTTCAGGGCAAAATTAATTCTGCCAAGAGACTGTGACACTTATGCAGGAAAAAGAAGAGAAAGGTTTGGACTTAACTGTTTCCTTGTCAAAGGTACTTGATGGAGGAAGACTGAAATATGTGATTTTTCCTTTGGCCGATGTATGCAATAACCACTTGTCCATATTCTGGCATCTTTTTTTCTGTTGCACTCAGTCTTTTTCCTAGGCTGTATTTGAAAGCCTCAAACTCACCTACGTGTTTGCAATGACTTATATGAAAGGGAATAAAAAGGTTGTGTCATTGTCACACCTGCAGACTTAACTTTATTGATATAAAGCTTCTGTATGTTGGGAGTTGGCTGTGCTCTGACACCACAGGTCACCACTGGCAAATCCAAGTTAGAAGACATGAGGTTGTTTGCTGGTGGGCATTACTTGCCTCATGACAGTGTGGAGTACAGGGGCATCTTAAGGACTGGTATGAGAGAGGATCTGGAATAAAAGGATGGGAGATCCATCCTGAGGTCTGCAGAAGAGAGGTTTTGCCTTGCCAAAATCACCTGGTATCACTTTTTGGGTACTTGCTTTGGTACTTGCTGTTTTCTGTGTTTCCCAGCTTGGTCTATATTGTAATTTTTACTTCCTGAGGATGCTAAAACCTTAAAGAGAAAGCCTGAGGGCTGCAGCTCTGTGAAATGGTGATGAAAGCCAACTTGGGCAGAAAATATAAGTGGGTTCCAGGCAATCTGGGCCAGAATTGGTGGCAAGTCAGTTTTCACTTCTCATCTCTTCACGCTCACAGTGAGTTTAGAAATCTCCTGCACCAACTCTATTTCTAATTCCAGATGAAAGACATTGCAGGCAGAGGAACTGAGCCAAGGGTGAGCTTCTCAGAAATGAGAGAAGGTGCAAGCAAACAGGGAGACACTGAGTGGGCAGATGGAGTCAGGGTCTCTGTTTACATATTCCTTACCAGGGTTCATTTCCACCCACCAGCTCTGTACCCTGGCAGTGCAACGTGACAAGGGGGTATCAGAGCTTAGCAGAAACATAATGATTGTGTCCAGAGTCAAAAGTGAAGAGAAAACCGAGCAAGCAGCAAACCCCTACTGTGCAGCATGATGGAGCCAGCATCAGTGTTTGATGCACTGGGGTCTCGCAAAGCAGCTGCTTCTGTAGCATCAGCCCTTTGCCCACAGATCTTCCCCATGAAGCACAGAGAAGGGTTCAAACACTGTTGGTCTTTGCCTCTCAGCTATGACTCCTTGGGACGTTGTGAATCTTCTACATGAGGAGAGAGGTTTTGGTCTTGTGTGTTTGCAGCTATTTTTCTCTGCAGCCAGTCCTCAGGATTTTGTTAGCATTGCAAATTCCTGTTTCACAATCAGCATTCTTCCAGCAAGATGGACAAAGGCATTTGAAACTAGCTGCATTTATCACTAATGCTCGAGCTGGATGAAAGACGGCTGGATCCTCTGCAGGGGGGTTGCGCCATAACTCCATCCACCCTGAGGGAGCCGTGCTGATTTACCACAGCTGAGGATCCGCTCGGTGGAATTTAATCTGGCAAGGCACTGGTGGTGCTCTGATCAAAGGCAGCCTCTGCACAGAACAAATTCAAAAGGCTGAAGGACAGAAACCCCATGCTCTTGGGGCATGCTCTTCTTTAGGAGATGGCTGGAGAGTCCTGGCTCAGCCTGTTGCACAGCAATGCTGTTGCAGATAACAACCATCTGCATACTTGGCAGTCTCTCTCCAGTTGCATGTCCATCCCTGAGGCAATCGCTGTCCCTTGGATGGCCTGTTAGACCAGGTTTAGGCAGCACTGATAAGATTAAAGAGGTGAAAGAAAAGATACCACATTTGCCCTTGAAAGCCTGTTTGCTCAAGGGCCATCAGTGCTGGGGAAGCTCTTGTATCTGCACCTGGGTAGCTGTGTCCATGTCAAAGTGTATGGTGAGCAGGACCAGACAGGTTGCTCGAGCAGCAGGGAGTACGGCTGCATCCATGCAGACATGTCCTTGGGGGTCCAGCAGGTTTTAAACTCACACAGCATAGGCTCCAGCATCAAACTGGTTGCAGGTGGGCAGCTAATAGTGATATTTTCACAAGCAAGATGGTTTCTGGTTTGGCTTGTGTTTACCCAGCTGAACTGCAGTCAGTTTTAGCTCTGAAGACACTGAAGGCCAGCAGTGGAAACAAGCTGAAAAATGAATAATTTCCTTTTGTCTTCAGCACTTCTGCTTACTCACTCACAAGACTTTGAAGAGTCTGAATTTGGATGTTTCCCTCACCATCAGCGGCTTAAGGCAATTTCTTGGTCATCCCTGTCTAGCTTGAGCTGCTCTTTGCATGTCCTTGGAGTTGCTTAAACCCCCTCAAATGTTCACTCCAGGCTTTCTTTGATGAGTAGCTTGCATCCATCCCCACCTGTGTTTTCTTCCAGTTGCCTGATGGCAGGATGGCCCCTGCAGATGCTCTGCTTTCATTTTTAGCACGTATCTGTTGTGTGCCTCTCCCTTACTGGGTGCTGCTGGAGATTCAGATCTGGTGAACTCTGAGTCCACTCCGCCATCACTATTGTGGCCGTAATGCAGAGCAGATTGATCCAAACCATGTCTTTACCAGCAGGTGCAGGTTCAAATACCAGCAAAACACACCCAAACAACAGGTAAGTATGTGAGTAGTTATTCCACTGTGCTGTTGGGTTAGATGCTGTTGATTACAATGCTTAAAGCTGCTTCAAGTTATGTCTACAGGTTATCTCCACTATAGAGGAGCCTTTGATCAAGTTTTGCACTGTCTGCAATAACTTAATTTATTTAGATACCTCATTCTTCCCAAGGAGTTTGCATCCAAAGTAATTTTGTTGGCTCTTTGGAACTTCAGAGGGCTTTTTTTTTGGTTTGCTTCCCATTTGTTAACATGGAAATGACGTAGGAATTGAAGCCTGGGTGATGGGACTTTAAGCTGTAGACTTTTGAGGCTCAAATCTCGGTTAACACTGCTGTGCTGACTGCAGATGTGATTTCCTTCCAGACATTCTTACTGAGCTGCACATTGCTGCCAAGATATGTAAATTGCCTCAGATTCCTTTGCTTTCTAATATCACATTGGGTTAGGCATTACCTGGCTTCTCATTAAGTCTGCTTTTTTTATAGCTAATTATTTAACCTTTTTTTTTTTTGCTGATCTGGACAACATCTTGAGCTCTGCTTATATATCAGTACAGCTTTCATCTAAAAAACTGCACTGCCAGGAAAATCTAAGTAGTGCAGGGTATTGCTGCTGTACCGTATAAAGCCTACGTTGCATCTATATATGCTTTTTCTCCTGCTGAAATCCTGGGCAATGCCAGGGAGGAGAGGTGAGGGAAAACACCCTTCTGTGATGTCAGTGCCCATGAGAAGGCATTTAACTGTGCACTCTGCATCGTGTTAATGGTGCTCATTCATTTTGCTGGCATAGAGAAACAGAGTGAATCACCGTAATGACATTAGCTGAGACAAATAAAGTGTTATTTAACAAGGCCTTCAAAGCCAGTGACCTCTGTAGGCACACCACAGTCAGGACCTGGTCATTTTTTACTAGCATTGTTCATAGAGAAGCATCTCTTTCCTTAAATAGAACAGCTGACTTCAGGGAAAGAGGCTGGAAGCATGAAGCACAGGTAAACAGTTTGAGGGTGAAGCTCTTTCACATGGGAACAACCAAGCCAAGCACCTCAAAGCCTCAAATGGGAATCAGTTTAAGCAATATAAATCTGACCTTGAGAGATTGTTCTCCAAACCCTGTGCTGCAAACATGTTACGCTTACTTAACAAAAGGAAGGTGGATATTTGACTAGGAAGCTTTTTCTCAGTTGTTTAATTAAGACAATTAATGATTAATTTCATCAGCAGTTTCTGTTTTCTTTGTTGGTGTCCTGTGGCTGAAGGATAGCAAAGCTCCCTTTGTCTCAGAGCATCTCAGTGCTGGGAACCACTGTAGTTTTTTGTGCCTTTAGCTTTTGTCAGCATTTCCAATAATTGGACCAATTTATGGCAGGAATTACTCACCCTCCCTCTTCCCAGCAATCGATATTTGCAGCAGCCTGTTTCCTTTGTGTATTCTGGTACTTTCCAAGTTCATTTGGGAGCCCATGGGCTACATCTTGGAAACCATGGTTTGCTTCTTCAGAAGAAAATAAAAATGCAAGTCCCAGGGTGCACAGATCCTTTGAAGGCTTTTGGGATTCTGCAGTCTTCAGAAGCCATGGATCTGCTTGGAAGATTTGGCCATTTGTTCTTGCTTATGGAAGCTGTATCCTTAACTTGTGGGTTTCCAGAAAGACATCAGTGTAAGAAATGGAACTGAAGTCTCTCTTTTATTTCGAGTTCACTGTCGTGTCCCGTTCTGAGCACTTTGGAAACTCCTCACCTAATAAAAACTGAAGGTAAACCATTTCTATAAGAATAGATACTCAGGAACACAACAGCCATGAGCCCTTCCTGTGTCAAGCCCTGTGTCAAAGCTCTGTCTAGAGCCAAGACTAAAGCCATATCCCATCATGGCTATAGGTTTGTTTTCATCAGGGAGTATGGGTGAGTATGTCTCTAAAGATATAAACATAGACTTGTATCAAAAAACTCATTTGAAGAGTGGGATGTATCTGACTCAATTTTAAGTGACTACAAGATTGTCTTCAAGTGATTGCTTTATAGTAGGCATCCCCTCCAAAGGGAGCATCCCTGAAAGGGTGAGTCACAGAGCTCCTGGACCTGATGAAAGGGATTTTCAGACTCCTTGGATATATCCAGGGAATGTCCTTGACTGAAACATTGCTGGCTTCAGGTCAAAAAACTGCATCAGTAGAAGTCTAAACTTCTGTCCTTATGGTGTTTAGGAAACATCCTGATTTACTTACTTTAAACAAAGGCAGATATCCGGTTAAAATCCCTGGAGCTGCAGCCAGTAAGTGCCTTATTTCAGCACTGTGCTTGCAACAACGGCTGCCCACCATGAAAACACAGTTCAGGGGAATAAAAGTATTAAGAAAATAAATGGCTGTAGTACTTGAATTAGATGCAGATTTGAAATATGTGCGGAAAGATGGAGCAAGTAGAAAGAGCTGACAAAGGATAAATTGGCAGAACCTGGTGACAGCATGCTTAAGCCAGGCTGCTGCATATGGGATGTTTTTATCTTGTGTATTTGATTTCTTGCCTCCTACTGAGCAGGTAAGAAAGGGATTTGCACTGCATCCACCTCAGAAATAGTCTGTGAAAGGCTGTTGCTGGCATGATGCAGAGCATGGAGAGCTGCAAAAGGAGCTGCAGGAGAAGACCTTGTTGTTATTAGTGGATGCCCTGGTGGGCAGTGGAGGTGTATGCCTTCTGAGGTTACACCTGCAAGTCGTCCATACTTGCAGGTCAGACAGATGCTTCAGTGTCTCCAGCACCATTATCTTAAGCATCTCACTAACGTGAATGGATGTTGTGTTTTAACCCCAGCCAGCAGCTAAGCTCCACACTAAGCCATTTGCTCACTTCCCCCCACTCCTCAGTGGGATGGCGGAGAGAGTCAAAAAAGAAAAAGGTTGAGATAAAGACAGTTTAATAAGAAAAGCAAAAGCTGTGGATAAACATTCTCCACCCCTTATTCCATACCATTTACATCATGCCCAGATCCCACATCATCCAATACGTTCTCACTCCCCCCCCCCCCTTCCCATTGTTTAATACAATACACAGATATCATTCCCCTAGTCTATGGACCACCCTTACAAAATGTCTCTGAATGTCCATAAATGTCTACAATGTCCCGTAAGTTCATTTAGTCCGTGACTTTGGGCTCAAATGACCACATCTGTTATGGTCATTACTCAGGCAGGAGAGGTGGTGTGTTGTGTGGAGTTAGTGGACACCAAAGCCAGCTTGGGCTGGGTCATTGCTGCTTCTTGTAAAGTTTGTTCTCCGTTGGTTCAGGTGGTTCCTGCTATAGGAATTCCTATAGCATTTAATCATAAAATCACAGAATGGTTTGGGTTGGAAAGGACCTTAAGATCATCTAGTTCCAGCCCCCAGCCATGGGCAGGGATGTCTCACCCTCGACTATGTCGCCCAAGGCCCTGTCCAACCTGGCCTTGCAGACAACTCAGATCATGGGTTACAACAGTTTAAAGGTATTTCCATTACAGTAGGGTCCAGGCCATAGGGCTTAGCATTACAATGAACTCCCTTCCCCTTGCTTGGGCTTGGATTTATTCACAAGCTGCAGCCCCTTAGGGCTGAGCCTTATCTATGAGCCACAGTCTCTTCAAGGGTATACCTGCTGCAGCATAGACTTACCCAGAGCCAATTGCTTTGAGATGAACCTGTTCCAAAGTGGTCTTGCCCATGGCCCTTCAGAGATATACCTGTTCCAGGATGGCCTTACTCACAGCCCTTCAGAAGTGAACCTGCTCCAACACAGCCTGCTGCAGGTGGTTTGACAACCAGCTTTTATGGCTGCAACCCATGGCTGCAGTCCTTTCAGGGGTGTACATGCTTTGTTGCTGGCTTATCCACTGCCGCACACTTTGAGGTGCTCTAGCATGAGTCATACACAGCTACTGATGCTTCAAGATGTATACGCTGCAGCACGGGCTTATCCACAGCCACAGATGCTTTGAGGTGTACCTTTTCCAGCTTGAATTTATCCTTGAGCCACAAACCCTTCAGAGGTATATCTGCTGCAGCACAGACATAACCAAGGCCACAGGCGCTCTGAGATGTACCTGCTTTGGTGTGTACTTATTCACAGCCACAGACAGTCGGGGTGCCCTGCTCCCACATGGACCATCCTCAGGTCATAGTCCCTTCAATTCGAGTTCACACTGGTGTTCCAGCTTGCCCAGTGCAGAAACATTAGTGATGCCATGGCCATCTGCCAACCCAGGCACATCACTGTTGCTGTTATCAGAACGTTCCCAGGCACACCACAGTAAGGTGATAAGCAGCACAGCACTACAGCAAGCAGTGAAAGCAAAGAGCAGCCACTAACAAGCACTAGACACTAATCGACATTAATGCAAGGAACCCCATGGCAAGCACAGAAGCCTGCCAATTAATAGCTAAACCGCAACAGCTATAATTTCTATCTAGCACATTCCAATCAAATCTGTCGTTATCTCAACTCTTTGAGAACCATGTTGGGTGCCAAAAAGGACTGTTGTGGTTTAATCCCAGACAGCAACTAAGCCCCACACAAGCATTCTCTCACTCCACCCTGGTGGGATGGGGGAGAGAATGAGAAGAGTAAAAGTCAGAAAACTTGTGGGTTAAGACAAAGACAGTTTAATAGGTAAAGCAAAGATGTGCATCCAACAAAGCAAAACAAAGCATTGACTCACTGCTTCCCATGGTCAAGCAGGTGTTCAGCCACTTCCAGGACAGCAGGGCTTCACCATGTGTAACAGTGACTTGGGAAAGCAAATCCTATCACTCCAAACATCCTCCCTTTCCTTCTTCCTCCCCTAGCTTTGTATGCTGAACATGATGTCATACGGCATGGGATACCCCTGGGGTCAGTTGGGGTCAGCTGTCCCGGCTGTGTCCCCTTCCAGCTCCTTGTGCATCCCCAGTCTACTTGCTGGTGGATTGCAGTGAGGAGCAGAACAGGCCTTGGCTCTGTGTAAGAACTGCTCAGCAGTAATGAAACCATCCCTGTGTTATCAGCACTGTTTCCAGCACAAATGCAAAACATAGCCCTGTATTAGCTTCTATGAAGAAAATGAACTCTCACAGCCAAAACCAGCACAATGAGTTTGGAAAATGGTTTTTGAAAGATGGGAAAAGGTCAGATGTCCTGCCTGGCTCATGCGGGAGATCTGGCATAAAGCTTCAATATCCTCAAACCCACACCTTAATGAATTAGGTATGTGAAACTGTAAAAAAATTGGGTTGCAAAAGACCTTTGAGGGGTCAGTGAATCCTTCCCCCAGCCCCTCCATTGCCACTCTGCTTTATGTGGCTCTGGGTCAGGGAGATGATGGTTGTTAACTCCCACAGTCTTTCAGTGTGCCAGGTATGCTCTGAAAGCTGTGGCTGGGCATCTACCTAGCTGTGGACAAAGTATTTCTCTTCTTTAACTGAGTCAAAGCAGCACCCAAAGATGCAACTTCTGAGGTGGAGCTGGTGTTTTGGCACAGCCTCACAGTGAGATGCGGGTGCTTCAAAGGGTCTTGTGTTCTTTTGGGTCAAATCCACTTTAGCCCATGCCTTCCTTTACCCTCACGTTAACAGAGAGGGGAGCGTGCTGTGGGATAAGTCCATCCTGCTTTCAGAAGTGAATCTGATTTGGCAGGGGGGTAAGTGGAGGAGGGTGGTTTCTTGGTTCATTTTCTGTCTTTTTCCAGTGGCTGGGGCTTTCTGAGGCACTTCCAGTTAGGATATCACATGTGAGAAGAAGGTCTGACTGTCACACCCTTTGTTGTTGCTGCTATTGGGACTGAGGGCATCATCAGAGAGTCAATAGGTCTGGACAGATGGTAGCATCAGACTTGGTGTCCCCTGCTTGGGCTCTTTGTAGTGACTCTAGCACTGCTAGACTTGAGTCATGTTCTTTGCTTTAGGGTAATGATACTCACTGGAGTCATCCTGGCTCTGAGGTTAGACTCATCTGGTATAAAAGAAAGGCGAGTTCAGAACAGGCCACCCTCAGACTCTAAACAAGAATGCTGTCGCTCCGTTTATGAATTCAAGATGTCAGGTTTTGCATCCCGAGATCTATTTTCTGCTATGGTTTCTATTCAAGAAGGGCTCTGCCTGTGTAATGAGTAGCAGCTGATGAGGTCTTACAGCTCAGCATTACGCAACCAAAATCAATAGCTTATATGCAGGAGCCCCTGGCATAGCTCAGCGAGGAGTGCAACCTGGGGCCAGTCCCATTTCTGAGGCCTCAACATTGTCCCTCTGCCTGCCTGCATATTTCATATGTGTGGATAGGGATGTTTATTTCTGCCTTTTCTCCTAAATAAAAAAACCCTGGCTCTCCTGATTTCTTTCCAAAACCCATAAATCTATCAGTCAGGATGCCACTGCACCCTTCAGGACAGAACTGTGCCTTAGCAGTGACTGTGCCTCATCCTCCAGGCAAGGTGAATCCTGTGGGTGCAGATAATACCTTCTATAGTACTTTTATTTTGGCCTAATGAAAGATCTCACATCTCCCCACATCTGATTCACGTCCTGAGGGCACTGTGGGTACCACAGCACCTAACTACCCTGACTGGGATCAAAAAGCCCAGACCCCACAGCAACCCTCCTCCTAGCCAACTCAATGTGGTCTCTCTTAATCCCTTTGATATCCCTAATTCCCCCAAGAAAAGAGTGCTAGGGAGCTGGTGAGTTGATCTAGGTAAACAATGGCATTGCAGGTTCCAAGAATGATAAATACATTGCTTCAGGTCAAACCAAAACAAATTATTTGCATTTTCTTGGTAAACTGGAAAAAAAAACGAAGATTCCTGTAGGGTCAACCCCAAATAGTTTCTTAATCCAACCCCAACATGTTTTGTTTTATTTATTAACCTTTTCACTTAACTTTGTTTTCTTTCAACTTGCATTGGTTTGTAAAACAAAAAGACTGTTTGGAGACACAAATGTGAAAATTTTGAAATGAAACATTTTGGTATTTCAGAAAAAACCCAACCCATTTTGTTTAGAAGATGTTGAAACAATGTCTTTCGAAATTTTTTCACAATTTCCCTCCCACTCTTTTCTTTTTCTTTCCTTTTTTTTCCAGTCCCCCTCTGGCTGAAACTATTAGCTCTGCTCACCCTGAATTTGCAAGGAATTTGCAAGGAATTTAATCTTCCAAAAAGTTTGATTTCTGGAGTACTTGCTGTTAGTCACACACCCCCCCAACAAATAGAAACAAATGCTCTGTGGTACCTGTAAGAACCAGTTGTGGATGCTGTCATGATATGGATGAGGGAGGGAAGAGCAGCGGGTACCTCTGAGATGGACTCTGTCAGCCTAGGATATGGGCAGTAAATAGCTCTGCCTTTAAAACCTCTGTTACAACCATTACATCAAAATAGTTTTTTCTCTGTTTTGAGAGGTGAGCTCCAAACTGATGTTGCCTCTTGCCCCCTGCTCAGAGACCAAGCCTCCAGCAAGGCAGGTGTGGAAGGCGACTAGCTCAAAGCGAGGAACGGGTGATGGAGTTGGTGGGATTGTTGCTTGATATCACTGAGAAACTCTAGAGGAGCAGCAACTCCAGCAGGTTTGTTGGTGTGATGCATTTACTCTGTGAGATTTGTTGGCTGTGTGCAGAAGACGGGATCATTCCAGCAGAGCCAGCTGCTGGTTGGCAGAAGGTGGCATGTGGTTTGCAACCCCACACATGTGCTTCACCAACACCAGCCATGGCCCCAGACACAGGTGGGAGGTATTTGTGGTTCAATATTAATCACAAGAAGCGTGCCGCTGGTGGCAGCTGTAAGAGGAGTGAGATGATAATCATGTGTAACCTATTTCCACAAGCCTCGTGGCCCTCAGACCCTGCGGTGCAATCTGTTTGGAGCTGATCCCAGCCATTTGGCCTTGCTGTGTGTCCAAATGCATCTTTTGGGTAAAAGGCCCTGGGATGTCACCAGCTTGGGAAGCGCGGTCCAGGATGCTCATGAGCATCACAGCAAGCTTCGCTATGTGTTATGCCCTGAGGGGTGCAGCCCTAGGTTATATGTCCCTAAACAAGGCAGCCTCTCCTGGCAACACCCAAAATAGAGAGAAAAGAAGAAGGAGGAGAAGGAGAGGGAGCATGACCCTCAGTAAGATCACTGTCTTACACCAGATGGGCTAGGAGAGACGAAAGCCAGCTTTGAAGATTACTTCTTTCACTCATACCCAGCTGCTGGCAAGACCTTTCTCTCTTCTCCTCTGTGCTGGTAATGCCCTGCTCTGTTCTTGCCCACAAGAAGAATGACATGAAATATGAGAGCAAGAATAAAAAATTTTAAAAAAAGGTTCTTTTTTCTTTGAATAAAGCAACAAAGTGGCCAACAAATTGGTTCTTTGAAACTGATGGGGTGGAAGGAGTGAACTGGAAATAATTTTTGCTATATAGCCTTAAGACCTTTTCCCTGGCAAACAACTCATATTTTCTTTTGCATTTATAAACACCAAGTTGCCTTTTCATTTCAGTAAGTTCGGGCAAGTAAGAACAGATTAGTCTGTGGGGCAAAGGGCGATGGCAGTGGTTGGGGGGTATAAGTGTAATTAGTTGTGGGGTTTTTCACCCTGCTCAGTGAATGCAGGGGATGTGTGAGGGGAGGGATGGGGTTGGGTTCTGTGTTATGGTGCTGCATGCCTCTCCCATGGAAAATGAGATGTCCATCATCCTTGCTGGTGTGCAGGAACACCCCGACCATCTGCAGCACCACTGAAGCTGTGTTCTTGTTGCTGCCAGATTTTTACTTTTTGTCTCAATATTCACAGGTATCTTTTCCCACAATAACACCAACGTTTGCATGCAAACTCTGGTGCACCCTACTGTAGGGGTATTTGACTGTATGGGTTCTGTACAGGGTATGTAATGGCTGTAGGCACATATGACCATGAGGACAGGGAATGGTATTTCATCCCTGAGAGCAGAGTTGCAGCTCCAAAGGGCTATTTAAGGGGCAGCAAGTGGAAGATGCATGGCTAAGCCACAGCATTGGTGCTTCATGGTCAATGCATTCCATTGCATTGCATGAATCATGCTTCAGTGCATCCTGCCTTCACCAGTGGTTTGGATTCGTGCTAGAGCACTGCCATCCCACCTTCTGCCAAAATTAAGTGACTCAACCAGGATAATGAAGGAAGTCTGTGGCAAGGGGGTGAGCCCAGAACCTCCCTCCTTACCTTCTCTTCCTTTCTAACCATGGTACTAGCCCCTTTTCTTTAATCTGTTGATTCACACACAGCACAGTGCATTCAAGGGGTGTAGGATGTGACTGAAGGAAGATACGAGGAAGGAACTCAGTTTCGGTAGCATTTTACACCCACTTCTCACCACTTGGAATAACTGCATGCAGGGCAGAGCAGTGGAGAAATAGGCTCCATTACCATGGGACTATTATGTTACATATCCCATAAAACAAGCCCTTCATTTTGCTCATTAAAATCAGGCATGGTTGTTTGTTGGAGTTCAGCTGTACAGTATTTCTTCTATTTGTGGGTTTAGCTATAAAACCGAAAGAAAACTTTCCTTACAGTTAATTTTCCTTTTAATTGCTTGTAGTGCAGTCCTTCTGACTCCAGACCATTTCTATAATTTACTTCACTACATTCTTCCCCCCTGTACCTCTTTTATAGGGCAGGAGCACTCTTTGCCTCCCCTGCATCCAGAATCCTTGTTGAAATGAAATGTAGAAATGTAACCACAAATTAAGGCTGTCGGCTCCCATATTTATGCTTTTTTTATTCCTGTTGCCAAGTTGAAAATGACCTTTTCTTTCTTTTTCTTTTTCTTTTTCTTTTTCTTTTTCTTTTTCTTTTTCTTTTTCTTTTTCTTTTTCTTTTTCTTTTTCTTTTTCTTTTTCTTTTTCTTTTTCTTTTTCTTTTTCCTTTTTCCTTTTCTTTTTCTTTTTTTATTTTTCTCCAGAAATAAAATAAAATCTAAAAAAATTAAATCAAGACAACTTTCTGAAGTCTGATAGAGAGGTTGTGCTCTGGTTGCAGGGAGAAAATGGGGACTCCAAAAGCAGTGGGGTGAGATTCCTACCTTGGCCACCAAGTTGCTATGTGGCTCATTGCTGCAGAGCAATGATGCTTGGCACACTGACCTTCCTAGGCTCCCCATCCCAGCAAAGCTGCTTCTCTGCCCTGCTCCAGCCCATAAAGGCTGGTTGTCAAACCATCTGGGCAGTGTTTCACAGTTCTTTGTAGTTCAGGAACACCAAGCTGTTTTTCAGGGGTAGTTGGAGATGTCTGCTTTTCAGCACAGGTGAAGGATGTCATAGGAAGGCAGTATTTGGGATGTTTTTATCCTGAATCCCCATGGGAAAAGGAAAGCAGCACCCCAGCTAGCCATGTGGCTGTACCTCATCAACCTCCTTCCACCTTTTCAGGCTGTTGGTGCCTCAAGTCATTTTTCCTGTGCCCCATGTGCCAGACTGATCTCTGCTGGGAGCTCTGCTCACTGCAGCTATGCACAGTATAAGGAGAAATAGAATTCCACTCTCCAGTGGAAACACAGTGCCTCTGTGTTTCTAAATGTGATCTCAAGGCATGGCTTCAAGACTGGGTTAAGCCAGCCTGCAGGACCTGAACTCTGATCAGTCCAAACTGCACTGACCCACATTGCCCTTGTTTTGGCTGAAGTTCAGTTACTGCTATCAGCAAGGGGGCAGAGGAATCCCCAGGTCTGATGAACTCCATCCATTGCTTCAATCAACCATGAGCAAGCATGACTGGCAGTAACGTGTGTGAAATGACTTGATGAGCCCAAATGAGCTCCTACCTCTATATTGATCTGCCCCTATAATTACTGCAAAAGAATAGGTTTGACACAGTAACATAGCAGATGGGCCAATAATGAAACTCCATGAAGGCAGACTCAGAGCATGCTGGGGGTCCTCAGCATCTGCTCATGTTACGACAGCGTATAGCAAAGCCAGTCTGGACTCCATGGGCTTAAATCCTGAAGGCACTGGGGATCCTGCCCCTCTACTCTGCTCTCGTGAGACCTCACCTGGAGTATTGTGTGCAGTTCTGGTGTCCTCAACACAAAAAGGACATGGAACTGTTGGAACAAGTCCAGAGGAGGCCACGAGGATGATCAGGGGGCTGGAGCACCTCCTGTATGAAGACAGGCTGAGGAAGTTGGGGCTGTTCAGCCTGGAGAAGGCTGCATGGAGACCTCATAGCAGCCTTCCAGTATCTGAAGGGGGGCTATAAAGATGCTGGAGAGGAACTCTTCACTGGGGACTGTAGTGTAGGACAAGGAGTAACGGGTTAAAACTTTAACAGGGGAAGTTTAGATTGGATATAAGGGAGAAGTTCTTTACTGTAAGGGTGGTGAGACACTGGAATGGGTTGCCCAAGGAAGTTGTGAATGCTCCATCCCTGGTGGTGTTCAAGGCCAGGTTGAACAGAGCCTTGGGTGACATGGTTTAGTGTGAGGTGTCCCTGCCCATGGCAGGGGGTTTGGAACTAGATGATCTTAAGGTCCTTTCCAACCCTAACTGTTCTATGACTCTATAACATATTTTCAAGGCAACACAGTGAGCTTCCATGGGTATTTTACCACAGGCACATTATATCTGAGCACTTCACATGCCTTTGCCCCAACTAGAAGCAGCCTAGACCTAGGTGGCTGCTCCTGGTGAAAAGGATGCAGTGGCCACACTGCATGGGTTGGAGGTCAGTGTCTTTGGTTGCCCTGCAGTGGGCTATGCAGGCACACTGCCTGGGCTGCACAATAGGGTCATTAGGCAAAACCCATCTTGCACCCAGCCAGGGAGGGGATGTGACTCCTCCAGGTCTCCAATGGTTCCCGTTTCTCTCCTGTCTGGTCTCAGCTGTGGATCTCCAGCCTCTTTGCTTGCGCTTTCGCCATATGTCTCCGAGCTTGCGACAGCTTGGTTCGTGCTCCAGGGTAACGCTTATTTACTGGCAGTAGGTTCACTAGTTGCCGGGGTAGGCAAGTTATTTACAGAGTTCCTATTTCCTAATAGTCTTATAATGCAGCCCACTGTTGACAGTTTGTTTGAAAAGTCGCTTTTCATATATAAACATGTTCCAGTCAGTTATTATTTGGTTTTCTAACTCCTGTTATCAATAGAATTTATTATTAACACCCCTCCCCACTTCATTAGAAAATGTTGTTCTGGAATACTTGTGTGTCGGCAAATGATAAATATTGAGATTTCTGCTTTTTAGATTTGTGAAAGGGCAATTCATTTATTCAAGGGCTCAACTTTTGACCCGATCTTTGGAGTAGTCACTTCTGCTGGTTGAATTATTCATCGTGAATAAATTATCCCATGAATTTATCCCCCTCCTGCCTTTTTTTCCCCTCTGTTTGTGAAGCATATGCTGAGTGATCCTGATTTCTGAGAACAGAGCCGTCACTAGCAAGAATTTGCTGAATAGTTGCATATACCCGATGCTTTCCACAGCAGCCATATCTGGTCGCCTCCTTCTCCGTCTGCTTTCCTGGAGACAGCCACATGGCTCTGTAGGTGTGCAGTGGAGGGGGAAGACTACATCCAAGCCCCTCTTCTTGGGGGGGACAAGACCACTCTACCTGCACATATCCAGTTGAAGGGGCTGGGATTGTAGCCTTCAGCTGATGGGGCAGACTCATGCAATCGGTCTGCCTCCGCATTTGGCCCAATATGTATAATTTAAGTCCTAGGGATGGGAGAAAAAGAAAGGGAAAGGGCACAAACCCCAAACAGAAGTCCATTCAGCAGACAGCCATGCTATCAAACGAGGTCTTAAGGAAAGTTTTTCGTCACTCCCAGTGAAACTCTAGGACTTTCATCTCTAAACGCTTTCAGAGCTGCAGACGAAAGGCTGCTGACTGGAAGCACTTGAAGCTCAGCTTTTGATTCCTGTGTTGCCTGCGCGCTTGGCTGAGGAGTGCTGCTGCAGCCCCATGTCTCTCTTCCAAAAGACAACAAGCATTTTCTTTCCCTCTCCTCATTTAATGTCATCCCAGTTGACCCAAGGAATGGACATTCCTATTTTCTGAGAGTCAAATATTAGGATAGCTTTGGATATCAATGTCCCCACAGTTGTCTTCCAAAATAACTTGTCTGCTCCTTTTTAGGGAGCAGGGTTTCCTGGACAGTTTAGCTTTGATTCTTGCTGGGTTTTGGGGAGGGATTTTTCCAAGGAGTGGGGAGAGGTTTTCAGAGGAAAACTCTGGCTGTTGCAAGACAGCTTTTAAATGAAACATGGAGTATTGCCTGTCCCTGAGGGAGACAAACGACCTGGGAGATGCAGAGCTATCACTCACACTTGGAAATGTGAGGGCTGAGGATTATAAAAGTGGAGTAGAATGGATTTGAAAGGAAAATCGTGTGTGGGAATAGAAGGTTCACTGCTGGGAATGGTTTGGCAAGTGGGTGCTGCTCCCTGTCTTAGAGGGAGGGAGGAGCTGATTTTCCACTGTTGTGTATGGTAACTTTTACTGCTACACAGAAACTGAATGTAAAACACTGCTCCTCAGAAATCTCTGCTCAGGAGTTGGTATTGATTTGCACCCACTTAGCACTCAATTTGTGCCAGTATAAAAGCCTACATAAGGCAGTGGCAAATCAGGATAATTTTGTGGTAGTCCTGAGTCAAGTAATGGTGTAATTAGGAGTAATGACCATGGAGGACTGTCTTTTTTGTACATGCACTTACTGTTCCTCCTCAGTGGATAGGTAATTGTTGTGAGGAAGGAGTGCTCAGTGTGTGTTGACACAGTGCATCTCCTCAGCACAGCGGTGCTCTCCCACCTCCAATGGCTGATCAGATTCATCATCCCATGTTCTGCTGTGAATTAATTCCCTTTAGAAAACAGCATCTTGGACCCTCTGCCCCTAAAAACGATGACTCCAAAGCAACTTGATGCAGAAAGCTGGTTTAAATTAGAAGGAAAAGTGTATTTTTAAAACATCTCAGCTAATGCATCCTAAAGCCTCCCTTAAAGGGGACAAGTTACGTTTTCACACCTGCTGTGTTACTGAAGGGAAACTCGAGGGGTTGTAAGCTGATGTTAATGCATAGGTTTTACCTGTCTTAATTAGGAGTTTTGCAGTCATTGCTAATACATTATATGCATTTTTAAACCCTGTTTAGGCAGGCCCTATGTCCCCAGTAGTGAAGGGGAATAAAACTGGTCATAGGTTAGCTAGAAAATGAGAGAACTACCTGCTGTAGTGCTGTGACATGAATTTCTGGATATATTTTGCAATGTAGTTGAAGAAAAAAGGGTAACTCTGGTCTTGCATTATCTGCGCCATTCTAAGACCATTTTTCCTTCTGATGGACCATAGTCGTAGGTTGTCTCTACCCTCCTGAGCCTCACCAGCTTTCACGCTGGGGCTTCTCACAGGATTCCCTGAAGCCCATGTAAAGGCATGGGATATTCATTAATATCCAGAAGAGTCAGTGCATGAAACACCATAGAGCCACCATGGAAACACTGCTCCAGACGTGAGCACCTGGGGTAGGGTGCATGTAAAGGGCTGTATTCATCCCATGCCTCCCATCTCGCCCTGAACCCATGTTCATTTCACAGAATGGTTTGGGTTGGAAAGGACCTTAAGATCATCCAATTCCAACCCCCTGCCGTAGACAGAGGCACCTCCCACCAAACCATGTCACCCAAGGCTCTGTCCAGCCTGGCCTTGAACATTGCCAGGGATGGAGCATTCACAGCTTCTTTGGGCGACCTGTGCCAGTGCCTCACCACCCTCACAGTAAAGAACTTCTTCCTTATATCTAACCTGAACTTCCCCTGTTTCAGTTTGAACCCATTACCACTTGTCCTATCATTACAGTCCCTGATGAAGTGTCCCTCTCCAGCACCCTGCAGGTTCTCTTCAGCTCCATTCTGTTGCAGGATCCTCAGCACAGGCTTGAGCAGTCCAGTTGTCCCTCTATTTCATGAGGCCAGCAGTGCTGTGCCTGCCTTGTGGGCTGCGAGGACACCCTAGGAGCACTGAGATGTTATCATGACGGCACCATGTAACCCTTTGCACCCTCTGTGCACTGAAGGCCTGGGATGATTTTGCAGAATCAAAACACCATTCTAGGAATTAATTGCATCGCATGCTGTGGAGCTGTGCTTAAATTCCCCTTTCAGATGTAGAAGCCTGACAAATATAATTTTTTTTCACAGCTTGCTGGCCATCTGCTGATCCTCTATAAATATAGCTGATATAGTGCTTTGTCTTGAAAAGGAAGACAACACACATTTACACACACAACCCATAAGGGTGTGATGCCTATGAAAGGTATTAGGAAATATCATAGTTGGCCAGGACCCATGAATCACGTAGAAGAGTAATGTGGCTAGATATGTGTGTGTGTTTAATTTACTCTGCCAGGGGCTGAACATACTTCCAAGACAACCCATGTTACCCATCAAAGGCCATACTGGTGACATTGCTTAGGTCTTTCTCCTGGTGGGATTGAGCACCTCTGAGAGTGGTTTCACCCAATGTAGTTTTCATCTTTCCAGTGGGACAGAGGTACCACAGAGCTGGAGTTTTGCATCAAAAAATACCAGGAGAAAAGGCAAAAAGAGAGGAAGGAAAGGTGAAAAAGGAAGGATGGCAGGTGGAAAGAAGGAAAGAAAGGATGAAAGGAAAGGAAGGATAGAAAAAAGAAAGGATGAAAAGAAGAAAAAGATGGAGGGAAAGAAGCATGGAAGGAAGGGAAGGAAGGGAAGGAAGAAAGAAAGGAAGGAGCCCTATGAAACAGGAAAAGAAGGTATTACCTACATTTTCCTAGGGCTTGCTACATGTTTTATCAATCTGCAGAGATGAGCATTTGAACATGATAGGTTTTAAAACAGCCCATCAGTTGGAAGCAGGATGCGAGCCTTTAGCACAGAGATGCATATTTCTTTTACATGGCTCACAACTAGGAGCTGCAATTATTGGATATAAACATTTCCTCTTCTGCTTCTGGTCACCGGAGCTTGGAATGCATTTGCACTTGGGTTTGTTTTTGCAATAAAGGGAGTTCCTGGCATTTTATTTTCCCTCCCTGCCGTGTGAATCAACTTGCTGGTTTCTGGGGAGTCCCTGCAGGAAGACACAGGCAGGCGAGAGGCACAGCATCTCACCAGGAGCATGAAGGCATGGTCCTTGGCTGGTTTTGCAGCCAGAGGAAGGGAAGGACAGGACAGGTTTATCTCCAGGGAGCTGTGGCTGTGAAAGCAGGCGGGTGGCACCAGGCTGGAGCCTTTGGAGGCAGCTCCTCTCCCCAGGACTTGCCTGAGCCAAGTGGGCTGAGTGACGGGTTTCTCCTCCGAGGGCAGTAGGGACAAACATCTTCCATTGCTGCAAAGTAACCTCAGGACAGTGGCTCCCTGGCTGCTCCTCCAGCCTGGGACAGGGGGCCTCTGCAGCTCTTTCATGTCTCTGTGTGAAGGTCAATATCGGTGTCCCCAACCAGGGAGGGTCCCTCGCCCCTGACCTGGCCTCTCCTCTCTCCTGCCCTCTCTCTGTAAGCTCCTAAAGTTGTATGAGTGACCAGGCAGATGTTCATGGCTCCTGCAATGCTCCACAGCATCCCAAATCCCTGCAGGCAGGGCCCTGTGTGCCTGCGGAGGGGGAGACGTGGCCCATTGTGCATTGACAAGGACTGGAAGACAGTAAACAAATAAATCAAAAATAATTGAAATGACACCATGGGAAATAACTCCCTGGGGCCTGCAAGTAGACAGCTCCTTCCCAAAGAAAGTTAGTGGGGATGCTGCCTTGGAGATGTCAGTGTAACGAAAACAAAACAAAACCCACCCCAAACCAGGGAGTGTTTTACTTTAACTAACGGGTCCCTTTTAAGTGTAGGAAATTGACATTGTGTTTGAATGGGGGCACCGTAGGAGCCCAAACTTGCCATACATGTATTTCCAAACCTACCACCTTCTGTAGAAACATCAAGGGAACACATTTGAATGGAAATAAATTCAGCTAACGCTTATTGATGCAAATGGGCAATTTCAAGTGCATTAAAGAATGCGGGCAGAGACGCTTCAGCAAACAATCCAGATCATGTTTTAATTAAGGTATTTTCTTTCTTCTTCTTTCTTTTTCCTTTCTTCCTTTTTTTCTTCCCTTCCATTCGCGAGCACAAGAGCAAAGAATCCTCTTGGTCTCTGGGAAGACAAAATTACACCTAAAAAACAAGGCCGTCTAAAAGCATGCGCTTTGATAAACATATATAGACATGAATTTAATTGTGCCCGTGCGCTTTCACTCTGCAGAGGTGACAGCTGAGCCAATCAGCTAACTAATTAACATACACTGCAAACGAGATTCCTCTTTTCTCAGGACCAGGACAGATGGCCTATGCCACTCAGCCAGCTTCCTGCACCTAATCCCCTGCTCCTATTTGCTCCAGTGGCTGCAGATATTTGCATTCACTCAACAATAACCCATTGAAACAAATCACTCCCTTTTTTCTTGCCACCTCCAAGGAAGCACTACACGCCACTGCCAATGTGGAAATGCTGCCACAAAGAAGCCAATTATTATTTACAGAAAAATACCAGCAAAAGGGGAAAAAACAGAATTGCTGCTAAAAATAAAACAAGGCCCTTTAAAAAAAAAAAAAAAGGGAGAAAAATAAAACGACATCTTTGAAATGGGTTTAGTCCATAAGGGATGCATTCAGAGTGCCTGGAGCAGGTTTTCATATTTCTTTGCCTGCTCCTGTTGCTATTGAATCCAATAGTGTGCTTTGCTTGTTAACAAGTTTTATGCTTTATTTTGGACAATCGTTTAATGCTTTGGCCAGCAATACAGATTCAGATTTGTTTTCTAACAGTCCCTTTTCCAATGGCCCACACGCTGCCAAGAACTGGTTGCAAAGCAGGATTTATTTTCAATAATATCTTTTATCTAAGCGCATCCCTGGATGCTCCATGGAGAAATCCAGGGTGCGACCGGGCAGCCTGAGGCTGCGTTTTGTAAGTTGGAAGATGCTGGTGCTGCAACATCCCCAGCTGCTTCCCAACAACTGTTGCTGTCCCCACCATCCAGGGTGGGCTCTCAGGAGTGGTTTGCAAAGGATGTACACCCCTGACAGCAGGGTGGTGAAGATGCCTTCACTCATGCTGATATTTTGGGTACCCCACTCTGATCCACCTCACAGCCCAGCTTTGCAGAGGTCTTCTGGCTTCTCAGAAATCTGGCTGCAATGGTTTTTGTCTTTGGATCCCATGGAAAGAGTGGCTTTTAAAGTACTGTTGCATGTACTGTGGTGCTCTGTGGTATGTTTGCCAAGTTGTAGAGGCTTGCAGTGACTGTGAGCAGAGTCCTCATCCAAGAACTGGAAGGAGGCAGAGCAAGTAGGGGACAGTGATGGGGGGCAGGGAAGTAAAATCAGGTGGGGATTTGGGAGATCAAAGAGAAAATCTTGGGGAAAAATTCTCCAGACTTTATTGGTACAGTCAGAAAACATGAATCCAGAAAGGCTTTTTCAGTCAATCATTACAGCTTGGGCCCAAACCAACGCTACATTCAGAAAATGAATGTAGGACCTGTAAGTCCCAACAACACACCTGTAACATGTCTTATTGTTGGTAAAAAGCATCACTAGCAGCTTGTATCAGATTGGTTTGAAAGAAAGAATTGAAAGAACTGAAAGAGAGGATTGGTTTGTGGATATTTTTGAAATACGGAGAAGTTTTGAAATATCTGTCATCTAAAATTCGTCTCTGTGTGCATCATTTTTGGTGTAACTTTAACCCGTTCCATCACATTTATGCTGCACTTTATTTCAGCTGACTGAGATGATCCCAGCCATTGATTCAAGTGTAGACTATTGTGATCATGTAACTGAGTCTTCTTTCCTGGGTTGGGGGAAATGCCTAGGTATGAAAATGTGGCTTCATGTTTGGCTACTGGTGCCTTGGGTCAGCCTTTCTGGGAAAGGAGCTGGTTGTCCAAGGTCCATATGCCCTTGTACACACCAGTATTAAAGCAGTAAGCAGTAAACATACTCAAGAAGGAGCTCGCAGTGACAAACTGAATAGTGTCCTCTCCCTCCTGTTGTCCCAGCTCAGTGGAAACGTTTACACTGGTTCTGGGAGATTACAAAACTCAAAACCTACCAAATCCACAGAAAAGCAACATTTCCGATGCAATCCCAGACCAAGGACTGGAAGTGAAACTCCCCAGCAAGTAATTCCAGATCCATCAAAAGAAATTAATGTGTGAAAGTTTCCTTCTAGTTTGTGAAAATCCTTGCATATGCCTTGTGTGCAGACACTCAAGTACTGGTGAAATGAGGATTTGCACAGATGTGCACATCAGGTCCTTGTGGGCAGGTAGGTGCAAAGGCCAGGGCAACCTTGTCCCCTTGAAGGTGCACCAGGATTTCATTTCTAACAGAAAGCAGAGCTCCCAAGCACCCAAAACCCCAGCTACTTTTACTTTATTTTTTTTCCCAAGATTTATACTTTGTCTGCTGCCAGATTCACATGGAGAGGCCAAAGTAGAATAGGAGAGAATCTTCTCCATATATCTCCAGTTCAACCAGAGTGATGACAAGCAGCCAACTAATATCTGAGTGGGCTGTGATGAAACTTCCTGCTTGGCTATGCAGTCTTTCTCCTTTTACAACAGCCATGCTACAGGGTCCTTATTTGACCTGCAACTCCACAACCTCAATCCTCCAAGGTTGGGCAGCCTAATTAAAACCAACAGAAAACGAATGCAATTTTGCACACTTCATCTCAGCCTGCAAGTTGGTTTGACCACTCCTAGTGCCTTCTTCACATCCATCCAGCACAGGAATGGTTTCAGGTACATTGCTGAGAAGCCCATTTCAGGGGTGGTTGCCCCACTTGTCATTCCCTCTTATCTTTCCATCAGATCCAGACCCTTCACAGAGGTACGAATCCATCCCTGCTTTTTTTCCCCTGGAGCTGTCTCCTCCTCCAGACATCGAAATGAATATGCAAGATGGAAAGATTGCAGCCTGGCAAAAAGCTGTGCTCTCCTTTGCATCTTAAATGACCACTGATCTCTCTGTAAAAATAACTTCTCAGAGGAGCACACAAGCTCACTGGCTGGTTTCATGCAGTTAAAAGATACCCAACAACAAACCTCCCTGTATTTTTGAGACAAAGTCGTTTTTCGTAGCAAAGCCTTAAAAGTCCTTATAAATGTAAGATGCCAGTGGTTTCTCATGCAAACAAAAGATCCCAGGGCTTAGCTCTCTGCTGAGAGCGAGGAAGCGCCAGGGTAGGAATGAGGGAACATTCAATCGGGCTCCTCTCTGACAGCTTTATAGCCCAGATACAATGGGCAGAGCCTCTATACTGATGAGTCTAATTTAGGCAGCCCTGGCACCCGCCCCCCATGGCTCTAGTGCACATTAGTGCTGTCTTCTCCAATTCTTCTCCTCAGCCCTACCGAACAAATCAGCGTATCAGTCCCCGGGCCCCACGCACCAGGGCCCCGCACACCTTTGTGAGACTCCTTCCAGAAAAAGCTGCTGCTTAGCAAAACAAAAGGAGTCTCATAATCTACTTATTGTGCCTCATTAGGATTGCGGGCGCTCTCTTCTAATGGGAAAGTTATAGGATCAAGCAGCCAGTGCACTTCAAGGTTACCATTCTGGGTAATAAAGACATTTTTCATCCCGTTCATGTCCAAGCATGACAAGACACAGCGGCTCGCTCCCAAGGAGCCGCTTGACATCTTCATTGTTCTACCTTCTTGGGGTGAGCACCACGAAACCAAGCGCGGCTTTTCCAGGGGGTGAGGTGCTTTGATTTGGTTTTTGTTCTGCTCCCAGCTGCAGGAGCGCACCCGCTTGGGCAGGATCTCGGCACATTTTCAAAGGAGAGCCCTGGGCAGATGTTATCAGGGACAGTTTATATAAATCCGAGCCTAGGTTAATTCAGAAAATATGTCGTTTCTGCAGCAGCTGTGAACCACACAATGTTATCGTGCTCCTGATATGCGGGCACTTAGATAACATGACAGTCCCTAGGTGATAGGGTCATATCAACCTTTGATGCTGAAACACATGCAAATTCCCTTTAGAGTTGGAAATGCAGTGCTTCTGGGAGCTGTTTAAGGAAGACATTGTTCAGATAGCATTTCTCACTGAAGCTGCAGTTTCTTATTTCCAAAGGAGAGGAGCCAGCTCTGTTGGATATTGCAGAAGTCCCTTAGGAACCTTTGAGAGATAGCTTAAAAATAACCATTCTAGCTCGGTTTAAATGGATTTATGGAGCATAAACAAAACAAAAACTTGGCTTGTTTAAGAAACTGTAGAGTCAAAGATCTGATGTGTTGGGTAAATGCAGCAGACAGAGTCAGGCTGCAGAAAACACAAAACACTGAGCATTTGACTTTTACTTCATATGTAATTTACCTCTAATGGACCTTGTTGTATCATCAGTTTTGAAGTGCGGGTCCTTGATGAAGTCTTCAGGGAAAGCATTTAAGAAAACAGTGACACTTGTAAGGACACAAGGATTTCAAAGCCCTTCAGCAATGTAAAAAGACCTCAGTCCCGAGCACTTTATTTAGGCAAAACACAGATGGTTTCAGCATCAGAACTCAGACTAATCACACAAATTGTTTTAACCAACATTTAAAAACAGATCTCCTTCCTAGGAGGCACATCCATTATTTAAGGGTTCACAACAACCCTGCATTTCAATTTACTATTCAGCTGAGGACTAACACACCCTGGGAAAACCGGGGAGGGAATTTTGGGAGGTGCAAGGTCATTCCTTGCTTTGCCTGAGATAAAAGTTCCCTTTCCAAACTCCCCTAATCTTTCCCTGATATCCCGGTGCTTACAGAAAATCACTGTGGCCTCTTTAAAACAATGAATGGTCAACATTCGGTCTACTCGAAGAGGAATTCAATTTATAACCTCATTTGAAGGGGAGCTATCTCCCTGGTGGTAAAATAAAATGAGGTATTAGACTATGATATTGATATTAGACCATTGATATTGCCAGTGTGGTAATACTGAGGTAGATTTCACATTTGTTTTTTTCATACCTTTCCAAAGCATCCCTTGCACATGCTGCTGCTGGAGGTAGGTGTGATAGGATTTCTGAGGAGTTACAGTACCGAAAGCTTTGCTGTGAGTGATGAAGACCCCAGTCCTGTCACCAGTTGACACACAATCCAGCTCTTCTAAACATTTGCTCTCCAGTAAGTCTAATTTCAAACACAAGCAGTGCTTGCATGCATGTAGTGCATCAAGCCCTAGAGCAAAAAGCTGTAGCCAGCAGGTATGGCCTTCCCAGGAATGCAAGGAGGAATGAAGAGCAGTCACTGTTTTTTGGAAGCATTTGCTGAAACAGCCCAGCTGGGAGAGCAATAGCTGGTGAGGAGCCGCCAGGGAGTGTAACCTGGGAAGACGCTGCCCTTTTGGACAAAGCAGATGTAGTTTGCAGGTCTCTAGGCAATGACAAGTCTTGGAAAGTTGTAGCTAATGTTTCACCCAGTAGCATGCAAGGAGACCCAATTTCTTGGAAATAAAACATTTCCCATGGGTGTCTCATAAACAAACTATTCTGGCCACATTTAGTGAGCAGTCCCTTTCTAGGAAAGCAAATATACGACAAATCCCAACCAAAACTGAAGCCAAGCTACCCTGGCACTGAAAGAGCGATGCATGGGCTGAACCTGGAGCTGTGCCATTTTCCTTAATCTATTTGTAGAGAGGTAACAAATATCCAGTTTCTCTCTTGTATCAGCAGCTTTGAGGCCTCTTTGTAAGCAGAGCTAAAGTCAAGTGCATCTGTAATGCCTGTTATTGTGGCAGACACCACAGAGAGAGCATTAGGAGCTCCCTCCTCACCCAGGGAACACAAACCAGGGTGTGTTTATAGCCCAATAATTGCTTGTTTGTGTAAAGTAATGATGTCCCTGTTTGGCTTTTAGGCCAATTAGTAGAATAAAGGTGGTAAAACCACCAGCATAATTAGTCTAATGACTATAAAACACTGACACTAAGTGTAAAATCTCTAGCCTTTTTGACACCCCGGTTTTATAGTGCAATATAAGGAGAGCAGTAACGTTTGGATGTGGAGGAGTTCCTCTGCTTTTGGAGCTGACTTTGAACGCCCCTGCACCGTCAGATGTGTTTGGAACGCCTGGGGTGGCTGACTGCAGTCTCATATTAAGAGAAACTTGCCTCTGCTAATGATACCTTGCACTGCTTTTCCCTTTGCTAATTAAGAGTGGCAGAAAAGATCTGGTTATCTTCTCCCCCCTAGTAGTTAATAAAAGACAAAACCAAAGCTCAACCTACCCCAGATTCCTGGGCAGAAGAAGAAACTGTTCCTTGCATCTGGGATTTCACTACTTTATCAATACGTTACCAGCTGAGATTGCTACAAGCAGTCATAAGGCACCATAAATCAGCCTTTTAGTGTCAGCCACAACGCCAGGGCTGTGTTTGGTGGGTGAACAGAAGAGGAGTTATCTGGACGTGCAGCTCCCCCTGAAACCATGAACAGCTTCATTGTGGCACTGCTGCTGCCTGCCCGGTGCAGTTAAAAAGGGACCATCAGGATGGGGAAGGCCGAGATTCAACCCAGGATAATTATTCACCCGGAGGGTCTCTTCAAGAAACCAATGCATCCTTTGGAGGGTTGAAAGCCCCTTGGCTAACTGATGGTGGTTCTTTCAGAGCAGGAGCCAAGCCTGTGCCCAGAGGGCTGTGTTACACCCTCAGCTTGTGTAGCACTTATGGCAGCAAAACTACTATTGCTAAATCCATCCTTCTGTAGTGTTATTCAGGGTGCTGGCTGATCACAGGCTGGGGCAGTTTGCAGTTATCTCAGTTTTCCTTATTAGTGTGGGGAATGAAGAGGCACTGCAGCCCCAGCCTCTCTGTCTCTCTCAAAGTCCCTAAATTTGCCCCTAATGTGCTGCATGTATTTAATCTTATGACCTTCTTTTACCCCTCTTCTACACCACAACATCTGCCCTGTGATTCCTGGCACAGCTCCCTCAAGAAGGAGGCTCCTGTGTGTGCTGAAGGCCGTGGGGGGAAATCAGTTTTCCCATTTCAAGTCTTTTATTTCAAGTAAAGCAATGGCTCACCTCACCTGGTTTTTAAGCCTGCCCACAGGGGACTCTAAGGGCATGAGATATCTGCAGACAGCAGAGAGTTTAAAAGCCAGCCTTATTGCCAGATGTTGGCTACCGCATCTACTGCTGGTTCTCCCACCCAACAAACCTGCCAGCAAGGTTCGGTTCCCTCCTGATCCATCAGGGAAGGTGGTCTGAGGCTGCCTTTGCACAGGAGCAGTCTAATGAGCGCTTACACTTTCCCTCCCCTTCAGCTCACAGGAATCAGGGCTGTGATGCAGGGACAGGGAGCTGAGGGCAAGAGCATCCTAAACTGCTCTGGTGAGATGGGCAGTAGAGTCCTCCATTGTGCCCCCACTCTGAGAGGTCTGAGAAACCACAACAGGGACCTTTCATGTGGCAAATGATGTAGTGATGCTTAAAAGGTTTGGTTTTGTTTTTTTTTTACAAGGACACAGCTAATAAAAAGGAATTAGGGGGTGGTAGCATTTTGACCTTAAGTTTGAACTTCTTCCCAATGTTTGAGATTCCTTGAATTCGGGTTAGTTTTCCTGTTTGCTTTTTTTTTTAGCATTTTCTTGTAATGTTTTGAACATATGTAAAAAACACACCTTACTGAATTAAAGATGACAGTAGAGAAGATATATCCTGCCCAAGAAGCCCAGCTTTGGGGTTTTGAAGCTTTTATCTTTTAACAAGCCATCCCTCTTTCTTCCAGCCTCTGCAGAAGCTCAGCCTTCATGCCCTGGACTGCTCTCTTTCCATGGTTTATCTGAAAAAGGTTCTGCCTTACTTCACTCCTCTCAGATCAAAGGGAATGTTACCGGTTTACAAAGCATCCCCATTTCTTTCTGTCTCACTAACCTTTTCTCCAGGGGCAAGGGTTTGGGACCCATGCTTCTGGGCAATGCTGCACCCCCAGTGACAAGGGTGGCTATGGAAGCCTTCTGCACTGTGAATCAGAGAATCGTACCTAGACTTCCTTTTCCTAGGAAAAGTCGTTTAGTCTGATGGTTTGAGCCACCAAACATTTCTGGTGGAACAGCACTGAATGCAGGGGGGTCAATTTGACCCCTTGTCCTTGATTTGCACTGTGGGGAAGAAAGGAATAAAAGGCATAAAAATGTAAGTTGAAGACAGAGTGTCACCCTTTGCTTTGAATTTCCTGCCTTTTGTCAGGCTAAGTGCTCAATGCTATTTAAATGCAAGTTTTCTATAAGTAAATCCTCCCCCCGGCCGGGCTTTCATGGAAAGTTTTGCAGTGCCCATTGCTTTCATTGCTGCAGGTTTGGGGACAGTTCATCCAAAATCTGCCTCAGAAAGTTCAGTCCATCTCCAGGTTGCACTATAGTTGGGGATGCTTCCTTCAGCATCCGAGCAAAGGGAGGAGAAACACTTCTGCTTCTACCACTGACTGATTTTCTCCTACATCAGTGCCACCTAACCACCTTCTACTCCAGTTTACCTGTCAATGCAATGGTTAAACAGTGCTGCTATTGGGGAGACATTACAAACACAAGCATTTCCAAGTGCCCGAACGTGCCTTGTGGGTTACACTTAGGCTGGAATAACTTCTTCAGACTCTCTTGCTAATAGTGCATCTTTTCTTCTTGCCAAGATGGCCAGATGGCTCTTAGTTAAAAAATAATATGAATCCATGTTTTCTTTGCTAGACTCTCATTACAGTATGTTGCTGATAAAGCACTTGCTTCTTAAATATTTTTCTCCCTTCTATCTACCCTACCCCTGCCTTGCCCCTAAACAGATTCGCAATTAACCATGGAAACAGATTCTCAATTAGGAATGGGCAAACCTCGCAAGCTCATTTTCACATATTTATGTGGCTGGTCAATGTTTTTCTGTCTCAGATGATATTTCTGATTGGTTTTCAATTAAATAAAAGCATCTGCTCCCTGGAAAAATGTTTCACTATAAATGAAGCTACAAACCAGTCTTGTTCCTTGGTAAGATACGTGTGAATCCTTTTATATGTTGGTGGTGAAAATAACAAATTTCTGACCTTATGTTTTTTTTTCAGGTTATTGAGTCCTGAAATTTCCTGCTGATTTAGTAAGGTATGAGATAAGAAGCCTATCTAAAAGGCAAACAAGTGAAACTAAGTGGGGATGCGGTTACTCTGCTCCGGAATCCTGCATTCATTGGCTATACCACAGTGTTGCACCTAGTGAATACACAGGTTGTCCTTTACCTTTTATGCTTTGGTGGAAATAATAGAGAATAACTCCATCAGACCACAGAGATGTACCTAGAGAGGCCACAAAATAATATGGTTGAAACGCTTGCCTGAACAAATCATTGTGAATCATACCATGACTTGGAAATGTGGTGGAAACATCAGATGTGCTGAAGACCAGATTATCCCAGAAATACCCCCAAATGGCCCCATATCCCTTGTCCTTTCTAGCTGTGGCCCTGAACACAGCCCAGGAAAGACAGAGTCATTAATTGGTGTTGCTCAGCTCATGCAGACCTCAGGACAAACTTAGTTTCTTTGGAAGCTCAGGAAAAAACCTTTATTTGTTCACTCAGGTAAGGCCATCCTTCCTGTCATATTTCAAAACCCTGGCCTAAAGCCTTGTTTCTATGTTTCAGGCAGCAAAACCCAAGTCACCCCTGGAGCATCGTGGACTGGGACAGCCTGTCCCTTGATGCAGGGATCTGCGGCTGGGTTTGAGCACCGGATTAGCCACAGAATAGCTAAGCTCCTATAAGGCTTGGGAAAACATGCTGCCCTTCCATGCTTAGTGGGTTTGCCAGGCTCTCCTGTCACTTAGAATGAATGGGGAGAGAAATCATTATTTAATTATCTGGGAAGCCCTTTAAAAGACTAATCAACAAGGAATTTCACTCCAGTAGTAACAGCTGCCTCTCACACTATGAGTCACAAAGAGAGATATTAAAAGGCTGTGTTTTTCTCAGTTAGTGAACTTATTAACTGTGCTCTCCTCTTTTATAAAAATGCTGCATTGTTCTCTAACAATGGTCCCCAGCCCTTGAGAAACATGCTGAAGGGGATGGGGGGCTGCCTTACTGTAAATTGGGGTTTACCTAGTGCAGGATCTCTCACTTTGAACCCCAGTTTTGCTTTGGTTTTGGGTTCAGGTGAGGCTCTTCCCTCAAGCCAGGTGGCAAAGAGGACTGAAATAAGAGGTGTCAAATAGAGGAAGCATAGGGAATGGGATAGGGATTCATGCTGTGACAGACAGTGATTTGCTCCCCCACCACCCTTGCAGTCAGAGAAAAGCACATTCGAGCTGAGTTCCCCTTGGAGAGGCAGCGTTTGCCTCAGTACTGAGGGAACAGCAGTGGAGCCAAGCTCAATGCATTGGGTTAGGCAGGATGAGCCAAAATGGATCTTTCCAGAAGAGACTGGAAGGTCAAGGACAGAATGAGAAGAGATGTCTCCTCCAGGACAACAGTTCTCAGTGGATGCTACTACTTGGGGATGTGTATTGTCACCGAGTTAGGAAGACTTGACCCAACTCTGCCATAAGATCCCACCCTAGAGCCTCTCTACAACAGCTCCTGTCATACCCGTGCCTGAGAGTGGATTCAGGAATGATAACAGACACGGGGCACTTGCTAAACTTCAGTGCAAGGAAACACTTTAATCTTCAAGTTCAAGTGGCAGTTCAAATGAAAGGAAAGCGATGTCTCAGCTGATAATTTCAGGTTACCTGTCGTCATCTCTGGGTTTACACTGCTTGGGCACCAGTTCTGCTGTCTTCTGCAATCTTGCAGCTATGTAATGAGCCCTTCAAAACTCAGCAGACTTCATCAGCCCCTTCTGGTCTATTAGCCAGACCCTTGGCCTTCTCAGAGCTCTGCAGAGGGAATAGCTGCCTTCCTGTGCCAGGCTTGTCATCTCACCAACATTTAAACACATAGATTTCCAAACACACCTGGATCAACAGTGCAATCTAATCACTGTGGGAGCATGGGGATGGGGATCAGATCCCTCCAGCAAACAGGGGTACAAATGACTGGAGGGATGCTGGTTGTGCAGGGCAGAGCATGAGCTGGGCATCTGCTTGGCAGTAGAGGGTTTCAAAGGTGTTGGTGTGCATGTGCGTATCTCTGTGGGTGGAAAGGCGGAGAGGAAGCATGAAGGGGTACGGGATTACAGCTGACTGAAAGCCCATTTCCCAGATGCACAGTGATTTGCTGCTTTCAATTTTTCTTAAGAAATCTTTTTCTCTGTGTGTGTGTATAAATTTCAACCTCCCAAAAGATGTTCTACCCCCCTGCTGCTCACAATCTAACATTTAGCTGTGAAAGATGTTTACAGGGTCAAATTAAATCCCTAGTATTTGAGCCAGTGTCTCAGCATAACAGAGCAGAGGTATCTCTGTCCAAGCAGCGCTGGGCCCTCTGACGCAGGGGAAAATACGCAATAATATTTACCTAGCACAGACAAAAATGGTACGAACACAACCGTCCCCTCCTCTTCTGGGGCCCTTGCTGGAGACAAACAGCTCAGCGGTCTGGCAGTGATGGATAAATCTCAAAGGGCAATATTTCAGCTTATATAAGGGGATGGGGCTCCCTGCCAAGACAGCTTCTACGATTTACATCAGGGAGGATTTGGCTGGAGATAAATCAGGGAGTCATTCCCCCCCGCGGAGCTGCGGTACCAGCAGCATTCACCTGTCTGCCCGGTGTCAGAGCCAAGCTCATCCCCAGGGCTCCAGGTATGAACTGCACTTTTGGGGTGCCCTCGGAGAGGTAGGCACTGATGGTGATGAGAGGCGACGGCAAACTCAGGTGTGCATAAACACTGGAGAAATAGGTATGTGGTTGGAGTGCTTTCCTACAGAGGAGAAGGAACGTGTCCTGGCAGGGGGGCAAATTGCCCCAAGGGATCAATGTTCACCTCCCTACTTTGCCCCCATCTTTTGTGCTGCCAATCTCTTGGCCTTGATCTGCCACCACCCAGCACCCTGTCCAGAAGTAAGCAGGACTTCCTGTACTTATCCTCCCTATGCAAGCGTTAAGATGAAAAGCATGGTAAGCAGCAGGAGTCCCAGCTCCCCTTGCTTACATCCCCACACAGCTGCTGTGGGGGAATCATTCTGGGGCTGGTGCGGACTTGCTCTCCAGGATGAGGCTGGGAGGACCAGTGAGTCAGAGCTGTCTGCACCAGAGCTTGTCCTGGGGCTGCTCTGATGGAGCTGCTCACATGCAGCCCTCCCTTATGTCCCTGCTCCCAGCTATAGCCAAGCCATGATGGTTTGGTACCAGATGCATTTCTAGCTCCTGGTCATCTGGATCTGCTCAGGAGGGGTATTTGCTCCTGAGTTTTCACCCATACATCCATCACTTGTTGTAACTCATAAGCTAATAGGGTGTAAGCCACAGCACTCTGGTGTAAACAGAAGCGGTGCTTCTCCCTTTTTCCTTCTGCTAACTGGATTCAGGCACTTTACCTGGGACTGCTGGATGGGGGTGAAGCCTCAAGGAGCTGAGGGCAGGCCAGGCTCCACCTGATGCTCACTGGGAGGTCTTCAGCTGCTGGAGATGGAGCTTCCTCTGCCTCTGCACTCCATGCCTATTAGCTTTGTTGCATAAATAAAAAGCAATTTGCTCCTGATTGTTTGTATTTTGTTTTGATACTCAGTGGGCTCACAGCATGCAGAGGAGGCACACACATGGGGAGTGCACCAGTCTCCCAAGAGAGACCAATAAACCTTTAATCAGCGCAACAGGAAAGAGCTATCCTTTAAGATGCTTTGGGTATGTGTATTACAGAAGGACAGAATGGTACCTGCTTAAGAGAGCCCTGCTGTAGATCCCATCTGCAGATCTTGCAGGGAGTTCTATAAAACAAGGAGGAAAAGGTGCTTCAAGTTTTGTAGACTGCAACTTGATGTACGGGGGGGTTAAGAGTTTAATCTGACTGCATTTGATCTGGTTATCCATTGCCTCTGGACAAGATTGGGAGTATCTCAAACACCATCAGACAGAAGGGTTTGGGCTACCTGTGTCCGCATGGATGCTGGAGGGACACTGAAGGCCATGTCCAATGGCATCAGATGCCCATGCATAAACAACTGAATTGAACCACAGTGGTACCTCTTAAATCAAGTCATTGTCAGAGGGAAGGACTGAGCTAAGATCTCCTGCAAGAAAGGCTTGTGCCTGTTTCTGTAAAGAGCACTCATATTACTGGATACTGTACAATATCAAAAGGTTTCTGGTCAAGGCTGCTGTGAAAGCTCCTTAACAATAAGAAAATATTTCCTTATATTTGCCGTTTGATCATAACAGGAGACATTTTAATCAGCATTTCTCAGCCTGTCTGATATATAAAGAGCATTTTTTTCTGTTACACTGCCCTTACAAGTGTCCTACAGTCTGTTTGCTCACAAACAACAGTGATCATCTTTTCTAAAGGGAAAATATGGCTTTCTTTTTCTTAACTGGGCAAAACTCCTACTGAAGTTGGGTTCTGTCAGAAATGATGGGTCTCAGCCCAGGTCAGTGTCCTGGGGGGAAAAAAGGGAATGAGGACAGATGCAGAAGTTTGTCAGCACAGGGTGGCCCATGTAAGGGTCCCAGGAGACAGCCATTACATAGGTGCAGAGGTTGAAGATGATGGCATTTGGAAGATACACAGGGAAGAAACAGCCCTGGAGAGGTGCTTCCAGCCAACCTTTCCTCTCCCTCCATCTGCTTTTGACCTGAACTGCAAGACCCTGCATCTCTCTGTCCTGTCCCAGCACATCTCTCTATCACCTATAAATCCTACATCCACCAGGACAAGTGGATGAACAGTTTGGTTGGGAATGGCAGAGAGGCAGCTGATGATACTTTTCCACCATAGGTAAATAGATGTTTTGATGCAGGAAGGCACTTTGGGGCTATGGTTTTGGTCAGTAATTAGCTGGAGGCAGCTGTGCCTCCTGGAGACATGGTGTCCTAAGGCTATGTCCTGCTGATTGTGTCCTAAAATAGCTCTGCTGATGGGGATCCAGCCAGGATCATGTGAGTGCTTTGTCTGCCCTGGGTCCTGCAGCATGGAGAGAATGTTGTACAATAAGTTGCTGCACATCCTTCAACTCAGATGCGCAAAGTCTGCAACACCTCAAGCTAAAACCAGGTAAGCTCCAAGGGCCATTGTGGTTTGCAGTTACTAGTATAATACACAGAGAATTATGATATTCAGCTGCTTTGGTGTTGCCTACAAGTTCCTCTTTGCTTCTCTTTCTGATATTTGCAGTGTGCCCAGGGCTGTTGTAATGCTGCTGATGCTGAGGGTGAATCTGGTTTGTGCTGTGAGGTGTTGTAAGCACTGGGCACTTGCAGTTCAGTGCTTCCTCACAGAGACATAAAACTTCCCCAGTCTGAGGGATTCCCAAATTCCAAGTATGTGCCCAGTGGCCCCCATTTGTGCAAGAACAAAGACAGACACCAAAGGCACCTGCTTAGGAGCATTCAAAACACAATGCAAAATCTAAGGCTGTGGCTTGATACTATTTCTACTCCTTCTGTAACAGCTCAGTTAAAAGGCATTTTTGCAGAGGAGAATGTGACACTTAAAAGGTAACATATTCTTTTCACCTTTCAGTTTCCAATTCAGTTTGTATCTTAGCCCCAAGAAGCCATCAGGAGCAGCTTTTCTTTCAGCCTAAAATCTCTTTTTCATGCACTGGATGTCAGCGCTCCTGAAAAGATTAAATAAGGCAGAGGTAATGTAGATTTAAAGAATTTTCCAGATGAAGTGCCAGAGCACTTTGAACTGAAGAAGAAAGGGGTTGCTGTGGGGAGACTGGTCGGTATGGGGGGAAGGCACCGTGGAGCATTGCCCTGCAATGTGCCTGTGGATAAACGTGCTATGCCCATGGAGTCCTGCGGTCTGGAAGAGCACCATTAACTCTGTTCTGTGGGCACAGTGTGATACTTGCAGTGTGCTGGCACGACAATGCATAACAGGGCTGCATGCCCACGAATGTCCCTGGGGAATGGTCCTTTCTAAGAGGTCTAAGGGCTGTTCAAAACCTGGGAGCTGGAGAGACCTTGCTCTGCTGCCCTGGTGTATATTGAGTAAGGCACCCACCATACTGACGGGACAGAGGGGGCCTCCATCCCCCTTAGTCTTTGCCCAGAAATCCAACTCTGCATCAAACCAAAACCCATCCAAAAGGGATGCTAGCATGGGAGGAAGAGCTGCAAGGCCAATGCTCGTGCTCTCTGTGGCTGTTCAGTGGCCATCTCAGCTAGGGAAGAGGAACTGGACATCATCAGAGTCAAATGTTGCTGCTACCACCAGAAAAAGAGGCATCAAGGGAAATTTCTCCTGCTTGTCCTCCACCCTGCTTCAGCACTGAGGGCGTCTGGGCAAGAAGATGAGCTGCCACAAAGGATAAATTGCTCCTGTTATCTCCAGATGGATCAGGTCTCTGACAGCATGATACCAGCCCTTCAGGAGAAAAGTTCAAGGGAGATATGTGGAAGCACTCGCTCTGTAATGCTTTCAGAAGGTGCAGTTACCTTCTGGCCATGAGCAGTGGGCGAAGGGAGAAGGAGGGGGAGGAAAAATGTTTAACAATAATAATAACAAAAATATTAAAAAAAACCCAAACAAAATAATAATAATTATATATATAAAAAAAATCCCCTTTGCTTTTCAGTAGCAGCTCTTCCAATGCTCCCAGACCAAATTAACTCATGAGAAATTCCTGGCAGGTCGGCATGAATTCCACAGATAGGTGAAACAAGATTTGGAGGTAGAGTGAATAAACAGCTTCAAGTCATGCAAAAGGGCACTGGAGTGGGTAGAAAAAGAAGGCAGGACTTCAGCTCCGTTTCTCCTCTCTGGTTCTGTTTTCCTTGTGCCATTTGACCTTCAGGAATACCATGTGCTCTGTGGGCTTTGTGTCTCTATTTGGGGCATCCTTATTGAAAGACCTGCAAGGCAGCATGGAGAGCCGTCA
Source organism: Pezoporus flaviventris (assembly GCF_033815535.1). Taxonomy (NCBI): domain Eukaryota; kingdom Metazoa; phylum Chordata; class Aves; order Psittaciformes; family Psittacidae; genus Pezoporus; species Pezoporus flaviventris. The sequence continues at coordinate 5,201,405 of NW_026892550.1, read as the reverse complement.
GCAGACTGAAGCAATTTAGTTATCTAATGCCATTGAGCAGATACTCATCTCTGCCTGTTCAGGCTTGTTCACCCTTCGGGATACATGGGTGTGTATGTGTGGGGCAGTATGGGATTATGTGGGAGACGAAGGCAAGATCATAAATACAAGTCTTGACAGCAACTCAAGGACTGATTTTTGGGTGTTCTGTGCCTGCAGTTGGCTTATTTCTTTCAAAACCCTTTCTCACCCCCCTGGATAAACTTTTAGGGGATGCTAACATGGCGATCTCTGGTGAAAACCACCTATTTTGAAATCTGACTGTGGTATGAATGGTGAGCTCTTGGGAAGTTTGAAACTTGAGGCACATCCAGATCCAATACAAAGCCACTGGGTGTATGATAACACATGACCATATCCTGCTTCTGTAGACATGTACAATATGTCTCTAGAGATACCTTGGATTCTTCTCATCAATTTTGGGTGTCCATTGCCTTTTTTTTCTTTTTCTCTTATTAGGGAAGAACCCCGTGCTGTTGACTTGTTAGGGACATTCTGTGCAATACTTCTGGGTAGGCAGGTATAAGCTTTTGAATTGTGTTTGTACAGCTCCTAGCACATTGGTCCCAGTTCTTCGTGGAGAAAGCAGGATGGAGGCAGAACTGATAGTAAGCACGTTGATGCTGAGCTCAGTCCTCCTCTATCACAGGCAGCTCATGTCCAGTCCCAAAGCCACCACTCAATAGCTCTTCCACATGTGTTCACCTCCATCAGAAAAAAATGTTGCCCTGCTATGTATAACAAACTTAATACTTTATGTCAAAGACTCAAAACTGTATTGTAAGATGCAGGAAATCTTAAGGGCATCTTCTGTCATGACGTGGGAAAGAAATGGTCAAGTAAAATTCCCCATTGACTCTACAAAGAGGGTCACAGCCCTTACTGCAAAGAGAAGGAAAGAGCCCAGCAGCTCCTGCCAGGCTGAGCCAGGGAAGACTGATTCCTGGTCCCAAATCTGATGCCAAGGGAAGCCCAGAGTGTGTGATCCAAGATAATTCTTACCCTGGAAGTGTTTAACACCTCCAGGAGGACCAGTTCTTATGTCCTTGCCTGCCTTTATAGCTCTTGTCAGCTCAGGTGCCTGTAAGGCAAGTGAGGAAACCATAGGAAAAAAGAAGAAAGCTCCTCCCAGATTGTGCAGACACTCATGAACAGCCTTGGGTCATGATCAGTCCCATGTGGACAGGGACATGACTCTGCCTGCTCACCCAACAGCCCTTCTTGGACACACCACCAAGTAGTGCACTCATGGATTTATCATCATTTGGAGGCAGCAAGGGCGTAATTTTTTGAGTGCACCCACGGAAACCTCAGCCCCAAAGCCTCTGAGAATCACTGCTCCTTCATAAGTGTAAAGTGGGCAGCCTCAGGCAAGAAAAGAGGGCAAAGGCAAGGTGGCTTTCAGCTGTAGCCTTAAATATTGCAGCACAGGTTGGATTTTACCCCTTGCATGGGGCATTGCACATATCCTTGGCTACCCAGGACCAGGCAGTAGCATCCTACTTTTGCTGTGTATCCCCCTGGACCCTTCACAGATGTGAACACAGATGTTCTTTCTCCTCTGACAAAATTCAATGGGACATTTCTTCCCCTTCTTTCTCCCTCTGTTTTTTGTTGTATTCTTGACAAGCTGGAACTCCATGGGGGGGGAAAGAAAAGAGCAGCCCAGCCCCTGGTTCTCCCTGCATCCTGCAGCAGTGCCCATTTTACATGGTACAAAGGTCATTTAGCATAGCTTGAAGCCCTCAGCAAGTTGCACAAGGCAATTTCATCTGATCCGTGATGGAATTCCACTCAGCCAAAGTCCTTATTATTATGCATTTTTTACACATTAGGATTTTCCTTTTGTTGGCAGCCAGATCTCTTCATGAGGTGTTAAAAAGTGCAGAGGGGCTCTCTGCTCCACTTCGGGTAGCTAATCCTGCCTTTAAGGCTGGGATAACTGTTTCATTATGGAATGGGCTCAGCTTTAGAGCTGCTGACGTTTGCTGACAAGGATCTCAGAAACCAGCACAAAACCTGTGATGGAAGAAAACTCATCTCTGCTTCTTGCAGGATAGCTGCATCCCAGCAACGGCTGTGAGGCTACCTGTGATTTCTTCTGTCTCTCCCAATTCTAGCCCCTAATTTTCTAACTGTTTTCCAAGCTGGCAAACATATGATGGCTCATTTGCACCTGTGAAAAGAAATCAATCCCAGTTTGATGGATGATATGGCAAACCTTAAAAAATAAAGGTTAACTGGTGGAGTTAAACAAGTAGGTTCTCCCCCAGCACTGAATGGGCAGAGTTGCAGGCAGAGCAAGCATCTGCTTCATGCCAATCATGGCCCCATATCTCCTGGGTAGTCAGAGCAACCATTTTATTAAGTATCGTGGTCCTTCAAGTACTAATTAGATTACACCTGGATTGAAAAAAATCATAGAATAGTTAGGGTTGGAAAGGACCTTAAGATCATCCAGTTCCAACCTGCCTGCCATCACACTAAACCATATCGCCCAAGGCTCTGTCCAGCCTGGCCTTGAACACTGCCAGGGATGGAGCATTCACAACTTCCCTGGGCAGTGCATTCCAGTGCCTAACCACCCTCACAGTAAAGAACTTCCTCCTTATATCCAAACTTCTTCCTTATACCCAAGAAATACATAGCCTTTGTTCACAGGCCTTACAAAATAATATCAAGGTCTATTAAAATGCTTCTGGCTAGAAAAATAATCAAACCCAGTCCTTCAGTCAGTGGGGTATTTCAGTGATTTTAGGCTGTTTTGACTTCATCAGAACAGATGAACTCAAACAGGAACAGGTGCAGAGAAAAGCAGCTAGAATGGAGCATAATCAGGACCTGGAAAACCTGTTTTATGAGCGAGAACTAAAAGAGATTGGCTTGTTAAGCCTAGCAAAATGAAGGGAACATGATTGCTGTCTATAAATACATCAGGGAAGTAAATACGAAGGAGGGAAAAGAGCTATTAAAGCAAAAGGCAGGTTTGGCACAAGAACAAATGGATATAAACTGGTCACTAATAAACACAGTCAGGAAATTAGAAGATGTTTTCCAGCCACCTGAGCAGCACGGCTCTGAAACAGGCTTCCAGCAGCAGTGGAGGGAGCGAGGGCTGGGCTTAGTTCATACTATGCTTGGGCAGTTTCTGGCATGGATGGCATGTCCTGAAAGCTGGGGGCCAAATTCAGAGTCCTGGGAGATCCCTGCTCAGTCCTACCTGTCAGTACAAATATTCTGCAGCAGGTGAGGAGGAAAGGAAAGATAGAAAATGGTAATGATGCTGGCAGTTTGTTGGGAAAATGCTGCTCCTGGAGCAAATAATGTCTCAGGGAGTAGAAATAACCAGCGAGAAGATTTCAGCCAGCAAGATGAGAACAGATAACGAAATGTGGAGTAGCAGTGAAATGATTTCCCAGCAGAGCTGGGAATGGCCCTAAACCTTATTTCTTGATGACAATATGAGTTTCCTTCTATGAAATGCAGCAAATTCCAGAAAAGCTATATAGGACAAATATCCTGTAAGTCTACAAAGGGACCGCATCAGTTGTTAGCAATGAGCAGGCTGCGTTTGGTGAGTTATGGCAGGATAAACTGAATTTAGCTCCCTTTGTCTCCTGCCTTCTCCATGGACAAAATTAAAAAATGGGCAAAGACTTCCCTTCAACACACTGCCTAAGGAACACGGGGTGAATTAGCATAGCTATTTAATTCCCTTGCTGAAAGTGCCTTTTTTCCCTTTTGATTTAGACAAACTGAGAAGTTTAAGCAAATTCAGCAGTCTGGCACAGACTGGCTGAAGCTTGTCTGCTGCGTATGAAATCCTGAAGCAGGCTTTGGCTCAACAGACACACACTGTTTTTGTTTTGTGAGGAAACCCCAAGTGTTATTTGGAGTCATCGTCTCACAAACGCAGGCACAGAGCAGAGTGGTCAAGCTGATTCTGTTCTTGCCTGAGCAAAAGGCTTTTGGTTAATGGGTTTTTAAGTGATCTGACGTTCAGTCGTCCTCTTATGAATGATAAGAGTTGTTAAAAAAAATATAGGCCTCTGGTTCTGGTTTTGTTTACAAACCAGGGAAACCTCTTGTGCTCCATGGAGGCCCCAGGATACAGAGGGAAATAACTGAGAAGACCTTGATCCCATTCCCAGCAGCTCCTCTACCTAGTCACTGGTGGCTCTATAAGAGCAGTCTCTCCAGATGTAGTTCCTATCCTGTTTTTCTGGTTTCTCAGGTATGTACCCAATTCTTTTTTACAATTAAGAACATACTGGTCCCCTGTCAGTAATAATACAGGCAAAGAAAAGTAATGCAAATAGTTACCAAATGACCAAAGGGACTAAACAAATCATGACACCTCTAAACAGACAAATAACCCCTGGTACTAGGACGGCAGCGTATCAACGCCAGCATGAATCAATATCAGTCAATGCTGTAGCATAAGCCAATGCCATATGTACTTCAGCAACCCAAAAGCATCACAGGCATCCACCCTGGTTACATGATACATCACGTTCTCTTTCCTTTCCTATGATTCAGTTGTTAACTCTGATAATGCCATGGAGAAACCAATCAGACCCAAGACTAGTAACCAGATAATTAGTAGCCTAGCCCTAATGGTTCAAATGCGAGACCAAAGATGTTTAGGAAGACATGGGCAAGGAAGCTGCTGTGTTAAAACACGGTTACAAGTGCACAACAACCCATCGCTAAGAAACATTTGCTGAAAGTCATTTACTCAGAGACATTTACTGCATGTATTAGCAGGGGTAATGCAGAAGAGACAAATTCATTTCCTGGCTCATGATTTCACATTAGTATTTGCCTTCAGTGGCTTCACTCTGGAGATGATTTTTGCCCAGTCCATACGCACATACTATTATTTGTCGTGCTTGCATTTCTGAAACTCAGATCTGCAGTGAAGCTTGAGAAAAGACTACACAGAATATAGAGATGTGGTGATGGCCTTAAACTCTCTATTTTGCTAAAAAGTGAGATGAAAAAGCACTCTAACATGCTTACAAACTGGGTAGCTACCAGGATGTAAAGAAGCAATGCTGTTTCAGGTCTGCAAGCTAGGTGAAACCTCATTGCTATTTTGGGGGCGGTGTTCAATGAAGGTGGTGCAATAAGAGCTGCATGGCAGTTGCTTAGTCCCACTGAACTCCCAAACAATGCCTTTGAGTGAAGAAATCATCCATGCTATGCACTATACAGAGGAGAATGACTGCCTGATTAGTGAGTTTCCTGTTGAACGGGTGCACTGATAAAATGCCGTATGAATCAACTAATGATCAGGCTGTTACAGGAACACTTATTGATTTAGTTTGCAAAGTGTCTTTTCTTTTTGTCCCAGAAATGCCCTTGCTGCTTTTGCTCATCCTTTAGAATGAAATTCTTTTAGAGAATGGAAACCCTCAAATGACTCTTGAACTTAGGCTTGTGACTTCATCTTACTTAGCTTCTATGACAATTAGCTTCTGAAGTAAAAAGAAGGCCACAGTCTAGAAACGAGACAGGGTGTACAATTTCAGTTAGAAAGACGGAGACAAAATGGGCAGAATAGGAGGGAAAAAGTAGGAAGAAAGGAGAAAGCTGAAGGGAAAGAAAGCCATATCTGGGTGTGTTTAGATGTACATACAGTTTAGCATCACACTCAAAGGAACAAGATACCTGAACAATCAAACTACAGCTCCTTGCATCCTGTTCTGAAACCTTGGAGAACAGGTTGCCTTCCTCTTGAGAATGGGAGAGAATAAACACTTTGCTGGCCAAGCTGTGCTTCGCAATCAAATCCTCTTGTATGCTATTTTCATTACTGCCCCATGGTGGCATGGACCTCCCTTTCTAACAACGTGTTTTTGGCCTGTACTGAAGGAGAAGGATCTCCCTCTTCTAGCCTTTATCCCATAGCCATTTCCCTGATCCAAAGCCAGGAGTAGCTCATTGCGAAAAAGGACATATTATTCACACCAGCCTGGCTAGGCACTTATGGGTAGATAGATGATGATCCACATAATACCAAAGTGCATCTAAACAGCTTTTTTGAAGTGGTGCTGTGGCAATGTAGCTCATCACTTGATGTTGAAGATGGCAGAAGTTTCATTGGCTTCAGCCCAGGTTTTTTTGCAGATCACTCCCTGTTAATCACTTGTGAGCTATTTTACATCTTTCAGAGCAAGCCTCCTGAGGCAGAGGATCCTTACTGCACTGGTTGGAGGCATAAGCTGAAGTGTGGGTAATCTAACCTTGGAAAGGTGTAGGGTGAGCACATCAGACAGAGCTGCAGTTAGACCCAACTCTGTTATTAGCCCATGGTCAACTCACTGATATACCTGCTGTGAAGGTGTACAACTGTTCTGCCTCATTTCTGGGCTGAGAACCTTTGCAGGCCATTCAGGCTGGATGTCAGATGGAGAAACAGGGTAATGCCACTTTGGAGTCCGTTCCCATGAGGTGCCAACCTTGCGTGGCACAAATGTCATGTAGCTGCTGCTGTTACAGGACTTCTTGCTTCAGGTTTTGAGTTTCTCACTGTACCCAAACTACAGTACAAGAAATAGGTGTCTTCTGGTTTGGATCTGACCTGAAAGCAAAAGCAGGCAGTATCTTCTGATCACCAGAGCTCAGAGGGCTCCAGCTCCAGTTTTGATCTTTTTATTATTTATTTATTCCTCATGTACACTTAATCATTTCTACCTGATGTTAAAGATCCCTTGTGTCATCTGAAAACAAACTGAAACGTGGCTAATAAATACATACATGCACAAGTACTGCATCATGACTGCCTACTCCTACCTGATTATTGCAGGGACTCCAAATTTCATGCTGTTGAAATGTATTTAAACATGAATATCAATTTGAGGCTTCAGTTCTGATCACGCTAGATGACTCTTAACAACCATGACCAACCTCTCCTCAAATCATTACCATTCGTATAGCCACAAAAGGCAAACTTGATGAGAGAATGAGAAGCTAGTAGGGTCTCAGGCTAAGCATACAACAGTGGGATAGCTATAAATGAACCTTTTCAACCATAAATTACATGTGGCCAGTAATTCCCTTTTCTCCCTCTCTCCCTCCCTCTCCATCCTCCCCCTCCACTCTGAAAACCCTGGGACAAAGGCTTGCCTCTCCGAAGGATGCCTTTCTGGAGGATTAAGCAGCTTTTGTTGACAAAATACAAATTACAACTCCTTTTCTTGGTGTCCCGCCTTCTCAGCTGGGCTCCGGTCTCTGAGGGACAAGGCTCTATTACCCCTGCGTAGATGAAGAGCTCAGAATAGGCAGATGTAATTATTAACACCATTCAATGGAGTGTCTTTCTGAATTATCAATTAAAAATCTCTACTGTTTTTCCCTTGCACTAAATAGAAAGCTGATGGCAGTTAATCTATTGTGCAGCAGAGTTTTAGATGCATATTTAAACAGAGTGCTTCTCTGCTTTTTTATTCCAAGGGCAGTGTGGGGTGAGAGGGACTCCCATGAGGTAGCACAAAGACCCTTGTCATTTGATTGAGAGAAGAGTCTTTGGAAAAATATTGTCGCCTTCCACCCTTGCAAACAGGTCCCGTGGAGATAGCCAAACAGGCCTGAGATGCCCAATACTGTGGGAGATGACAAATGGGAGTTCCCTGCTCATACACCAAAGTGCATCTAAACAGTTCTTTTGGCGTGCTGCTATTAAAATGCAGAGTTCATGGGCAACCGACACATGAGCATGAAGTGAAAACAGAAACGAAGCAATGATGTGATTAAAACCAACAGCCACGCTGAGCCAGGCTGCCAAGAGCTGTCAGCTTTTGGCTGAGGGAGAAGACTGATGCACCAGGTTTTGGGGACGGGGATGCTAGGATGGCTCAGGAGCAGGAGGAGATCATGGGTAGAGTTTTGTTAATTCTCCTGCTGACCTGCAACTTTCACAGGAATAAATGTCCTTTCAAACTTCCTTAGACATCTTGTTTCAATACTACTGAGAGCTTCAAACTTTCCACCAGTGGTACCAGGGTGCTGGGCTACCAGCTTCTATTTGACAGCAACAGAGCCCAGTCCAAACCTCTCCAAAAATACTAATTTTCTTCTTAGAGTTTTCCTTTTTGTTTTTATTGGTGAGCAACTTCTGTCCAGTCACAGAATTGAGCCAATTGCTTGAACAGAGCAAACTCCTGATTTATGGGTATATTATATTGAATTTTTTCCATCTTGTGTGTGCTGTGCACATTGCCCTTTTTACACAGCTGGGATTCCCACCTAATCCACAAGTAGATTGAGATGTTTTTAAACATTGGAAAAGTGGCATTATGCACAGCAGGAATTTCAGTTCAATAGTTTCAGTTTCCAAAGTGGCATCAACTAAAAAAAACACCCAAAGAAAGACAAAACAAGCAAAATCTGTGACAATCTCTGGGCTTGGGGAAGTAGAGTTAAAAATGCTTTACCAGACAGAAAAAAATAATAGCTGCTGAGGAACTGGAAAGCATTTGGGGCTGGACATGTGCCTTCTGCTGTTTAGGAGCTTATTTTATTAGCACTTAAGACCTAGAAGTAGCATTGAACTCTTGACATGTTGGATCATTTCCATCTATTGCCTAATACAACCCCTATTCTCTTTTCCTAGCTCTTCAGAGTTGTGATTACCTAATAGCATGCAATACCTGGGATGTCATTTTTTTAACTCTTTTTCTTTGTAATGATTTGACTCCCCTTGCCCCCAGAAAGTGGGCAGACCATAGTGGATCCTAATGCACATGCGACCATTTCCACGCTGCACTGCTCTGCTCTAAAGCCTTTCTCCAAGATGAATTGCATTTGAACTTTGTCCAATATTTCTTATGTGGTATGTGCCCTTTATTTACTCCATTGTGTATATCTCACTCCATTTAAAATATTCACAGTTTGTTTTCAGTCCTATCTGGCTGGCCTTCAGTCTGGGTTTAACAAATGTTAGACGTTATATTCACTTGCATGTTTCAGGTTTTGTCATGAACCAGAAGGGAAAAAAAAGGAATTAGATAAAAGTTGCCTGCACCATGATTTAAATAACATGTTCAGATCCTTTATTTTTTTGTTGTAAATGCCTTCATCTCTTAGCCTTATAAGGTGCAGACTGTCTCACACTGAACTCTAGCTGGGTGGCCTCAGTCAGCCAACAGCCCCGCAAGCTCATCCCATTAAAGTCATTATGTTTACTTCTTATTTCAACAAACCAACCTGGATTTTGAGGCGGGAAAAATTAAGGGAAGAAACCTTAGGTCCATTTGAGAGTGAAAGGGTGTGAAATTCAGTTGCTAATAAGCTGCAAAATGGGAGCTTTCTTCATTTGCTGCTAAAAATGCCTCCTTTGCTACCGGTGAGGGCTGTTACTTTCAGTATAAAATCTAAGGAACCAATTAGTTCATAGGCAAGAGATGAAAAAGAGGGATTGCTGGCAACCAGAGCAATTTCATATCTGAGCACCACCATTCAAAACACTTTTTCACCACATGTCTAGTCCTACTCCCCTAAGAAGAGTGTGTACCTCCATGAATAACACTGATAAACATTGAAATGCTCTTTGCTGGTTGGGAAAACTGAGGCACGGACCTTTACTTCAACAGGTAGTTGCTGGACAAGTTGGGAAGCAGACTCATATGAAGAGAAGGGCTCTCATGAAGAGAAGAGCAGACTCATGCACTGGAGAAGGGCTTGTCCACCATCAAGTAGCAGGTCTCATGCTGGGAACACAACTTTGCCACGTTGCCATGTAGATGTAGTAAGACTGATCCTTCTCCCAGGATATTGCCGTCTCCAAATCAGAAAGAAAGGGCAAGAAACTGAAGGCAACAGCCTTGAGGCTAAAAGTACCAATGTGAAGGAAAATGGATGGTTGGCTGTGTGAAGAGGAATGAAGTAATGAAAACAAAGAAACATCGGTTCCTAGTACAGTGCTCTGGTTCCTACACTGGACTCACGGTCCTTCCTCTGTCACTGAGTGGCTATATTACCATGTCACTTCATTTCCTCCTAACACCACCTACATGCTCTCTGGGGCAGGAATAGTTTCCTGAGGGAGTCAGTGAAGAAAGGAGCTCTCAGCAGAATGGCCCCTGGGAACTTGTCTTGCAAACAAAAAGCCACAAGTGAACACCGTAATCCCTCCTTAGCTGGACACAGCCTCAGCTACCTGTGATTTTCCTGGGGTAGCCACTGTTCCTGATTTCCCTCCTGTCCCCTGATAAACAGGACAATAAAAGGGAGACTGAGAGAGTTGCCTTGAAGAAGTGTCTAAGTACATTCCAGAGATACTGGACACTACAAGGGCTTTTCATGTTCAGCCAGAGAGCGACACAACAAGAACCAGTAAGAAGCTCAGCCTGGAAGTTAAGGGCAGACAAATTCACAAGGGAAATAAAGCATGTAAAAAACAATTAAAACAGCAAGGCTGATTAACCCTCAGCACAAACTGTGGAGGGAAGCAAGGCATTTTCAAATGAATACTGAATGCCTTGGGGAGGTGATTTCCAGAAGACTTCCCCAGCTGAGCAAATGGATCTGCTTGAGTTTACAGTCCCCCGAGCTCTTTATTGAGGAGTTTTATTTTTATAAGCTCAGTCCTATCAGTTTCATGGCAAGAAATGTCAGCACTCACCCAGCAGTTCACAGGAGGACTTTTATCCTTTTGTGTCTCACAAATGTCTCTGTGCACAGGGAGAAAGAAAAGAGGGGAGGGGAGAGTGCTGGATTGACTCACTCTGTAGAGGTGGAGAAAAGTCCCACTAACCGTCTGGTGGAAGGCTGCACCCTGCCAATGCTCGCAGCCATGAAGAATTGCTTAGCAAGCTCTTGTGAGATGAAATGGCAAAGCAGCAAATGCAAATGTGTGAGCTGGATAAACAAAACCATCCCGAACGAAAAGCTGGGAAAAGGGATCCAGGCTGCTCCATCCCAGGGATGTTGACTCCATTCCTCCTCAGCAGCAGGATCTGGCCTTGCTGCTGGCAGGCCTGAGGCTGTGCAGGGAAGCTCCAGCTTGCTTGTGAAAAGGCTTTGTAGCCACGCTGTAGCTGGGAGGAATGTGCTCAAAGACAGTGCAAGTCCCAGCACTTTTGCAGCCTGGAGTGAATATTGATGTGCTGTTTGTAGCCACATTAAGAGCCATGACCTCATGCCTCTGCCCTGTGGAGGAGCTGCCCATCACTCACCCATTTGACACCTAGGTTAACAGATAGTTTTCTTGAGGTCCTTGTGGGCAGAGCTCAGCAAAGGTCTGGCCCTCTGCAGCCAGGCTCATCCACTCTGTCCCACAGCTTTCAGAAAGCACGAGCTGAATTTGGTGCCTCAGGAGCCTGGTGGTGGACTTTTCTTTTGGTGTTGGGCTACGTACCCATGTTCATGCTGCACACAGATTGATGAATCGCTGCGATTGTTGCAGAAGAGCTAACTCTTCATCTTGTGTTTGTAGATGAGGTGGCTCCTATTTCCTTTGTACAGAGGCACCGCTCCAGCTGTCCACAGCTTGCTCAGTGACCCAGGAAAACATATCCTGAATCACAGTGCTTGGTATAATATTCCATCCTTCAAGTAATCTTGTGAACATATAGGCCTGTGTCATTCCGTGATGGAAGGGACACTGGAGACTGATGCTACCTGCGCTGTAACTCAAGGAACAGGTACTTATGGTGGAGGAAGAGAAAGGATTAATGTTTAAATCTGGTTAGTGACTCATATTAGTGGTAAAAAGAAACAGATTTCAGAGATCTTGAAGTGCTCATTGTGGGTGTTTGATATACATCACAAAATCTCAGCTTTTATGTGCAAAGATGCTGTGCTAGCCCTCAGTTTATCATTGCCACTTGTGTGAACTTTTACTTCAAGACCTGGGCTCAGGAGTCAGATGTGGGGTGTGTAGGTGTGGTGATTTTTGTCTTGGTGTCTGGATGCTCTAAAAGCATCAGAACTTGGTTTCCTATAATAACCTGCCAAACAGCAAGGCTCAGAGGTGTGCAACATTAATCCTCCTCCAAGAGCAGGATGGGTCTGAGAGTGACACAATGAACAGCCCAACATTTTACTTGGGAGGACCACTTTGAATCCAGGCTACTTTATTCAGGATTGAATCTGATCTTTTGGGGTCTGGGGACCATTCCTTTTATAGGAACGGGAGTTTGCTGCAGTCTCAGTCTGGCTGGCAACTCACTCCATGTGCTGCTGTTTACGTGGCAGCTTTAGGATTCAGACTCCATCACTGCTTGAGATGAACCCAGGTTGTGCATTTCTTGATTGCAGCCATTGCATCCCAGGTTTGCAAGCCAGGAGCATCATTGCATCACACCATTACAGTGGTGTGAGCAATCGGGAATGGACTCAGTTCTCACTGTTCCCAGAACTTGCTGCTGTTCATACACAGGGTTTTTATTAATATGCATAGACAGGTCTGTGTTTACAGTCTGTCCTGTAACAGAGGCACATGTACAAACTGTGTCCTGCCTCCACACTGAACTCCAGACTACATTTTCCCCAGATCAACTGAGCATTTTTTGAGTATCACTTATATTCCAACCCCATGGTCTAACCCCTGAGATGGGCCTTTACATTCAAGAGTCTTGCTTGGAAATGTAGACATCTCACTGTAAAAGTCATACCTTTAAGATCTGAATCACCGTCTGAGCATCAGCCTTACACACGAGTATTTCTCTGCAATGTTAATGCCTAGAAGCTTCTTATTTATTTATTTTCAACTGAAAGATGAATTTTCATACACATCTCTTTATTTTCACCCTCTTTGCAACAGCCGGTGGGCCTTTAGCTAAAACACAGAACATTGAAAGTCCTGTAGTAAGACCATGACATTTTTGTCTGCACGTACCTGGGAAAGTGTCTGGCTAAACAAAAATCCTTCGCCTCTATGAATTTTTTATGACTGTTTTCCTATGGGCAACTACACAAGAATTCACCTTTTAATGAAAACAAAAATACAGGCAGCTGCTGCAAAGAAGAGGGTGAGAATACGAACCACGATGATTTCATCTTTAGAATTCAAATTAGTAAATCTGTTGCTAATTCCTCAACCATCTCATGATCTTTTAAGATGATCTCGGGATTCTGCAAAGCTTTATCTATAATTTTTCAGTTATGGAGTGATGTGAACCCTGAAAAGACCCAGGTTATGACAGCACCCAATGAGCACATTAAACAGGTTTCCTTGCTATTGCATTCAGTGGTTTCCTTTGCGTACACACATTTTTTTGTCAGAATCAGACCATTCATGTCAAAGAGATTGGAGACAGAAAACAACTTTCAGTGTGGGTGATGGAAAAATGACTATGCTAACACCGCCAGCATTTGCCACTTCTGTTTCCAAGTGACTGAGACTTTCCAGAGACAGAGAGTACCCTCGTCCTGTAGAGAAACAGCTTCTTTATCCAGGCATATGTGGTAAATCGAAAAGAATAGTTACATTGCCTAGAAGGCTGCAGATCAAGTGACACAAGCCTTGACTGTGCAGCTTCTCTCCCATGTGTGCTCCCATCCAGGACCTGAAGTGATTTTTTTTCCTCCTCATAAATGCTTTGCTATTTCACTGGTACTCGTGTGTGTATAACTGAACACAGGCAAGCTTGTAATCATCGAGGGCCACATTTGGGACCTCTACCTCTCCATTAGCTTGGCTTTTAATTTAGAGGGAAGGCTGTTGTGTTTATGATTTATCCTAGTCAATTTCCAAAGTCTTCAGTCCCTGAACTCTTCCTAGGAGGCACTTTGCATGATATTTATTGAAGGAGATTGGCCAAGCTCAGGCAATCATTATTATTGTGGCTGCATGCATGTAGTTTGCATTAGAAAAGAAAAGTATCTGCTTAATTTTCCTATCATTAATTCTTGGATCATTACATGTGTCATTGGCTAGAGGGGTGCTTGCCATGTGCTGTTTCATGCTAGCCTTCAATAGTTTGGGCAATATGGCCCAGCAAACTTTTGTCTAATCCTCTACTGGCAGCGTGGGACAAGGAAGGATGAGGGGTTGGCTCAGCCTCCTATGACCCCTATGACAAGCATCTTGTCATTGCAAAGAGCATAGGGCTTTTCAAACTTCCTGTTGCAGTCTTGTGGAAGTGAAGCCATGGCATTTCAGCAGGGCCTTCATTTTTCCAATGTCTATAGGATGAGTTAAGGTTGCACTCCAGAAACCAAGCTACGTAAAGAAGTGTAGAACAGCTTCAACCATTGAGATGCTCACACTGGTTATCACACTTGGAAAGCAGGAGTCTTTACAACCAGGCTTAGCTTTCCAGCAGAAAATTGAGCCAGATGGCACATGTTGGGAGTAGATTGTAGTAGCAGCAAAGACCCCACAGTAAAAGCTTTGGTGACAGCATATGAACTCTCCTGGGACTGTGTTATTTACTCACAGGGTCATTGCTAAAGCCAGCATCGTCATATTGTCAGTGCTGTTGTTAACAGCCTGACTAGATTGAGCTATCATGACTGCAGTCACACCTTTTGCTGCGTTGACAGTCCCAGATTCGTTTCCTTTGTGGATAAGACAGAAAGAATAGCTTATAAACACACACGGATCAGTGCTCCACCTAAAAGAAGAAACATCCTTTTCCTGAAAATAATACAGCCTCATCACTCACAGATTTACAGCTATTATAGTATAACATAAATGATGCGTTATGAGAGCACAGGAACACTGTGACTGTATAAAAACCCTGGTAGCACATTATTCTGTTTCCGAGCCTTGGCCTGTAGCAGATGCCTAGGAAAGATTCAACAATTTGTTCTTCAGAGACTTCCTCAGCCTGGTTGCATCTTTGCAGATATGTAATGCCACAACAGTCACAAATACATGGCTGGGGGAAAAATGGACTTCCAACTGCTAAAAAAGTCAAAAGTCATTTGATTCCAATGAGTCACGAGGTGAAGAAAATAGGTATAAAGTCAAGGAAAACTTGGGGTTTTCCTTGGGTTGTAGGTGGGCTGTGGGCATAGCTGAGGATCTGCAGTGGAGCCAGAGCATTAACTACGCTGCTGGAAACAGGAGATGGCACCAAGAGCTGCAGCCCAGCAGGACATCTCCTACAGCTTTGGGAGACATCTCTGCAAGGGCGAAAGGTCCAAGTGAACCAATGGAGAAGTTGTGTTGTGTTTGAGTTTGACAATTCAACTCCTTTTCAAATCACCTCAGAGTGCCACATGAGGAATCTCATCCATTTAGGTGAATGCAATTTAGCTGCTTCTTGCACTCGGTGATCTTTCACATTAAAATTTTCAGCTTTAAACTCAAGCATGTTGGCCCATTTTTTTAATTGCATCTCTTGGGCCAAAGCTCCACTCCTTGTCTCTAAACAACATTACTAAGAGCTGGTGAAATGCGTTGATCCTCCTCGGTTGTCCGTAGCTGTAGCCATATACGATCAGATGAGCCAAAATAAACACAAACTGGCCAACTTTTCCAAGCATGAAAACACCTCATTTGTTGAACCTCCAGGTCTCAAAGACGCTTTGTCCATTTTTACTTCAAACTTTCCAGAAAGAAAAGCCTGTTCTTCCAGAAGAACATGGATGTAAAATTCCAGATGGATTGTTACAGACTTTGAAAATTAGGGGAAAAAAATTGCCTGAGACTAGGAAACTACTGTAACACAAATACTGTTTTGGACTACTGTCCCTCTTCAAAATACTCCCCAGTATAACAGTGGTAGGCAATACGATGTATTCAGTAGCTTGAATAAACCTGTAAAGTGGTGGTATTTTCAGGATTTAATGATACAAATTGCATTTCAGTGTAATAGAAACACTGAATGCATTATGTTACGTTGAAATAAAGCAGTTTACTGAGTATTAAATCAGAAAGCATTCAGTGGGGTTTGGCTAGAGATTTAGAGGCAAGCATTTAGAAAACCTGAGCTTTTTCACACACTGTAATATTACTTAGCTGGCAAGAGACTCTAAACCCTCATTAGTAAGATTGCTGATTTGGCAGCAATGAAATGCGTCTGTTTATGAGTAAATCCTCACATTATATTCCTCTGCTCTTCTTTTTTGCCCTTTTTCATTAAGCACTTCTCTCTAGAGCCATCCCACCACTGCTTTCCTATGATAACCTGTTAGCCCTTCTAAATGCAGGACTTCCTGCAGGTGACAAATGGCTTCTTCCAAAGGTCATTAGTTACACACAGCTTTGAAACCAGCCACAGTATGGTTCCATCTTCTTTCCCATTTTAGTGATTTAACATTTCAGGCAACAGTCAAGCCAAGACTAGTATCTGACACCCATGTGTGGGAGGAGGTTTTCCCTAGAGGTGATGCATAAATTTTGCTTGTTTATTTTTCTTTAGGTCTTTAACAGTCCATGCTCCTCATTGTGATGAATGTTTGTGTTGAAGTTCGACATTTGAGTCCTGTGTTCAGGGGAATAAAATGAGCTATTATTTGCTTTGCCCAATTATGAGAGTACTGCATAAGGAAACTCACCCACACATGAAATCTGGATCTCTTTGATGGAAGCTTGCTGTGGGTTCAGTCTTCCCTCCACTTCCCTCCACTTTTGGTCCCATAAGCAGAAAGCTGGTAGAAGTGAAATGTATCCATCAAAAAGCCTTTGAGAAGGATATTCTCTCTGCTAGAGCAGCAGTCTAAGATTCAAATGTGTGCAGTTTAGGAGCACTTTTTATTCTTCCACACTGTATGAAAACTGTAAGTCTTTAAGAATAATTGATCTAAATCTAGTCCGTGCCAGCTAATGTGAATTAGCAGTCAGTAATGTATGAATGTGATGTATGAATGTGGAAGGAGGGGGAAAGCAAAGGTCATTTTGACCCATTCTGCACCAAAAGCTTGGAGTCTGTTCAGAAAAACTCCTGCCTACTAAAGACCCACTAAAAACAGTGCTTTGATCTCAGTACAATGCACTCAATTAGAGGGAGGGAATTCTCAAACAAAAGCTTCTATAAATTTCCTTTAGAATGAATAATTTTGAGGGTGGTGGAGGATGGCGGCAACAATTGAAGGAAATCATCGCTCACCATTTGCCCAGACGTTTTGCTAAAACACAAAAAGCCATGAGGAAGCACCTTTTGAGGGTGGGTACAGGTATGAAACCAAGCACAACATGCTGAGGTCTGACTGTGGTGCAGAAGATGATATATAGCCATACATACATGGCTTTATATGGCCCTTGTCTCAAAGTATTTCATCCTACAGACCTTGCTTGTAAAGTTAAGGTTTGCAAGAGGTGCCCTCTGCTAGACAGAAGTGGTTCTTCCTCAAAATGAATTCATCTTCCATAAGTCTCATATTAGCTACAAAGAGAGGCAGACTCAGAAACTCAGATCACATCCCTGCCCACGGCATCATTTGCACTGGGACAGAAGAGCAGAGCTCAGCCTTCTCTGGTGCCCTTAGCCCCAGGTCTGGGCTCATCTGGTGCTCTTTTAATGTTGTGAGGAGCTTTGTCTTGCAGGCTGGCCTGCAGGACACACAGTAGACCTGGGTTATCCTTACAACTCATTCTCATTTTCCTTAATTCCTGTTTATATGCTGCCTCACTGACTTCCTCTTTTCAACTATGCCAGTTTCAACACTCAGTTGACCACAGCCCTATGGAACTAAGATTTTCCTTTCTCTTCTTCCTGTCTTTTGATAATATCCAATAATTTTGACAGCCATAGATTAAGTTAAACATGAACCATGAGACTGTTGCCTGTCCAGTGCTGTCAGTTGCTGCAGGCGGGATGACAGTAAAACACGACTCTCCTCCTCTGGCAGCATTTCACAGTAGGATAAAGGCTGGAACAGTGCTCTTGATGGCCAAATCAGTCCATACGGGTTTAACAGCATTTTCCATAAAGGGGATTAAAATCAACATGCTGGAAGGGAGGGGGAACCAGTGCGCAGAGTTCAGATTAAGGTTTTGGCTGAAGTATCTTGCATGAAAGTGAAATGATGTTATTTGTAACAGATTACTGGAAAAAAAGCTCAGGACAGGAGCAAGCCTGCGGAGACACTGGCATCCATGTGAAGCCTTTTCAGAGAGTGAGTTACAGATAGGCCAGTGGAAAATGTTGTTTATGAGTAATGAAAATGCTTCCTGGGAAATTTAGGTCTTATAAATCCACCTACAGCTCATGCAAGGCACTGGATTTTTGTGAGAAAGCTGGGTGTGAGGAGCAGACTGGTGGTGGTGTTAATGGGGAGCAGCATGACAGCTCTCCTTCCGCCCAGCAGCTTAGAAAGGGAAAGACATGATCTGGCACATGCTGTATTTCAGGACACAAGAAGGTTGTGAATGCAAAACTCAGCTGGTATTACTTGCTGAGCTTTGTAGCATTTTAAAACCAAAACTGGATGCAATCTGTAACTGATTTAGTGTAGGTTTGTAAGCCCTAACATTTGTTGAAGGTCTTTGCTCTCAGGAGTGTTGTTGCTCTCAGAGGGTGTTTCCACTAAATCAAGACAAGAACCAGAAGATGTGCAGATGGACTGCAGGTAGGGGTGGATGCAGAAACTCATGAAGGACATGCGTTGTTCCACCCCAACTCAAGACACGTGGCACTGGGAACCTCAACCTTCCCTCCAGCCACAGAGAAAGCATGGCACTTCCAAGGTTGTGACCATGGCATCTCAATCATTCTTTGGGGGTTTCTCCCAGGTCAGTTTGCTGAGTTCCGTATAAGATTTTGCTGCTGGAAGGAATGCTCTTAAGGGCAAAGCTCTTCAAGCTGGAGGGGCCCATGGAAGTAGTCATATCAAGTGAGAAAGGAAGTGATAGAAATAAATTGTTGAGAGACATCCTAAAGTGTTTCTCCAAACACACAACACAAAAGCACTGTGGCTTTCAGAGGAACTATTAAAATATAGAAGGGAACAATCTCCTGGTACCAGTCATGAAGGCATGAGGCACTCACTGCTTTAGGGAGATGTTCAACCATACTGAGAAAACTGTGTTTCTAGTAATAAGGAGTATACCTAGGTGTAAGTTATACATCATAACAGAATATACATTTGAAGGGCTAGTACACCTTCTGGTTCAGAGCTGAAGTCATTCCTTAACTATTTCAGTGCAGGATGGGTACTTTGAGAGAGAAGATTACTTCAAATTCACCTGCAGTCATGATGATTTAATGCAGCTATCTCAAGTATTTGCCACTGGCTACTGTCAGAGTCAAGATACTGGATTAGATCAGCATTGGGTATTTTCTAAAACATCAGCTTCTGTATTCTGAGGATGGGGGGAGACAATCTGTAGATCTGTAGAAGAGATATGCATAAGATAAATACAATTTGCATGTCTTTCCCTTACACCTCACTGACTTCTCTAATATGGCATGAGGAACAAAGGCTATCCAAACCTAGATGTAGTGTTTCAACATCCAGCTGCCTCTGCTGTCTGAGAGAAGCTAAAGAAAATTGTAACCAGTATTTGGATCTTGTGCTTCTGCTGAGAGGTGATTTTACTAAAATGACACATTTCAAAGCCAGGCATCATCTTGCTTCAGTGGAATTTCATCCATCTCACAAAGGTGTGCTCTGATCTCCCCTCCCATCACCCGTATCGCACCTGTGTCACCCATATTACCTGGGGATGTAAGATTTTGATACCTTCTACAAAGCCCTAGTAGAGACATACATACCATTTTTCCACCCATGAAAGGGTCCCAAATCACTTTTATTTATATCCTTGAGCAGCTACTCACCACTCCAAGAGAGACAAACAAAGGGTCCTCGTTCCACAGAGCTCACAGTCCCTGTTTTCATGATTTTCCTAGGCTTTGGATGAGGGGCAGAGTCAGCATCAAAATAAGAAGTTAAAGAAACAAACACTAACAGGTTAAAACAACAACAACCCACAGGAACACAAACAGAACCTGACTCTGTTAGGTTTTTTTTTTTCTTTTGACTTGCAGGAGACTCATAATTTATAATGGATGGAGTTCTTTTGATCTTTGTACTATCCACTTACTTAAACTTTTCCATACAGTTGCTCAACCATGCAGGGCATAAGGTTAAAGGAAGAAGATTTCCATGGTCAGATGGAGCAACTTTTTTTCTGTGAGCCTTAATTCTTTCTACATGAATGTGATGACAGCGAGTATACAAAAATGCACCAGCTCATGCGTTTCCCTCTCCAATGTTTGATAGATGACATATGTGCATATATCCCAGCTGTTACTTAAATAAAGCTGCATGTATACAATATGTCAGAGACAACACAGGCCAAACTCTATGATACAACTACTTAGGATGCATAGGCTAAAATCCATATTTTGTCTCCAAAAATTCTTAAACAGATGAAACTGACTCAACCCAAAACATACAGCAGCCTCCTTCCAAACCACAGGAAGATCAAGGTTCAGCTGATGGTTCTGTGTTTTTAAAGGGCATCTGTTTCCCCAGTTCAGCCCCAGTATATTCTGACACCCTAATTGGGAAGTGAGATTTGAGTCTCTTTTATCCCTGGGGAAAATCTAACCCATGCACTATAACTGTGCTTACACATGCTGGAATCTGGACCTGACCTTTTGGTGGGACAAAGCAGAATTATGAACATTGAAACACCTGTAACCCAGACAGGCTAGGGCATGTCAAAATTGCTCTTGGAGAATGAGAGAAGGAGCAGCACAAAGTTTACCTGCTTAGAGCAGCTGGGTTTAGCAGCCAGCTGGGGAGCTTTGCAGCTTAGTGTGCATCCTTGCATTCTGCCTGATTAGAGATGGGACTGTTTTTCATTTCTTACCAGAAGTGAACAAATAAGACAGCAGTCTACACATAGCTCATGTACCTAACAGGACATATCCACCTAAAATTGTAAGTTGATTTCTTTGTGGCTAACACCTGGGGTTTTAGATGTCCCACTACCTCCTTGCATGATCTTAGGCAAGTAACTGTGTAATTTCCATCAACTCCCACCTCCTCCCTTACTTGAAAGAGCAAAATCCTACTCTGCCTTGCTATTGAGGCTTTCAGGGCACTGTCTCTTTCTTTATGTATACCAGGCTCCTGTGTTTACCTCTGGCCCCCAGTGACCATCACTGTGGTATCTACATTAAATCAAGATGCCCTCTTTTCCACAGATACCAGCAGCTCCACTTCATTAATCAATTAACCTGGGAGACCCAGGAATGCAGCAGCAAAGGCAGCATGAAGATTCTGGCCTTTTACAGATGAAAGACTTAATGAAGAATAACAACATTTTTGAACATACCGAGCCATGATAAATGGATGTAGGCAAGCACAGATCTTAACACTCTCAGTGCACAAAAAGGGCCTTGCTGTATTTTCTGATTCACAGACCTGACTAATCTATGACTCCACACTGACTTAGAGTACATGAAAATTCACACTCACCCATCTGCTGTGAGAACACGTGTGTTAAGGGTTACTTACACAGGTGAAAGATCTCATACCTGTCAGCAATGCCTGCAGACTGAGAAGGGAGGACTTTTTGTCAGTGATTTGCACAGAGTTTCTGGCACACATAACGTCCACAAGCAAGTCTTTGCTATTGAAGAAAAGAGCAGCAGCAGGTAAGGAGAGTGGGAACTGGAACAGATTTTGAGTTGTGTTGTGTCAAAACAGAGCTGACATAATCCAGTATTAAGCACTGTCAACCTGATAATGAGTCACCTGCAAGTAGAGCATCTCTGCTTCGCATCGTGCAGCCCTCTGCAAAACGGGACTGCTCAAAGTTGGGCACAATAAAAAACAACAGCAGAGTCCTTTGCCAGCAGTTTCAATCACAGCCCCAGTCAAACCCTCTCAGGGAGGAGTTTTCCACATTCATCATCTGGCTTATCAACGCTGTCTTGAGCGAAACCTAGATGCAGGCTTTGTGAATGCCAGAGCACATGAACAATGGTTGAAGCAGGGAGGGCGATGATAAGAAGAGAGTGCAAAGCACATGTTTCAAGTTCTACCTTTTTAAGCAAGTGTCAGGCTGGGGAAGCTGAGCTTGGGCTGAGTGCCAGCATTCCCTGCAATTTAATCCTAGCCCTTAGAGGAACAAGCTGTTATCCTTGCTCTATGCCAGTGTCTCCCCCTTATCTCACATTTGAAATTCTTTAACCACTTCAAAACAAAATATCTCCAAGGAACACTCCAGAAAATGTGTTTTCTTTTGTCTCCTGAAAACACTGATGAGGAGAAAAGTTCTTTTGTGTTTTGTGTAAGGAGCCTTTCAGCGTCTGGGCTCTAAGTGCTCTCTCCTGTTCATTCACTTTCCCTGAAGACTCACTCGGTGTAAGAGGAATAGTCCTTTCCACATGGAAGGCTGAAAACCTGAGACATTGAAGAGTAGGAAGCTTAGGCAATGAGCAGAGCAGCAGGCATACAACAAAACATTAAAGCAACACCAAGGGGTTAAAGAAGGCTCACAAATGCACTGAAGTGAAGCAGAGACACACCTTGACACCCCTTCCTTCAGTCTTGCAACCAGCAGCTTGGGTGCTGAGATGTCTGCTTGTTTTGCAGGGTGATATTGTCTCCTTTCCAGCGGTAATGATGGCATTCCTTCCATCTGTCTCATAGTGCAAAGAGATACTGCTGAGCTAAAACACTGGGGAGCGATGAAGGAGGTTTGTGTGCAGAAGCACTCAGAATACCTGAAGGAGAATGGAGCAATGAGGGACTTGGAGAGCTGTAAAGGCTCAGGGAGTTAAGGGTGGACTACAAAAGTGGGATTTGGACTGAAGCCAGCTCCAGGGGCTCAGGACTGCCCCCTTGTATATCTAGGCTTTCTTCTTGCACAGACAGTGATGGATTCAGCCCCACAACAATCAGTGGGAGCCTTTCCTTGGCCTTAAGAGTGGGGATGTAACATCCAAACAACTCTGTACTCAGCCTACCACAAGTATAGCCCTTCAAAGGATAATATGAGCAAAAAGAGAGAGGCTTAACCCATTACTGCAACTTGTTACATGCCATACAGACATACAGATGATGTAAGGCACAAAACTGGTAAAGCAAATATTACCAGTTATAGCAGATAGCTGTAACACAACCTTGCCAACCCTCTTTGGACCAGGAAGAGTCTGAGACAATATGACTTTGCTTCACCTTCCTATGCTCTAAGACAGCCGTGTCTAAACTGCCAGATCTTTGCTCTAACCAAGGGGCTGTAGGCACAGAAAAGCATGGGTCCATAGCCCTCCTCAGAGGCCTGGGCCTCTGTGGTTTGGCTACCTCCAGGACTCTAATGAGTGCTCTCACCAGCCCAGTTGTGTGCATGTTCTCTTTGTGTCCTACTTTACCACACTGGGGACAACAAGGAAGACCAGCAGTGAATTCTTACCTGCACAGTTCTCAACACTATCTTTTCTTAATTATACTATCTTTTAAGAGGTTTGAAAATAGCAGCTTGCCTGAACACTGGGCCTTGCAACCATATGTTTCCCTGTGACTTCAGTCAACGTCTATGGACTAAGCGTCCTAATTTCTCTCTCTTTACCTGAGTTTTTTTCTACATGTGGTAATAATTTGGGTTCCTACCCAGCGATGCCACAAGAGAATCTTAAAGATTCCCCAATCTTTAAGATAAGCATAAATGTTGTGTTTGAAGCAGCTGGTATGGCTCAAATCAAAAAGATATATTTGTTGCAGAAACCATTAGCCAATGGTGTCCAGCTTGAGTTTCTTCGTGCAGTTTGGAACAGGTTTGTCAAATCATCCTCTTTGAGACTCACACGCAGTGCTTTATGGAATGCTTCCTTTAGTTCATATGATTATAAAATGGTATCTGATACTGGTTCAGAGAATAGTGAGAACAATCTGATATCCAAGACTGTATTTTTGAACCACTAGATCTTTACCAAAAACCCCCTCAAACATCTAATCAAAAGTCAGTGCAATGTGATGTTTCTCTGTGTGTAATTGTCTCTACGGTAAGATAGAGAACCTAAACATCCTGGCACTTTGAAGGATGTAGATGAGTTTTACATTTCTCCCTTAGCTGAGGAGTTGTGTCCAAAGTTGCATGCTGTGGCAAAATTTTATGTCTCATTTATAAAAGCCCTGCAAGACTGTGTTTATGATTCAAGCGCTGACAAAGTCACAGCTCAGCATACAGGGTCTCTATTGGGAAAATATACACAAGCTGCTAAAGTTGAACAGCACCTTTTGAGAACAATTTGGTTTTGTACTTCTCCCCTCCCCATGATTTTGAAGTCATGGATTCACACCCTGTGGGCAGCCCCTATTGTGCTCTGGCAAAGTAGTGCTTATCTCTCCAAAGGAGACATCATGGTGACTGTTTACGAACAAGCCACACAAAACTTGGCTAAATCTTAATGGGCCTATTTATGCAGTATCAAGGGTGAAGTAGACTTGGACCCCACAGCACGTTCAAATTACATGGCTTTAAGTGAATTTAGAGCTTGTCAAAGGAGCCGGTTTGACAGCCCAGGAGACTGAAATCCTCTGTTTACCTCCCAAACAGATATTACATGGACCACTCACAAGATCCCCTCTGTGTTAATCCGCAAAGTATAGGAGTTGTTACAGCTCTCAGCTACGCAGCCTGGCTCTGAACCTCAGCCTGCAACAACCTGGGCTTTTAGCTCTGGAGGCACCTACTTCAATCCCAGTGTGTCAGCCAAGACAGAGGCCATAACAAACTTCCCTAACATGTTCTAGTCCTACCCCAGAGAGCTCCTTCTGAGGGCTGAACAACATTACTCTGTACTGGTAAGTCAGAAACCACTATAGCATTAGCACAGAGAGGAAGCCTGGGGATAAGATTGCAATGGGCAGAAAGAAAAAGGGAATAAAAAGAAGAAAAATGAAAATGAAGTAGTAGGAAAGGTTGCTCTGCCTCACACTTTCCAAAGCAAGGTTATTCAGGAGAGCTTTCCATTATTAGATGTGGGAGATGTCTGCAGCTTCACTTTTATTCTTAGCAAAAAAAACCCCAAACTTTCAATATCCCTTCAGTAATGGAATAGTCCCCCCTCTTCTTTCGATGAAAATCACTTGGTTCTTATGGAAAGGGACTAACTAGCTCTGTGCTGGCTAGGAAACATAGAAAATTACCAGCCATCTCTTCTGTTCAGAGGTAGAGGGTTATTTTTGGTAATTCAGACGAGAACCAGTACAGCTGATAGAACAAAATACTTGTTTCAGGGAAAAAAAGTGTTGGATATAGGGCAGAGGGGTATGCAAGGATACAGGGAGACAGACAAGCATATAGGGATATAGGCTGAGGGGCATGCAGGGAGCTTACAGCCTCTTTGGGCTAGTAGGTATCCAGCTAGCCACAAACAGACAATGCCCAGACGGCAGCCCTACATTTTACCATGTTATTCCTGATGTTGAGGTCCAGTTGAGTTGTTGTTAAATCAATGGAAGGATGCCTGCAGATTTCAATAGGATTTGGGTTGGATAAGTAAAGGAACCTGCTGCATCATTTGGTTTCCAAGCTGCCATTGCTTGTGCAAGTCCAGGTGTAGCTCTTTATTGCCTAATGAGAGGTGGGGTGAGACCTTCATAAGGTTTGTGTTCAAGTCCCTTATGTTGAATGGTTGGTGTTGCACTCCATAATGAGTTGTGGCCAGAAGCCCTCTCAAGCTGAGGGAACCTTTCTTTGGTTTGGTACTTATTTCAGCAAATGAAATATTCCTCTAGCTTTTTAAAAAATCCAAACTCACCTTCGGTCAGAAATGAAACATGGAAAATTTCAGCAAAGGTGGTTGAATGTTTTTGGAAGTGCAAAGTGGATTAAGGAACAAAGATGTACGGAGATGGTTGATAAAGCAGAGTGTGCAAATGCAGGTGGGAGAAACATGCATTGCCGCCATGGATTTGATGGAGCAGATTCATAGTGATAAAAGCAGAAGGCCCTTCAGCGTTAGCATAAAGGCAATGACTATTTTGTACAGGTCTGAGAAAGGAGGTCATTCAGTAGTTCCAGTTTCTGAAAGCTGGAAGGAGATAGCTGCTGTCCACTCTGAGCATCAGCCAGTTTCTGTTTGCTCACTGTAGTGGTGATTTCACGGCAGTTGGTGAAGCTTCACCGGCATAAGGAGAAGCAAACATAACGTGCTGTGACAGAGCTGTGCGCTGAACCAAGCCCTATTTACTCCTATGGCAAGAATAAACATGAAGACTGAAGTATTTTCACTTCCTGTTCTCCACCCCACTTTAGTTTCTTCGTTGGGACATTTATTGTTTTTCCTGTATTTGAACTGCAAATAGAAAGAGGTAAAAATATGCTCACAGGAAAGTAAAGTGAAGCAAAGAAAAAGTGTCTCTTACATTTCTCCTTGCACAAGTCTGATTCTGATCTCAGAGTAAATTTGGAGAAATTCTCCTCAAGTGAATGGATTCATTCTGGGAAGTCAGAATTGAGTCCAGTCTTGTATGTTTTATTTTGGTGGGAAGCAGAAGCAGAGCTTTAGAGCATTACACCCATTTCTTTAATGAAAACCCTCTTTCTTACATGGTAATCATGGGCACTTCTCTGTTTTAATTGCTTTTAAAATGTAGAGTATCGGTGACCTGCAGCAGTAATTTTATATCCTAGCTCCATTTGGCCTTGATTGCAGCAGTAGCAGGTAAGAAGGGAGGGATGAATAGTTCTTCACTGTTTGGTAAAATAATTACTGCTCTGGCTCAACACATCAATTAATCCTTTCAGTGCTGCTGGAAAACCCTTGTGCCTGTGAGTCCTCCCCACATATGCAGTGGAAGGGTCCTTCCTATTCACCCTCAGGTGATCTTGTTTAGAGTCTGCCATCCACGCTGAGATAGTGAGTAAAGACATGAAGAGAAAAAGTAATTTGATAGGTGTGGAAAACAGAGAAAAAGACGTGTTTGGAGGCATGTCCTGAAAGGGGAGAACAGCGTGCTGCTTCACTTCGCTGTGGCTGAGAAAAGAGCAGGTAAAAGGACTCTTCATCAGGGATTGTAGCACTAGGACAAGGGGTAATTTGTTCATACTTAAGCAGGGGAAGTTCAGATTGGATACAAGGCAGAAGTTCTTTATTGTGAGGGTGGTGAGGCACTGGCACAGGTCGCCCAAAGAAGTGGTAAATGCCCCATCCCTGGCAGTGTTCAAGGCCGGGCTGGACAGAGCCTTGGGTGACATGGTTTATTGTGAGGTGTCCCTGCCTATGGAAGGAGGGCTGGAACTGGATAATCCTAAGGTCCTTTCCAACCCAAACCAGTCTGTGATTCTGTGATATCAAAGACCATCAAGTTTCCACCCTGGGCTCAGGCTTGGATCTCACACGGTTGCCATTGGGCTTGACATTCCCACAAAACTGCTTCCATTCCCTCACCCTGGGGCTCCTCAGTGGTGGGATGGGGGGTGAAGGGCCCACAAGGTGAGGAGACTCACAGTCCAGTGACTTGTATGGAAGAAATACAAAAGGAAAACCCCTAAATCCTCAGTCCCAGCCAGCTGATGGTAACATACATAGGGCTTGACACATGCAAGGGGCACCACTCAAAGGTGTTAGTCCCTAACAAATGGACTTTTATCATATGAACCTACTGCTTTCCTTGGCACTAATTTTTAACCCATTAATTTTTATGCTTAGCTCGCTGCTCTTCAGTTCTGAGGGTTAGTTATAGTACGTATATGAACTTATCCAGTGATAACTAGTAATAATTAGCTCAATTAAAGATAATTAACAATGACAATGCATAGGAACTAAAACATTGCGGTGGAATAAACAGCAGTGGTGCAACACCAAGCCCCAACATCTGCCTGAAGTGAGGGGAAAGTGTTGGAAATAATTTAGGGATTTTATTATGTCTGTTTGTGACCTTTTTGGAGAATACTTGCTCTGGAGAAGTTGGAACATATGAAAGTGCACAGAGAAAAGTGACATTTAAGTCATTCGGTTTTTGAAAACGGTCTGAAATTAATTTGAGAAGAAATTAGGGAAAAAAAAAGCTTGTAAAATGTGGGACTTTTGATCAGAAACAGAAACTTCAGCACAATCTGGCATCAGCCTCTTCCCTCCATGGCAATCTTGAAGTCATGTAACGGAGTTGCTTGGTCTGTTTATGCTCCATCTATAGTTTATGGAAACAGCAGTTTGTCCAGAGCACAGCCCAACCCTTCTCAGATGGGAGAGGTGACTCCAGCGGACAGTGTCCATGTGAGCACTTCCTTTTCGTGTCTGATAGTGAAGAATACTGTACCAGGAAGATAAAAGTTTTGCCACAAAAAGATGTGGCTCTGACACTAACTCTTGCTGGGGTACAGCAAGACCAGCTTGGCTGTAGACTCCCTGTGTGACTTGGGTGGCGAGGGTCTGAACCTATTAACCTCCTTTGTCTGTGGGTATGGTGGAGGAATCGAGTACCCCACTTCACAGAGATGCTGCAAGGGTCAGTTCTTTGCACTAGAGGTGCAGACAACAGCCATGAGCATGGGGCACCCTATAGACTGTGTATAACACCTTGACTAATGATTTGTAGCAAACAGACCATGGGCCACCCTTAGATGTATGCTCCTGAAACATTTGCTAGGTGATTTTAAAGAGAGAATGAAGTCAAAACAGCAGAGCATTCACAGCTGACTTTGTTTTCTGTTTTTTCTTAACATTGGAGGACCATCTTCTCCCACTAAATTTTCCAAGCCAATTACTTGCTGCAAACTCTTCCCTCGACTAATCCCGATACAAGGTAACTTTCATATTGCATTCGCAAGAGCGTCAGCCTTGTTCGGAGCCTGTCAGCACAAGGGATTTCTGTTTGTGAACAAAAGTCTTTACACATTCTGGCTCCGAACATGTGCGCTGTCCTGTCAAAGCCAAAAAGACTCTCTCCCCGTGCCAGTTTGTGTTTCCAAAGTTGCTCTGTGTCCTCTCGTCATCAGCCAAGCTGTGCTGAGCTACTGAACTACGTTTTTGGAATTACAAGGAGAGCTCGTCTAGAGGGGGAATGAGGACAAACTCCACAAGCTCTGGGCCAAATCCGTCCCAGGCAGTACGTGCCCATGTCCACAAGGAAGGTGCTGCTGTGTGCAGACGCAAAAGGATCTCTGTTACGTTGGGTTTAAGGCGCCGATGTGCTTCTCTGCTTCTGTCACACAGTTCTGGGTTTATTCTGGTGGAAATGAGAGCAGGAATTAGCTCAGCTCCTGCCCAGAAACCTTCCTTAACCCTCCGTGGGTGCTTCTGCCTGGGAATTCACAACAGGAGCCCGGCACTCTGGCACGTAATTTCTCAGGGGCACAGAGACGTGAAGTCGCCTGTGGGCAGGGACACAAGGGAGGTCCCACATGTTTGATGCATCGATGAGGTGAGAGCATCCACCACCTTCTGGATAAGGCTCACTGAGGCAGAGGAGCAGCAGACCTCACGCTGACACTGCCCACACAGTGCCCATTTTGGAGATAGGTTTGGTGATTTGCACGAGTGTTGAACTGATTAATGATTTTGTATTTCACATAAGATACATGTGTTGGTATAGAACACCCTGCTCGTAGGATGAGCACTGTATATCGTTATATTTTATGAAGGGATTACAGCAGTTTCCCAGCAGCAATGAATCTAAATTCTGCTATTCCTGCATGACCACTGCAGAAATCTCTCTCCTGATTATTGTTATAAGGGATATAGATGCCAGTTGTGTTTCATAAACCAGTGTTCTTAAAAATTCTGCCATCTAGGAGAGCTGAGCAAAATGGGAAGCTTTTAAGGTATGATACAGATGAGATTTAACTAGGAAAATACCAGGAACAGTTCTAAAAATATTTGGAACCAATAAGCCTTAACAAAACTGCTCATACATGAAAGGGCATTGAATGCCAGGACAGCATAACATGTATTTTTTTCACTAGCAATCTTTTATCAGATAATTAATAAAGAGGTGGACAGTGCTACTGCTGTTCTGTCCTCCACCTCACATATATGCCCACAATCTCTGCTGACATACAAGCATTAACCTCAGACTGAAATTACCGCAAACAGTTATGTGACGATAAATCAAATTAGTTTTACAGTGATTTGTTTTGCACATACAGAAAGGAGAATGGTCTCTGGAATCCCTCAAAACCTTTTTCTTTTCTCACGTGCACTGTTTTAGAATTTGCCATCGCAGTAAAGATATAGAAGTAATGAATCATCTCATTATTTTCCCTCTATTCTTCCTATTACCTTTGAGAAATGCTGGGCTTCACTGTAGAAATTGGTAGCATTTTAAAGTAAGCATAATTATGCAATTTAGAGTATTGCTTACACCAGAATTTTACGAGATATAAAGAGCTTCTAGATTTTCCCAGTGGAGATGACATTTCCCATCCAAAGAGTAATTCATCATTCCTACAGCCTAGAAAGGTACAGAGCAGGTCTTACATATTTCTAAATAGGAAACCCTAGAAGAAAAAAGGGATTTATATGTGTACCAGCAATTTACTTGGTGAAGAAGAAACACAGAAGATTTGCAGAAAGGTCACTTGTCTATGACTTGGATGAAGCGTACACTACCAT
The DNA here is from genome assembly GCF_033815535.1 of Pezoporus flaviventris. Taxonomy (NCBI): domain Eukaryota; kingdom Metazoa; phylum Chordata; class Aves; order Psittaciformes; family Psittacidae; genus Pezoporus; species Pezoporus flaviventris. Next base: position 5,170,950 of record NW_026892550.1, on the reverse strand, counting down.
CACAAGTGCCAATCTGACCATGCTACTCCAAAACTTGGAGAGCTTCGACAAATGGTAAAGTCCCTTGTTTTATTTGCTTCCCAGTCAAAATATTCTGAGGGAAATACTGAGCACACTGGTAGGAAAGCAGATAAATGGGAACACTAGCAAAGTTAAATAAACTTGCAGGAAATATTGTACCTGAGTGCTACGCTGTGAAATATGAGATAGTGTCAGATGAAGAGCCCTGTAATGTCTACTGACTGAAATCATCTTGGTCTCTTACTGAACCAGAGAAGGAATGTAGGAAAGTGGTTCAAGTCCCTGCTCCTCCACAAAGTATCTGGATGGCCTTGGGCAAATCCTTTCTCTGCTCTGTGCCATGGTTGTTCATCTATGAGTGGAATCAAAAATGCATGTGCACTCTCTCTGCACATGAAGGAATAACTACACTGTGGATCCTGGGGTGCTTAGATAAAGAATTGACTGATTAAAAGCTTATATCCAAAATCAGGAAGATATTTTTTTCAGGACAACATAAACCTGATTTTTGAGAATATTTAGTAAATTAGCTTATTTAGTTTTGGGCACTTCTAATTAAGTCAGAGAGTGAGTTCACAAGATCCATGTGAAATGGAAGTGATTAGAACCATTACCTACACAATGGGAAAGGGCTTTGCCAACCCGGTCTAGTGGAAGGTGTCCCTGCTCATGAGAGGGGGTTTGGAACTGGATGAGCTCTAAGGTCCTTTCCAACCCAAACTACTTTTTGATTCTATGAAATCTCCTTGTTGCTTGATGTGGAGCTGGTGTGAGACTGGTGGTTCTGCACCCTCATTGCCCATTCCTGCAGGGAGATGAGAGCGACTTCTCACCCATGCAAAGGAAAGGTATCTCAGCCTCCTCCTGTGAAGTTAGATAGTAAGTTTTAATCTAACTCTACAGGTTTCTGACCAAAAAAAAATTTTATAATAGCTCCATGCATTTTGCCAGGTTGTCCCTATTTCCTTCACAATGTGTCAGCGAAGAGTTAAGGAACTCTTCTAATAGCAGCTCAGAATTCTTCTTCTAAACAAACTGTTTCTTCGCTGAGCATGAAAAAAGGGAAAGAACAGGAAGAATGATACTGTAAGAATTGTGAAAATAATAACAGTCTGCTAGATTCTGTGAAGTGTAATGATGAGGTGTTAATCCACGAGCTGGAGGGAGTTTGCCCATCCTGTTACCAGGCTACTTATTTAATGGTGAGGATGCAAACAGCCAGGTTTTCCTGTTGGGATTCCTTAAGGAACCTCTGATTGCTGGACTGCCTTAGCTGATTCGGTGTACGTGTGCCCTACAATTAGCTGAACAGAGGGCATTCTTGGTGGGCAAGACCCCATAAGGTTGGCACTGATATCTCATATATGGCCATACTCCTCCTGCTGATATCTGTCCTTTGCTTCTAAAGGCACAGTTGTGAAGCTGTGCAGCTACAAAGGTCATTAGGCATCACGATGTCCAGTGTCCACTGGTGGAGTCAGTCCTGACCCAAGAGCTCTTGCTGTGGAAACAGCCCCAGAGACAAAATGGGATGTATAATGTTTCTGTAATTGCAGAGTTTTTTTTTCTCTTAATAAAAAGGAAGTGAGAAATAAGAGCTGGAAAAAAACTTAGAAATCCCCACAATGTGGCTGGTGATAAGCAGGGAGAGCAGAGGTAGAAAAGCCTTTCAGAAAACTGAGGAAGGGAATAAAAGTTCAGAGAATGAAAAAACACTGTGCTCAAGTGTGACGTGTCAACATTAGTGCCACTGCAACAAATTAGTTTTGTTATCTCTGAGACTTCAGGAAGAGGTTAGTGATGCCCACATGAATTATAATCATGTAGCTACATGCAAGTAGTTGTTTTTTGTTATATGCTCACCTGAATTTAATTTTCCCCTCTTCCGCAATCATCCAGCAGGCTGCTCTCTAGGGGCACCTTTACAAGTTGCCTTTGAATGTACAAGAATTTCAACAGAGGTTTCTTCTTCTTTTAAGCATATTAAAAAGCTATTCCATGATAAAACATAAGGTTTCCTATATTCCTCAGCCAGTGTGAGGTCTGCAGCCGTTCTGGAGTGATAGTGATCTCCAGGGACATTAGAAACACTGGTACTTTTCAGAATAACCTTTTTTCTTTTACCGGATTCTTCTTTGGAGACTAAGCTGTTAATTTGGGAGTGTATTCCCCATAAGTCACACATATAAAGGTGTCGGTCACTTTCTACCCGACACATAACAAGGGGTCCCGAGCTGAAGTGAGTGGAAATGAGAACCAGACTAGGCATATGGAGGAACTAATGCAATGAGATTCTATATTTTGGACTCTACAGCTAGTGCCTTAGACACTAATGGCTAACCCTCATTGGGTGCTTGGCATTCACTCATGCTTGGTGCAAGGAGGAGTTGGTTGATGACAAACTGAACATGAACCGGCTTCAGTGTGTGCTCGCAGCCCAGAAAGCCAACCATATCCTGGGCTGCATCAAAAGGAGAGTGACCAGCAGGTCGAATGAGGTGATCCTGCCCCTCTACTCTGCTCTCGTGAGACCTCACCTGGAGTATTGTGTGCAGTTCTGGTGTCCTCAACATAAAAAGGACATGGAACTGTTGGAACAAGTCCAGAGGAGGCCACAAGGATGATCAGGGGACTGGAGCACCTCCCGTGTGAAGAGAGACTGAGGAAGTTGGGGCTGTTCAGCCTGGAGAAGAGAAGGCTGCATGGAGACCTCAGAGCAGCCTTCCAGTATCTGAAGGGGGCCTATAGGGATGCTGGAGAGGGACTCTTCATTAGGGACTGTAGTGATAGGATAAGTGGTAACGGGTTCAAACTTAAACAGAGGAAGTTTAGATCGGATATAAGGAAGAAGTTCTTTACTGTAAGGGTGGTGAGGCACTGGAATGTGTTGCCCAAGGAAGTTGTGAATGCTCCATCCCTGGCAGTGTTCAAGACCAGGTTGAACAGAGCCTTGGGTGACATGGTTTAGTGTGAGGTGTTCCTGCCCATGGCAGGGGGATTGGAACTAGATGATCTTCAGGTCCTGTCCAACCCTAACTATTCTATGATTCTATGATTCTAAGATAAAACAATGAAAAAAGCTGCCATCACAGCAGTAGTGCTCAGACTTTGGAGAATTATTTTCAGTTACCTGAACCAGCCTAAAACGACCCTGGTAGGGCAGTGTGATAAAGCCCATTGCAATATTTTAGGTGTTTAAATTCTCTTTGAAACCTCTAATGTAGTCAGAAGTCTGTGATCTCATGTGTCATGACTATAGGCTGCTTTCAGATATATAATTTAACTCCCATTTTTCTCAGGAAAATGGAAATAGCAGACACTCCCTTTTAGCCAATAAAAAATCCATCTTGAAAAGCTGAATAAATAGTGATATCAATAGTCAGTGATAGCTAATCTTTTTCTGTAAATCCATAAATGCAGCTTATATCTCAAATCAGCTGCTACCCTGTGAGAATGGAAACAAGATAATGACAAATGGAAATCCAACATTCTCACATTCTTTTCTTAGCAGTTGCTTAGCAAACAAGCCCTTTAGCTATCAGGTGGTCAAGCAGATACCATTCTTGACACTGCAATGAAAAGTAACATCTCAGGCACTTCCATGACCCCAGTTTCGTAGAGCTGGCTGTTGACAGTTTTAATCTGAATCACACTCGCAATATTCTGGTGAGGAAGGAAAATAGGGTTGGTACATCCATTTTACAGCTGAAGAACAAAAACTCCAGGGGCTCAACTCCACAAAAGCCTTTGTGCTTCCCCAGTGTCCCTGGGGGAACCTTCGTCCAAAATTCAGACTCCTGCAGTTGTCTGCTGCCTGTCCTGGAAATGGCTTTGAATTCCTCCCTTAGCACGTAGAAAACCAGTTTTCACATATATCTAACCCCAGGGTGACTTCTGAATTACTTTTAATTAGATGTCTCTTGTTAGGTCTATTATTCTTTTACTAATTTGATTAGACTTCCTTGCATTTTCTGAGAAAATGGTTTTCACTTTGGGTTTGCAGAACCAGGAGCATTTGTAGGATATTTACATGAAAGACCCTGAAACCAGTTAGAAAAAGAGGATTTTCTGTTAGACCGAAATTTGGTCTCATTGAAAATTACATGTTACAAATCAAGCTGTTTATTTATAGGTGAAACAATCTTTCCAATATATTGCTTCAATTTAGCTGGAATACAAATCAATTATTTTTTTCTTATAGGATAATAATTGGAATTCTTTTAAAATGTCATTGGGCTTCTTTTATGAGCCATAAGAGTAACAATTTCACTTCATCATATATTGCAAATACTCAACGTTTCTGGAAATGGCTCAGTGACTTCTTTATTGACATTGTACAGCATTTCTGGAATCTATTAGTGTATTGTTGGGCTCTTTTCTCATTTTTGCTGTTGTATAGTGAAACTGAACTGAGAGCAAGATGTTCATTTAGGCTAGAAATGAAGCAAAGCAAGCTTGTCCAGATATATTAAGGACCATTTTTTTCTCATAGAGGAAGCAATAGCAGAATAACCGAGTGCTCTGCAGTACGTTTCCCTTATTCCTGGAACTAAACCTGGACTAGTGTGATTTGTGAGACTCCCAGTTTGTCCTGGATTCCAGAAATGAGTTGTATGACTTGAAAACTTACAAGAAAGCCTCAATGTAACTTTGGGAGGGTTTGCATGTATATTCTGGAATTTGTTACTTGACCCAAGCCTAAAATCTGAAGGCAGTTGGTGCTCTCCTCCTTGAGGGAGGTCAGTTAAACCTGAGCATAGCTCTGAAATTCCAGGGTTCAACCACTGAGTTTCCTAATAACTTCATTTTAGTTATTCTTTATCTCTTGCAGAACCACAGCAGATGAAGAAAGTAACATTTCATCATCCTAGCAGTTCAGTGAATACAATTCCTGCATTTATCAAGTACCAGATACCTGACACCAAGGCAAACAAACAGGCAAATATGAGTGTGTTGCTGTATCTTTCAGCTCCGTCCTTACACATCTCCCCAGGGGTAAAAAAAACTTATGAATGCTAAAGTGTTCTCAAAAGGTTTTCTTTTTAGCTAGATTAATAGCTCTTTAGAGGGCTCCTTCACCACAGGCTCCTTTGGACACCGATGTTTTGTTGAACTTGTACGCCCTTCCTCTGAAATGGAGGTTATTCGATAACCATTTACAACACTCAGTGCATTGATGTACAAGAGTGCAGAGCACCGGTTACAGATTTCTGGAAGTGTATCCTCAGCCAGATCACAAATAAACTTCTGAGTAAGTATCTATCAGCCTTTCTTTCCTATAAGCTTCACTTAAAAGTTATTTGAGATCCTGAAATGCTGCATTAAAGCTCGTGATTCTGGGCAGAGCCTCCCTCCGTTATGGTGTTGAGCTGTTTCACATGTAAGCCTCATTTTTCACACAGCCAATCTACCTTAGGGCAGGAATGACAGACATGGGCCGATGATGGATACCACAGATTTCTACATCAGTAGGTAATGTTGATGACACTCTATGATATCTCCTCTAGGCAGCAGTGTATCAGCTTGAAAGACAAAGTGTTTTCTATATTTATTTAAAGGTACAGCTTTAAAGTCTTTCTTCTTAACAGCTTTTTTTTTCTTACAAATGCCTCTCTCTTGAGTTTAATTTCCACCTTCCTCAGGTGAAATGAATTGCTTGTGGGGGTTGTTTTGTTGAAATCTATGTTTAAAAACTGTGCCCTGAAAAAGAGCAAGAGACTAGATACTTCTAACCCATACACTGCACTAACAAGTGTAAAACAAGAGCCAAGAGGATGAGGAAAAGTGGCACATGAGTGAGCATTAATACCTTTATTTTTTGTAAGCCTCCTTATTTTTATTATATGAGATCCTTATGGAAACTTTCAGCTTTGTTTTGTTATGCAGAAAGTGAAGCAGTAATCCTCAATGGCCTAAATCCTGGGAGCAATACTGAACCTGAAAACCCACTGAACTGAAAGGGAGAGTTTCTCCATGAATAAGGAAGCTGCTGATGTGGAGAGGGAGAGAATGATTTATTGTTTTTGTCCATGCCTGATAGAAAAAGGATGGGCTTAAATTGCAAAGACTCAGGTTAAGCTTCCTTTTCCTCTCTCTTAGTGAAGCCAGCCACCTAGCAAGGAGAAGGTGTTCCCATTGTTTGAGCATCAAGTATCACTGTCATTATCTATCTCATTGCAGCTATCTCCTTCCAGAGCAGTCAAGTGAGTATTGAGAAAACAGCTATCATGTTCAATTGCTCGTGAGAGGCACAGCTACAGGTTGGGCAGAGAAGAGATTCAGAGCAACCCTGTGGAGAAGGACTTGGGGGTGTTGGTCGATGACAAACTGAACATGAACTGGCTTCAGTGTGTGCTCGCAGCCCAGAAAGCCAACTGTATCCTGGGCTGCATCAAAAGGAGGGTGACCAGCAGGTCGAACGAGGTGATCCTGCCCCTCTACTCTGCTCTCGTGAGACCTCACCTGGAGTATTGTGTGCAGTTCTGGTGTCCTCAACATAAAAAGGACATGGAACTGTTGGAACAAGTCCAGAGGAGGCCACGAGGATGATCAGGGGACTGGAGCACCTCCCGTGTGAAGAGAGACTGAGGAAGTTGGGGCTGTTCAGCCTGGAGAAGAGAAGGCTGCGTGGAGACCTCAGAGCAACCTTCCAGTATCTGAAGGGGGCCTATAGGGATGCTGGAGAGGGACTCTTCATTAGGGACTGTAGTGATAGGACAAGTGGTAATGGGTTCAAACTTAAAGGGGAAATTTAGATCGGATATAAGGAGGAAATTCTTTCCTGTTCGGGTGGTGAGGCACTGGAATGGGTTGCCCAGGGAGGTTGTGAATGCTCCATCCCTGGCAGTGTTCAAGACCAGGTTGGACAAGGCCTTGGGTGATATGATTTAGCGTAAGGTGTCCCTGCCCATGGCAGGGGGGTTGGAACTTGATGATCTTCAGGTCCTTTCCAACCCTAATTATTCTGTGATTCTATGATTAGGCAGGGTATGAGAGAATACAGAGTTGAAAGAGTTTTTGCTGGTTTTGTCAATGCCTGAAGGAAGGCTGGTGAATTCACAGCTACAGACTTGCACCAAACTGCGCCGAGCTTGTTCTGCCACTTTCAAGAAATTCCTGGCTTTTTTCTCAGCCCGATTCTTCCAGTTTCACCTTGCTCTATTTCAAAATCTGACAGCTCTCTTTAGCTCCTTGCAGTTCCTCCTCCCTTTTTTCTCACTCACCTGTTGACTTCAGCTGCCTGAAACTTTTAACTCTTGAACTGGCTACTCAGCCGTATCTTGTTGGATCAGCCCTACCACGACTGTAAGTAAGTCACCTGCTGACTTTGACTGCATAGTGGTTTGCATCTCACGCCTTTAGCAGAAGTGCAAACACCACAGTATGGAATTCTCCTCAGATTAAAGGAAATAAATAAATAAAGTCTTTTTCAGGCTTCTTGGAGAGAACTTGAAAACTTAAGCTGAGCAGGCATTTGTAATTGGAAATGTTCTCAATCAAAATGATGCACTCTCAGATCACACTGTGTCCCTCAACCAAGACCTGGGAGCAGGGTCTTTGGATTGTGAAGCCACAGGAGACAGCAATGCACAGCTTACCCTGCTGCAGCTGAGCTGTAGTGCCTCAAGGACCATGGGAGCATGCAAACAGGTTTCTATTTTGGCAGTCATCGCATTGGCTTTTTGGGGCTGTTGATAGCTTTGGTGTAAAGAGAATGGCTCATCACACAGCAGTATCAGAGCTGAAGAAGAAAAAGCACTTCACAGAGGATTAAAATCTCATTTGAATGCTATTTTACTGGACAAAATTGCTCACAGACACAGGATGTTGGTAGACATCCTGGGCCAATCCCTTAAACGCTGCTGAGACCTTCCTCAAACCTTACTTTCAGGGGAAAGAAACCTTTCCAGACTTACCTGACAGTGAGCCAGTATAGTGAGGGTCACAAATGGAAACCAATAATGAATAAAATAATTATAAAAGCTTCTTTAAAAGATGCCAACTGCATTAAATAGTTAAATAAATGGCTGCAGTTTTATTATCTCTGCAGAAAAGACATTTTGTACGGTAGTAATGGCAAATGCAAGGGATTAATGAAGGTACTGAAGAAGCTTTGTTTAAAGAGGTGAAACAGGCAATTCTTACAGGAGTGCTGCTATATGGATTGTGAATAAAAGTCTGCTGTGAGAAGGAAGCACAAAATTGCATCCTGAAAATGAGTAGCACTCTGAAGGAGAAATTCATGGCAATGTAAACTGGAACTTTTCTTTAGAGAAACCCTTAAAATGAAACTGCTCCCTTCTCCTTCTTCCCAAGCTGCTGACACGCATAAAAATGTGTTTGACCAGCAGCTTATTTGGAATGTTTTCTCCTTCCCTAACAAAAATGTGTTATTTCTCTAAACAATATGCCACTTAATACCAACAGAAGGCTCCTCAGCAGATAGGACATAGTTGCAAGGCTTCAACCTGTGCCAGGGTTTGGATCTAGGAAGAAAACCTTGCTAGACTCAAGTATTTACTTATTTAGTGATTCTTTCCAAGGCCATATTTTTAAGTTGTAGGGGAAACCATCCTGAAGAGTAAACTGAGTGACTGGGAAGTTGAAGTACAGAAGCTTGCTGTGACCGAGTTAGTAATGCTCTCTTTAAACAGTGGTCCCACTGAAGAATTGAACTTAAGTGCCTCGGTACGGTAAAGCGTATGTGTTGTCTTTGGGAAGCATTTCCAGCTTAATAGGGACGAAGTTTCCTTTATGCCTGATGCAGCAGCACATTTCGTTTCACAAATTTCCTTTTCCACCCATTTAAGCAATTAACTTGGAATGAATGAGATGCCAGATGAATATTACTGCCTTAAGAGTCAATAGCTGCTTCTGAGGTGGCTCTGGAGAAAAGAGGGGTCTATATTAGCCATCTGTGTGTTTTGACGTCTTGCCAAAGCCACGCCACATCAGCAATTACCTCAGAAGCACTGTCCCCATGCCACTGCGTGCCCCATTTCAGCAGCAATTTGTGCCCTCTTATTTTCATTCTGCTCTGGCTCATGGAAGAGAAACAGTGACCTTTTGGAGTAAGGGAGAAGAATAGAAGCTTTGCACGCCCTGTGCAGCCCATGGATGGGGGCTCCCAGGAGACACACAGGGGCACTTGCAACCTGGGCATGGGCAGATAGCATAAGTGATGATAGTGTTAATTATTCCCAGTGCTACCATAAAGCTTACAAGTCCCAATGGCATCTTCTTAACTGGTAAAACTGTCCCATGTGTAGTCAGCAGCCACCTTGCTGCTTCCCACAGCTGACGTGAAAAGAGATGGCAAGCCCACTGTAGGTAGACAGAAACCTGATGTCCCCTAGGATAGCACAGATACACTTCCAGGTGCCTGTTTCAGCTCCCTGTCCTCATGTAGATCAACTTCTGATTCAGTGAATTTCCCCTGCTCTTCAAAAGAAGAAAGCTGAAAGATGGCACCCCTCTATGGTGCCTTGTAACAATGGTCAGGGGCAGAACTGAATAAGCAATGATGTTTTGAAGCTAGCAGCTCACTAAGCATGTCCAAAACACACTGAAGAAAATTGTTGGCCCTGATGAAGCAGTTCTTAGGCAAATATCTGGGAATTAATCTGGATCCTTCATTAAAAGTATTGTTAAATATATTCCATTTGTAGGATATTTGCTTCTGGGGATGCCTGACCTGGAAAGATAGGATCAGGTTAAACATGAGGCACTTGGAACAAGGGGCTTCACTCCAAGGCACCATCCCTACTCAGGCAATAAGGGACAGATTGGAAGGAGAAGCTTGCTTGCCAGCTGAATATTTACCAGCTGAATAGTTTAGGCCATGAGATGCTTGATAAAACAATGAATCTGCCCCTGCAATCTGTCAAGGTTATTTTCAGCACAGGTCAGCACTTTAAGGCTGAGTTTCCAAATGTGGGTTCTGACACTGTTCTTGCAAGACATTTGCTTGCCCACCTCAGGAAGCAGGTACTTATCGCTGTGGTTATGTGGTCTGCATGAGCAGAGCCTCATATGCAGAGGAAAAGGGATTCTGTGCACTTCTGACGGTCCATCTGAGGCAATGGGAACAGTTCCCTTCCAGGCTGAAGAATATCACCCTGTTCTTAATAGCTGGGCAAGGTGGTGATTGAGGTCAAGAGAGAGGGAAATCTGTGGTGAGACTTACCTGGGTTGGCTGCCTGCAATGGTGTAGCTGCATGGTGCTCCAAAGCAGGGCCTGGGATGTTCATCACTGAGCAAGTTCATGCACACCCCTGTCCTTTTGGGGAAGAAAGCAGGCATAATACCACTAGAAATGCTGCCACTTATAGCATTCTCGAATGCAGCTTAATTTATGGTGAAATGGGTGGTTTGTTGAACCCAGGGCTTTTGAATTTATAAACTATCATAAAATAGTCGCTTAATCCAGGGCGCAGTGACAGAGATAGGAATTGTGCACATTTCAATTTAAGCATAAATCTATTTTTACACTGCCTTCTTATTTTGGCCTCCTAGGTTTGTCTCTGTCAGAAAGTACCACATCCGATCCTGCTAATTCCTTTCTTTAGGTTCTTCCTGTCAGAAAGCGGATGTGGCCTTGCTGAATTATTGCAAATTCACTTTGTGCAGTTTGGCCCTCTGGTATTAACAATACATTTCCTCTGAGCAAGGAAAACAGCATTACAATCATATGCCTTCACTCACAAGCAGGTATGCTGACACACAAAAGTATGGATTTCGGTTCCTACATGAAAGCAGTTCTGGCTCTTGGAGGTGCTGGGAGCAGAGGCTCCTATGAAAAGGCTTGACTTTAGGCATAACATTGAAACAGTTGGCATATTGAGCAGGAATAAATGTCATCATAGAAAGTGACAGTCCTGAAACTCCGTGGAAATAACTTAAAGCCCTTGTTGCTTAAAAAAACTCCCTTCACATGGAGTTTTTCTTCTAGTTCTGTCTGAAATACTCTTAGTCTGGACTGAATTGTTTTCCTTCTTGAGGTTCAGACCTTTTTGGTTTTCTTCTAAAGGGAACTATTCCAGCAGCAGGGCTGAGTAAAATGCAAGTGTGCCAGGCTGGCTTCAGTTTTGTTTTAACAAACACTTCAGTTATACTTAATTTTATGTTTTTTGCTTTGTCACTGTGATTTCTCAAACACCACAAGGTTATATTCATTTAAAATGAGCACCAAAGCAAAGCACACTGCTCCAACAAGGATATGCAGATGTGTTTATGACAGAAGCAGTGTTGTAAAATCAAGACTGACACAACACCAAGCAATATCTAGGTTGTGAGGGATATGGAGATCCCTTCCACTCCCTCAGCCTATACATTATTGCTGCCACATTTGAGCAAATTCAGCTTGCCAGATCAGCTGTTTAAAAGTTAAAACCTGGGTACCTCTAAAGTCAAAGTATCATTTGTATCATAGTATAAAATATATTTGCTAACAGTCTTTTTCATACCTGTAAGAAAAGTAAATGACGCATTATTACCAAGAGCTATCAGTTTAGGAACTAAAGAAATAATCTGAGCGGTACAAACCAGGAAACTATTAGAAACGTTATGCAATGATTTCTGGCAGTGTGAGGGCAGGCAAGAGCACAATTTCATAACCTGTTTAGCAACACTTCCATGATTTAATCCTGGCTTTGTCCTTAGTAGCAGTTGCCAGACTTCCCAAACCAACAGCTAAGGTGGGAATTCACTGGAGAGAGTAAACAATATTTAGTGATTTGAGCTGTTTAAGACCTAGCGTATGAACTGGTGAGACCTTGAGTCTTGAGACCCATACCACCAGCTCTTCTTTGCAGAGGAGAGCCCTTTCACTTCCAGTCTGGACCCTGACACCCATGGGTGTTGACTTTGCTCCCAGTGGTGTGTGCACATTTCTAGGGCATGATTTTTCTGAAAACCATGGCTGATTTGACCCTTTCTCAGACCAAAATGTCAGGTGATGCTTCTCTTTCTACCAAAAAGGCTTGTTACAAATTAAAGATTTTCCAAAGTAGCTCTGATGGTGAAAAGATATCATGGAAGAGAACTGATTTAATTCATAAGCAGCCACGGAATTTTGTTCTTGTAGTATGGGGATAATAATCTATGCTACATGATTCAAACTGTGCGACAATTTCTATCACTAGGAGATTTTAAAAGTATGACTTACTTACTTTTTTGGCACCCCAAAATGATCAGTAAGTTCTTAAATCTCAGAACTGGTACTGAAAAATGGAGAACCCTAAAATGTCTTCATATAACACAATAGATGTGGTCCTTTCCATCCCTAACTGTTCTATGATTCTATGATCTTCACCCAATAGACCCAACACCTGTTGAAGGAACCTAAACTTTCACATCGGAGCTTGTGCTCCTAGAACACTTAGTAAAGCTCGGCTGAAACATAAATCCAGACTTTGGACAGATGGCTGATTCACATCAAAGTTTATTTTCCAGGAGTTTGCTGTACACTTTCCATGGATACTCCAAAGAGTCATTTCTTGATATTACGATGTTAGCCCATCAGTAATCTTCAGAGTTTCCATCTCACTTGCCAAACCCTATGAATCCATTTAGCCTCCTGTTGACCCACGTTTGTGAACACCGCAGGGTAAATTTCATCACATAGCATGGATTTACTATCCCCTGAGTTGCCAGTAGTTGTCTCTGAATTGTCCTATTTTATAGCTATGAGGTTCACTGACATTAAGAATAAACCAGGCTGAAAAACCTTATAAGTAGTTTCTTCAAGACTCTTGAGATACGTATCCACCTTCCCAGGTCACTTGATAACCAGACTGCTAACCAGGGTGCTTTTGATAGAAACATGCTGAATTGTCAGTTAAAACTTTCCAATGTAAGTTCCAGCTGCACTTTTTGCCAGGTTGTGGATGAAATTTCCAACTGAATGATGAGATCAGTCCCTGCCTCCCCATCACATTCCAGCACTGCCAATAGCACTAAAGTTGTTAAAGACCTCATTTGCAATGACAGAGACCCAGGCCTTCCATCTGCCTAATTCAGATCAAGGTGTTCAGCCCAGATCATCTGTGTGTTGGACGATCATCAGCCTTTCCTCCTCAATCTTTCCTGTTAGAAATATTCTGCTTTCTAAGATATAACTAGATACTAATTGAGTAGAGAAATACAAAGGAACTCATTAAAAATGGAGAAGTAAATGAAATTGCGTTTCTTGGCACCGGATACTTCTGACAATTGCTCCAGTGACAACCTTGGTCCATATTGTTCTTGCTTGAACATCTCTTTACATTGAGTTTGGAAAAAGAATGGGTTCAGATGTTCTCTTAAATTTATTTATATAGTCATGTGGCACTGTGGTGCTGTCTGGAGGTACGAACAGGAGTATATGGACCTGAGCCATGCTGGTGATTGACATCTGTGAGTAGACATCTATTCAAACCTGCTGAGACTTTACCTGGATTTCAGAGGATTTGTCAGAAGCAGAGCTAAACCTCAGCATAAGATTCATCAGGAATACAAGTCCTCACAGGCAGATGAGTAGCTGAAGGAACTCAAATAAAAGCAACAAAAATGTAAAGACAGACTGACAAGAAAAGAATTACAAAAGCTGCATTGGCTAGGAGACAACTGGTGAAGGACATGCTTGTTCCAGTTTATTTGAGGCATGAAACACCACCTAGCATAAAGTATATTTGAAGATGAAAGAATTGTGAGGATTACTTCTTATTGATGGCTCAAATCAAATGCATACTACCTATTAAAATGAACCATATAGAGAACAAAGTAATAAACAAAATACAGGATTGCTAAGCAACAAAATAAGGGAGGCTGCTAGAACAAAGAAGACATACTCCTAAAAAAGGTGAAGTTGTTTTGAAATGAAGAAAAAAGAAGAGAACAATCTCCAAGAAATTACATATGAGATGCAAAAAGATGAATCTAAAAAGGAGTTTGGGATCAACTTAAGAAAGGCATAAACCCAATAATGAATTACCTAATATGTTACGAATGCCCTACAGAGATTTTGCAGGCCAGTAGACAGTGAAGGTGTGAAAGTAGCAGTGAAAAAAGGTAAAAACAGAGTAAAAGAGAAATGACTTTTTATTTTCCATTTTTATTCACCACGAGGCCTTAACACATACTTTGGCTGCCTCATTTCCAGTGTCAAAAATGGAACAAATTAAGAAATATCAGGAAAAAAAAAAAAAATGACAATGTCCCATACTGGCCCTCAAAGGGTTCTAAAGAAAGGCAAGGTTGAAATAATGGATCTTCTAGCTGTGGTGTGTGAGATCTCATTTACACCTGCCTTTGCATTAGAGAAATGGTGATGGTAATTGTTAACAAAATTCTACAAGGAGGAACAAGTTTAGAAATGTGTGCCCAGGAAGCTTGATAGAGCTTACAATAAAGGATAAGATCATGACATGAATAAATATAACTTACTAATTTATAGGGGAATAATCCAAACAACTTTGTAACAGGAAGATAAAGCTACTAGTGTTCTTTGAAGGAGTCAGAAGAATGTAGAAAAGGGAGAATATGTCTGGATTTCTTAAATACATTCAACAAAGTCCTTCACAAAAGCCTGTTAGAGAATCTATTGTGAGATAGGTAAGACTTTAATATAGATACCTGGCTAAAAGATAGGAACAATGAGTAGGAAATAGTGGTCAGCTCCTGAATATTTGCCAGTGAGCTTTCAAAGTAATCTTTGCTTGTGCTTGGGCAGTGCAACATGCGTATAAATGACCTTGATGTCCAGCAGAAGTACAAACTTGCTCACTAGACAGGACTATGCAGGGTAGAAATGAAAGCTTACTGTGAAGATTTGCAGAAGCAATAAATCAGTTCCAAAGTACTCACAAAAAAAAGCCAGATGGAATTCAGCGTTGATAAATCAGAGGTAATGCACCTAAGAAAAAACCCTCTTCAATTAACATACATAATGATATGCTCTTCAGATGTGCTCTTAGCTATTATCCTTTAGTAAAGAGATCTTGGAAGGGCCAGGCAGTTCTATAAAAAGGAACTTGATGTTCAGTAACAGTCAAAAAATCCCTACCTTTGATTTTCAGAGCTATTTGGAGAGGAATGAGAACAAAAAAAGAAAATGTCCTTATGCTATTTTGTAAATCTCTGGCACAAACACATCTTGAATAGTGCATGCTGCTCAAGATTTTCCATCTTAATAAGTGTCTGGTAAAGCTTCTACTGTAGTTGCAAGTGGATGTACACAAACAAGACCTGTAGATGGATATCTTTTCTAGACCAGCTAGAATCATAAAAAAGCCATAAACACACTACTGAGCACACAAACTCTCTCAAGATCTAAAAAGAAGCAGTAAAGAATTGTTGTGATCCAAAAGCCAGTTTCGTATTTCTAGCTATAGAAGTAAGGTTAATTAAAAAGATTAATTGGAGCTACCTAAAAACCTTGTCTTGCCTAATCTAGAGTTAGAAAATGTATAAAGAAGCTTCCAAGGTATGGTATGGCACCAATACAAAGATAAAATAAACAGCTTTGATTTATACAATTGATACCTACCAGTGGCTTGGGAGATTGTGGCCACTGCTGAGGTGTGGAGGTGGGTTAAGAAACAATGGTGACCAGCTTTGAGAGAGTCACAACACCATCATTAGGGGTCACAATGCCATTGTTAAGTAATCCAGCTCAGAACTGTAATGGCTCTCCCATGCCTGGGGTTCAGCATATGGTGCAGCTTTTACGCATGGTCAAAGGATTCCATACTGATGTCCCAAAACCTGAGGTTTTGAAGAGCGGAGCATCAATTCCATCATCAGCTCTCTCCCTGGAGGGATTCTATTCTTATTCAAGCATCGATTTGAAGTACAAGTGCTCTGGCTTTACAAGGATTTCCTGATTCTCTTACTGACATATGTATTTTTTCAGAGAGCATTGTTCTTCAATGGAGTGCATTAAAATGAATCTACAGGTAAACATTCTGTTCAACTTTTTGACAAATGGCTCTAACTCAACATTTAACTCCAAAGGGCCAGGAAATGAAAATATAGACCCATTTCTCAATAATTATTAATTTCCTGTCACTATTTTCCTTACTTCAGGAGTTTAGAAAGTTCTAAAAATCTTGTAAGATTGATTAAAGAGTAATTTGGAAGCAAGATGAGGGGAGGCAGGTGAAGGAAAGGGACAGAAGACTATTTCTGAACACTAAAAATAGCTTCAAATTCCTGCCAAGAAATGACAAATTGTTATATACACAGTCAGACATGGAGATGTATATTTTGTTTCAAATTCCAATTTCAAAATGTACTGCATAAAGAGAAACCACAAATTGAAACTCCATGTGCTCATATTGGCAGCAACACCAAAATTAAGTTTTTTTCTAAATATAACCCCCCCAAAACCTACCTCAACCTTCCTCCACCTCCTGCCCACTCTTTTATAAGTCAGAACAGAGTATTTTGGTTTCTCAGTGACTTTTTTCCATTTCTTTGAGTTACTAGTGAAGGGCCAAGCTCTCAGAACCTTACTCAGGTAACATTTCCATTGGTTTCAATGGGAGGTTTGCCCATGCGAGGTCTGCAGTATTTTTCCTGGTATTTATATGAAATGAAGGAATGTGTGACAGGAATGAGGATCAGTCTTTGCAAGAGAGCGAGAAGAAAACGCTATTTTGTAAAGGGATGGAGGGTAAGGAAGGAGGATAACGTCGTGAGGAGCACTATATAAAACTTAACCCCTCTTCCATCTCTGTAATTTCTCCCTTCTAAACAGAAAGGCTTTTCAATTTGAGTGAAATATCTAAAGAGAATTCATTTTGAGGACTCAGTCCAGGTCATAGGAAACAAGCCACATCAAAAAACCCCAAATAAATCACCTCTAATTTAAGCAAAACTGAACCAGGGACTAAAGACAAACCAGCCCTTTCAGCTTTCAGAAAAGAAACCAACATCAAAAGAAGAACCCGAAGTAGAAGCCTAGAAATGTAAATTTGTTGGTCTTTTCACACTCAAATTCTCACGCTTTTTCCATTTCCTTTTACAGAAGAAGAATGTGGTCAGACGTAGGGGAATGACTTAACAGCTTTTATTAAAAGGTAACTTAGTCAACTTAGTCCTCTTATGGATAACTACAGAATCATTATAAAGAGGATTAAACAGTTATGATCTGTCCCAGTTTGAATACTGTGGCTTGGAAGTTTTGACTCATGAGGTGTTAATTTCTCAGTCTGATTACATGAAAATGTATAAATATGAGCACTTATGAGGAAAAGACGTATCCTGCTGGAAGCTGAATGGTGTTGAGTTGCCTCCACTTCTATGAAGAGCATTGGAAAAAAACTCCTATCATGTTAAGTGGTACTGCATATAGTAGGAAGTGTCAGATACATGCAAAGGAGTGCTACCACCTCTGTTTTACTAGGTATTGAGGTGAGGAACAGATGCATTAAATGACTTTGCTGTGAGGTCCTGTGTGAGGAAGGGCTTGATCTCCACTTGGTCCACCCAATGAAGGCAGCAGGGCTGAGGGCACTCAGTGCTGGCTGTAAAGTGTCAAAAGTTGGGTGGTGGAAGTGCCACCATGTTTGACTGTGTGTAAAAAAGCCATGTTTGTTTCTAAGTGGCCAACCTGGATGGCTTGGGGCTTACAGAGACTCAAATCAGAGAGAGACGGGAATCATATTGTGTTAAGGTAATTAGGGTTACTCCTCTGAAGGAAACGAGGTGCTTCCAGCTATTGTCCTCAAAAAAGTATCAGAGAAACAGAAATTATTTGCCACAACAGCGCTAAGGAAAACCCTCCTAAACCAATGAAGCAATACAATGTAAAGAAATGTGAATGAATTGTTATATTTTTAGTAGCTCCTAAGAAATGCTCTGCCAACAGCCCTCTGAATCACTCTGCCTGGAAACTACCTGAGTGCTGCCTTATTTCTAGACATCTGTCAGCACAGTTATTAGCTAGCAACAAGCATAACATGAAAATAATCATTCTATTTAAGGCAGGAACAATAGCTAATTGACTGACATGAAATTGCATCAATATTATCTTCTGTTGACTTTTTGATAATCCATTGAAGAACAGTTTGGGTTTTCCAGGGTGGAAAACTCTACTTGTTTCCTAGCAGGAGCCCCACATCAAGAAGTTTTCCCTAATGGCTACCTAATTTTTGTAAATATAAATTATAATGCTTTCCAAGCATTGACATTTCATAACATGTCTTTCTTTTTTCCAAGGTTCCATCTTCTTCAGAATGCAGACTGATATATTTGGTACAGTAGTGGAATAACAGCTGGATACCTGAAATTCAGTTCATAGCCTTTCCAGACTAATTTTGAAATGCTAGGCTGATAAAGGTCTTTAGGCACCTGAAAGGTCCAAATAGGTGCTTCTTAGGTATCTAATTGACACTGAAACTAATGGGAATTAGGTATCTTTCATGGACTTTTAAAAAATTATGTAGGACTATGGTAGCAACAGAAGCTACAAAATAACTCGAAAATTTCAGCTTTTTCTGATGTAAGTCTGTCTTTCCTGAACCAGTCATTTTTATAATGTAAATTTTCCCCAAATTTTCATTTTTGTGAGACCCTGCTATTCCCACCCTAGTTGAAAAACCTCCTCATACAGTACATTAATGCCTCCAAACTCTTCTTTGTTTATAGGCTACTCTCAAATATCATTCAAACACTTCATGGAACTTAGAAGCTTTCCTTTGTGATCAGAAGATCATAGTCTAATGCCTGGGTGTACAATCTAGGAGATTTTTCTCACCCTACCATTCCAATTTTCAGAAAGCACCTACTTGCTTTGGGATGTCACATCTTCGCATTAAAAGTCTTAAAAATACAATCCGAGCTCTTCTGAAAAAGTATCTTTGGGAACACGAGGGTGTGCATGAATATCTTCAAAGCTGTAGTTTGACTAACCCAGCCACTGCTTAGATCATCAAACAGGCATGCATTTGGGACACAGAGGCACTACAGTCCTGGTGTATTCAGCCCAGAATCCTCATGGTTATGTGAATAATTATCCCTTCATACCGGCCTAGAAATCTTGGACAGAATTAGCAATCACAGCAAGGGTGCTAAGAAATAATTTGTACCATACATCTGTTAGTGTCCCTTAGCCCAGCTGGAATTTACATGCTTTCCTCTCTATCTTGGGTTTCTCAAATTGTGTTGATGTGTATTTAAGCCGCAGGAACATTCGAGGCGGTCACGCAGCGGGGGAGATGCAAACTTTGCTGGTATTTTGATTCCAAACTGTGATATCTCTTATCAGGATGGGTAAGGAAAGAAAGTGTCAGTGGCATTTAGTCTCCTGGACTAAGTTTCTCTGGCTATCTCATGGTGTGGTGGGTGAAAAGTGTGAGGGCAAGGCCATCACAAGTGTGGAAGAACTCACAGACCACTCAGGCAAGCATTCTCCAACAGGTATCCCATGATATCCCAACTGGACGCAACTGACAGTTTTTTTGAGTTGTTAACTTAAAGAATAGTTTTGTGCTTTACTTCATCTTGTCTTTGAGAAAGAAAAATACAGTCCCTAAATCATTTCAATCACTAATGCTTTACTCTTTATTCTCCTCCTTTTTGCTGTTGCAACCATGAAGAGGGGGGCTGTCATGAAAGTGTCATTTAAAGTCGTAAAGATGTAAGAAGGGGAGAGCAGAATGAAGTACCTCATGTTTGGCCCTGCTTTGGCCAGGTGGTTGAGCTAGAGGTCTCCTAACATCGCTTCCCACCTGCAGTAACCAATTATCCTGTGAGAGTGTGGAAGCCTGAACTTTCAAGCCTATTTTGATTTTAGAAATTACAAAGTTTTCTTTTTTTGGATGCACAGCATTCTGTTTAGCCTCTTGCTTGACTTATGATCACATCATATTTACGCTTAACAAGCTTTCTCTCATTCACTCTTCCCTCTACTCTCCTTTACTCAAACGCCATAAACTCTTCCCACCCCATATATTTTTCTTTTACTCCAGAATTATGCATTTCAGATGGGATTTGCTTTGGACTGCTTCCAAATACACCCACTCCAGTGCTCTGAAAGTGATGAGGTTTATTCGAAGATGGACTTGGCAAGTCTGTGCTTCAAAGGGCTACTGATCCAAAGTGCTTCAGGAAGACTTTAAGACACACAAATAAAACCACAAAGCAATAAAATATAAGGTCACGAACGGTGTCTGTATTTAAATGTTTAGAAGAGTTGAAGCCGGTATATAATTCTGCATTACAAAACTTGTCTGAAAATGGCTACTTCTCCACCAGTGAACCAATATCAGTCAGTTTAATGGCAACTGACTACTTACAGGCTGTGAGCATTCAGGGTTCCACTATGGTGAAGAACGTCCATGTCTTCAGCACAACATTGGACTTCGATTCAACAAGGTTACAGGCAGTCAGAGGAATCTTTAACACGCTGTTGACTTATTTTTTTCCAACTGTAGATGCATTAAACATGCTCTGGAGAGGCCGTACTGTCCATGGGTAAGGCTATGAATTTAGAGACCTGGTTTTAATCCTGGCCTGCTCCATAACCTTGACTGAGTTGCCTTTCTCCTCCACATACCCTTCTAGAAAATGAGGGTCCCCCGTACAGCTCTCTGTTGTAGAAGCACTCAAAGAGCTACTGAAGAGAACTGCAATGAAATGACTGGGATTTTGTTTCTGCCAGGGCACTAATTCCAAGACCCACACCCAGTCATGAAATTACCTTTTAAATGATGAGACAGAATCATTCTTTTTTTGTGATATTCCCTGCATTTACCTCCCTTGGGTAGCAACAGTGGAAAGTCCTGGCGAGGAGAGCAGCCAGTAGACAAGGCCTTATTTGCCCAGGTTTTAGGGCTTTGCCTGTGTCAGTGGTGCAAGGATACCAGTCTCCTTCAAGAGGTGTGGTTTATCAGTGGAGCTTTTGCTGTGGCTCGGACGTCAGGCTAATGGTCTCACGTACAGATTCTGTAAGATGCCTTTCATTCATCCTGCCAAACAGGAGCTGTGCCTGTGATGCTTTCCCAAACTGAAGGGCATTGCTTCATGAATGCAAGCAATGTTAAAGCCTGAATAATGCACACAGTCTTCCACTGGCAAAATGCTTCCACCTCTCCCTTTGCCCTCCCCCACCATGTGGTTTAGCTTTTGGCTCTGCAATAGATACTCTGAATAAATGTTAGCTTTTTGAGAGGCTAACACTGAACACTGGAAGTCTGAGTCAAATCCAGCCGTATTACAAGTCCATTGTTTAATTGTTGTTTGTTTTGGGATTTTTTTCCGCTGAAGCTTTATGGTGTTTTAACACCTCTATTTTTTCACTTGGTGGCCCGAAAACATCCATATACTAGTCAATCCAAACAGGAAACAAAAAACTCAATGGGAAAAAGGGATATTGTTCAGCATATATGTTTGTCTCAGCTTTAGCCCACTAAATGGTAAGCATCTAGAAATGGAAAGATGAAGGACATGAAAAATATCCAGATCATGCAGCTTACAGAGCTACATGCAATGTAACAACAACTGGTGGGAACTGTGAAGGACACTCCTGATCTGAGGTGTATTTCAGTTTTCAGCTCAGTAAAACCCCAGCTTCTGCACGAGTAAAAACTTGTCCTTTTTACCAGGCTGTAATAAAATATTTGTGGTGGGTTTTATGGTGCAAGCCACTGTCCACTCAATACAAGCTGAAGGCCATTACCCTCATTTCTGTCATGAGTCAAGCCACAACACATCTCCACACCAAGCTCCAGAGCTCAAGACTGGTGCCAGGCTGTCCGCAAACACCCCCAAGGGCCATTTCAAGGTTCATTTGCCAGAATTACCCGATTGCATGGCATGGGCTGGAAACCACTTTATACCATGCTCTGTTCACCTGGATCAACAGGACACTTATGAGACCTAACAATGTGAAAAGAGAAATACAGCCATGCATCAGTCTGCCTCTAGTCAAGTCAATTTTTAAGTACACACATCTGTGAAACAGCAATCTCCAAACCTCAGAATCCCCTAATCCTGAAGGCTCAACCCAAATCAATATGATTATTGGGAGGTACAGTGAAGTTTCAAGGTATATCATTATTAGGAAGCATGTGGATTTGCTCTGGGATCATAGCTGCTGAAAGCTACAAGAATCTTAAACCCCTCTGTTGTTATCAGGACTGTCTCTCTGGTCTTCCAAACTTTGTGTGCATGGAGTGAAGAGGACCACACTAGTTCAGCCTTACCTGTCACTGATAATCTGTGTGATGTAGCTGTCCTCATCCCAGGCAAGTACTGGACTCAGATGGAACCCAGAAAGGTTTATCCAAGAGATGGCAGATGAAGTCAGTTGAGCTACTTTGGGGAACAGAAAGATCTGTTCTGTATAAAACACATCTTGTGTTTTATAGCATAGTTTACTGTGTCCAATGTTTTCTTGAATGTGATAGCTCTGTATGACTCTATACAGTCCTGCCCACATCTCTGGGGCTCCTTAGTTTCATGCAAACATAGGACAAAAGCATGATCTCCACAGTACTGCACTTGCAGTTGAAGAAAACAGTTTATATCCATTCTCACTCTGGACAGAGATTACAAGGTACTGTGAAATTTTTTTTTTTTTCCACTTATTAAGATGTTTCTTTTGCTATTATCGCTAGAGGGCTGCACCCTTGGACATCTCAAATTTCCTTGCTTCTCCCCATTTTACTGTTCAAGGTCTCTCTGGAAAACCTTCATGTTTAATCAACTTAAAGCATTTCCTCAAACATCCTAATCCTTCTTGACTCCATGTCTGTGCTCCTAGACCTTTCTTCCCATGTATTTCCATGGGACTTTGGAGGCCACTTTTTAACTTCTCTTCGTATACAGTGTCTTCATCCTTTGCTCTATTCATCCATCACCCATCACCCAGAGTGTCGACTTCAGCAGGACCTGAACAAAACTGAGGTAGAATGTGAAAGAAATGGTTTTGCTAGGTATAAATGATGGTCATAAGAGAGGACATTGGCCTAGGGATGTGTTTATTCCATGAAGTGCCATGCAGAAATACCTGAGCTAGCTGGGAACATGCTAGTTCAGGTTACAGAAGCAAAGTGTACACACATTAGCAGAAATACTGGAATTACTTGGGTGTGGCTTTCACAGATTATCCTGTTCCACCCAAATAGGGAATTACTGGGAAGCTGATGTAGCCAAAGAGTGATCATTTCATTGCACTTTTAAAGCCCAAAGTTGGGTTTTTCTAAGCTTTGACTTTTTTTCTCTTAATAAATTATTCACAATGAACAGTACATTTTACACAAGTGAAACTTGTAGAGCAGCCATGAAGATGCTGCTGCTATTACTGCCCTCCCTAGTGACAGCAGAGTATTGATGGCAGAGTCAGAGAAGAAGAAATAACAGTGGAAGGGCTGGGGTGAATATTTCTGCTTGTCTGGTCCCCAGAAAAAGCAGTTGGTGTAATTGAACAAAGGGGAATTAGGAAAAATATTCTGCTGCTTCAAGTAGGCTACTGAGAATCAAGAGAAATCATTACGTGACCTTATGTCTCTAAATTATGGGAGCCCACTTGTCTCTCATACTCCTTTTGCATTAGCAGGGATCCCCCCAGTCCACATTCCTATAAAGATGATGAAGATCAGGAGCTTAATCTCTTCATGCACATCCATCTAGATCTCTCTGAGAGGTACTTATGTAGCCCCATTACCTTAGTTTATCTCACAAGTGTTTTGCTCACTGCCCCAGAAGGCAAATTTGATGAAACTCCAACATTTATTTTGGAAATGGCTGGGGTAGAAGACTCTGCAGTATATCCAAGGAAGTCTGTGGAGGGAATTAATTTCTCAGTTTAAGACAAGGTCTCTCAAATCTCAGATTAGCACTTCAGCTTCTACATGGTTCTCCTTCCCTACCTCGGTTTCCCCTGCACAAAGGAAATTACCTCCATAGAGGAACCAACATAATTGCTGCAGACTCAGCCATAATAAATTCATAAAGCAAGCACTCTGAAATAAGCACCTTTATTCTCAGATAATACATTGGTCTAGGATGCTGGACAGGAAGTACCGTAGGGTTGTTGCTCAAAGTGTCAGTGATTTCCTCATGAGAAACCTCATGAGAGGGCCATGACAGCCCATCAGCATAGAGGTGCTTCATTTCCTTCATGAAAACATAGAAAAACAAGGGATGCAGATGGATTGTTCTGAAATGGGGAGACTACCTAAACAGGATGAGGTTAATTTTTGCAGTGAGACGAGGTCATGAAGCCTGATGCAGAGCAGAGCTGCCTGTCAGCCGTGCAGGCCGAGCTGATACCTCTACAGTGGGATGCAAGGTATCCACATGTGGGAGCTGCTCAGCCCAGCACCAGGCTTGCCTCCTTGCAGTAGTTTGCATTTTGCCAGCAGCACAGACATTAAAAGTTCCTTAAGCTTCCAGAAAGAAGATAAACATGGCTTTCAATGCAGATTAAAATACACACGCACTTTTGAAACATGGTCAGTCATTACTAATTCATGGCTGCTGTCCAGCAAGTGGAGAAAAACATTTCCCTTCATCGGTTCAGCAACAAAACCAAGGGGGGAAAAAAAAAATCAATGACTTATACTGTACACTAAAACAGCTTAAAACACAAACATTTCCAGAGTACAATATTTCAAGCAGTCTTGTAACTGGAGGAGCTATTTTTTAACTGGATTCCTACTTTTTACTACCAACAGCCTTGTCTTATTTGCAGAGGCTCTGCTAGCTGTCAGACATCCTGACTCCACTTAATAAACTCACTTAAAGCAGAACTTTCTTAAGTCACAGTGTAACTACATAAATTAGTTGTTTCAGCGTTAGACCAACACACTTCTCTTTCTTCCCTCTCTCCTGAGCACTGAGCTACAATGAAGAAACTCAAGTCTCAAAAGAACCAACAGTTCATTAAGAAACGCTGCCATAACCTAACATGCCTCATGTACAACAGCTCCCGTTGGCTTTGGTCGGAGCTGCAGGGCTGCTTACTTGTGGGTAAAACTAGGCAGAGTTTGGGTCCATAGGTCTGGGTCCCGAAGTTGAGATCCTGCTTTTGAAATACTTTGCGTGCGGTGCTATGAGAGAAGGAAATGCAGAGGTGATGCCAGGTCATGGGCAGATTTTGCACTGAGTGAAGCTTAATGCACCAGGAAGTTAAGAGACTCTCCAGTGTCTCACTAGATAAGCAGGACCAGGGCATTTCATTAGTGGGTGGATCTTAGTCTGGTTCCTTGTGAAAATGAAGCTCAAACAAACCCCATATTCATGTCTCTGTCTCTATCTGACCCTCCCTTGTAACTCCTCCATCCATTGGTCAAATTTATTCTCATTCTACAGAAAGAAATACATTGCAAGAATAAATAGAACTTAAGGATAAGGGCTGCCAAATAAAAGAAGGGTGCCAGAAGTCCTATGGTCTCAGACGAAGGCCACTTAACCTTTCATTGTGTCCAAAAGGGGAAGGGATTTGAGCAATGCGGGCTCACACCTTCACAGAAAGAAATACTAAAAGGATGCAAAACTCCAAGGCACTGGGCTCTGCTCATTCCTGTGCTTGCAACTGGTAGCTGGTGCTGTTGCTGCACTGAAGTCCCTTGTGGGAAGCCTGGAGGGACTCCGAGGATCACCTAAATGCAGATTAGGCCTGTTAACCCCTCTCCTGACTGGGGATGTGTAGCATGGGATCAATTTACTCAATGGCCCCTTTACTGGGAGGGATGATGTGATGTTCCTTCTCGCCATGTATATTCCCATTCAGAAACTGGGCTGGCTTGACCTCCCAGGGCAGAGACAAGCAAAAGAACCACCCCTTCCCTAGGTTGGACCATTCAACACCAGAACAGGGGAAAAAGTGCCTTGCACGGGGCACTCATGGCAACTGTGTGGGAGCCTAGGACAGCATCGAATCCTGCTTTCCAGTCCTTTGTCCTGCTCTGGCTGTCCCTTGCATGAACGCAGGACCAATTCCAGGCTAGTGATGGGTGATAGATGGCAAAGGTCACTGTTGAAAAGACTGGTTTTCTCTCACCTGCTGCTACGTGTTGTACCTGGTGGCAGCTGCTATTTTTACATTAAAACTCATTTCTTACTAGTAAATCTCTGTGTTACATCTTGAAACCCACATCGAGCCCTCTGGTAATTCGATCTTAATTAAACAATTTAGCTGCCAATCCAGCCCCTTTCTGGTAAGCAGTGTATTGCAATATTTGGTGTTAGTCAAACACAACAGGCATTTTATCAGCCCTGGTGTTGTAAATATAGCTCGATTTCTAAGCAGATGCTGATAGTGAAGTTTGCCTTGCCCTGCCCTACCTCTCCCACTAAGCTGAGTCATAATAATGCACCGGGTTAGCCCAACTCCACCATGTGGTGTAATGCTCAGCAAGATTTGGCAGATAGGAGGCCTTACTAATCTTCTGAATCTCATCTTTCACACTGGAGCAGTTGGCTGGGATATGTCTTTTTTGCCTGTGTAAGTTATTGTATAATACAGTCTTCCAAGTTACATAATGGTTTCTCTCTTCACTCGGTGTCATCTGAGCCCCTCACAGGAATGCACACACATTGCCTCTGACAGCTTGTGAAGTCCTCCAGGGCCACTACTGCTCCCTGCCCACCAAGCAGTTTAGAAAGGGCAGGTACTACAAGCTTGAACACACATGTGCTTTCCAAGGAGCCAGTTTCACCTGTCTTGCATCACGTGTCATCACCTTTTGGAGAGTCTTTAGCAGGTTGTGCCAAATTACAATGAGTTTATCAGCAGAAAGAGCTATATTTTTACCCCTCCTGACATAACCGGAGTTGCCAAAGGTATCTGGTTACGCTGTCAGATGTAAAAGCCACATTCACTGCTGGAGTCAAGCTCTCATCCATGGGGAGTGACTGAGCTCCAGGAGCGCAGGGGTTGTGGCCCGTTCCAAAAGGCAGGTTTTTGACTCAAGGCAAAATCTTTTGCTTATGGAAAAAATATGCCCCTGCAAACAGGGAGAGCAGATGGGAGGCAGATGCTTCTTTCACTGGGGTGGCTCAGCAATACTTTGAATAAGGGCTGGGTGTAATGGTAGCTGGAAACCTTCTGATGGTTTGTTCACCACAGTCCACCCGTTTTCCCCGAATCTGAGGTCGGTCATTGCTGGATCCCAGGCAAATGGTACCCATGTGGCAGATACAGATCTGCCATGCTATGGGCTGCCAGTGGGGTGCAGAGCATCAGTGCTTGCCCTGGCTTCCCACATCCACCTCTGAATGGGAGCCCAGCCTGCCCAGCACCAGGGCCCAGCATCATCTCTTCAAAACCTTAACAGTGACTCCTCACAGATAATATTTCCAGAGACAGAGCTACAGATTCTGTAGAGGGTGTTGAGAGGACTCAGTTCTATCTCAATATTTTGTTTTCCCCTTTTTTGTGTCTATTTATTTTTCATTCTTTGCTGCAGTATTTCACTCCTGTTTGTTCCAGTGGATGTTTTCTCTCCTCCCTTGCCTGCTTCGTTTCTCACAGCCTCTCCCAGTCCAGTGACATTTGTGTTCAAATGTTCAAACCTACCATGCTCAAGAGGGTCCAGGAGCTGGGTAAACAACTTTGCCTGTGTGTTTAGCATACAGCTCAATTGTACATTTACAGTAGATATTCTGCTTTAATTTGCTTTTAAACAGCCCCTTCAAACAGCTCAGAGCTTTGGACATTGTTCTCTTAGGTGCATTACAAAACCATAATTAATTAGCTGGGCTCCCCTGTGGATTTTCTCAGATTTTACCCAATCTTTGCGCCAATTTTAATGACCTTCCCAGTCAGGGGCTTTACATCTGTAAATGCTGAGTGCCATTCAGCACTCAGTAAACAAGGGGTATCTGAGCAAAATAGCTGGAGCTTGAAATCAAACAGTTTACTTGTTTATACTACAGGAGACACTGTCGGTCTGGGTGGCTCTTAGCACCTGCCGTGCCCTTTGATGCTTGAATTTCGGCTTTCTGTCCCATATTAAGAGAACTCAAGATTGATCTGTGTTACCCTTCCATAAAGTTGGGATTGTGGGAAGATCTGTACTGCAGAGCCCTTCTATCCCACCCCTTCCTCTTTGTCCTTTTAAAGCACTTTGTTCATTGTCCGTGCAAAACTTGCTGAGAGCTCTTCACAGAGAAATCAGCCAAGCAATTTTCAGCTGCTCCTTCTTCCTGATGGCTTCAGGCCAACATTCCCCAGCAGGTGTCAGATACCAGCAGATAAGAAGGAAGAGAAAGGAAAGAAAGAAAAATGAGCAACAGGAAAAGATTTGGCGGCTTGTTATACGCACACAGCCCATCTATCACCTCAAGGTGCTCAATAGCTCTTCGGATTTTAGCACACATGGTGCAAATGCAACATGGACTTTCACTCCACCTTGGAAACCCACCTTGTGCAGGCTGTTGCTGCAAGGCAGTAAGTTCTACCCATGCAATGGGGGACATCTTTGGAAAGCAGCAGCCAGCTGGTGGCTGAACACGAGGGATGGAAATACTGTTTTTGTTTTGGTCAAAGTTGAATTTTAGGTGGTTCTTTTTCAGGCAGAAAGGTGGTTCAGCATGTTGGAATGGAGCTGCTCGGGATCCAACTCTAGTTTTTGATGGCCATTGTATGTGAGCATAGGAAAGACACAGTTGCTTGGATCAACATCTGGCATGAGGTGCACCAAAAATAACTAGACTCAAGAGTCAGGAGGGCTGCATCAAAGTGCTGTCTTCACATAAGTACAAAGCCACACCATGGAAATGTAAATATAAGCTATGATTTTCCATGTGATGTTGAAGTTCCATGCTATAACATGGCAAGCAGATTTTCTATGTATTCTGAAAATACACACATATTCAGACAATATGAAACTATAGCAAGGATTTCCCTGTCTGGGGAACAGAGAATGCACAGCCAAAAGAAGTGCTTTTTTAGTACTAATTAGAGGAGTCAGAGTAAACCATGAAATAAAATTACCTCCCTGAGGTATACAACCTGTTCTCACCAATATGAATTACAATTGCTCATGAATGAAGTGAATCAATGTCTGGTTTTAAATGGACCAGGTTTAGGTTAGTGTACAATCCTCTATGATCAGGGTCTCTGTAACTGCACCTACATTAGTACAGCAAGAACCATAGTTATACAACCAGCCAAACCTCTTGGTCTGCTGCTTCTGTGGCAACTTGACGGCCTTCATGAGCCGTCATAAAAGAGCAGCTGCTCGAAGGGCTGAATGCTGAGTAAGACATAAGCAGGCACTGCCGGAGGTAAGCTCTGTAATAAAAGAAAAGTGATTAGGCAACAGTGCTCTGTCTGTGCCCTGGCTCTCCATCTGTAAAACAAGGCTGATGGTATCACCCTTATCTTGCCGGGGAGTTGTGAAGATACATCACATTAAAGGTGATTTAAGAGGTGCTCAGAGAACTGGTGGGTAGAGGAGCAATGTAATTGCTTCAAAGAACAAGATTTTCTTGCTGCAGTTCTTAACTTTCAGATAGAGCAGGGCAAGAGCTGGTATAAACTGCTCCTTCAGGACTCTCCAATGGGAGCAGCTTCACACCCTTTTGATCTTCCTGGGGCTGATATTGGTTCATTGTTTGGGTTTGCTGAGGCTGGAGCACCTCCTGGGAGATGTCACACAGCCCAGGTAATTTAGACTTTCTCTGGACTGAAAATAAACTGGAGCACACCAAGGAAGAGCATATATGCCCAATCCTTTTTCTCTGAAGCATTGACTAAATGGAAGGGAAGCACAAATTCCTACCTGATGTAAACCTGATGAAGTTCAAATGAGGAGCAGTGTGAAAAGAAGAGAGTTTTTCAGAGTACCTGAGAAGTTACAGTGAGGGAAAGAATCCAGAAGTTAGCAAACAATTTTGCCCACTTCTGTTCTCTGTATCCAAGGAGCAATAGGTTTTTCTAGGTGATCTGAGTTATTGATTTTGAATTATGAATATATATTCAACGATTAATGACAAGTGGGCTTTAGGCAGTTCTTTTCTTAATCAGTGGGGATGGTGATTAAAACCCGTGGGCTGTGGGAGGACTGCTGTCTGAGCTCAGTCCATTCACGGTCTGCAGCTAATGAAAAGCTAATAAAGACACTTTTCAGCATCTGTCAAATTCCAGAGCTCTAAGGGTCTCTCTCCTGTAGGAATATCTTGCCAATGGTCACTTTCTCGAAGCCAGCCTGGTGGCAGCCCCTTCACAGCAGGATGGATGTTTGTATTTCCCACAACCACATTTATTATTTTACCTTAGGAGGAGCAAAATCTGCAGACATCTTAGGTGGCTGGAAGCCTTGGCTGGCTCAGCATTTCAGGAACAGGTAAGAGATGTCTGCGGGGAAAGCAACTAACTGCTGGGTCAGCCCATGGTGCTGCAGCAATGCTGACCAAAGGGCCATGTTTGTTGTACGCCAACTGCACCGGTACTCACCGTACCTGTAGTATACTAAACCCTGTGTTTTTAATGATGAGAAGATAATAGGGGATTAATCTGTTTGTGTACAACCACATTAACCTTGATGATGTTGGTGGAATTATCCAGACCTTGATGTGGGAATTGGTCCATGTCAATGCTAACCAGAGCAGAAGCTGGCCCGAGGAAAGCCAGAGCAGCCACATAACATGCAGATGTGAACTGAGCAGTTCCTGGGATGGAGCTTTTAAGACATGGACATATTGTGGTTTTGAAGTTTTATAAAGCCATTTCAGAGTTGTCAGAGTGTTAACAAAGAGGGACCAAAGGACAGCATGAGTTTGCAGGTCAGGTAAATGGGGAGCCCTTCATGCCTGCAGTGAGCCAGATTCTGCCTGATAAACTCAGCTCAGCTTTGGTGCTTCTGGTGGTTTAACCCTGGCTGTGTCACCCTGAGCGGGTGCAGACTCATTTTTCCCTTGATACTCATTCACACATGGGGTCCTGCACAAGGCAGATTTAGCACATCATTACCAGTGGTTCAGAAAACCAGTCTGTTAGGAGAGTTCCCTGTGGATATAACCCATCTCTTTGGAGAAGCCAATACCAGGCCTCAGTGCCACTGAAGTGCCCCCCAGATGTGAAATTTTGCCATGCAATTCCAGCAAATGGACACACGCAGTCTATTTTTAGTTCTAAATACACCCACTTCAGGGTTGCTTTTCCCTCTATTTCCTTTCATCACAGCAAGGCTCTTATTAAGAACCCGTTCCTGCAGCAGCGCAGACTCATACAATTTAGATTTTATTTGTTGAAGAATAACCATCTGTCAGCTACTGGGAAGGAGGAAAAGAATCTATCCCTGACGACGTGGAGACTGTGGGTCTGTAACTAAGTCTCTGAACGTACCGTATCTCAGAGCAGGAACTGAAGTACCCTGGGAAATCAAACAGGAAAATTGAGTAATAAAATGTTCAGAGAGCTGGCGTGTAAATGTGCAACGGGAGGGTGGAAGCACTTGCCCATAGAAAGCAAAGGGCTCAGGTTAATAATCAAAATGACCTCACAGTAATAAATTAGGCAAGAAAAGTGAACGATGGAAAGGAAACTGCTCTTTAAATGCTCATTGTCAGAGAGCTGTTTAGCAGCTATAGAGCAATCAGCGAGTGCTCCCCGGTGCAGATCTCTAGTTACCTGTTATGTTTGTGGCAAGCTTGCAGAAGGGTGTGCTGCAGAAACCACCAGGAAGGTCACAGACTGCACACGTATGGTGTGGTGGGTATGTGAACTGCTCTGCATAATTACTCACCTTCTTTAATAAACTCCCCAGTCTCAGCTGAGACTTCCAGTGGCAGCACAAGGGGGACCTGCATCAAGGTACACCCGGAACAGTGGCTGCTTTTACAGGCTCAGAGGGCTCCTTCACTGATGTGTAGCAGACTGCGGAGCCAAACGTGCATTTGCACTGCCTGTTGGGTTTGAGCCAGTCCCACAGGCTGTCACAATCCACCCCTGCTGCTTACAAAATTAGTCCTGCCCCACACATTGCTGGGAGGTGACACGAGGTGGTAGGATGTAGCTTTAAGCACTGCTTTGAGTGTATGGCCCTGGTCTGTAGCTCCAGTGTGCCTGCTGTCTGGGGGAGCTGCAGACAATTTTGGGATGCTCTTTGGTACCTGGGTACCTGCAGTTTGCCAATGGAGGCAATGAAAACTACCTAATGAGCATTTGCCTATCCACAGGGGCTGCTGGGTCATTTGTTTAGCTCCCTATCGCAACAACTGACACTCAAACCTGAACAAAAAGAGCTGAACTCATTGAGAAATGGTGAGATTACTCTTGCCCAGACTAAGGCGTATTACTCACAGACATCCCTGCACCCGCTGTGCACTCTCCATCCCGGTGTCTCCTAGGTCTTATCCACAGCATTTGGCATACATATAGATGCTCTGTTACTGCCCAGTTCATATCTCAGACAACACAACCCAAATGTGCCCTTTTCCTTCTGTTGTGGGATCCCTGTGCCCAAAACGGAGCCAGTTTTTGGCCCTCATCCTTGGAGTACCTCAAGATATTTGTGGGGGAATTGTCAAGCATGCATAACTGGATGGTCAGCTTCTGCTGCAGGAGCATGTCTGCTATGGATTCCAGGGTTCCTGGTGCCTCTTCTCCAGCAATTGTACAGTTTTCCTCTGGGAGGGCTTTTTCTTCGTCACCTACCAGTGTAACTGGAAAACCAGCTCGCCAGACTGTGTGTACAGCCATCTGGAGGATGAGGATGTGATGTGAGATGTAGTGGATTATCTACTAGTCCCTCCTGAAGTTCATTCAGTGTCACACTAGCTCCAAGCACCATCCTTACTCACAGACTCTTGCAAACCCTCAGGCATTAGCCCTGCTTGATGTTTGATTCAAAGCTCACAAAACCTGTTCCTACCACACTTGGATCTTGAGGCAAGAGCAGAGATCAATCCAGGTCAATGCTGTGTACACTCTGCAGGAAACACATCTCCTCAGTGGCCGTTGAAATGTTGGTGCTCTCCCTTGTGGAAAGCCAATCTCTCTTTTCCCTTGGGAGCCTCATATTAATTGACCTGTCTCAGTGCTTCAGGCTGTCTGCCACAAAGAAGCTTAACTGTTTACAGAGGGCCAGAGCTGGGCAGGCTTACCCTCCTTTGCCTATGCAATTAACACATTATTCATCACTCATCGTTTGCCAAGCACAGATGGGCTCAGAGGCCATTCTCCTGTAATCTAAATGGTACGGACAAAGGAGGAATTGCAGTCTGGGGGAACAAATATTACACCCAAGTCTGAGTAAGAGACAACTACGGGGTTTTATGTCTTGCTGTATAAACCAGAGTACCGGAAACTGGGAGAGTATAGAAAATGAGACATCAGTATAGGCTTATCTTCCCTCTCCTTGTGAATGTCCCATGTGGTCGCTGGGTCACATGGACCTTTGTCTGCTCGCATGTTCTGCTAACTGCATTGGTGCCCCTCAAGAGTGAAATATATCTGCTTGTACTAAATGCCATTAATGACACGCACCTTCCTATTGAAAGCTAACCCAAGATCTGAAGAAAGAAGGAAGACAACACCTCAGCCCATTTGACTTGCAGTAGCTACATGATTTCTTTTTTAATTTCCTCTTTTCCATCCCATCTGAATTGTGTCTACAGCAAGCCTAAGGAGGCTCAGCAAAACCTGAACTTGGAAAAGGAGGGAGATTAGGAGGATCAAGAACTGGCTCATAAGTGATGAAGAAACCTTGTGATGGGAAAGAAGGAGCCACTCGGGAAATTTTGATCAGAAACAGGATTAAATTGCCTCAGTTTGCATAGCTGAGCTGTGTCAGAACCTTGCCCTGTGTAACACACACCGCAGACTAGACAGTAACGCAAAGAGCTGCTATGCCACCTCTCTTTTCTTCTTCCCAGCAAGTCTCACCTGTCAATCACCATAAATTGCCAGATTAGACATTTACTGTCTGTTGGGGTTAAATGTGTTACTTTCATGCCCTAGCTGGAAGCTCATAATTACCTCACACCTTCTTATCAGAGACCAGCTTCGTTTTCCTGTTGTTCTTACTTTTATAGCTGTTTTGCCCGCTGTAAATCTGTCTCCACCGGGGATACCTCATTTACATCCATTTATTGCAAGGAAGACTCAACAAAATTAACGTTAATTGACTCCAGTTCTGAGAAGTTTTAGCCATCATTTGCAGTACAGCGCAAGAGAGTTTCTGACCATGCAGGTGCATGAACTTTAAAGGTGCTGGGTTAAATTCTGTCCTTTGGTAAGGCAATATCCACCCAGAATAATTTTTATACCTTAAAGTGCAGTTGCTTCAGTGTAAATTAGGGCAGAATCTACTCCACCACTAAGTTTTTCCAACATCTAATTAAAAAGCTACATGCTAAAACAATTCCCTCCTGCTAGGAAACTTTGGATCCTTTTGAAGTTTGGAAAATATCTTACTTTTATGTCTGGACTCTTTAGGGCTATTAACATGTCTTGGGGCTGCTGAAATGACTTTTCAATTCCATACAATTTCACTGATGAAGTTAAATCATAATTGTCTGCCTTATTTTCCATTTTCACGTTGCTTGCTCAATTTCTCACCATCCTTGCTGCATTATATTTTGGAAATGCTGAAGTAGAGTGAAGAACTGGGCATGGATTGTTACTTGCATTAACTCAGCTCTAGTCCAGAGTTACCTGCAAGACGAGATGTTAAGGGGTTTGAGTTTTGTTTTTTTTACCTTTATAGCTTTTCAAACAGGCTATTGAGAGAACAGCTTTTATTGAATGTTTGTGCATCATGTTACATGCAAGGGTATTGGGTGGGGGAATGCTCAAGGAATCGCTATTGGTAGCATCTGATTCCTCTCTCGAGGTATAGAGCAGCACCCTGCATCTTGCCAAGCATGCTTACTCGTGTCTCTTGGCCTGCATTTTCCAATGCTTCTGCCATCCTCCCTCACAGCCATTTGCTGTCACCAACTGTTTAATAAGCCTCAGCATGGGCTTTGTTCTAGTAGATCTTGTAGGAGCCATCAGGCTACTGGAATAGTCTCTCTTCACGTTCCATTAGTACTAACACTGCCTTCAAGACCACAGCATGTGAAAGTCATATTTCTAGGGAAGACAGCAAGATGTGGATTGTGCCATATCCATTTCAGTGCTCTGCTGCTAGCAGCCAGCATGTTTCCAGCTTGAAAAGGGGCTGGCAGTCCCAGATGCTCGGAGCACCTGCAAGGCAAGTGGGCTATAGCACTAATTGCCCAGTTAAAGAGCGTGACGGCTACTGATGGGTGTGCAGGGAACATCAACATGGACAGACCCTTCATATTTTGAAGCCTGTGAATACTTTAATGCAAAAAGGTTTTCCAGCTGGCTCCAGCTTCATTTTAACCAGGGTCTTTCTTTTACTGGGAAGAGCCTTCAAAGCCTGGGTAGAGTATCTTCATGAGTCTTCTCTGAAGCCTCATAATGAATGATTGTGGTCATGGGTTTTCTGTGGAGCAGGCAGATGCAGGCAACAGATGGTGCACTGCAGATAGTGTTTTCAGAATAATTGTAGCCTCTGTTTTGGGGGGAGTTTGGTATAAACGGAGAGGTGTCAGATTATGCTGTGAATATACTCCAGCTTTTTGAATCCAAGTCTTTCTCAATAGTAGAGACAAGAACATCCCAGTGTACCATGCTGAGCCAAACAAACACACAAGATAACAGCTCCACCAACCTTTCACAGAGGAAGACTCACTTCCAGAAAGATGATGCTCCAGTAAAAGTGAAGTCAGCATTTTCTCATGGGAAAAAGCAATTATTCCCATCTAGAAAGAAAGCTGGAGATTGAGTGCTGGAGCGGGTTGGGCACTCTTGCTGGAACAGGAGCCTGTGAGTAGATTTTGGCACTTTTTTCCCTAAATGACTCAGCTGGTGTGTCTTCACTTAAATCAGGCAAATTGCTTGGAATCCACTTTCCCTCATTTTTTGTCAAAGATGTATTTTAATTGGGAGTTTTCAGGTGTCCTGTTTCTGGCAAAAAAATGTGGGGCAATAAAGAATGTTCCTTTATATTTTTCTGCAAGTTATCCTTATTTTCCAAAGTTTCTCAACCTCGGAAAAATTGCAGACTGCCAATAGGAAGGAGGATGACAGAAAAAATGCCCAAAATTACTTATACTGTAGTGAACTATTCAAAACTGTGAAAGCTACAAGGTAATTTTAAGACCTTTTCATTTCAAAGTATTCTGTTTGGATCCTGTAGGCCAGATTTTGTTTAGCAAAACTACTTCTTCCTTTCTGACCATTCCTCTGCCTAGTCTGTCTATAAGGACCACCTTTTGAGTATCCATCTGTTGTTGCTCTTTCCAATTAATGTTTTACTGTTTTAACTTTCTATGGAAAGGCATAAAAGCCTTCTATGTCCATCTCAAAGCTAATTGCAACTAATTATGCCTTTCTGAATGTCGGAACTTTCTGTTAGTCTCCTGAGGGCTCCTGTTTCAATGCACAGCTATAACAAACCGTACCCCTACAAACAGGAAAAAAATGTTTTGGCTAGATTAAGACTCCTCAAAAAGCAGCTTTTGGACCAAGTCATCAGTAACCAGTTATTTTTTGCATACAAGCTTGCTAGAAATTTTGGGGCAACCTCTAAAGTGTTTCAGCTGCTTGGAATCATTGGAGCAAATAGACCCACTGGCCACAATGCTGCTAAGTGACATTTTTGCAACAGCTGGCCGATTTCGATCTAATTTTCACAATATATTGGAGTAGATGGAGGTGCGTGTCACTTAGGGGAGGCCTTGCACATATGTGATAGAACTGAGATAAAAGAGCATTGTAGGTGATACAAAGAGGAACCTTGAGCATACAAGCCAGAGTAGATAGGATTTCCTGGGATAGGCTCTCTTTAGGGCTTGCAGTGGGTTAAGTGACAGAGTTGGGAAGCACCCACTGTGCTGCCCATGCAGCGTAATTCCCCAGCAGGTTGCACCCAATGGCGTGGAGGCTTCTATGGGTCATCTTTAGTTGCCACCTTGATGAGACTGCAAGCCGTGCATTGCCCTGGCTTAAGGAGGGGGTTTTTGCAACCTTTGAATTCAATCAGTGAGCCTGGGGACCCCACTGGAATGTCTCTTTGTCTCCATGCACTCTAAGTATCTTGAAATGATGCCTTAACTCCAAAACATCTGAAGTGAACATTTCACCTCCCAAATACAAACAAGACGGAGAGTATGTGTTTCCAAAAGAAAAAAAAAAGAGATCTGTTTGGGCCAATGCAAATATCATTTCCAAATAATTTTTGGTTTCAACCGTTCTGTTAAAAAGTAGAAACCCCCCACCCCACCCCACATTTCTAAGTCAAAATAATTTTCTCATTTAAGAATTAGACAGTAAAAGTTTTGGTTTAGAAAGCATTCAAATAAAACATTAATATTGATAGGCTTGAATTTGTTGAAAGAGAGCCCTTGCCGATAACACAAATTTATTTGTGACAAATCAAAGCTTTCAGATAAACAAGTTCAATGCATTCGCCACTGCCTGGTTTGACTATCTACACTGTAAATTCTCTGACACTGTTCACATCTTGCAGGATCTAGCAGAGCTGGGCTAGGTCCTTCAAGTATTGCCAGAAATGCAAACCTCAGATCACTGGGGTAGCAAGGGATATGTCACAGTA
This sequence comes from Pezoporus flaviventris, assembly GCF_033815535.1. Taxonomy (NCBI): domain Eukaryota; kingdom Metazoa; phylum Chordata; class Aves; order Psittaciformes; family Psittacidae; genus Pezoporus; species Pezoporus flaviventris. The sequence goes on along the minus strand of NW_026892550.1, from coordinate 5,133,361 downwards.
TTAAAGGGATATGTTACAGCATGATGCTGAGGCATTTGCTGTCCATCAGAAAGGAACAACCTGGATTTAGCCGGACATGGTCAATCTAAGGACTTCACTGCATGTGACGTCATTGCAGGTCCATCCACACAAATGCATTGCTAGGGTGCAATCTGCAGCTCCTTTGCCTTTTCCCTGTTGTGGGCAGACAGGAATTGGCCCTGGATTTGAAGTGGCACTTCCAGAAGCGGAGATTAGTAATTCCCCTGAATTTCCAACACAACCGTTCCCTATTTAACTCCATAATAGTAGGCTGATTCCCTTTACACCAGAGGAAATGCATTTTTACTTGACAAAAGGAAGCATAATAATTGTCTTTCCAGTTACAAGTATTTTGGACACTTGTTAACTATTCTCCTCAAAGAACTGATGCCAAGATTTGTATCTATTCTTTTTTTTTTGTTTTAAGGAGAACAGCAGCTTTTTACACTCTTACAAACAGCTGTACAATAATACAATTAACTGTTCCCTGAGCTGTTGACCACTGACAGCACCATTTTGTGGTGAAATATTAAACTATAACAATGCCATCTTGTAAAGGGCAGGTAACCTGCAACAATTAGGAGCTTTTAAAACAGTTGTTCTTCTTACTGGAGATGGCGAGGTTACAGTTTAATTTAACCCTGCAGTCTTTGCCCTGTCCTCTTCTGAATGTAGAATGAAGATCAGTAACAACACTCCAGTTCTACAAGTGTTCACTATCTGCATCCCATTGCGGGGTATCATGGGATGGTGGTAGATTTCACAGCCAGCAAAAAGCTGAAAGACACTGCCTTTATTATTAGTTAGGGAGAACATCTGTCCCAGTCCTTTGTCTTGTCAGAGTAATTATTCCAATCATACAGGAAAAACAAACTCCCCCATTGAAAAGAACTGGATAAAAAACTAAGAGGGAAACAGAATTATTTCTCTGCCATGAAGGATGTCTGATATCCTGCTGCCTGAGGAGAGTCTCTCATGAAAAACAAAGAAAGAAGAGGGAGAAAAGAGTAACTTGGATCATCCTCTCATTTAGACTGGGTCAGCTGGGAGATGTTCTGGTGCAATCTTTCTCAGCAACTCTTTAAATGAAAAGATTTTCTGCTAGATACCAAAAAAGTTTTATTTTATACCCACCTCTGAAACTGAAAACATGTGTTTTCCCATGTGCAGGCAGAAAACATACCTTGGGATATTCAAATCAGACAGTTGAATGCGCACTTGACCAATTTGTACATGCGAGTTCCTGCCTGAATAATGTCTCCAGACAGCTCATCTAAGGTTACATATAGGAAACGTGGTCCTTCCTTTATTGCTTATGTATGCTCAGCCAGCAGGTAGTAGTGTCTGGAAACATGGCTATGACCAACTGTCCTGGGTTCAGCAGTAGCAGCCATTTTTCTCCTTCTTAGTAGCTGGTGCAGCGTTGTGTTTTGACTTTCAGCCTGGGAACAGTGCTGATAACACCGATGTTTTTAGTTGTCGCTCAGTAATGTTTACTCTGACCAAGGACTTTGTGAGCCTCATGCTCTGCCAGGGAGGAGGGGAGGCCGAGAGGAAGCGGAGACAGGACACCTGACCCAAACTGACCAAAGAGGTATTCCATACCACAGCACATCATGCCCGGGGTGGTAACTGGGAGTTATCTGGAAGGGCACGGGGCTCTCTTTTGGGTCAGGCTCATTTTGATGGGTGGTATTGTATTCTTTTCCCTTGTTATTTTCTCTTATCATTATTATCATTGGTGGTAGCAGCAGTGGCTTGTGTTATACCTTAGTTACTGGACTGTTCTTATCTCAACCCGTGGGAGTTACATGCTTGCGATTCTCCTCCCCATCCCTCTGGGAGCGGGGAAGGAGGTGGAAAGGAAAGAAAGAGGGAGGAAGGGGGGGGAGTAAGTGAACGAGCTGTGTGGCTGGTTTTAAACCACGACACCAACCTACCACCACAGCAACGATACCGGGTCCTCAGATAGAGGAAGCAAATTGTAACCCCCAACAGGGGCTAGGGAAAGGGAAGGGTCATTTGGGGGAATCCCAGGAATTACCCCAAACCAGGTAAATCCAATAAATTACTCAAGCAAGACCATTTCATCCTTTTCTCAATACTACATGTATTTTCTGGAAAGAAGCTGGACTGTGAACAGGAAACCATTGAGGGCTTCAATATCCTCCATTCCCCATTAAGACAACTGAGATTTACAAGTGATAAAACCTTGTTTTAGGTTTTAGGTGCATCCTATATTTTTCTTCTCAAGCATGCAAGGCTTGTGCATCACCATCTGCAACTCTGTACACACATAGGCAAGATTTTGTCTGGGACAAGAGGGGAAAAGCAAAACTGAATCCAAACCAAGAAAAATCCTTTGGAAGACATCTATTTCCTATTAGAGAGGAGATGGAACAAGCTCTGTTAGCTAGGAAGATCTAGGTCCCTAGATACTTACTTCAAGATTTTCCACATCTGTGCAGAACAGTAGGAGAGAGGCCAGGAGGGGCCAGGGAGTAGATTCGAAGGATCTGGAAGACACAGGCTATATGTTTTCCTCTGTTATGGGCTGTTTGTCTCCCCTTTCAGAGGCACCTGGTCTTCACCTCTTCCCAGCAGCCTCACCATGCAATTGCTTGTGCCAAAGAGGTACCCACAAATGCTTGTTCCAGTGCAACAGAGCTTTCTACAGCTTAGCTTGAGCCAAATTGGAAAAAAAGAAACTTTATCTAAGACATGAGGGGAGTGTGCTCACAGGGAGGTCATCACCCTGTGCAACTTCCTTGTGTAGAGAGGCCTTTCAATATGTGTCACCCTTCTCCTCCTTAAAGTGGAGCCAGTCAGGCTGCTTTAGCACACTGAGAAGAAATAAATATAAGACTGATGTAAATGTGATCATGGGTCTGAGATTAGACTGAGACTGAGATATCAGCTTTTCTCTAAGCTCACAAGCCTTTCTGTAAGTCACTAATGATACTGAATGCATATAGTAGTGCTGACTGGTCTATAGAAATATCCTTAATTTTATTTGCCCTTTCCCGTCTTATTCCTCAGATAAATTTAATCCCAAAACCATGTGGGAAACTTTGCTGATCTCAGGCACCTTTCAGCACTTTAAAAAGTGTTGAGCCATCATGTCTTCTGCACACCAAGACTTCCTTCTAGCAGAGTGATGCCAATTGCTCCTGCAGTTTCCTGGTTGAGCTTTAGAACATAAAACCAGGTATTTATTTTTTTGGAAATGCCATTAAAGAGCTTTACCTTCATACCAGGCAAGCAAAGGTTGAACTCAGGTTAGGCTGTGCATAATTTCATACTTATGGTCCTAATTGTGTTTTTGCAGTGTTTCATGTTACAGTTTTTTCTTGTCTCCTAAGCCTCTTTCACTTGATAAATATACTTGTATTATGAAACTGCCCACTTTCTACATTCTTTTTCACTTTCTTCTCTCACATCAAAGCCAATATAAATAAAGAATAAATTGTTGAGCTAACAAAACTGTTAAGAGAATACACTTTTTCCCTTTGAGCTGTAAAGATTTCCAATACCCTAGCAGAACTGTCTTAGATTGTAATTGTTAATGGAATAAAGCAGTGTCAGAAGGTAAACACAGTTGTTTGATAAGTCAGGTTGACTGTGCCTTTCTGGACCGTGTCTCTTGCCTGTCTGCTTTTGTTTTGTTAAGATTAGCTGTTCTCAGTTCAAGGGAGTAGCCAGAAAACGAATTTTGTATACACGGCTCTGTTTGCAACTTCCAACCCCTGCACTTTTTCACTGTAGCACGGCTAGCACGTATCCTGCTTCAGAGCAGCTTTCACAATGCACCCTTGCACAATCTCTAAATCAGTCATTGTGGGTGCAACACTGGGTGAGCATCAAAAGATGATCCAGTGAAAGCCACAGCCAAAGCATTCAAAAGGCATAATAATATTAGCAGCTCAACAAAAGGGTGGACAACAGTCTGACCTTTGTCATAAGGAAGATAGAGAGATATCAAGTGTATTTTTGTGCTCTTTCCTATAATAGTCCTTGCAATACCTATTTTCTCCTAGGAGCGGTCCATGGACCTACTAGGGTTGAGGACTGCAATCCTGAGTTTGGTCCCCCAGGAATTTGTATCTGAGCTCCAAATAACCTAGTTGTCTTATTTTAAGCATAGATTGGTATCAACCAATATTTTGTGGCAAAAGCCAGTTTCACAAAACATTAACCCAGGCTGAGGAAGAATCATGAGCACAGTTTGCCTTTCCCGATGTTCAGGAAGAGAAATCTCATGAGATGACCCAAAAGGGTGGATTTTCTCCAACTGGAATGAATGCTTTGCCAACACAACACCTTCGCAGCCCAGCATCGTATACAGCCAGTAGATACTTTGATATTGAGAGAGATCTAGAGTAATGAGTAGGCAGAATAACATTAGGAATATCAGCACTTAAATGGGAAGTGGCAGACTGCTGAAGGTCTAAGTTTTGGCTCTGGGCACATAAATTGCCTGTTATATTGAAGTCTCTTTGAGAATTCATTTTTCCACCTCTGCCTGATGCAGCTGATGGACAAATACAACATTCAGTGGTCAGCACCAGTCAGGCACCACTATTGCACTGGAGAGTGGTTAGAGGGAAGCGACCAGGACTTCCACAAGTGAGGCACAGGCAAAGTACTGTATGTTAGGACAAGTAAAGAAATGCATATTTCTCTGTTAAACAAATTCAAATTAAAGGCACACAGGTAAGCATTCAGTGGGTTCACTCAAGAGAATGAATATTCTTGATAACCCAAGAAAACACTGAAAGAATGCGATAAAGTTAAGCAGGGGGAATTGCAGAGGTCAGTTTGGAAAGTTTGCTGACTATAAGATCTGTACTAAAGGGGAAGTTTAGATTGGATATAAGGAGGAAATTTTTTCCTGTTAGGGTGGTGAGGCACTGGAATGGGTTGCCCAGGGAGGTTGTGAATGCTCCATCCCTGGCAGTGTTCAAGACCAGGTTGGACGAGGCCTTGGGTGACAAGGTCTAGCTTGAGGTGTCCCTGCCCATCGCAGGGGGGTTGGAACTGGATGATCTTAAGGTCCTTTTCAACCCAAAATATTCTATGATTCTATGATTCTATGAAAATCTGTTCAGGGTTTGCATAAACCTAATCTCCTGCTGAATATCTCTGTGTGCATAGTTATATAGCACTGCTAGGTATAGAACAGTCTCTAACCGTGTTCAACCCACACAGTTAAACCTTGGTTAAGTGTAAGTACTTCAAGTTAAACACATGATCTGAATAGGGGCCTATGAACTTTGACTGACAATCTCTAGCTTTTGGTCAGTTTTCTTTCTTTACGAATACATTTTACTTCAGCTCTGCCTGATGCAACCCTCCAAAATCACACAGATTCTGCACTCACTTTGTGGTTTGGAGGTTGTTTTTTTGGTCCAGTTCTTCATCAGCTTTTGAGACAGCCAAAGGGAGTGGTTACATTTTAAAGGCATTTACTTCTCTGTCATGGTCAGTTAGAAGTTCATTCCACTTTCCTCTGATGGTGTGTCATTTGTTTGCAGGTCATTCATACATTTTCAAGAGCTACAGCATCCCTGTGTAGAGCAGAGACTGGGATGTGTAGGCAATTCTCAGCTTATGCAACACAAAGGCGATGGTTAGCTGCGTTGGGACTTCTCGGTATTGCAAAGAAAGAAGCTGCTATTGTGTTCTATGTAATCATGCCCTGTTGGGTGAATGCATGCCAGACCTCATTAACGATGAGACTGTTACATTATGCTAATTGTATTTTTGAAGCTCTGTAATTGTGATTTTTCTGAACAGCTCAATAAAAAAGTTAATTAAAAAAAGATGTTCTCTGAAAAGGGCAAGAGAGATGCTCTCTCAGGAGCTAAGGCGAAAAACAAAGGAAAAGCTTCATCTGTGCTGTATAAATGATCTTAAACATAAAGACAAGTTATTAGTTAATTAATGCTACTTCAGATGATCTGAGAGTACATGAACAGGAACTAGGCTATGGACAACAGGAGGTAGGAGATATGAGCACGAAGGAACAGAATTTCCCTGTTGGCTTCACCCTCCTCAGCAGTCCCTTAATTAGGAAAAAATGAGTGCATGCTCCCCAGGATTGCTTAGAAAGCAGATTTCACAGGTTTCAAGAAGGTGATGACTTGAAGCTATTGCAAGATGTGACAGAAGGATGTCCAACACAGACATGCTCTGCAGAGGTAGGAACGCCAGGAGATTTCCTCTTCTGGATGGAGACTCTCAGGGGCAGTTCAGCCCTGCTGCAGATTATATTGTGCAAGACCAGCCAAGTCTTTAAAGCCTATTTCTAGAAGGATATTTAGTCACCCAAATAAGTTCTCTGAACTAAGTTTCAAAGTCTCCTGCTGTCTTTAAACTCCATAAAATGATGCTTTTCCACTCCATTTATCTCATCGCATCTATTTTGGCAATGATCCCTGAAGAGCAGGAATAGCCTTTCTATGCATATAACTGACTACTGAAGTAAGCAATCATAACTCGATGGGAAAGTTAAGAAGTTACATAGAATACACTCTTTCCATTGTAAGACTTCTGAAATCTTTCCAAATTTTGCTTTTTTGTTGTTGTTGTTGTCTTTGTGTGTTGAGAAACATTCTTCTTCCCACACGTTCCTTTTTGTTCTTGGCCTTCAGCTCTGAACGTGGCTATAAAGT